>NC_079149.1:29329099-30529340 GCF_945859685.1 Eupeodes corollae | reverse complement strand
CACCTAATGGACAATTTTTGAACTCCAATATTTCTTGATCTAGACCACCTAGATGGCTGAAATTTCAGGATTGTGATCTAGGAATCATTCCCTTTCCATTGGTGTGCCTATCTTTGAATAAGACCAACTCTACAACAAGTTATGGGCAAAAATCCATGTCCAAACTTTAAATGCGAATATCTCGCTTAAAACGCATCTAAAAGGTATCAAAGTCGGCACCTAATGGACAATTTTTGAACTCCAATATTTCTTGATCTAGACCACCTAGATGGCTGAAATTTCAGGATTGTGATCTAGGAATCATTCCCTTTCCATTGGTGTGCCTATCTTTGAATAAGACCAACTCTACAACAAGTTATGGGCAAAAAATCCATGTCCAAACTTTAAATGCGAATATCTCGCTTAAAACGCATCTAAAAGGTATCAAAGTCGGCACCTAATGGACAATTTTTGAACTCCAATATTTCTTGATCTAGACCACCTAGATGGCTGAAATTTCAGGATTGTGATCTAGGAATCATTCCCTTTCCATTGGTGTGCCTATCTTTGAATAAGACCAACTCTACAACAAGTTATGGGCAAAAATCCATGTCCAAACTTTAAATGCGAATATCTCGCTTAAAACGCATCTAAAAGGTATCAAAGTCGGCACCTAATGGACAATTTTTGAACTCCAATATTTCTTGATCTAGACCACCTAGATGGCTGAAATTTCAGGATTGTGATTTAGGAATCATTCCCTTTCCATTGGTGTGCCTATCTTTGAATAAGACCAACTCTACAACAAGTTATGGGCAAAAATCCATGTCTAAACTTTAAATGCGAATATCTCGCTTAAAACGCATCTAAAAGGTATCAAAGTCGGCACCTAATGGACAATTTTTGAACTCCAATATTTCTTGATCTAGACCACCTAGATGGCTGAAATTTCAGGATTGTGATCTAGGAATCATTCCCTTTCCATTGGTGTGCCTATCTTTGAATAAGACCAACTCTACAACAAGTTATGGGCAAAAATCCATGTCCAAACTTTAAATGCGAATATCTCGCTTAAAACGCATCTAAAAGGTATCAAAGTCGGCACCTAATGAACTATTTTTGAACTCCAATATTTCTTGATCTAGACCACCTAGATGGCTGAAATTTCTGGATTGTGATCTAGGAATCATTCCCTTTCCATTGGTGTGCCTATCTTTGAATAAGACCAACTCTACAACAAGTTATGGGCAAAAATCCATGTCCAAACTTTATATGCGAATATCTCGCTTAAAACGCATCTAAAAGGTATCAAAGTCGGCACCTAATGGACAATTTTTGAACTCCAATATTTCTTGATCTAGACCACCTAGATGGCTGAAATTTCAGGATTGTGATCTAGGAATCATTCCCTTTCCATTGGTGTGGCTATCTTTGAATAAGACCAACTCTACAACAAGTTATGGGCAAAAATCCATGTCCAAACTTTAAATGCGAATATCTCGCTTAAAACGCATCTAAAAGGTATCAAAGTCGGCACCTAATGGACAATTTTTGAACTCCAATATTTCTTGATCTAGACCACCTAGATGGCTGAAATTTCAGGATTGTGATCTAGGAATCATTCCCTTTCCATTGGTGTGCCTATCTTTGAATAAGACCAACTCTACAACAAGTTATGGGCAAAAATCCATGTCCAAACTTTAAATGCGAATATCTCGCTTAAAACGCATCTAAAAGGTATCAAAGTCGGCACCTAATGGACAATTTTTGAACTCCAATATTTCTTGATCTGGACCACCTAGATGGCTGAAATTTCAGGATTGTGATCTAGGAATCATTCCCTTTCCATTGGTGTGCCTATCTTTGAATAAGACCAACTCTACAACAAGTTATGGGAAAAAATCCATGTCCAAACTTTAAATGCGAATATCTCGCTTAAAACGCATCTAAAAGGTATCAATGTCGGCACCTAATGGACAATTTTTGAACTCCAATATTTCTTGATCTGGACCACCTAGATGGCTGAAATTTCAGGATTGTGATCTAGGAATCATTCCCTTTCCATTGGTGTGCCTATCTTTGAATAAGACCAACTCTACAACAAGTTATGGGCAAAAATTCATGTCCAAACTTTAAATGCGAATATCTCGCTTAAAACGCATCTAAAGGGTATCAAAGTCGGCACCTAATGGACAATTTTTGAACTCCAATATTTCTTGATCTAGACCACCTAGATGGCTGAAATTTCAGGATTGTGATCTAGGAATCATTCCCTTTCCATTGGTGTGCCTATCTTTGAATAAGACCAACTCTACAACAAGTTATGGGCAAAAATTCATGTCCAAACTTTAAATGCGAATATCTCGCTTAAAACGCATCTAAAGGGTATCAAAGTCGGCACCTAATGGACAATTTTTGAACTCCAATATTTCTTGATCTAGACCACCTAGATGGCTGAAATTTCAGGATTGTGATCTAGGAATCATTCCCTTTCCATTGGTGTGCCTATCTTTGAATAAGACCAACTCTACAACAAGTTATGGGAAAAAAATCCATGTCCAAACTTTAAATGCGAATATCTCGCTTAAAACGCATCTAAAAGGTATCAAAGTCGGCACCTAATGGACAATTTTTGAACTCCAATATTTCTTGATCTGGACCACCTAGATGGCTGAAATTTCAGGATTGTGATCTAGGAATCATTCCCTTTCCATTGGTGTGCCTATCTTTGAATAAGACCAACTCTACAACAAGTTATGGGCAAAAATCCATGTCCAAACTTTAAATGCGAATATCTCGCTTAAAACGCATCTAAAAGGTATCAAAGTCGGCACCTAATGAACTATTTTTGAACTCCAATATTTCTTGATCTAGACCACCTAGATGGCTGAAATTTCAGGATTGTGATCTAGGAATCATTCCCTTTCCATTGGTGTGCCTATCTTTGAATAAGACCAACTCTACAACAAGTTATGGGCAAAAATCCATGTCCAAACTTTAAATGCGAATATCTCGCTTAAAACGCATCTAAAAGGTATCAAAGTCGGCACCTAATGGACAATTTTTGAACTCCAATATTTCTTGATCTAGACCACCTAGATGGCTGAAATTTCAGGATTGTGATCTAGGAATCATTCCCTTTCCATTGGTGTGCCTATCTTTGAATAAGACCAACTCTACAACAAGTTATGGGCAAAAATTCATGTCCAAACTTTAAATGCGAATATCTCGCTTAAAACGCATCTAAAAGGTATCAAAGTCGGCACCTAATGGACAATTTTTGAACTCCAATATTTCTTGATCTAGGCCACCTAGATGGCTGAAATTTCAGGATTGTGATCTAGGAATCATTCCCTTTCCATTGGTGTGCCTATCTTTGAATAAGACCAACTCTACAACAAGTTATGGGCAAAAATTCATGTCCAAACTTTAAATGCGAATATCTCGCTTAAAACGCATCTAAAGGGTATCAAAGTCGGCACCTAATGGATCTAATGGACAATTTTTGAACTCCAATATTTCTTGATCTAGACCACCTAGATGGCTGAAATTTCAGGATTGTGATCTAGGAATCATTCCCTTTCCATTGGTGTGCCTATCTTTGAATAAGACCAACTCTACAACAATTTATGGGCAAAAATCCATGTCCAAACTTTAAATGCGAATATCTCGCTTAAAACGCATCTAAAAGGTATCAAAGTCGGCACCTAATGGACAATTTTTGAACTCCAATATTTCTTGATCTAGACCACCTAGATGGCTGAAATTTCAGGATTGTGATCTAGGAATCATTCCCTTTCCATTGGTGTGCCTATCTTTGAATAAGACCAACTCTACAACAAGTTATTTGCAAAAATCCATGTCCAAACTTTAAATGCGAATATCTCGCTTAAAACGCATCTAAAAGGTATCAAAGTCGGCACCTAATGGACAATTTTTGAACTCCAATATTTCTTGATCTAGATAACACTGATTGCTGAAATTTCAGGATTGTGATCTAGGAATCATTCCCTTTCCATTGGTGTGCCTATCTTTGAATAAGACCAACTCTACAACAAGTTATGGGCAAAAATCCATGTCCAAACTTTAAATGCGAATATCTCGCTTAAAACGCATCTAAAAGGTATCAAAGTCGGCACCTAATGGACAATTTTTGAACTCCAATATTTCTTGATCTGGACCACCTAGATGGCTGAAATTTCAGGATTGTGATCTAGGAATCATTCCCTTTCCATTGGTGTGCCTATCTTTGAATAAGACCAACTCTACAACAAGTTATGGGCAAAAATCCATGTCTAAACCTTAAATGCGAATATCTCGCTTAAAATGCATCTAAAAGGTATCAAAGTCGGCACCTAATGGACAATTTTTGAACTCCAATATTTCTTGATCTAGACCACCTAGATGGCTGAAATTTCAGGATTGTGATCTAGGAATCATTCCCTTTCCATTGGTGTGCCTATCTTTGAATAAGACCAACTCTACAACAAGTTATGGGCAAAAATCCATGTCCAAACTTTAAATGCGAATATCTCGCTTAAAACGCATCTAAAAGGTATCAAAGTCGGCACCTAATGGTCAATTTTTAAACTCCAATATTTCTTGATCTAGACCACCTAGATGGCTGAAATTTCAGGATTGTGATCTAGGAATCATTCCCTTTCCATTGGTGTGCCTATCTTTGAATAAGACCAACTCTACAACAAGTTATGGGAAAAAATCCATGTCCAAACTTTAAATGCGAATATCTCGCTTAAAACGCATCTAAAAGGTATCAAAGTCGGCACCTAATGGACAATTTTTGAACTCCAATATTTCTTGATCTAGACCACCTAGATGGCTGAAATTTCAGGATTGTGATCTAGGAATCATTCACTTTCCATTGGTGTGCCTATCTTTGAATAAGACCAACTCTACAACAAGTTATGGGCAAAAATTCATGTCCAAACTTTAAATGCGAATATCTCGCTTAAAACGCATCTAAAGGGTATCAAAGTCGGCACCTAATGGACAATTTTTGAACTCCAATATTTCTTGATCTAGACCACCTAGATAGCTGAAATTTCAGGATTGTGATCTAGGAATCATTCCCTTTCCATTGGTGTGCCTATCTTTGAATAAGACCAACTCTACAACAAGTTATGGGAAAAAATCCATGTCCAAACTTTTAATGCGAATATCTCGCTTAAAACGCATCTAAAAGGTATCAAAGTCGGCACCTAATGGACAATTTTTGAACTCCAATATTTCTTGATCTGGACCACCTAGATGGCTGAAATTTCAGGATTGTGATCTAGGAATCATTCCCTTTCCATTGGTGTGCCTATCTTTGAATAAGACCAACTCTACAACAAGTTATGGGCAAAATCCATGTCCAAACCTTAAATGCGAATATCTCGCTTAAAACGCATCTAAAAGGTATCAAAGTCGGCACCTAATGGACAATTTTTGAACTCCAATATTTCTTGATCTAGACCACCTAGATGGCTGAAATTTCAGGATTGTGATCTAGGAATCATTCCCTTTCCATTGGTGTGCCTATCTTTGAATAAGACCAACTCTACAACAAGTTATGGGCAAAAATCCATGTCCAAACTTTAAATGCGAATATCTCGCTTAAAACGCATCTAAAAGGTATCAAAGTCGGCACCTAATGGACAATTTTTGAACTCCAATATTTCTTGATCTAGACCACCTAGATGGCTGAAATTTCAGGATTGTGATCTAGGAATCATTCCCTTTCCATTGGTGTGCCTATCTTTGAATAAGACCAACTCTACAACAAGTTATGGGCAAAAATCCATGTCCAAACTTTAAATGCGAATATCTCGCTTAAAACGCATCTAAAAGGTATCAAAGTCGGCACCTAGTGAACAATTTTTGAACTCCAATATTTCTTGATATAGACCACCTAGATGGCTGAAATTTCAGGATTGTGATCTAGGAATCATTCCCTTTCCATTGGTGTGCCTATCTTTGAATAAGACCAACTCTACAACAAGTTATGGGCAAAAATCCATGTCCAAACTTTAAATGCGAATATCTCGCTTAAAACGCATCTAAAAGGTATCAAAGTCGGCACCTAATGGATAATTTTTTAACTCCAATATTTCTTGATCTAGACCACCTAGATGGCTGAAATTTCAGGATTGTGATCTAGGAATCATTCCCTTTCCATTGGTGTGCCTATCTTTGAATAAGACCAACTCTACAACAAGTTATGGGAAAAAATCCATGTCTAAACTTTAAATGCGAATATCTCGCTTAAAACGCATCTAAAAGGTATCAAAGTCGGCACCTAATGGACAATTTTTGAACTCCAATATTTCTTGATCTAGACCACCTAGATGGCTGAAATTTCAGGATTGTGATCTAGGAATCATTCCTTTCCATTGGTGTGCCTATCTTTGAATAAGACCAACTCTACAACAAGTTATGGGCAAAAATCCATGTCCAAACTTTAAATGCGAATATCTCGCTTAAAACGCATCTAAAAGGTATCAAAGTCGGCACCTAATTTACAATTTTTGAACTCCAATATTTCTTGATCTAGACCACCTAGATGGCTGAAATTTCAGGATTGTGATCTAGGAATCATTCCCTTTCCATTGGTGTGCCTATCTTTGAATAAGACCAACTCTACAACAAGTTATGGGCAAAAATCCATGTCCAAACTTTAAATGCGAATATCTCGCTTAAAACGCATCTAAAAGGTTTTAAAGTCAGCACCTAATGGACAATTTTTGAACTCCAATATTTCTTGATCTAGGCCACTTAGATGGCTGAAATTTCAGTATTGTGATCTAGGAATCATTCCCTTTCCATTGGTGTGCCTATCTTTGAATAAGACCAACTCTACAACAAGTTATGGGCAAAAATCCATGTCCAAACTTTAAATGCGAATATCTCGCTTAAAACGCATCTAAAAGGTATCAAAGTCGGCACCTAGTGAACAATTTTTGAACTCCAATATTTCTTGATCTAGACCACCTAGATGGCTGAAATTTCATAATTGTGATCTAGGAATCATTCCCTTTCCATTGGTGTGCCTATCTTTGAATAAGACCAACTCTACAACAAGTTATGGGCAAGAATCCATGTCCAAACTTTAAATGCGAATATCTCGCTTAAAACGCATCTAAAAGGTATCAAAGTCGGCACCTAATGGACAATTTTTGAACTCCAATATTTCTTGATCTAGACCACCTAGATGGCTGAAATTTCAGGATTGTGATCTAGGAATCATTCCCTTTCCATTGGTGTGCCTATCTTCGAATAAGACCAACTCTACAACAAGTTATGGGCAAAAATCCATGTCCAAACTTTAAATGCGAATATCTCGCTTAAAACGCATCTAAAAGGTATCAAAGTCGGCACCTAATGGACAATTTTTGAACTCCAATATTTCTTGATCTAGACCACCTAGATGGCTGAAATTTCAGGATTGTGATCTAGGAATCATTCCCTTTCCATTGGTGTGCCTATCTTTGAATAAGACCAACTCTACAACAAGTTATGGGCAAAAATCCATGTCTAAACTTTAAATGCGAATATCTCGCTTAAAACGCATCTAAAAGGTATCAAAGTCGGCACCTAATGGACAATTTTTGAACTCCAATATTTCTTGATCTAGACCACCTAGATGGCTGAAATTTCAAAATTGTGATCTAGGAATCATTCCCTTTCCATTGGTGTGCCTATCTTTGAATAAGACCAACTCTACAACAAGTTATGGGCAAAAATCCATGTCCAAACTTTAAATGCGAATATCTCGCTTAAAACGCATCTAAAAGGTATCAAAGTCGGCACCTAATAGACAATTTTTGAACTATAATATTTCTTGATCTAGACCACCTAGATGGCTGAAATTTCAGGATTGTGATCTAGGAATCATTCCCTTTCCATTGGTGTGCCTATCTTTGAATAAGACCAACTCTTCAACAAGTTATGGGCAAAAATCCATGTCTAAACTTTAAATGCGAATATCTCGCTTAAAACGCATCTAAAAGGTATCAAAGTCGGCACCTAATGGACAATTTTTGAACTCCAATATTTCTTGATCTAGGCCACCTAGATGGCTGAAATTTCAGGATTGTGATCTAGGAATCATTCCCTTTCCATTGGTGTGCCTATCTTTGAATAAGACCAACTCTACAACAAGTTATGGGCAAAAATCCATGTCCAAACTTTAAATGCGAATATCTCGCTTAAAACGCATCTAAAAGGTATCAAAGTCGGCACCTAATGGACAATTTTTGAACTCCAATATTTCTTGATCTAGACCACCTAGATGGCTGAAATTTCAGGATTGTGATCTAGGAATCATTCCCTTTCCATTGGTGTGCCTATCTTTGAATAAGACCAACTCTACAACAAGTTATGGGAAAAAATCCATGTCTAAACTTTAAATGCGAATATCTCGCTTAAAACGCATCTAAAAGGTATCAAAGTCGGCACCTAATGGACAATTTTTGAACTCCAATATTTCTTGATCTAGACCACCTAGATGGCTGAAATTTCAGGATTGTGATCTAGGAATCATTCCCTTTCCATTGGTGTGCCTATCTTTGAATAAGACCAACTTTACAACAAGTTATGGGCAAAAATCCATGTCCAAACTTTAAATGCGAATATCTCGCTTAAAACGCATCTAAAAGGTATCAAAGTCAGCACCTAATGGACAATTTTTGAACTCCAATATTTCTTGATCTAGACCACCTAGATGGCTGAAATTTCAGGATTGTGATCTAGGAATCATTCCCTTTCCATTGGTGTGCCTATCTTTGAATAAAACCAACTCTACAACAAGTTATGGGCAAAAATCCATGTCCAAACTTTAAATGCGAATATCTCGCTTAAAACGCATCTAAAAGGTATCAAAGTCGGCACCTAATGGACAATTTTTGAACTCCAATATTTCTTGATCTAGACCACCTAGATGGCTGAAATTTCAGGATTGTGATCTAGGAATCATTCCCTTTCCATTGGTGTGCCTATCTTTGAATAAGACCAACTCTACAACAAGTTATGGGCAAAAATCCATGTCCAAACTTTAAATGCGAATATCTCGCTTAAAACGCATATAAAAGGTATCAAAGTCGGCACCTAATGGACAATTTTTGAACTCCAATATTTCTTTATCTAGACCACCTAGATGGCTGAAATTTCAGGATTGTGATCTAGGAATCATTCCCTTTCCATTGGTGTGCCTATCTTTGAATAAGACCAACTCTACAACAAGTTATGGGCAAAAATCCATGTCCAAACTTTAAATGCGAATATCTCGCTTAAAACGCATCTAAAAGGTATCAAAGTCGGCACCTAATGGACAATTTTTGAACTCCAATATTTCTTGATCTAGACCACCTAGATGGCTGAAATTTCAGGATTGTGATCTAGGAATCATTCCCTTTCCATTGGTGTGCCTATCTTTGAATAAGACCAACTCTACAACAAGTTATGGGCAAAAATCCTTGTCCAAACTTTAAATGCGAATATCTCGCTTAAAACGCATCTAAAAGGTATCAAAGTCGGCACCTAATGGACAATTTTTGAACTCCAATATTTCTTGACCTAGACCACCTAGATGGCTGAAATTTCAGGATTGTGATCTAGGAATCATTCCCTTTCCATTGGTGTGCCTATCTTTGAATAAGACCAACTCTACAACAAGTTATGGGCAAAAATCCATGTCCAAACTTTAAATGCGAATATCTCGCTTAAAACGCATCTAAAAGGTATCAAAGTCGGCACCTAATGGACAATTTTTGAACTCCAATATTTCTTGATCTAGTCCACCTAGATGGCTGAAATTTCAGGATTGTGATCTAGGAATCATTCCCTTTCCATTGGTGTGCCTATCTTTGAATAAGACCAACTCTACAACAAGTTATGGGCAAAAATCCATGTCCAAACTTTAAATGCGAATATCTCGCTTAAAACGCATCTAAAAGGTATCAAAGTCGGCACCTAATGGACAATTTTTGAACTCCAATATTTCTTGATCTAGACCACCTAGATGGCTGAAATTTCAGGATTGTGATCTAGGAATCATTCCCTTTCCATTGGTGTGCCTATCTTTGAATAAGACCAACTCTACAACAAGTTATGGGCAAAAATCCATGTCCAAACTTTAAATGCGAATATCTCGCTTAAAACGCATCTAAAAGGTATCAAAGTCGGCACCTAATGGACAATTTTTGAACTCCAATATTTCTTGATCTAGACCACCTAGATGGCTGAAATTTCAGGATTGTGATCTAGGAATCATTCCCTTTCCATTGGTGTGCCTATCTTTGAATAAGACCAACTCTACAACAAGTTATGGGCAAAAATCCATGTCCAAACTTTAAATGCGAATATCTCGCTTAAAACGCATCTAAAAGGTATCAAAGTCGGCACCTAATGGACAATTTTTGAACTCCAATATTTCTTGATCTAGACCACCTAGATGGCTGAAATTTCAGGATTGTGATCTAGGAATCATTCCCTTTCCATTGGTGTGCCTATCTTTGAATAAGACCAACTCTACAACAAGTTATGGGCAAAAATCCATGTCCAAACTTTAAATGCGAATATCTCGCTTAAAACGCATATAAAAGGTATCAAAGTCGGCACCTAATGGACAATTTTTGAACTCCAATATTTCTTGATCTAGACCACCTAGATGGCTTAAATTTCAGGATTGTGATCTAGGAATCATTCCCTTTCCATTGGTGTGCCTATCTTTGAATAAGACCAACTCTACAACAAGTTATGGGCAAAAATCCATGTCCAAACTTTAAATGCGAATATCTCGCTTAAAACGCATCTAAAAGGTATCAAAGTCGGCACCTAATGGACAATTTTTGAACTCCAATATTTCTTGATCTAGACCACCTAGATGGCTGAAATTTCAGGATTGTGATCTAGGAATCATTCCCTTTCCATTGGTGTGCCTATCTTTGAATAAGAGCAACTCTACAACAAGTTATGGGCAAAAATCCATGTCCAAACTTTAAATGCGAATATCTCGCTTAAAACGCATCTAAAAGGTATCAAAGTCGGCACCTAATGGACAATTTTTGAACTCCAATATTTCTTGATCTAGACCACCTAGATGGCTGAAATTTCAGGATTGTGATCTAGGAATCATTCCCTTTCCATTGGTGTGCCTATCTTTGAATAAGACCAACTCTACAACAAGTTATGGGCAAAAATCCATGTCCAAACTTTAAATGCGAATATCTCGCTTAAAACGCATCTAAAAGGTATCAAAGTCGGCACCTAATGGACAATTTTTGAACTCCAATATTTCTTGATCTAGACCACCTAGATGGCTGAAATTTCAGGATTGTGATCTAGGAATCATTCCCTTTCCATTGGTGTGCCTATCTTTGAATAAGACCAACTCTACAACAAGTTATGGGCAAAAATCCATGTCCAAACTTTAAATGCGAATATCTCGCTTAAAACGCATCTAAAAGGTATCAAAGTCGGCACCTAATGGACAATTTTTGAACTCCAATATTTCTTGATCTAGACCACCTAGATGGCTGAAATTTCAGGATTGTGATCTAGGAATCATTCCCTTTCCATTGGTGTGCCTATCTTTGAATAAGACCAACTCTACAACAAGTTATGGGCAAAAATCCATGTCCAAACCTTAAATGCGAATATCTCGCTTAAAACGCATATAAAAGGTATCAAAGTCGGCACCTAATGGACAATTTTTGAACTCCAATATTTCTTGATCTAGACCACCTAGATGGCTGAAATTTCAGGATTGTGATCTAGGAATCATTCCCTTTCCATTGGTGTGCCTATCTTTGAATAAGACCAACTCTACAACAAGTTATGGGCAAAAATCCATGTCCAAACTTTAAATGCGAATATCTCGCTTAAAACGCATCTAAAAGGTATCAAAGTCGGCACCTAATGGACAATTTTTGAACTCCAATATTTCTTGATCTAGACCACCTAGATGGCTGAAATTTCAGGATTGTGATCTAGGAATCATTCCCTTTCCATTGGTGTGCCTATCTTTGAATAAGACCAACTTTACAACAAGTTATGGGCAAAAATCCATGTCCAAACTTTAAATGCGAATATCTCGCTTAAAACGCATCTAAAAGGTATCAAAGTCGGCACCTAATGGACAATTTTTGAACTCCAATATTTCTTGATCTAGACCACCTAGATGGCTGAAATTTCAGGATTGTGATCTAGGAATCATTCCCTTTCCATTGGTGTGCCTATCTTTGAATAAGACCAACTCTACAACAAGTTATGGGCAAAAATCCATGTCCAAACTTTAAATGCGAATATCTCGCTTAAAACGCATCTAAAAGGTATCAATCGGCACCTAATGGACAATTTTTGAACTCCAATATTTCTTGATCTAGACCACCTAGATGGCTGAAATTTCAGGATTGTGATCTAGGAATCATTCCCTTTCCATTGGTGTGCCTATCTTTGAATAAGACCAACTCTACAACAAGTTATGGGCAAAAATCCATGTCCAAACTTTAAATGCGAATATCTCGCTTAAAACGCATCTAAAAGGTATCAAAGTCGGCACCTAATGGACAATTTTTGAACTCCAATATTTCTTGATCTAGACCACCTAGATGGCTGAAATTTCAGGATTGTGATCTAGGAATCATTCCCTTTCCATTGGTGTGCCTATCTTTGAATAAGACCAACTCTACAACAAGTTATGGGCAAAAATCCATGTCCAAACTTTAAATGCGAATATCTCGCTTAAAACGCATATAAAAGGTATCAAAGTCGGCACCTAATGGACAATTTTTGAACTCCAATATTTCTTGATCTAGACCACCAAGATGGCTGAAATTTCAGGATTGTGATCTAGGAATCATTCCCTTTCCATTGGTGTGCCTATCTTTGAATAAGACCAACTCTACAACAAGTTATGGGCAAAAATCTATGTCCAAACTTTAAATGCGAATATCTCGCTTAAAACGGATCTAAAAGGTATCAAAGTCGGCACCTAATGGACAATTTTTGAACTCCAATATTTCTTGATCTAGACCACCTAGATGGCTGAAATTTCAGGATTGTGATCTAGGAATCATTCCCTTTCCATTGGTGTGCCTATCTTTGAATAAGACCAACTCTACAACAAGTTATGGGCAAAAATCCATGTCCAAACTTTAAATGCGAATATCTCGCTTAAAACGCATCTAAAAGGTATCAAAGTCGGCACCTAATGGACAATTTTTGAACTCCAATATTTCTTGATCTAGACCACCTAGATGGCTGAAATTTCAGGATTGTGATCTAGGAATCATTCCCTTTCCATTGGTGTGCCTATCTTTGAATAAGACCAACTCTACAACAAGTTATGGGCAAAAATCCATGTCCAAACTTTAAATGCGAATATCTCGCTTAAAACGCATCTAAAAGGTATCAAAATCGGCACCTAATGGACAATTTTTGAACTCCAATATTTCTTGATCTAGACCACCTAGATGGCTGAAATTTCAGGATTGTGATCTAGGAATCATTCCCTTTCCATTGGTGTGCCTATCTTTGAATAAGACCAACTCTACAACAAGTTATGGGAAAAATCCATGTCCAAACTTTAAATGCGAATATCTCGCTTAAAACGCATCTAAAAGGTATCAGAGTCGGCACCTAATGGACAATTTTTGAACTCCAATATTTCTTGATCTAGACCACCTAGATGGCTGAAATTTCAGGATTGTGATCTAGGAATCATTCCCTTTCCATTGGTGTGCCTATCTTTGAATAAGACCAACTCTACAACAAGTTATGGGCAAAAATCCATGTCCAAACTTTAAATGCGAATATCTCGCTTAATACTTATCTAAAAGGCATAAAAGTCGGCACCTAGTGAACAATTTTTGAACTCCAATATTTCTTGATCTAGACCACCTAGATGGCTGAAATTTCAGGATTGTGATCTAGGAATCATTCCCTTTCCATTGGTGTGCCTATCTTTGAATAAGACCAACTCTACAACAAGTTATGGGCAAAAATGCATATCCAAACTTTAAATGCGAATATCTCGCTTAAAACGCATCTAAAAGGTATCAAAGTCGGCACCTAATGGACAATTTTTGAACTCCAATATTTCTTGATCTAGACCACCTAGATGGCTGAAATTTCAGGATTGTGATCTAGGAATCATTCCCTTTCCATTGGTGTGCCTATCTTTGAATAAGACCAACTCTACAACAAGTTATGGGCAAAAATCCATGTCCAAACTTTAAATGCGAATATCTCGCTTAAAACGCATCTAAAAGGTATCAAAGTCGGCACCTAATGGACAATTTTTGAACTCCAATATTTCTTAATCTAGACCACCTAGATGGCTGAAATTTCAGGATTGTGATCTAGGAATCATTCCCTTTCCATTGGTGTGCCTATCTTTGAATAAGAGCAACTCTACAACAAGTTATGGGCAAAAATCCATGTCCAAACTTTAAATGCGAATATCTCGCTTAAAACGCATCTAAAAGGTATCAAAGTCGGCACCTAATGGACAATTTTTGAACTCCAATATTTCTTGATCTAGACCACCTAGATGGCTGAAATTTCAGGATTGTGATCTAGGAATCATTCCCTTTCCATTGGTGTGCCTATCTTTGAATAAGACCAACTCTACAACAAGTTATGGGCAAAAATCCATGTCCAAACTTTAAATGCGAATATCTCGCTTAAAACGCATCTAAAAGGTATCAAAGTCGGCACCTAATGGACAATTTTTGAACTCCAATATTTCTTGATCTAGACCACCTAGATGGCTGAAATTTCAGGATTGTGATCTAGGAATCATTCCCTTTCCATTGGTGTGCCTATCTTTGAATAAGACCAACTCTACAACAAGTTATGGGCAAAAATCCTTGTCCAAACTTTAAATGCGAATATCTCGCTTAAAACGCATCTAAAAGGTATCAAAGTCGGCACCTAATGGACAATTTTTGAACTCCAATATTTCTTGACCTAGACCACCTAGATGGCTGAAATTTCAGGATTGTGATCTAGGAATCATTCCCTTTCCATTGGTGTGCCTATCTTTGAATAAGACCAACTCTACAACAAGTTATGGGCAAAAATCCATGTCCAAACTTTAAATGCGAATATCTCGCTTGAAACGCATCTAAAAGGTATCAAAGTCGGCACCTAATGGACAATTTTTGAACTCCAATATTTCTTGATCTAGACCACTTAGATGGCTGAAATTTCAGGATTGTGATCTAGGAATCATTCCCTTTCCATTGGTGTGCCTATCTTTGAATAAGACCAACTCTACAACAAGTTATGGGCAAAAATCCATGTTCGAACTTTAAATGCGAATATCTCGCTTAAAACGCATCTAAATGGCATAAAAGTCGGCACCTAGTGGACAATTTTTGAACTCCAATATTTCTTGATCTAGACCACCTAGATGGCTGAAATTTCAGGATTGTGATCTAGGAATCATTCCCTTTCCATTGGTGTGCCTATCTTTGAATAAGACCAACTCTACAACAAGTTATGGGCAAAAATCCATGTTCGAACTTTAAAAGCGAATATCTCGCTTAAAACGCATCTAAAAGGCATAAAAGTCGGCACCTAGTGGACAATTTTTGAACTCCAATATTTCTTGATCTAGACCACCTAGATGGCTGAAATTTCTGGATTGTGATCTAGGAATCATTCCCTTTCCATTGGTGTGCCTATCTTTGAATAAGACCAACTCTACAACAAGTTATGGGCAAAAATCCATGTTCAAACTTTAAATGCGAATATCTCGCTTAAAACGCATCTAAAAGGCATAAAAGTCGGCACCTAGTGGACAATTTTTGAACTCCAATATTTCTTGATCTAGACCACCTAGATGGCTGAAATTTCAGGATTGTGATCTAGGAATCATTCCCTTTCCATTGGTGTGCCTATCTTTGAATAAGACCAACTCTACAACAAGTTATGGGCAAAAATCCTTGTCCAAACTTTAAATGCGAATATCTCGCTTAAAACGCATCTAAAAGGTATCAAAGTCGGCACCTAATGGACAATTTTTGAACTCCAATATTTCTTGACCTAGACCACCTAGATGGCTGAAATTTCAGGATTGTGATCTAGGAATCATTCCCTTTCCATTGGTGTGCCTATCTTTGAATAAGACCAACTCTACAACAAGTTATGGGCAAAAATCCATGTCCAAACTTTAAATGCGAATATCTCGCTTGAAACGCATCTAAAAGGTATCAAAGTCGGCACCTAATGGACAATTTTTGAACTCCAATATTTCTTGATCTAGACCACTTAGATGGCTGAAATTTCAGGATTGTGATCTAGGAATCATTCCCTTTCCATTGGTGTGCCTATCTTTGAATAAGACCAACTCTACAACAAGTTATGGGCAAAAATCCATGTTCAAACTTTAAATGCGAATATCTCGCTTAAAACGCATCTAAATGGCATAAAAGTCGGCACCTAGTGGACAATTTTTGAACTCCAATATTTCTTGATCTAGACCACCTAGATGGCTGAAATTTCAGGATTGTGATCTAGGAATCATTCCCTTTCCATTGGTGTGCCTATCTTTGAATAAGACCAACTCTACAACAAGTTATGGGCAAAAATCCATGTTCGAACTTTAAAAGCGAATATCTCGCTTAAAACGCATCTAAAAGGCATAAAAGTCGGCACCTAGTGGACAATTTTTGAACTCCAATATTTCTTGATCTAGACCACCTAGATGGCTGAAATTTCTGGATTGTGATCTAGGAATCATTCCCTTTCCATTGGTGTGCCTATCTTTGAATAAGACCAACTCTACAACAAGTTATGGGCAAAAATCCATGTCCAAACTTTAAATGCGAATATCTCGCTTAAAACGCATCTAAAAGGCATAAAAGTCGGCACCTAGTGGACAATTTTTGAACTCCAATATTTCTTGATCTAGACCACCTAGATGGCTGAAATTTCAGGATTGTGATCTAGGAATCATTCCCTTTCCATTGGTGTGGCTATCTTTGAATAAGACCAACTCTACAACAAGTTATGGGCAAAAATCCATGTTCAAACTTTAAATGCGAATATCTCGCTTAAAACGCATCTAAAAGGAATAAAAGTCGGCACCTAGTGGACAATTTTTGAACACCAATATTTCTTGCTCTAGACCACCTAGATGGCTGAAATTTCTGGATTGTGATCTAGGAATCATTCCCTTTCCATTGGTGTGCCTATCTTTGAATAAGACAAACTCTACAACAAGTTATGGGCAAAAATCCATGTTCAAACTTTAAATGCGAATATCTCGCTTAAAACGTATCTAAAAGGCATAAAAGTCGGCCCCTAGAAGACAATTTTTTAACTCCAATAATTCTTGATCTAGACCACCTAGATGGCTGAAATTTCAGGATTGTGATCTAGGAATCATTCCCTTTCCATTGGTGTGCCTATCTTTGAATAAGACCAACTCTACAAAAAGTTATGGGCAAAAATCCATGTTCAAACTTTAAATGCGAATATCTCGCTTAAAACGCATCTAAAAGGCATAAAAGTCGGCACCTAGTGGACAATTTTTGAACTCCAATATTTCTTGATCTAGACCACCTAGATGGCTGAAATTTCAGGATTGTGATCTAGGAATCATTCCCTTTCCATAAGGTGCCGACTTTTATGCCTTTTAGATGTGTTTTAAGCGAGATATTCGCATTTAAAGTTTGAACATGGATTTTTGCCCATAACTTGTTGTAGAGTTGGTCTTATTCAAAGATAGGCACACCAATGGAAAGGGAATGATTCCTAGATCACAATCCAGAAATTTCAGCCATCTAGGTGGTCTAGATCAAGAAATATTGGAGTTCAAAAATTGTCCACTAGGTCCCGACTTTTATGCCTTTAAGATAGGTATTAAGCGAGATATTCGCATTTAAAGTTTGACCATGGATTTTTGCTCATAACTTGTTGTAGAGTTGGTCTTATTCAAAGATAGGCACACCAATGGAAAGGGAATGATTCCTAGATCACAATCCTGAAATTTCAGCCATCTAGGTGGTCTAGATCAAGAAATATTGGAGTTCAAAAATTGTCCTCTAGGTGCCGACTTTTATGCCTTTTAGATGCGTTTTAAGCGAGATATTCGCATTTAAAGTTTGAACATGGATTTTTGCCCATAACTTGTTGTAGAGTTGGTCTTATTCAAAGATAGGCACACCAATGGAAAGGGAATGATTCCAAGATCACAATCCAGAAATTTCAGCCATCTAGGTGGTCTAGATAAAGAAATATTGGAGTTCAAAAATTGCCCACTAGGTGCCGACTTTTATGCCTTTTAGATGCGTTTTAAGCGAGATATTCGCATTTAAAGTTTGAACATGGATTTTTGCCCATAACTTTTTGTAGAGTTGGTCTTATTCAAAGATAGGCACACCAATGGAAAGGGAATGATTCCTAGATCACAATCCTGAAATTTCAGCCATCTAGGTGGTCTAGATCGATGTTCAAATGGTAGACATGTGCATTCAAGAGGACACAAGCGTCCACAGGTTTTTTCTCAAAACCCACTTCTGTCTATCAACTCCTACTCTCACCTCCCCGCGGTGAACATCGGGTGCCTAGTACCTCAACTGGAGATTGGGTTCCAACCCCAGTGGAAAGTTGTTGGGGGCAGCAAACGAGAGAGGGGGGGAGAGGTGTTTCCACTAAGGCACCTCTCCTTATCCAGGCGGCAGCGGACGAATTCTCGAGATAGAATCAACGGTGGCGTCTACAGTTCCAGTAAGGTCGAACTACTTAGTGAACACCTTATAGGGCTTCTTCGACATATTCGGAGCCCAGGCCTATAAGGAGCGGTTCATCCGGCTCCCCTTCCTTGGAGTTATACTAAGGATCTGGCCCTCCAGGTTGGGGGTTGTGCCGTCGGGGTGACTTCCTGGCCACGTAAAAACATCATAGTTTCGAAGCAACAACAAGCCTCGGATACGGACGGATTCACTGTTGACAACCCACGCAAACGAAATAAGGACAACGAACTTCGGATATGTACGTGGAATGTTAGGTCCCTTAACAGACCACGTGCAGCCGAACAATTAGCGGAAGCCCTAAACTGCTGCAAGGCAGATATTACAGCCATCCAAGAAGTGCGATGGGATGGACCGGGTAAACGCAAACTAAAAGACTGCGATATCTACTACGGCGACTGCTACCGAGAACAAAGACAGCGTCTATTTGGGTGTGGATTTGTTGTTGGAACTAGGCTCAGGCAAAAAGTCTTGAGTTTCAACAGTGTGAGCGAGCGCATCACGACAATCCGCATCAAGGCTAAATTCGCCAACATAAGCCTAATATGCGTGCATGCCCCAACAGAGGAGAAAGATGAAGACACCAAAGATATGTTCTTCGAGCTCTTGGACAAGACATATGAGCAGTGCCCTGGCTATGACATTAAAATTGTCTTAGGAGATTTTAATGCCAAGCTAGGAAGAGAAGACATCTTTGGTGGCATAATCGGGAGATACAGCCTGCACGACACCACCTCCGACAACGGATTCAGGCTGGTCGATTTCGCTGCGGGGCGAGACGTTCTGGTAGCTAGCACGCAGTTCACACATCTTAATATCCACAAGGGGACATGGAAATCTCCTGATCAATCAACCGTCAACCAGATTGACCACATTGCGATCGACGCACGACACTTCTCCAGTATCCAGGATATCCGAACATTCCGAGAGGCCAACATTGACTCGGACCACTACCTCGTTGTAGCCAAGGTACGGCTACGGATATCCCGATCCAAGCCAAAACAAGGAGGTACTGTGAGAAGATTCGACGTTAGACGGCTACAATCGCAAGAGACTGCCATGTCCTTTTCCGATCGAGTCTCTAGTAACCTCCTAAGGAGTCCTATGCTTCCTGCATTAAGCATTGAAAACCAGTGGCAACATTGCCTTGCAGCCATCAGAGATGCCGCCTCTGAAGTGCTAGGTTTCACACGGCCACCACAGCGAAACCCCTGGTTTGACGACGAATGCCGGCAAGCGCACGCAGCGAAACAAGAGGCATACAAAACGGCGCTGCACAAAAGGACTAGAGCTGCTCGCGAGCTCTACGAGCAGAAGAGGAGAGAGGAACACCGGCTTCTTAGACGGAAAAAAAGAGAACATGAGAAGCGCGCGATCGAGGAGATAGAGGGATGTCACAACAGGAATGAGGTTCGTAAATTTTACCAAAAGGTAAAAAAAACCTCCCAAGGGTACCAGCCACGAACCGAAGCCTGTAAAGACGATCAAGGGAACATCGTAGTAGAACCACAGTCGATGCTGAGAATATGGAAAGATCACTTCTCCAAATTATATAACGGCGATGACGAACCGAACTCCGCTGTAAGGGAGATAGAACCACTCAACCTCGGCGACGCAGATCAACAATTCCGCCTACCCGACCTTGACGAAGTGAAGATAGCTATATCTAAACTTAAGTCAAACAAAGCTGCTGGAGCTGACGGCATCACCGCCAAACTATTCAAAGCAGCAGGCGATGACTTGGTAGGGAGCATGCACCAACTCATCTGCAAAATTTGGTCGGAAGAAAGCATGCCCGATGAGTGGAATCTCAGCATAGTGTGCCCGATACATAAGAAAGGAGACCCTCTAAACTGCGCCAACTACAGAGGCATCAGTCTCCTTAACATTGCGTATAAGATCCTCTCTGCCGTATTATGTGAACGTCTGAAGCCATTCGTCAACAACCTGATTGGTCCTTATCAGTGTGGCTTCAGACCAGGAAAGTCCACTATCGACCAAATATTCACACTACGGCAGATCTTGGAAAAAACCCAGGAGCTTCAAATCGATACCCACCATCTCTTTATCGATTTTAAAGCCGCGTATGACAGCATCTATAGGGAAGAGCTCTACCGAGCAATGTCTAGTTTTGGCATCCCTGTCAAACTTATCCGTTTGTGCAGAATGACGATGGAGAATGCACGCTGCTCTATCAAGGTCGGAAAAGATCTTACCGATGCATTTGATGTCAAAAAAGGTTTTAGACAAGGCGATGCACTGTCATGCGACTTCTTCAACATCGTTCTGGAAAGAATTGTGCATAACTCAACCGTAAACACTAGAGGCACAATCTTCCAAAGATCCATCCAATTACTCGGATACGCAGATGATATTGACATAATTGGAAGATCAAAGCGTGATGTCAGTGGAGCGTTTTTGAGCATTGCGACGGAAGCGAAGAAGATGGGTTTAGTGGTCAATGAGGGCAAGACCAAGTATATGCTGTCATCAAAAAAGGACACTGAACGACGACGTCTTGGACAAAACGTCACCATGGACAGCTATAACTTTGAGGTAGTTAAGGACTTTGTCTACCTAGGCACCGCTATTAATGCAGACAACGACACCAGCGCTGAAATCAAACGAAGAATAACTCTTGCAAATCGCTGCTTCTTTGGACTTAGAAGGCAATTGAGAAGTAAAGTCCTCTCTCGAGCATGTAAAATCACCATCTATAAGACACTCATCATCCCGGTTCTCATTTATGGCGCTGAGGCCTGGACCCTGTCAAAGAAAGATGAGAGCGTCTTAGGATGCTTCGAGAGAAAAATTCTTCGGGCGATTTTTGGTCCCGTACGCATAGATGGAGAATGGAGGAGAAGATATAACGACGAGCTGTACGGGCTGTACAGCGACACTGACCTAGTTAGCAGAATCAAAGTCCAACGGCTTAGATGGCTAGGTCATGTAGAGCGGATGGACATCAACGCTCCAGCCCGGAAGGTCTTCGAATCCAATCCCGAGGGACGGCGCAGTAGAGGAAGACCGCGACTCAGGTGGCGCACCCAGGTAGGAGAGGACCTCAACCAACTTGGCGTGCGAAACTGGAGACAGCTAGCTAGGGACCGAGCTGGCTGGAGACGCTTGTTGGTTGAGGCCCAGGTCCGCCCCGGACTGTAGCGCCACCTTAAGTAAGTAAGTAAGGTGGTCTAGATCAAGAAATATTGGAGTTCAAAAATTGTATTCTAGGTGCCGACTTTTATGCCTTTTAGATGTGTTTTAAGCGAGATATTCGCATTTAAAGTTTGAACATAGATTTTTGCCCATAACTTGTTGTAGAGTTGGTCTTATTCAAAGATAGGCACACCAATGGAAAGGGAATGATTCCTAGATCACAATCCTGAAATTTCAGCCATCTAGGTGGTCTAGATCAAGAAATATTGGAGTTCAAAAATTGTCCATTAGGTGCCGACTTTGAAACCTTTTAGATGCGTTTTAAGCGAGATATTCGCATTTAAAGTTTGGACATGGATTTTTGCCCATAACTTGTTGTAGAGTTGGTCTTATTCAAAGATAGGCACACCAATGGAAAGGGAATGATTCCTAGATCACAATCCTGAAATTTCAGCCATCTAGGTGGTCTAGATCAAGAAATATTGGAGTTCAAAAATTGTCCATTAGGTGCCGACTTTGATACCTTTTAGATGCGTTTTAAGCGAGATATTCGCATTTAAAGTTTGGACATGGATTTTTGCCCATAACTTGTTGTAGAGTTGGTCTTATTCAAAGATAGGCACACCAATGGAAAGGGAATGATTCCTAGATCACAATCCTGAAATTTCAGCCATCTAGGTGGTCTAGATCAAGAAATATTGGAGTTCAAAAATTGTCCATTAGGTGCCGACTTTGATGCCTTTTAGATGCGTATTAAGCGAGATATTCGCATTTATAGTTTGAACATGGATTTTTGCTCATAACTTGTTGTAGAGTTGGTCTTATTCAAAGATAGGCACACCAATGGAAAGGGAATGATTCCTAGATCACAATGCTGAAATTTCAGCCATCTAGGTGGTCTAGATCAAGAAATATTGGAGTTCAAAAATTGTCCATTAGGTGCCGACTTTGATGCCTTTTAGATGCGTTTTAAGCGAGATATTCGCATTTAAAGTTTGGACATGGATTTTTGCCCATAACTTCTTGTAGAGTTGGTCTTATTCAAAGATAGGCACACCAATGGAAAGGGAATGATTCCTAGATCACAATCCTGAAATTTCAGCCATCTAGGTGGTCTAGATCAAGAAATATTGGAGTTCAAAAATTGTTCACTAGGTGCCGACTTTTATTGTGATAACTTGTTGTAGAGTTGGTCTTATTCAAAGATAGGCACACCAATGGAAAGGGAATGATTCCTAGATCACAATCCTGAAATTTCAGCCATCTAGGTGGTCTAGATCAAGAAATATTGGAGTTCAATAATTGTCCAATAGGTGCCGACTTTTATGCCATTTAGATACGTTTTAAGCGAGATATTCGCATTTAAAGTTCGAACATGGATTTTTGCCCATAACTTGTTGTAGAGTTGGTCTTATTCAAAGATAGGCACACCAATGGAAAGGGAATGATTCCTAGATCACAATCCAGAAATTTCAGCCATCTAGGTGGTCTAGGTCAAGAAATATTGGAGTTCAAAAATTGTCCACTAGGTGCCGACTTTTATGCCTTTTATATGCGTTTTAAGCGAGATATTCGCATTTAAAGTTTGAACATGGATTTTTGCCCATAACTTGTTGTAGAGTTGGTCTTATTCAAAGATAGGCACACCAATGGAAAGGGAATGATTCCTAGATCACAATCCAGAAATTTCAGCCATCTAGGTGGTCTAGAGCAAGAAATATTGGTGTTCAAAAATTGTCCACTAGGTGCCGACTTTTATTCCTTTTAGATGCGTTTTAAGCGAGATATTCGCATTTAAAGTTTGAACATGGATTTTTGCCCATAACTTGTTGTAGAGTTGGTCTTATTCAAAGATAGCCACACCAATGGAAAGGGAATGATTCCTAGATCACAATCCTGAAATTTCAGCCATCTAGGTGGTCTAGATCAAGAAATATTGGAGTTCAAAAATTGTCCACTAGGTGCCGACTTTTATGCCTTTTAGATGCGTTTTAAGCGAGATATTCGCATTTAAAGTTTGGACATGGATTTTTGCCCATAACTTGTTGTAGAGTTGGTCTTATTCAAAGATAGGCACACCAATGGAAAGGGAATGATTCCTAGATCACAATCCTGAAATTTCAGCCATCTAGGTGGTCTAGATCAAGAAATATTGGAGTTCAAAAATTGTCCACTAGGTGCCGACTTTTATGCCTTTTAGATGCGTTTTAAGCGAGATATTCGCATTTAAAGTTTGAACATGGATTTTTGCCCATAACTTGTTGTAGAGTTGGTCTTATTCAAAGATAGGCACACCAATGGAAAGGGAATGATTCCTAGATCACAATCCAGAAATTTCAGCCATCTAGGTGGTCTAGATCAAGAAATATTGGAGTTCAAAAATTGTCCACTAGGTGCCGACTTTTATGCCTTTTAGATGCGTTTTAAGCGAGATATTCGCTTTTAAAGTTCGAACATGGATTTTTGCCCATAACTTGTTGTAGAGTTGGTCTTATTCAAAGATAGGCACACCAATGGAAAGGGAATGATTCCTAGATCACAATCCTGAAATTTCAGCCATCTAGGTGGTCTAGATCAAGAAATATTGGAGTTCAAAAATTGTCCACTAGGTGCCGACTTTTATGCCATTTAGATGCGTTTTAAGCGAGATATTCGCATTTAAAGTTCGAACATGGATTTTTGCCCATAACTTGTTGTAGAGTTGGTCTTATTCAAAGATAGGCACACCAATGGAAAGGGAATGATTCCTAGATCACAATCCTGAAATTTCAGCCATCTAGGTGGTCTAGATCAAGAAATATTGGAGTTCAAAAATTGTCCACTAGGTGCCGACTTTTATGCCTTTTAGATGCGTTTTAAGCGAGATATTCGCATTTAAAGTTTGAACATGGATTTTTGCCCATAACTTGTTGTAGAGTTGGTCTTATTCAAAGATAGGCACACCAATGGAAAGGGAATGATTCCTAGATCACAATCCTGAAATTTCAGCCATCTAGGTGGTCTAGATCAAGAAATATTGGAGTTCAAAAATTGTTCACTAGGTGCCGACTTTTATGCCTTTTAGATACGAATTAAGCGAGATAGTCGCATTTAAAGTTTGGACATGGATTTTTGCCCATAACTTGTTGTAGAGTTGGTCTTATTCAAAGATAGGCACACCTATGGAAAGGGAATGATTCCTAGACCACAATCCTGAAATTTCACCCATCTAGGTGGTCTAGATCAAGAAATATTGGAGTTCAAAAATTGTCCACTAGGTGCCGACTTTTATGCCTTTTAGATGCGTTTTAAGCGAGATATTCGCATTTAAAGTTCGAACATGGATTTTTGCCCATAACTTGTTGTAGAGTTGGTCTTATTCAAAGATAGGCACACCAATGGAAAGGGAATGATTCCTAGATCACAATCCTGAAATTTCAGCCATCTAGGTGGTCTAGATCAAGAAATATTGGAGTTCAAAAATTGTCCACTAGGTGCCGACTTTTATGCCATTTAGATGCGTTTTAAGCGAGATATTCGCATTTAAAGTTCGAACATGGATTTTTGCCCATAACTTGTTGTAGAGTTGGTCTTATTCAAAGATAGGCACACCAATGGAAAGGGAATGATTCCTAGATCACAATCCTGAAATTTCAGCCATCTAGGTGGTCTAGATCAAGAAATATTGGAGTTCAAAAATTGTCCACTAGGTGCCGACTTTTATGCCTTTTAGATGCGTTTTAAGCGAGATATTCGAATTTAAAGTTTGAACATGGATTTTTGCCCATAACTTGTTGTAGAGTTGGTCTTATTCAAAGATAGGCACACCAATGGAAAGGGAATGATTCCTAGATCACAATCCTGAAATTTCAGCCATCTAGGTGGTCTAGATCAAGAAATATTGGAGTTCAAAAATTGTTCACTAGGTGCCGACTTTTATGCCTTTTAGATACGAATTAAGCGAGATAGTCGCATTTAAAGTTTGGACATGGATTTTTGCCCATAACTTGTTGTAGAGTTGGTCTTATTCAAAGATAGGCACACCAATGGAAAGGGAATGATTCCTTGATCACAATCCTGAAATTTCAGCCATCTAGGTGGTCTAGATCAAGAAATATTGGAGTTCAAAAATTGTCCACTAGGTCCCGACTTTTATGCCTTTAAGATGCGTATTAAGCGAGATATTCGCATTTAAAGTTTGAACATGGGTTTTTGCCCATAACTTGTTGTAGAGTTGGTCTTATTCAAAGATAGGCACACCTATGGAAAGGGAATGATTCCTAGACCACAATCCTGAAATTTCAGCCATCTAGGTGGTCTAGATCAAGAAATATTGGAGTTCAAAAATTGTCCACTAGGTGCCGACTTTTATGCCTTTTAGATGCGTTTTAAGCGAGATATTCGCATTTAAAGTTTGAACATGGATTTTTGCCCATAACTTGTTGTAGAGTTGGTCTTATTCAAAGATAGGCACACCAATGGAAAGGGAATGATTCCTAGATCACAATCCTGAAATTTCAGCCATCTAGGTGGTCTAGATCAAGAAATATTGGAGTTCAAAAATTGTTCACTAGGTGCCGACTTTTATGCCTTTTAGATACGTATTAAGCGAGATATTCGCATTTAAAGTTTGGACATGGATTTTTGCCTATAACTTGTTGTAGAGTTGGTCTTATTCAAAGATAGGCACACCAATGGAAAGGGAATGATTCCTAGATCACAATCCTGAAATTTCAGCCATCTAGGTGGTCTAGATCAAGAAATATTGGAGTTCAAAAATTGTCCACTAGGTGCCGACTTTTATGCCTTTTAGATGCGTTTTAAGCGAGATATTCGCATTTAAAGTTTGAACATGGATTTTTGCCCATAACTTGTTGTAGAGTTGGTCTTATTCAAAGATAGGCACACCAATGGAAAGGGAATGATTCCTAGATCACAATCCTGAAATTTCAGCCATCTAGGTGGTCTAGATCAAGAAATATTGGAGTTCAAAAATTGTTCACTAGGTGCCGACTTTTATGCCTTTTAGGTGCGTTTTAAGCGAGATATTTGCATTTAAAGTTCGAACATGGATTTTTGCCCATAACTTGTTGTAGAGTTGGTCTTATTCAAAGATAGGCACACCAATGGAAAGGGAATGATTCCTAGATAACAATCCTGAAATTTCAGCCATCTAGGTGGTCTAGATCAAGAAATATAGGAGTTCAAAAATTGTCCACCAGGTGCCGACTTTTATGCCTTTTAGATGCGTTTTAAGCGAGATATTCGCATTTAAAGTTTGAACATGGATTTTTGCCCATAACTTGTTGTAGAGTTGGTCTTATTCAAAGATAGGCACACCAATGGAAAGTTTATGATTCCTAGATCACAATCCTGAAATTTCAGCCATCTAGGTGGTCTAGATCAAGAAATATTGGAGTTCAAAAATTGTCCAATAGGTGCCGACTTTTATGCCTTTTAGATGCGTTTTAAGCGAGATATTCGCATTTAAAGTTTGAACATGGATTTTTGCCCATAACTTGTTGTAGAGTTGGTCTTATTCAAAGATAGGCACACCAATGGAAAGGGAATGATTCCTAGATCACAATCCTGAAATTTCAGCCATCTAGGTGGTCTAGATCAAGAAATATTGGAGTTCAAAAATTGTTCACTAGGTGCCGACTTTTATGCCTTTTAGATACGTTTTAAGCGAGATATTCGCATTTAAAGTTTGGACATGGATTTTTGCCTATAACTTGTTGTAGAGTTGGTCTTATTCAAAGATAGGCACACCAATGGAAAGGGAATGATTCCTAGATCACAATCCTGAAATTTCAGCCATCTAGGTGGTCTAGATCAAGAAATATTGGAGTTCAAAAATTGTCCACTAGGTGCCGACTTTTATGCCTTTTAGATGCGTTTTAAGCGAGATATTCGCTTCACCCATCTAGGTGGTCTAGATCAAGAAATATTGGAGTTCAAAAATTGTCCACTAGGTGCCGACTTTTATGCCTTTTAGATGCGTTTTTAGCGAGATATTCGCATTTAAAGTTCGAACATGGATTTTTGCCCATAACTTGTTGTAGAGTTGGTCTTATTCAAAGATAGGCACACCAATGGAAAGGGAATGATTCCTAGATCACAATCCTGAAATTTCAGCCATCTAGGTGGTCTAGATCAAGAAATATTGGAGTTCAAAAATTGTCCACTAGGTGCCGACTTTTATGCCATTTAGATGCGTTTTAAGCGAGATATTCGCATTTAAAGTTCGAACATGGATTTTTGCCCATAACTTGTTGTAGAGTTGGTCTTATTCAAAGATAGGCACACCAATGGAAAGGGAATGATTCCTAGATCACAATCCTGAAATTTCAGCCATCTAGGTGGTCTAGATCAAGAAATATTGGAGTTCAAAAATTGTCCACTAGGTGCCGACTTTTATGCCTTTTAGATGCGTTTTAAGCGAGATATTCGAATTTAAAGTTTGAACATGGATTTTTGCCCATAACTTGTTGTAGAGTTGGTCTTATTCAAAGATAGGCACACCAATGGAAAGGGAATTATTCCTAGATCACAATCCTGAAATTTCAGCCATCTAGGTGGTCTAGATCAAGAAATATTGGAGTTCAAAAATTGTTCACTAGGTGCCGACTTTTATGCCTTTTAGATACGAATTAAGCGAGATAGTCGCATTTAAAGTTTGGACATGGATTTTTGCCCATAACTTGTTGTAGAGTTGGTCTTATTCAAAGATAGGCACACCAATGGAAAGGGAATGATTCCTTGATCACAATCCTGAAATTTCAGCCATCTAGGTGGTCTAGATCAAGAAATATTGGAGTTCAAAAATTGTCCACTAGGTCCCGACTTTTATGCCTTTAAGATGCGTATTAAGCGAGATATTCGCATTTAAAGTTTGAACATGGGTTTTTGCCCATAACTTGTTGTAGAGTTGGTCTTATTCAAAGATAGGCACACCTATGGAAAGGGAATGATTCCTAGACCACAATCCTGAAATTTCAGCCATCTAGGTGGTCTAGATCAAGAAATATTGGAGTTCAAAAATTGTCCACTAGGTGCCGACTTTTATGCCTTTTAGATGCGTTTTAAGCGAGATATTCGCATTTAAAGTTTGAACATGGATTTTTGCCCATAACTTGTTGTAGAGTTGGTCTTATTCAAAGATAGGCACACCAATGGAAAGGGAATGATTCCTAGATCACAATCCTGAAATTTCAGCCATCTAGGTGGTCTAGATCAAGAAATATTGGAGTTCAAAAATTGTTCACTAGGTGCCGACTTTTATGCCTTTTAGATACGTATTAAGCGAGATATTCGCATTTAAAGTTTGGACATGGATTTTTGCCTATAACTTGTTGTAGAGTTGGTCTTATTCAAAGATAGGCACACCAATGGAAAGGGAATGATTCCTAGATCACAATCCTGAAATTTCAGCCATCTAGGTGGTCTAGATCAAGAAATATTGGAGTTCAAAAATTGTCCACTAGGTGCCGACTTTTATGCCTTTTAGATGCGTTTTAAGCGAGATATTCGCATTTAAAGTTTGAACATGGATTTTTGCCCATAACTTGTTGTAGAGTTGGTCTTATTCAAAGATAGGCACACCAATGGAAAGGGAATGATTCCTAGATCACAATCCTGAAATTTCAGCCATCTAGGTGGTCTAGATCAAGAAATATTGGAGTTCAAAAATTGTTCACTAGGTGCCGACTTTTATGCCTTTTAGGTGCGTTTTAAGCGAGATATTTGCATTTAAAGTTCGAACATGGATTTTTGCCCATAACTTGTTGTAGAGTTGGTCTTATTCAAAGATAGGCACACCAATGGAAAGGGAATGATTCCTAGATAACAATCCTGAAATTTCAGCCATCTAGGTGGTCTAGATCAAGAAATATAGGAGTTCAAAAATTGTCCACCAGGTGCCGACTTTTATGCCTTTTAGATGCGTTTTAAGCGAGATATTCGCATTTAAAGTTTGAACATGGATTTTTGCCCATAACTTGTTGTAGAGTTGGTCTTATTCAAAGATAGGCACACCAATGGAAAGTTTATGATTCCTAGATCACAATCCTGAAATTTCAGCCATCTAGGTGGTCTAGATCAAGAAATATTGGAGTTCAAAAATTGTCCAATAGGTGCCGACTTTTATGCCTTTTAGATGCGTTTTAAGCGAGATATTCGCATTTAAAGTTTGAACATGGATTTTTGCCCATAACTTGTTGTAGAGTTGGTCTTATTCAAAGATAGGCACACCAATGGAAAGGGAATGATTCCTAGATCACAATCCTGATATTTCAGCCATCTAGGTGGTCTAGATCAAGAAATATTGGAGTTCAAAAATTGTTCACTAGGTGCCGACTTTTATGCCTTTTAGATACGTTTTAAGCGAGATATTCGCATTTAAAGTTTGGACATGGATTTTTGCCTATAACTTGTTGTAGAGTTGGTCTTATTCAAAGATAGGCACACCAATGGAAAGGGAATGATTCCTAGATCACAATCCTGAAATTTCAGCCATCTAGGTGGTCTAGATCAAGAAATATTGGAGTTCAAAAATTGTCCACTAGGTGCCGACTTTTATGCCTTTTAGATGCGTTTTAAGCGAGATATTCGCATTTAAAGTTTGAACATGGATTTTTGCCCATAACTTGTTGTAGAGTTGGTCTTATTCAAAGATAGCCACACCAATGGAAAGGGAATGATTCCTAGATCACAATCCTGAAATTTCAGCCATCTAGGTGGTCTAGATCAAGAAATATTGGAGTTCAAAAATTGTCCACTAGGTGCCGACTTTTATGCCTTTTAGGTGCGTTTTAAGCGAGATATTCGCATTTAAAGTTCGAACATGGATTTTTGCCCATAACTTGTTGTAGAGTTGGTCTTATTCAAAGATAGGCACACCAATGGAAAGGGAATGATTCCTAGATCACAATCCTGAAATTTCAGCCATCTAGGTGGTCTAGATCAAGAAATATTGGAGTTCAAAAATTGTCCACTAGGTGCCGACTTTTATGCCTTTTAGATGCGTTTTAAGCGAGATATTCGCATTTAAAGTTTGAACATGGATTTTTGCCCATAACTTGTTGTAGAGTTGGTCTTATTCAAAGATAGGCACACCAATGGAAAGGGAATGATTCCTAGATCACAATCCTGAAATTTCAGCCATCTAGGTGGTCTAGATCAAGAAATATTGGAGTTCAAAAATTGTCCACTAGGTGCCGACTTTTATGCCTTTAAGATGCGTATTAAGCGAGATATTCGCATTTAAAGTTTGAACATGGGTTTTTGCCCATAACTTGTTGTAGAGTTGGTCTTATTCAAAGATAGGCACACCTATGGAAAGGGAATGATTCCTAGACCACAATCCTGAAATTTCAGCCATCTAGGTGGTCTAGATCAAGAAATATTGGAGTTCAAAAATTGTCCACTAGGTGCCGACTTTTATGCCTTTTAGATGCGTTTTAAGCGAGATATTCGCATTTAAAGTTTGAACATGGATTTTTGCCCATAACTTGTTGTAGAGTTGGTCTTATTCAAAGATAGGCACACCAATGGAAAGGGAATGATTCCTAGATCACAATCCTGAAATTTCAGCCATCTAGGTGGTCTAGATCAAGAAATATTGGAGTTCAAAAATTGTTCACTAGGTGCCGACTTTTATGCCTTTTAGATACGTATTAAGCGAGATATTCGCATTTAAAGTTTGGACATGGATTTTTGCCTATAACTTGTTGTAGAGTTGGTCTTATTCAAAGATAGGCACACCAATGGAAAGGGAATGATTCCTAGATCACAATCCTGAAATTTCAGCCATCTAGGTGGTCTAGATCAAGAAATATTGGAGTTCAAAAATTGTCCACTAGGTGCCGACTTGTATGCCTTTTAGATGCGTTTTAAGCGAGATATTCGCATTTAAAGTTCGAACATGGATTTTTGCCCATAACTTGTTGTAGAGTTGGTCTTATTCAAAGATAGGCACACCAATGGAAAGGGAATGATTCCTAGATCACAATCCTGAAATTTCAGCCATCTAGGTGGTCTAGATCAAGAAATATTGGAGTTCAAAAATTGTCCACCAGGTGCCGACTTTTATGCCTTTTAGATGCGTTTTAAGCGAGATATTCGCATTTAAAGTTTGAACATGGATTTTTGCCCATAACTTGTTGTAGAGTTGGTCTTATTCAAAGATAGGCACACCAATGGAAAGTTTATGATTCCTAGATCACAATCCTGAAATTTCAGCCATCTAGGTGGTCTAGATCAAGAAATATTGGAGTTCAAAAATTGTCCACTAGGTGCCGACTTTTATGCCTTTTAGATGCGTTTTAAGCGAGATATTCGCATTTAAAGTTTGAACATGGATTTTTGCCCATAACTTGTTGTAGAGTTGGTCTTATTCAAAGATAGGCACACCAATGGAAAGGGAATGATTCCTAGATCACAATCCTGAAATTTCAGCCATCTAGGTGGTCTAGATCAAGAAATATTGGAGTTCAAAAATTGTTCACTAGGTGCCGACTTTTATGCCTTTTAGATACGTTTTAAGCGAGATATTCGCATTTAAAGTTTGGACATGGATTTTTGCCTATAACTTGTTGTAGAGTTGGTCTTATTCAAAGATAGGCACACCAATGGAAAGGGAATGATTCCTAAATCACAATCCTGAAATTTCAGCCATCTAGGTGGTCTAGATCAAGAAATATTGGAGTTCAAAAATTGTCCACTAGGTGCCGACTTTTATGCCTTTTAGATGCGTTTTAAGCGAGATATTCGCATTTAAAGTTTGAACATGGATTTTTGCCCATAACTTGTTGTAGAGTTGGTCTTATTCAAAGATAGGCACACCAATGGAAAGGGAATGATTCCTAGATCACAATCCTGAAATTTCAGCCATCTAGGTGGTCTAGATCAAGAAATATTGGAGTTCAAAAATTGTCCACTAGGTGCCGACTTTTATGCCTTTTAGATGCGATTAAGCGAGATATTCGCATTTAAAGTTTGGACATGGATTTTTGCCCATAACTTGTTGTAGAGTTGGTCTTATTCAAAAATAGGCACACCAATGGAAAGGGAATGATTCCTAGATCACAATCCTGAAATTTCAGCCATCTAGGTGGTCTAGATCAAGAATTATTGGAGCTAAAAAATTGTCTTCTAAGTGCCGACTTTTATGCCTTTTAGATGAGTTTTAAGCGAGATATTCGCATTTAAAGTTTGAACATGGATTTTTGCCCATAACTTTTTGTAGAGTTGGTCTTATTCAAAGATAGGCACACCAATGGAAAGGGAATGATTCCTAGATCACAATCCTGAAATTTCAGCCATCTAGGTGGTCTAGATCAAGAATTATTGGAGTTAAAAAATTGTCTTCTAGGGGCCGACTTTTATGCCTTTTAGATACGTTTTAAGCGAGATATTCGCATTTAAAGTTTGAACATGGATTTTTGCCCATAACTTGTTGTAGAGTTTGTCTTATTCAAAGATAGGCACACCAATGGAAAGGGAATGATTCCTAGATCACAATCCTGAAATTTCAGCCATCTAGGTGGTCTAGATCAAGAATTATTGGAGTTAAAAAATTGTCTTCTAGGTGCCGACTTTTATAACTTTTAGATGCGTTTTAAGCGAGATATTCGCATTTAAAGTTTGAACATGGATTTTTGCCCATAACTTGTTGTAGAGTTGGTCTTATTCAAAGATAGGCACACCAATGGAAAGGGAATGATTCCTAGATCACAATCCTAAAATTTCAGCCATCTACGTGGCCTAGATCAAGAAATATTGGAGTTCAAAAATTGTCCATTAGGTGCCGACTTTGATGCCTTTTAGATGCGTTTTAAGCGAGATATTCGCATTTAAAGTTTGGGCATGGATTTTTGCCCATAACTTGTTGTAGAGTTATTCTTATTCAAAGATAGGCACACCAATGGAAAGGGAATGATTCCTAGATCACAATCCTGAAATTTCAGCCATCTAGGTGGTCTAGATCAAGAAATATTGGAGTTCAAAAATTGTCCACTAGGTGCCGACTTTTATGCCTTTTAGATGCGTTTTAAGCGAGATATTCGCATTCAAAGTTTGAACATGGATTTTTGCCCATAACTTGTTGTAGAGTTGGTCTTATTCAAAGATAGGCACACCAATGGAAAGTTAATGATTCCTAGATCACAATCCTGAAACTTCAGCCATCTAGGTGGTCTAGATCAAGAAATATTGGAGTTCAAAAACTGTCCACTAGGTGCCAAATTTTATGCCTTTTAGATGCGTTTTAAGCGAGATATTCGCATTTAAAGTTTGAACATGGATTTTTGCCCATAACTTGTTGTAGAGTTGGTCTTATTCAAAGATAGGCACACCAATGGAAAGGGAATGATTCCTAGATCACAATCCTGAAATTTCAGCCATCTAGGTGGTCTAGATCAAGAAATATTGGAGTTCAAAAATTGTCCACTAGGTGCCGACTTTTATGCCTTTTAGATGCGTTTTAAGCGAGATATTCGCATTTAAAGTTTGAACATGGATTTTTGCCCATAACTTTTTGTAGAGTTGGTCTTATTCAAAGATAGGCACACCAATGGAAAGGGAATGATTCCTAGATCACAAAACTGAAATTTCAGCCATCTAGGTGTCCTAGATCAAGAATTATTGGAGTTAAAAAATTGTCTTCTAGGTGCCGACTTTTATGCCTTTTAGATGCATTTTAAGCGAGATATTCTCATTTAAAGTTTGACCATGGATTTTTGCCCATAACTTGTTGCAGAGTTGGTCTTATTCAAAGATAGGCACACCAATGGAAAGGGAATGATTCCTAGATCACAATCCTGAAATTTCAGCCATCTAGGTGGTCTAGATCAAGAATTATTGGAGTTCAAAAATTGTTCACTAGGTGCCGACTTTTATGCCTTTTAGATACGTTTTAAGCGAGATATTCGCATTTAAAGTTTGAACATGGATTTTTGCTCATAACTTGTTGTAGAGTTGGTCTTATTCAAAGATAGGCACACCAATGGAAAGGGAATGATTCCTAGACCACAATCCTGAAATTTCAGCCATCTAGGTGGTCTAGATCAAGAAATATTGGAGTTCAAAAATTGTCTTCTAGGTGCCGACTTTTATGCCTTTTAGATACGTTTTAATCGAGATATTCGCATTTAAAGTTTGAACATGGATTTTTGCCCATAACTTGTTGTAGAGTTGGTCTTATTCAAAGATAGGCACACCAATGGAAAGGGAATGATTCCTAGATCACAATCCTGAAATTTCAGCCATCTAGGTGGTCTAGATCAAGAAATATTGGAGTTCAAAAATTGTCCACTAGGTGCCGACTTTTATGCCTTTTAGATGCGTTTTAAGCGAGATATTCGCATTTAAAGTTTGAACATGGATTTTTGCCCATTACTTGTTGTAGAGTTGGTCTTATTCAAAGATAGGCACACCAATGGAAAGGGAATGATTCCTAGATCACAATCCTGAAATTTCAGCCATCTAGGTGGTCTAGATCAAGAAATATTGGAGTTCAAAAATTGTCCTCTAGGTGCCTACTTTTATGCCTTTTAGATGCGTTTTAAGCGAGATATTCGCATTTAAAGCTTGAACATGGATTTTTGCCCATAACTTGTTGTAGAGTTGGTCTTATTCAAAGATAGGCACACCAATGGAAAGTTAATGATTCCTAGATCACAATCCAGAAATTTCAGCCATCTAGGTGGTCTAGATCAAGAAATATTGGAGTTCAAAAATTGTCCACTAGGTGCCGACTTTTATGCCTTTTAGATGCGTTTTAAGCGAGATATTCGCATTTAAAGTTCGAACATGGATTTTTGCCCATAACTTGTTGTAGAGTTGGTCTTATTCAAAGATAGGCACACCAATGGAAAGGGAATGATTCCTAGATCACAATCCTGAAATTTCAGCCATCTAGGTGGTCTAGATCAAGAAATATTGGAGTTCAAAAATTGTCCATTAGGTGCCGACTTTGATACCTTTTAGATGCGTTTTAAGCGAGATATTCGCATTTAAAGTTTGGACATGGATTTTTGCCCATAACTTGTTGTAGAGTTGGTCTTATTCAAAGATAGGCACACCAATGGAAAGGGAATGATTCCTAGATCACAATCCTGAAATTTCAGCCATCTACGTGGCCTAGATCAAGAAATATTGGAGTTCAAAAATTGTCCATTAGGTGCCGACTTTGATGCCTTTTAGATGCGTTTTAAGCGAGATATTCGCATTCAAAGTTTGAACATGGATTTTTGCCCATAACTTGTTGTAGAGTTGGTCTTATTCAAAGATAGGCACACCAATGGAAAGTTAATGATTCCTAGATCACAATCCTGAAACTTCAGCCATCTAGGTGGTCTAGATCAAGAAATATTGGAGTTCAAAAACTGTCCACTAGGTGCCAAATTTTATGCCTTTTAGATGCGTTTTAAGCGAGATATTCGCATTTAAAGTTTGAACATGGATTTTTGCCCATAACTTGTTGTAGAGTTGGTCTTATTCAAAGATAGGCACACCAATGGAAAGGGAATGATTCCTAGATCACAATCCTGAAATTTCAGCCATCTAGGTGGTCTAGATCAAGAAATATTGGAGTTCAAAAATTGTCCACTAGGTGCCGACTTTTATGCCTTTTAGATGCGTTTTAAGCGAGATATTCGCATTTAAAGTTTGAACATGGATTTTTGCCCATAACTTTTTGTAGAGTTGGTCTTATTCAAAGATAGGCACACCAATGGAAAGGGAATGATTCCTAGATCACAAAACTGAAATTTCAGCCATCTAGGTGTCCTAGATCAAGAATTATTGGAGTTAAAAAATTGTCTTCTAGGTGCCGACTTTTATGCCTTTTAGATGCATTTTAAGCGAGATATTCTCATTTAAAGTTTGACCATGGATTTTTGCCCATAACTTGTTGTAGAGTTGGTCTTATTCAAAGATAGGCACACCAATGGAAAGGGAATGATTCCTAGATCACAATCCTGAAATTTCAGCCATCTAGGTGGTCTAGATCAAGAATTATTGGAGTTCAAAAATTGTTCACTAGGTGCCGACTTTTATGCCTTTTAGATACGTTTTAAGCGAGATATTCGCATTTAAAGTTTGAACATGGATTTTTGCTCATAACTTGTTGTAGAGTTGGTCTTATTCAAAGATAGGCACACCAATGGAAAGGGAATGATTCCTAGACCACAATCCTGAAATTTCAGCCATCTAGGTGGTCTAGATCAAGAAATATTGGAGTTCAAAAATTGTCTTCTAGGTGCCGACTTTTATGCCTTTTAGATACGTTTTAATCGAGATATTCGCATTTAAAGTTTGAACATGGATTTTTGCCCATAACTTGTTGTAGAGTTGGTCTTATTCAAAGATAGGCACACCAATGGAAAGGGAATGATTCCTAGATCACAATCCTGAAATTTCAGCCATCTAGGTGGTCTAGATCAAGAAATATTGGAGTTCAAAAATTGTCCACTAGGTGCCGACTTTTATGCCTTTTAGATGCGTTTTAAGCGAGATATTCGCATTTAAAGTTTGAACATGGATTTTTGCCCATTACTTGTTGTAGAGTTGGTCTTATTCAAAGATAGGCACACCAATGGAAAGGGAATGATTCCTAGATCACAATCCTGAAATTTCAGCCATCTAGGTGGTCTAGATCAAGAAATATTGGAGTTCAAAAATTGTCCTCTAGGTGCCTACTTTTATGCCTTTTAGATGCGTTTTAAGCGAGATATTCGCATTTAAAGCTTGAACATGGATTTTTGCCCATAACTTGTTGTAGAGTTGGTCTTATTCAAAGATAGGCACACCAATGGAAAGTTAATGATTCCTAGATCACAATCCAGAAATTTCAGCCATCTAGGTGGTCTAGATCAAGAAATATTGGAGTTCAAAAATTGTCCACTAGGTGCCGACTTTTATGCCTTTTAGATGCGTTTTAAGCGAGATATTCGCATTTAAAGTTCGAACATGGATTTTTGCCCATAACTTGTTGTAGAGTTGGTCTTATTCAAAGATAGGCACACCAATGGAAAGGGAATGATTCCTAGATCACAATCCTGAAATTTCAGCCATCTAGGTGGTCTAGATCAAGAAATATTGGAGTTCAAAAATTGTCCATTAGGTGCCGACTTTGATACCTTTTAGATGCGTTTTAAGCGAGATATTCGCATTTAAAGTTTGGACATGGATTTTTGCCCATAACTTGTTGTAGAGTTGGTCTTATTCAAAGATAGGCACACCAATGGAAAGGGAATGATTCCTAGATCACAATCCTGAAATTTCAGCCATCTACGTGGCCTAGATCAAGAAATATTGGAGTTCAAAAATTGTCCATTAGGTGCCGACTTTGATGCCTTTTAGATGCGTTTTAAGCGAGATATTCGCATTTAAAGTTTGGGCATGGATTTTTGCCCATAACTTGTTGTAGAGTTGGTCTTATTCAAAGATAGGCACACCAATGGAAAGGGAATGATTCCTAGATCACAATCCTGAAATTTCAGCCATCTAGGTGGTCCAGATCAAGAAATATTGGAGTTCAAAAATTGTCCTCTAGGTGCCGACTTTTATGCCTTTTAGATGCGTTTTAAGCGAGATATTCGCATTTAAAGCTTGAACATGGATTTTTGCCCATAACTTGTTGTAGAGTTGGTCTTATTCAAAGATAGGCACACCAATGGAAAGGGAATGATTCCTAGATCACAATCCTGAAATTTCAGCCATCTAGGTGGTCTAGATCAAGAAATATTGGAGTTCAAAAATTGTTCACTAGGTGCTGACTTTTATGCCTTTTAGATACGTATTAAGCGAGATATTCGCATTTAAAGTTTGAACATGGATTTTTGCCCATAACTTGTTGTAGAGTTGGTCTTATTCAAAGATAGGCACACCAATGGAAAGGGAATGATTCCTAGATCACAATCCTGAAATTTCAGCCATTTAGGTGGTCTAGATCAAGAATTATTGGAGTTAAAAAATTGTCTTCTAGGTGCCGACTTTTATGCCTTTTAGATACGTTTTAAGCGAGATATTCGCATTTAAAGTTTGAACATGGATTTTTGCCCATTACTTGTTGTAGAGTTGGTCTTATTCAAAGATAGGCACACCAATGGAAAGGGAATGATTCCTAGATCACAATCCTGAAATTTCAGCCATCTACGTGGCCTAGATCAAGAAATATTGGAGTTCAAAAATTGTCCTCTAGGTGCCGACTTTTATGCCTGTAAGACGCTGTTAAGTAAGATATTCGCATTTAAAGTTTGAACATGGATTTTTGCCCATAACTTGTTGTAGAGTTGGTCTTATTCAAAGATAGGCACACCAATGGAAAGGGAATGATTCCTAGATCACAATCCTGAAATTTCAGCCATCTAGGTGGTCTAGATCAAGAAATATTGGAGTTCAAAAATTGTCCTCTAGGTTCCGACTTTTATGCCTTTTAGATACGTTTTAAGCGAGATATTCGCATTTAAAGTTTGAACATGGATTTTTGCCCATAACTTGTTGTTAAGTTGGGCTTATCTTATCTGGTCTAGATCGAGAAATAACCATGCCAAGGTTTTCACTATAATACAAAGCATAGACCTCAAAACTGATTATTTTTCCGTTTGTTCAAAAAAATCGTTAGCTTACGGCTTCCTGAAAAAAAAAGTATTATTTTCAAAACTGTTTCCCACCCAATCGAGATTCGCTTTTCACAATAATGCCGTTTGTCTAAAAATGCATTTCCTGCCATATTAAACCTTTGTCAATTTGAAGCCTCAAAGTAAGTTCCTGATTTGTTTTCTCTTATTTTTTGATTTAAGAATGCTATTTTTTAAAATGCTTGAAAAAATGTATTTGTTGTCTTCTGGTATAATAAATGTCGAAATTTAGCAAAGACTGTCGGCTTACTCGTACATACCGTGACCTTTATTTCTGGAATTTATGAATCAGATATGTTAAACTACAAAATAAGGTCAAATAATTCATTCTTACATAAAATTACGATAAAAACCCAAAGTGCAAATTTGGTCATCGAATCTATAAACCTAATATTTTTAAATACATTTTATTTAAAATACGATAATGAATAAAATTGCTAAAATGTGTTTGCCCGTTTCCAAACAAACAAAAAATCAACAAAATGAGCAAGAATGTTTAATGTATTTGACAACGACGAAGACGACGCGTCGCCAAGGAAGTAATGTTTGTCTTTAACTTATAATTATTTGGCAAAAGCATCAAAGTTCCAGATTTGAAAATCTTTGAAAAAAACAACAACAATATGAAACAAACATCAATAATCCTTTTTTATGATAATAGAACAGTAGTAAAACAATAGTTTTATATCCTAGTTCACTTAATAAAAAGCAACAATTGTCAATTCTAAACTCCCAATCTCCTTTATGAACGTAAGGGAAAGCTCTTCTTATATCCGAAAAAGCTCTAAAAAAAATAAGTTTCGCCACCATAATATTATGACACCATTCGTCCTGGGGATGATGTGGAAAAATTGGCAATTCTCTCTCACTATGTTGCTCTCTGTCTCTTCTCTCACTTAAAATTGATTTTTCACCAACGATTTTGATGGTACCTATAAATAGGACTTGAGTCCATGACGTTCTCATCGTAGTAATTGTACGTCTACGATTGTATTTGCTATACGAGGTATTTAAGACCATTTAAAACCACCGGCACAAAATGCCGGTATCGCACTTCTTGAACTTTTATAAAGCTAAGCTACCTCTTAAAGCAAATAGACGGAGGGATGGCTGTGAGTTTTCAATCTCAATCCCGGCATGAATATTTTTCTTTTCTTTTTGAAATATTGTAGTGGATGGGGTTGGGAAAAGAAAATTCCAAATCGGCAGAAAAGGTAGACTGGATGGATGGAATCATTTCTGACGGAATTACGGAATTAAAAAATTTCAAAATTGTATGAAGAAAATATTGAAAAGATGATTTTGAAATAGGAGAACGCCAAATAGATTAAGAGGACTGCTAAAGCTCTAGATTAAAATACTAACTATATTTTACTTTAGATGGCGCTACAACTGAGTGAGCGTGCGTCGTGGGGTGCGCATCTTATTGTTACTTGAAAGATATTATCAGAGAAGTTAAAACTATTCGAATTTAATAATGATCAATTGTAAAGTTTGTGCGGAGGTGATCAAAAAAGGTTCCGGGTCCAAAATATCGTTCAACGATTGCCTATCTAATTTTCACGCTCCTTGTGTTAAAGTTCTGAAGGAGGACATAAATAAATAATTGGGCAAAAGTCCGTTGTGAACCAGGGCCTAGTGACTTACAACTCGCAACCATTCCTGTGAGCGAGTATTGTTGTCAGGAATGGAAGGGACCTACAATTGTAGGCCGAATCCGAACGGCTAATTTGAGAAAGCACTTTTTCATGACAAGAATTACTGTTGAAGGAATTGTCAATTCCTCACAAGAGGCAATACCCGCGAAAATTATTTTTTTTTAAATTAAAGTGGCACAGGAAGGGATTGAACCCAAGACCCTTTGCATGACAGTCCATCGCACTAACCATCATGCCACGGGTACTAGGAGGACATAGATTACTTTAAATCAAGTGGTGTACCATACCGTTGCGATAAATGTAGAGCTACTTGGCGTTCATCGATGATTGCGGCTCTATCTAACTTTACCAGCAACAACAACGAACAACAACGTGCCACCGAAAGTAATTCCAAAACACAACAAACATCAAGTGTAGGAATAGCTTCACCACCACCAAGTCCGCAGGAGAGTGAAGAGTTCTCTCTACGTGTGGTTTGCCAAAAACTTACAAACCTTGAACAAATGATGGGAAACATGCTTCAAACAATCAGTGACTTGCGGACAGAAAATACTGAACTGACGACCAGAGTTCAATCATTTGAAAGCAAGTTAAATTGGCAACAACAACATCAATAGATTTTCAAAGTGCGGATGTTTTGAAAATTACAAAATTAATAAACAAATTTTTAATTTATTATGTATTTATAGACTTCGTATATTTAACAGTACAGTTTTTATGGAAGAATTTTCAACTTTCTTGGATAGTGAGAAATCAAATAATTTGTTAATTGTGGGTAATTTGAATATCGATACTTTAAAAAGTAGTGAGTTCGTGGCAACTTATCTTGATTTGTAAGCTTCTCATGGACTTGTTTCGTTTATCAAAGAGATAACAAGACCGAGATCTGGAACTTGACTTGATCATATTTATGGCCGGTCCTTCAAACAATTCCTGTGAAAAGTGCGTTTTTGACCTCAGAATAACTGATCATTCCATGACTGGAATTCTTATTGATATAGGGAAAGAAAGTATTTGCTCTGATTCTAGTCCCCGAAAGTTGATTAAAAATATTGATTTTAGTAGGCTTAAAACTAATTTGTCTTTTGAGTTTTGGGAAGAAGTTTTTGCCGAGAGTGATTCTTCCAAATCGTATGACATATTTCTTGATATCCTTTCGTTCCGAAAAAGTCTAATAAGCGTTTAAAGCCGTGGATTATGTATAGTTTGCTTAAAAAAAGTAAAGTATAGAAACAAATTAAGACAAAAGTGTTAAAAACGCAACAGCAGTCAGAATTTAAAAACTTAATATAAGAAAATTGGTGTTGAATTTAAAAACTTCAAACTCTTCTGGTTATGATGGCATTTCAAATGTTTGTTTGAAAAATGTAGCATGTTTTATAATTGATGTTTTGGCACATATCTTTAACAAAAGTATTTTTTCTGGAGTATTTCCGGTTGCTCTTAAATGTTCCAATATCTTGCCACTTTTCAAGAAAGGAGCAACTAATCATCTGGGTAACTATAGGCCTTTATCACTCTTGCCCTCGATAAGAAAGATTTTTGAAAAAGCTGTTAAAAATAGAATGGTGAGCTTTTTTCAGTTTGTTTTTCAAAGCAATTAATCAACCGAAGATGCGTTGTTACATTTCTGTTCTCAATAACTTGTAAGTCTTGATAGAAAAAAGAATATAGCCGACATGTTGACATATCAAAAGCCTTTGACATGGTTAATCACGAAATTTTGATTAGCGAACTTGAAAAGAGGATTTATTAGTGATTGGTTAAGATCTTATTTGAATTTAAGAGCCCAAAGAGTGAAATTTGATGGTATAAGAAGTGATATAAAGACATTCGAGTTCCACAAGGTTTGGTTTTAGGACCAATACTTTTTTTGGTATACATTAATTCTTTATTCAGTTTGCCTTTTAAGGGTTCTCTGACAGCCTTTGCAGATGATTTTGGTTTTTCGTATGGTACAGATAGTTGTCTGAATCCTAGATCGGATATAAATTGGGATCTCAGCTTGTTACGAATCTGGTTTGCAGAGCACAAATTGATAATAAGTTCTAAAACAAAGATAATGTTTTTCAGTTTGTCTGGCAGATAGAGTGTCCAAAATTCAAGCCTTTTAACTGCACCTGTAATCCTATGGTTACTTCCATAACATTTACGGATTCCATGAGCTGTAGTGATAAATGCTTTAAATTAGAAATAGTTAATTAATTCAAGTATTTGGATTAATAATTGATTCTAGAATAAGTTTTTATAACCACACAGAGAATCTTAGACAAAATTTTCGGTGCACTCTTAGAAACTTCTTCTTTTTGCGTAAAGTTTGCTCTTGCAAACTGTTACTTATAATTTATTATGGCATTTTTCATTCGAAACTATAATATGGAATTTCTTGTTGGGGACGTTCATATTATAACAAAATACAACCTTTATTAGTTTTGCAAAAAAGAATTCAGAAGAAAATATGTGGTAAGCCTCGCCTGTACCCAAGTTTTCCAATATTTAGAGATTTGAAAATTCTTTCACTGAGACATATGTATTGTGATAAAGTTCTAAAAATTTTCTTTAAGAGATCTTGCTTCTTGTTACCTCAGGCTTGGTGTTGAATACCTTACGGGATGGAGTTTCGATGTTCATTCGATCGACATGCCCTAGCCGTCTTAAGCGTTGTACACGCAGTTTTTTGACCAGTGGCAAGTCGCTGTACAGGTTGCATAGTTCCTGATCTTCCCCGCCAGATGTTACTTCGCCTGTCGGCACAAACGAAACCATAGATCGTGAGCGAACTTTCCTCTCGAAGATACCAAGAGATCCTTCATCCACTGGGGAGAGGGTCCATGCTTCTGCAACATGCAGCAAGACTGGGATGATTAAAGTTTTGTACAGTGTATCTTTGGTACCTCGCAATAGGGCCTTATTTCTCAACTGCTTACTTAGATCAGATTGGATCAAGAACAATATTGAAGCAGCTACAGAGAGCAGAGCATCGCCTTGTCGAAGTCCTCTGGTGGTATCGAAGGTTTTGGTGGAGTCTCTTCCAATTTTGACGCAGCAACGAACATATTCCAGTGTCATCCTGATAAGACGTATCAGTTTGGTAGTGATACAAAAACTCAACATTTCACGTTATAGTTCGTTCCTGTCTACAATATCATAAGCTGCTTTAAAATCGATGAAAAGAAGGTGTGTTTCGTTGTTATGTTATTGGGCCTTTTCCAGGATTTGGCGCAGAGTGAAAATTTGGTCGATGGTAGATTTTTCAGGCCTGAAGCCACACTGGTAAATGACGTCAGGCGTTCACATAATACACTGGACAAGATCTTGTACTCGATGTTTAAAAGCCTAATGCCTCTGTAGGTGGCGCAGAGAAGGCGGTCACCTTTTTTATAAATCGGGCAGATGGTGATTAGGTTCCACTCGTCGGGCATGCTCTTTTGGTCGGTTGGGTGGAACTCTAGATCGTCAACCAAATGGATTTGACGTTACTGCTTGCTGGCGGAATCGTTGATTTCATCACCATTAAGCAGCTGGATGAAATGATCTCTCCAGATTTTTAGCATTGACTGCGTCTCGACTACCGTATTCCCCTTCTTATCTTTGCAGGCTCCAGGGCTGCTAGTGAATCCCGTTGCTTTTTTTTTTGACGCTTCTATAAAAGCTCCGCACCTATTTCCTGTTAAAACAACCCTGGATCTCCTCGACTTCACGCTGCTCATGGGTTTTTTTCTTTCTTCTGAGCAAGCGGTTCTCATCCCTTGTCTTGTCGCCGTAGAACTGGCGGGAGGATCTTGTCCTCCTTTGCTGCTACAATCTGTATGCCTCCGTTTTGGCTCCTGCTGCAGTCTTCCAACGTTGAATCTTCTCCTCTGGGTTGTTGTTCGCCTAAGACCTTCCATGGATATCCGTACAGACAATACGACAGCACCAACTAGGAAATGGTCGGAATCTATGTTGGCTAATCTGTACGTACGAACCCCAAAGTATCCTAGACGAGTGATTTCAGTTAATAGCAACATAATTGATTTGGTTGCATGTTCGATCATCGGGGGACCGCCAAGTACCTTTGTGAATATCTGCGCAAGGAAATCTGGTGCTACTCAACAACATGTTTTTCTCGGCTAAGAAGTTGTTGTGGCTATGTCTTCCGATTGACCTACCAAATATACCTTCTTTACCAATTTTGGGCGGAAAAACCCCCAAGGGAATTTTAACAGAATTTTAACATATTTTGACAAGGAGATAGAATTCTTCTTTGGTATTGTCATCTTAATCTTCCGTTGGGGCATGCTCGCTGATAGGGTTCAGGAATTTGGCTTTGATGGGGATTGTCGTCACTCTTTCGCTTACTTCCCGAAAGCTTAAAACACTTTTCTTTAGTTTCCCTTTGAGAGCAAAACCACATCCACTTCCCATAGAAGAAATCACAGCCTTCAATCTTCCTACCGCTTGGCCCATTCCATCGCATCTCCTAGACGGCTGTCACATCAGCTTTGATTTGGGCGTGTTCATCGGCAAGCTGCTCTGCTTGGCGTGGTTGGTTGAATGTACGCACATTGCATGTACATACACATAAACGTTGTCCGTTTTTCGTTTGCGAGGGGTTGTCAACTTGTGTTTTCATCACACTTTAAATTTAATTTCATGGTCTGCGGATGGCTGAGATCGTTAGAGCTGGTTCTTAAGAGCGATATCTGGTCTTTTGCTCCTACTTCCTGAGAAGGTAACTCAGGTGACTCAGCTCTGGATCCGATGGATCCAACGTTCGTCATTAGTTCACTTTTCACCTATCCAGCGGGCACCACTAAGAGTAGCATATACTTGGTCTTGCCTCATTGACCACTAAACCCATCTTCTTCGCTTTCGGCGCAATTCTCAAAAACGCTCCACTGACATCACGGTTTGATCTTCCAATTATATCAATATCATCTGCGTATGCGAGTAATTGGATGGATCTTTGATAGAGCCTCTAGTGTTGATGGTTGAGTTTTGCACAATTCTTTCCAGAACGATATTGAAGAAGTCGCATGACAGTGGATCGCCTTGTCTAAAATCTTTTTTGACATCAAATGCATCGGTGAGATCTTTTCTGACCTAGATAGAGGAGCGTGCATTCTTCATCGTCATTCTGCACAAACGGATAAGTTTGACAGGAATGCAAAAACTAGACATTGCTCTGTAGAGCTCTTCCCTATAGATGCTGTCATACGCCGCTTTAAAATCGTTAAAGAGATGGTGGGTATCGATTTGAAGTTCCTACGTTTTTTCCAAGATCTGCAGTAGTGTGAATATTTGGTCGATAGTGGGCTTTCCTGGTCTGAAGCTGATAAGGACCTATCAGGTTGTTGACGAACGGCTTCGGACGTTAACATAATACGGCAGAGATGATCTTGTATGCAGTGTTAAGGAGACTTATGCCTCTGTAGTTGGCGCAATTTAGAGGGCCTCCTTTTGTATGTATTGGGCAAACTATGCTGAGATTCCACTCATCGGGCATGCTTTCTTCCGACCATACCAAGTCATCGCCTGCAGCTTTGTTTGACTTCAGTTTAGATATAGCTATCTTCACTTCGTCTAGGTCAAGTAGGCGGAATTGTTGATCTACGTCACCTAGGTTGAGTGGTTCTATTTTCCTTACAGCAGAATTCGGTTCGTCGTCGCCGTTATATAATTTGGAGAAGTGATCTTTCCATATTCTCGACTACGGTTCTACTACAATGTTCCCCTGACCTTCTTTACAGGCTTCAGTTCGTGGCTGGTACCCTTGGGAGGTTTTTTTTACCTTTTGGTAAAATTTACGAACATCATTCCTATTGTGAGATCCCTCAATCTCCTCACGCACTTCTTGTGCTCTCTTTTTTTTCATCTAAGAAGCCGGTATTTTTCAATCCTCTTCTGCTCGTAGAGCTCGCGAGCAGCTCTGGTCCTTCTTCGCAGCGCAGTTTTGTATGTCTCTTGTTTCGCTGCGTGCGCTTGCCGGCTTTCGTCGTCAAACCAAGGGTTTCGCTGTTGTGGCCGTGTGAAAACTAGAACTTCATAGGTGGCATCTCTGATGGCTGGAAGGCAACGTTGCCACTTATGAATGCTTAATGCAGGCACATAGGACTCCTTAAGAGGTTACTAGAGACTCGATCGGAAAAGGGCATGGAAGTCAACTGCGATTGTAGCCGTCTTACGTCGAAACTTCTCGCAGTACTTCCTTGTGTTGTTTTGGACTGGGATATCCGAAGCCGTACCTTGGCTACAACTAAGTAGTGGTCCGAGTCAATGTTTGCCCCTCAGAAAGTTCGGATATCCTGTATACTGGAGAAGTGTCGTGCGTCGATCGCAATGTGGACAATCTGGTTGACAGTTGATTGATCAGGAGATTTCCATGTTCCCTTGTGGATATTGAGATGTGTGAACTACGTACTAGCTACCATAGGCTACCAGAACGTCTCACGCAGCAGCCAAATCGATCAGCCTGAATCCGTTGTTGGAGGTGGTGTCGTGCATACTGTATATCCCGATTGTGCAACCAAAGATGTCTTCTCTTAATAGCTTGACGTTAGAATCTCCTAAGGTAATTTTAATGTCATAGCCAGGGCACTGCTTAAAGGTCTTGTCCAAGAGCTCGAAGAAAATGTCTTTAGTGTCTTCATCTTTTTCCTCCGTTTGGGCATGCGCGCATATAAGGCTTATGTTGGCGAGTTTAGCCTTGATGTGGATTGTCGTGATGCACTCGCTCACACTGTTGAAACTCAACACCAAATCCACACCCAAAAAGACGCTGTCTTTGTTCTCGGTAGCAGTCGCCGTAAAATACATCGCAGTCTTTTAGTTTGTGTCTGCCCGGTCCATCCCATCGCACTTCTTGGATGGCGGTAATATCTGCTTGCAGCAGTTTAGAGCTTCCACTGCACTTTGCTTTAGCTGCACGTGATCTGTTAAGAGACCTAACATTCCACGTACAGATCCGAAGTTCGTTGTCCTTATTTCGTTTCCTTGGGTTGTCAACAGTGAATCCATGATTTTTGAGACAAACTTGTGGATGCTTGTGTTATCTGTCTTGAATGCACATGTCTACCATTTGAACATCCTTCTACTCCTTTTATTAATCAAATACTCATTTTAAATTGTTTTATTAATGATTTTTCTATTTACTAACTGTCAAGCAGTGGATATGATAACATTCTCATGCGATGTTTTCTATGTTTTTTTTTATTTTTGATAAATTCATTTATTTCTGTGTACATATTTTCCTAAGAATATGGTAACCCTTTTATTCCGATTCCTTAATTCAAGTATTACGATTTGGATTCACAATGATTCGGTTCCTTAAAGAGATAACCTTAAATGTCGGTTGTGGACAAATGGCAGTAGAGCAAAATCCAAATCACTGTGTTTTTGGGATTTTCTAGATTCAAGTTTTCTTGATTCAAGTGGAAAAATTAATTCTTTCAAATTTAAATCAAAAAAGAACGAAATGAAATGTTTTCACGAAAACCGCCTTTGCAAGGACAATGACAGCGTGAAGACGTTGGAGGCGTCGCGTCGGCGGTGATGTCAAATGCCATTTATATAGATTTTATGCGGGTCCTTTATCATCGTTTTTGTTTGATGTGCGGCTGATGAGAGTAAATGTTGCTGTACAAGGTATGCTAACCTTCCAGAGCAGAAGAACTGGGATTTTCTTCTGTTATGCAGGTGCGAAAAACCGAAGAGCGAAGTTCTTTTTTTAAGGTTTTTTTTTCTACTTTTATCCTGCAGCGGATGATACAGTTAGGGAAATCTAAAAATATGTACATATGTATGTATGCAGGAATGTTTTGTTCGTCCTCAGTAACTAGAGCATGAAAGACAAAAAGGAGATAAAAGCAAAGAAGAGAAGTGAGAGGAAATTGTATAGGCTCCTTTATGGACAGTTTAAGTCAGAATTGAATGAAGCTGACAGTAACATTGGTATTATATTGTTCTCCAGAAGTCAGAGATGAAAATGAACGAAAAATCAAAAGAAAATAGAAAAAGGCTACAGAATGGAAATATTGGATTTATATAATTGAATGGAAGTGCCTTGACAAGTTCATAAAATAAAGGTCCTTTTTCCTGGATTTCCATCGAAGAGAAAAATTACCTATTTATAAACACGGACATTTTTATTTCAAATACCAACACTGTATTTTGGTTATAAATTTAAACAGTCGAATAAGATAGAAATAAAAGGAAATGGGATTTGATTTGTGTCTTCATCATCATCATCTAAGGATTATAAAACTGAGATTTGTTTGGTGAGACTCAGGAGAAATCAAATGAAGGCAAAGTTCAGAAACAAATCGATGTAGATAAAGTCATTTTAGAGTTGTTGTTGGCTTTGGTTTTTCTTTTTCTAATGGAGGGAAACGTTTCGATTTGAATAAATATTTGTTATAAATATCTCGTATCTATTTAAGTTTTATGAAAGGTGTCAACATTGTTAAAGCGAGATGTTTTCACTTCAAAAATACGGAAATATTTTATTTATACTTTTTGTCTTCATTTTGAATGAAAAAGGATATTATGAACATAAGTTAAGATCAAACTTTCTAGTGGAAAATTTTGAAAAGTTTAGGTTAGTTAGAAAACATAAACTGATGATGATCTTATTTACCCCTATACAAATGTTAAAGGCTTTAGTTTAGATTTAAATCCGAAATTTTGATAGGATATCATTTTTAAAGAATGCACAAGGGGTTTACGATTAGGAAAGGTGGTGCCCTGTTTAGGATGTAATCTTATCTTTTTTTTATAATACACACACACTCAAGGGGATATTACTACACTTATTATGCAAAGGCACAGTGTGAGCACTAGGAAGAGGAGAGAGGGTTTAAAAGGAGATGTCAGTGCACATTGGTTTTGAATTTCTGAATAATGCAATGACTATTAAAGCCAGAGTGTGGTAAGGCATTCTACATTCGCGTAGTACGGCTAGAGAAAGAATCTCTGTATTTGACAGTACGACCAAAGTTGGGCTCGAGGGTATACTGATGCACTTTCCAAGAAGCGCGAGTATTACGGTTGAATTGTTTAAAGGGAGGAATGCAACTGGCTATTTCAGTAGAGCATAAGCCCTTAAAATAACGGTAAAAAAAGGTCAGACAAGAGACCTTACGACGATGTTCAAGCGAAGTAAATGAACTTATGATGATATTATCACCTATCAATTTAAATGCTCTACGTTCAATACTATCCAAGAGGCTTAAGTAAGTTGCAGGAGCACCAGCCCAGAGATGGGAGTTATACTCAAGCTTTGGACGTATGTAAGTCTTGTAAATAATAGCCAGATCAGAAATTTTGAAGTATTTCTTGCATCGCCTAAGGAAACCCAAACACCTTGCGGCATTTTTGGCGACATCGCGTATGTGATCATTCCACAAGAGGTGGTTGGTGACACACATACCGAGACTATCGAGGTGTTCAGTCTCATTAATGCAAGTGCCATCCATGGATAATGGCAATAGGGGAATATCTCGCTTTAACGATACAATACAGCATTGGGTTTTCGAAGCTTTAAATTATACGCAGTTTTTTAATCCCCATTGAATAATGCTGTTTAAGTCGGAATTTAATGAGCTTATCATATTTTGTTGTTGCAGTTCCACAGAAGAGCGATGTGAATCTGAAAACGAATATGCAAAGCTAAGAGTACTATCGTCAGCGAAACAATTAGATGATGCAGACAGGAGATCATTAATAAAAATGAGAAAGAGTGTTGAAGATAAAACAGAGCCCTGGGGCACACCAGCATTTATTTTATGGTTTTCAGACTTGAATCCATCCAATACTACTTGTATTGAACGATCCGAAAGGTAATTACTAATCCAATGAAGGAGGGATTCATGAAAACCGAAAGCACGCATTTTCGATAAGAGAGCCTGACGCCAAACCCTATCAAATGCTTTTGAAATATCAAGTGCAATTGGTCGGTAGTTAGAGGGTGAGGAAGATTAGCCTTTTTTGGGAAAAGGCTGGACAAATGCCTTTTTTCATCCGTTTGGAATGAGACCTGAGGAGTACGACAGATGAAAAAGCTTACGCAGTGGTTTTGCCAGCGTTGAAGAACAATTCTTCAGAACAATTGCGGGGATACCATTCGGACCAGCGGATAAATATGAGTTTAGATCTAAATGGTGATTTTTTAAGAGCTTGAGAACTTTTTTAAAAAAAATACGCATAAAATTTGCAAAATCTCATCGATTCTTTATTTAAAACGTTAGATTGGTCCATGACATTTACTTTTTGAAGACAATTTCATTTAAATGTTGACCGCGGCTGCGTCTTAGGTGGTCCATTCGGAAAGTCCAATTTTGGGTAACTTTTTCGAGTATTTCGGCCGGAATAGCTCGAATTTCTTCGGAAATGTTGTCTTCCAAAGCTGGAATAGTTGCTGGCTTTTTTGTGTAGACTTTAGACTTGACGTAGCCCCACAAAAAATAGTCTAAAGGCGTCAAATCACATGATCTTGGTTGCCAACTTACCGGTCCATTCCTTGAGATGAATTGTTCTCCGAAGCTTTCCCTCAAAATGGCCATAGAATCGCGAGCTGTGTGGCATGTAGCGCCATCTTGTTGAAACCACATGTCAACCAAGTTCAGTTCTTCCATTTTTGGCAACAAAAAGTTTGTTAGCATTGAACGATAGCGATCGCCATTCACCGTAACGTTGCGTCCAACAGCATCTTTGAAAAAATACGGTCCAATGATTCCACCAGCGTACAAACCACACCAAACAGTGCATTTTTCGGGATGCATGGGCAGTTCATGAACGGCTTCTGGTTGCTCTTTACTCCAAATGCGGCAATTTTGCTTATTTACGTAGCCATTCAACCAGAAATGAGCCTCATCGCTGAACAAAATTTGTCGATAAAAAATCGGGTTTTCTGCCAACTTTTCTAGGGCCCATTCACTGAAAATTCGACGTTCTGGCAGATCGTTCGGCTTCAGTTCTTGCACGAGCTGTATTTTATACGTAAAATCTTCCATGTGGTCGAATAACACAAACCCAATTGCTGCGAACGGCGACGAATCGACATTTCACGATCTTCAGCAACACTCTCAGAAACAGACGCAATATTCTCTTCTGTACGCACTGTACGCATTCGTTGGTTTAATGTCCAATAAAGTAAACTGAGTGCGAAACCTGGTCACAATCGCATTAATTATTTGCTCACTTGGTCGATTATGTAGACCATAAATCGGACGTAAAGCGCGAAACACATTTCGAACCGAACACTGATTTTGGTAATAAAATTCAATGATTTGCAAGCGTTGCTCGTTAGTAAGTCTATTCATGATGAAATGTCAAAGCATACTGAGCATCTTTCTCTTTGACACCATGTCTGAAATCCCGCGTGATCTGTCAAATACTAATGCATAAAAATTTTAACCTCAAAAAAATCACCCTTTATTAGGACTCTTGTCACAGTACGAGTGCGAAAAATGATTGGTCCCATAGAATCACTAACTCGATCAAGTACAGGCGCAGTCATGACACTCACTAGTAGCGTAGAATTGGCGGCGAACTGCCTAGCAAGAGATTAGCTTTCTCTAAAGAGCTAACAAATGGAGTGTCATTCACAACGAGCGTAGGAACCGAGGAAGAGGAAGAATTCCTCATATTTTTTTAAAAAATGACCAAAAATTTGTACTGCCTTTGGGACATTGCAGTATTTTTTGCGTAACTTTTGGTCATATAAAAACTTGTTCCGTCGAATATGGGCGTTGCAGAATTTCCTGGCTTGTTTGAACTTGTTCCCGCTTTCCTCAGTACGGTTGGCTTTATAGCAACGGAAACTTACCTCTTTGGCCATAATAACCTCCTTACAGCTCGCATCGAACCATGCGTTTTCCTTGGGTCTGATACTTTTAACGCTGTTCGGTATAAAAGTTCTCATTCCCAGGAGAATTAAACTTGTGATCATATCAGCGCTGGCGTCAACGTCACTATCGAGGAAGCATAGTGACCAGTTAAAGATCCTGCGGTAATTATTGAGACCGTCCCAGTTGGCGGTTCTCTTAGGAGCTCTTTCTTTAATTGAACAGTTTTGACACGATAAATTTGCTGATATAACACAATGGTCAGATGTGCCTAACAGTGTACTTATCAGGGTCAGAGGTAAGAAACAAGTCAAGAGTGTTTTTCAACTCAGCACTCCATCGGGTGTTGTCTGACATTGAGGAGAAAAATCAAGACACCAAAGACATATGCTTCGTGCTCTTGGACAAGACTTATGACCAGTTTCCTGGATATGACATTAAAATTATCTTTAGAGATTTTAACGTCAAGCTAGGAAGAGAAGACATCTTTGGTTGCACTATCGTTATATACAGTACGCACGTAATCACCTCCGACAACGGAAACAATCTGATCGATTTTGCTGTGGGGCCAGACGTTCTGGTAGCAAGTAGGCAGTTCACACATCTTGATATCCACAAGGGGACATGGAAATCTCCTGATCGATCAACTGTCAACCAAATTGGCCACATTGCGATCGACGCACGACACTTCTGCAGTAGTGTCCATTATATCCGAACATTTTGAGGGGCCAACATTGACTCGGAACACTACCTAGTTGTAGCTACGGAAATGCCGATCCAAACCAAAACAATGCAGTACTCTGAGAAGATTCAACGTTAGGCGGCTACAATCGCAAGGGACTGCCATATCCTTTTCCGATCGAGTCTCTAGTAACCTCTTAAGAAGTCCTATACTGCCTGCATTAAGTATTGAAAACCAGCGTCAACATTGTCTGGCAGCCATTAGAGATGCAGCCTCTGAAGTGCTAGATTTCACACAGCCACCACTGCGAAACTACTGGTTTGACGACGAATGCCGGTAAGCGCAAGCAGTAGAGCAACAGGCATACAAAACAGCGCTGCACAGAAGAATCAGAGCTGCTCGCGAGCTCTACGAGTAATAGAAGAAAGAGGAATACCGGCTCTTTAGATGGAAAAAAGGGAATCAAGGAAATAGAAGCATGTCACAACAGGAAAGAGGATCGTAAACTTTACCAAAAGGTCGCGTATGACAACATCTACAGGGAAGGCTGCACAGATCAATTTCTAGTTTTGGCATCCCTGTCAAACTTATCCGTGCAGAATAACGATGTAGAATGAACACTGCTCTATCATTGTCGGAAAAGATCTCACCCATGCATTTGGTGTCAAAAAAGGTTTTAGACAAAGCGATGCACTGTCATGCGACTTCTTCATCATCGTTCTGAAAAGAATGATGCAAAACTTCTTTGGACGTACATAATAGTAATAGCTGTTTACTTTTTCTGAAAGTAGCAAATTCCAAAGTGTTTAAAGATTAACTCATACCTACTCAATTAATACTATTGTTTTGGCAAAAGTTATTAAAAAAAATATTTAGGAGTTATATCTCCTAATATATATATATCTTATACTTCCCATTAGAAATTATTGTAATCGATCCGATTTTTCAATTTGAAAATGTTGACATTTATAATATTAATTTAAGTCCCTAGCGTTATTGGTTCGTGAGTGGGTTAACCAAAACCACGTCCACACGCACACACAGACATCTTTCTAAAAATCTTTTCCTTCCTATGATGGTAAGTTAAAAAAACTGGAAAGAAAATCGTAACTGACATTTTTATAATTCCTTTTTAATTCTCCCCTGTTGAAAATCATCTTTAAAAAACCTACAGTTACAAGTTTCGTTTTAAAGTTAGATGAAAATCTTATTTTTATAATGGATTTTGATTTTATGATATTTTATACAACAACAAAATTTTTTAACTTTCTAATATTCGACGAAATTTTGACCAATAATTTTTCCTAAGAAAAATCTGACAAAATTGAACCTCTCTTAATGGCACCCTTAGCACTTCTTAAAAAGGCCCTTTAACTTGAAGACGAACAGTTTTATTGAAATCAATTCGAAAACTTGTTTGAAAGAACTTGAAGTTTAGAATTAAAATATAATAACTCCACAAAAATAAAAATTAATGTATTTTATTTTGCAAAATTAATAGAAAACACAGAAATGTTCCTAACTGTCTTTATTTAATATTCGATAATGAATCGACTCATTACTAACCATCGTTGGACAAATCGATACATTTTGAAAAGTGTACCACCAACAACAATCGCTGAAACTCTTTTTTGTGGCACAAAACGTCGTTAAAAACTTTTATATTTAACTGGTGTGGGTTTATTTTAATTTAAAAGTGCTGAAAATATTTTCCGTTAAATTAATATAAATGTAAATTTACAAAAATGAAATAGGTAAAGATTTAAAATTATCCTTAAAATAAGTTATAAACTTGTCTCTCATATATTTTATATGCATATATACGTTATTTAAAAAAACCACATCCTGATTCCATACCGCATATTCTGATGAGTAAGCCATACAAAATTTCAATTAAAATATTCAACAAGTCGTCACGGTAGTATTACATCAAGCAACTTCACAAAATTTCCATTTTTCAAACCAAAAATTAAGAAGAAGCCATCGGCGTGTCCTCTCTTCCCTTAATACTCAATACAACTTTAATAAAGTTCGTCTTCAAGCTCTGAATAAAGATAATAATTGTTCATCTTTATTTTTGAAATTAAAGTATCTACTTTTAAAGTGTCACGTAAAGGATTTATTGAAATAAAAATATTCTCCATGTATATTGTTAGTTTTTCCGATTCATAAAAGTTTAAAATTGAAATCCTCAGGGTTGAATATTTGGTCCAATTCTCTTTACTTTGACTTCTTGTAACATCAATACTACTTCCACTATTTGACTAGACTTTTAATAAATGAGAAAAATAAGGTTCAGTATGAAGTTCCTCAAGGTTCAAAACTTAGTCCTATACCTTCTATACCGAGCAATCTCCTACAAATACTAATAACGCAAGGAGAAGATGCATTCATTTAAACAGAATTTTTAAAATTTCAAGACCGAGTACATGCGACAAAGTTTGAGGCATTATTTTTTCTTCGTTTTTATATACGTACGCACTGAATGAATCGGTGATTTTAATTAGCTATGCAAATCTCATGCGACTATTCGAAACATGACACCTCCGCACCAAGTTCCAATCCAAATCCCAATTCCCTAAGTTCCAACACTTAACGTTGCCCGAATGTGTGTCTGTGCAAATGTAAGCCAAAAGATTGTATCGAGTTTGTGTTTCAAAAAGACTGTGTACTTTGTCCTCGCTGCTCGAGTCGCATAGGGAATTTATGTGTATATCTTATGACATCGAAATTTAAACCTACCACGCCTCGTCCTCAAAAAGGATAACAATTGCTTGCTTCTGGTTTAGATTCTTTGTTCTTTAGAGGCTTTGAATATTTCCAAAACAAAACGTTCCTGATGATTTGCATGAAAAAAAAAAAAAAAAAAAAAACCTCAGACGGGAAAATAATTTCAATCTCAAGAGGAAAACCAAAAAAACCTATTGTGCCTCGTTATGGTCGTTACCTTTTCAGCGTGTTCTTTTTTGCGTCTTAAATTCCTTATCCTTATGTTTATAGCCTTATACGTATGCCCGTACGTGAACACCAACACCGCCACCGAATACTTATATATTCTCATATGTTTGTAGGATTCTGAAAACTCAAGCGTTGAACTGAAAAACTCTCACAAAATACCTACCTACCTACCATTTGGAGTAGAAAATATCAACGTGAATTATTCTGACGAAGAGAAAGACCGGAAACTGGAGGCTACTTGATTTTGTCATAGATTGTTAACTCTATAACGAAATTTTACGTATTCCAGACGAATTCTTCGTTTCGTGCTTTACACAAATTGGGACATTCAGCAGACGAAAAAGAAGAAAAACATTTAAATAACTAAAAAATATTTACCTTGGAGGAATTTTGTTCTTACAAGGTTTTTTTAAGGACCTATTCTATGTGTTATGTGTGCCTGGGTGTCATTTCAAGCGCAAATAACATTTTAAAAATGTAGGCTACTATGGCTTTGCAGAGATTACGAATTTAAAGATATAATGTTGAATTTTATTTTCAACAATATATTTTATTTAAAAATGAAGGCATTGCTTTTGTTTAAGGTTTTTTAAATTGTAGAACTTATATTTATTTAAATCTGGGTATAGTTCAGGATTTATTTCTTAACTTCCCATAGAAGGTTATTGTAATGGGAGCGATTTGTCAAATTGAAATATTTTACATTTTCGACGTTTCAAGACCTCTAGAGTCGAAAAAAAGATGTTTAGAAAGATATCTGTGCGTGCGTGTGTACGTTCGTACGTCCGTACGCTCGAGACGTTTTTTCGTCGGCTATAGCTCACGAACCAGAAAAGACATCGATCTCAAAAACATTTTGTTATACACACAATAAGTCAGAAAGATGCAGAAAGGGCTCTCAAGAAAATTGCGTATGTGTTTTTTGTACCATAGCAGTTTGAAAAAAAGGTGAAAATTTTGGTTAACCCTAAATATCTTACGATTCAAAAACGCTAGAGACTTGAATCAAATATTATGTAATACTAGTTTTTTACCCGCGGCTTCGCCCGCAGTGGAGAAATTAAATAAGTATGAGAGATAAAGGTTAAGGGTATAATAATAGAAATGAGTCAATATAATAACTAAATATTATTGCTTGGCTGAGATCAACAATTTTTAAAAATTACTACAGACAATGAAGTTTCAACACCTTAATTATATGCTTATTAAAATGCAACAACAAATGTATAATAAATAATTCTGAATTCTAAAGAAAAAAGAGTCCACCACTGCCGGAGTCTATTTTACGTAAAACTTGATGATGATTTTGCTCTGGAAGTAATTGAGGGACTAATTCTGCCACTTGATGTTGCAGTGCTATGAAATCATAATCTAGCTCTGGTGCAACTTCATTATCAAAATCATCCACATTGTCTCTTCGAGGGCTGGACATTCCAAAAATCCAAATAATTTTTCCAACCATCGTAAAAACCTTGTTTTCGATTATAATTAGCGTTTTATTGTAGACATCTCTATTGAAAGTAATGTCTGTGTACTTGCTGCAGTTGATGTAAAATATCTTCAGCCATGTATTCTTTGTACTTATTCCAAAGAGTTTGAGGTTAGAAAGACCGCAAGAAGATAAAAGCGTAGCGTTAAGTTCCCTGATTTTATCTGGTGATCGGCATTGTACAGCTTCCTCCATAGTTTCATCCCAATGATTGTCATTTTCTAACAGTCGCCGAGCTTCACATGCTTCTCGGTAGGTTTGACATTCCTGACCATTGACAATTTTAAGTTCTGTAAAGCTAATTGGACCTCTAACATGATGCAACAACATGCGCAGACAAAAGCATTCAAAATTCGTAACATGTCGGTAATACAGTGGGTTGGTATTACAGTATTCAGGGTTGAAACTTCATTACTATGATGCTAGATGATGCTAGATGGCGTTGAAGTAGCTAAATTTGACGATATTTTGACAAACAATTTTCTTATTTTTCGTAATTTTTTTTTATTTTTTTTAATAAAAATTATCCTATGTTACTTCTAATACCTTCAAGAGTGTATGTGCAAAGTTTCATGATGATCGGTTAAGTAGTTTTTGCGTGAAAGCGTAACAAACAAACTTACATTCGTATTTATAATATTAGTATGATATGGTATTGTAATGTGAAGTATATTTTTTGAAAAAAAAATCCAACTTACGGTTTTTTTATAAATCAAAAAACTGAAAAAAAATGATCGTCTCCAAAATTTTACGACTAAAATTTTTGATAAAAATCGAATTGACAGTTTTTTTTATAAAAAATAAAAATCTAAAAAAAAGAACATTACTAAAAGTTGGTAAAAATTGAATATCGATTGAAATATCTTTTCAAAAACTTAAAATTTACACTTCAAACTTATTTTATCTTATAAGAAATATTGTTTTCAACATTCTGCAAAATATTGAAAAAAATCGAATTGACAGTTTTTTTACAAAAAATAAAAACCTAAAAAAAAATGTATAAAAGGTAAAAATTGATTTTCGACTCAAATATCTTTTCAGAAGCTTGAGATTATGGCTTTAAACTTATTCTAACTTATAAGAAATATTGTTTTCAACGTTTGGAAAAATGTAATAATAAAAACCTTAATAAACAATAAAAACGAAAATTTGGTAAACATTATTGTGCGGTTCTCTATATCTCGTGAAAAATAGAAGATATTGACTTTCAAACTAATTTGCTTCATCATAAAAACTTTAAGAAATGCTAATAAAATTGGTAAAAATTTGTTTTTGACAAAAAATTTCGTTAACTAAAATAGATTTTAGAATCGAACTATTTCATTTTATGCAAAACATTGTTGGTAATTTTAAATTTTTTAAGAATAATTCAACTGACAACTTTTTTAACAAAACACGAAAAAAATACAAACTTTTAAAAAACCCAAATCGACAGACGGGATGGAAAGTTATAAGTGTGGGTCGCATCCCATTTTTCTAATCGGGTATCAAAGTGTATGTGTAATATTTCTTATTTAACTCTTTTTGACTGTTTCTACAAAACGATTCAATTTAAAATGACTTTAAATAACTTAACTTAACTACTGATTCGACATCAAATAGTAATGAGCCGAGGATAATTTCAAACATGTTTGCGAAACTACTTCAAAGATTTTTTTGTAGATTATAATACTATTAGTTTTAATACGGTAACGGCCTAGTCACTGACAAAGCTTCGGTTCCCATCGATCACTGAAATCAAGCATCAGTGAGCTTGGATAGTAGACAGATGGGGCATGGGGACCGTCTCGAAACCTACCGCGTTCTGTTGTCCGTTGTTCTTTCTCTTCTGTCTTGTATTAATGTCTTGTGTTGTTATTACCTTACATAGTCTAGTCACTCGAGGTGCCTTGCTCTCTACTCTGTACATTTATGTGCTGAGTAGTGTGTAATGTAATGTTATGTAATGTAGTTTTAATAACACATCTAATACTTACTTACTTACTTACTTAGGGTGGCGCTACAGCCCGAGACCTGGGCCTCAACCAACATGCGTCTCCATACAGCTCGGCCCTAGCTAGCTGTCTCCAGTTTCGCACGCCAAGTTTGTTGAGGTCCTCTCCCACCTGGGTGCGCCACCTGAGTCACGGTCTTTCTCTACTGCGCCGTCCCTCGGAATTGGATTCGAGGACCTTCAGGGCCGTTAGACTTTAATTCTGCTAACTAGGTCAGTGTCGCTGTACAGCCCGTACAGTTCGTCGTTATATCTTCTCCTCCATTCTCCATCTATACGTTCGGGACCAAAAATCACCCGACGAATTTTTCTCTCGAAGCATCCTAAGACGCTCTCATCTTTCTTTGACAGGGTTCAGGCCTCAGCGCCATAAATGAGAACCGGGATGATGAGTGTCTTATAGATGGTGATTTTAGATGCTCGAGAGAGGACTTTACTTCTCAATTGCCTTCTAAGCCCAAAGAGTCATTTTGTCCAGGACGTCGTCGTTCAGTGTCCTTTTTTGATGACAGCATATACCTGGTCTTGCCTCATTGATCACTAAGCCCATCTTCTTCGCTTCCGTCGCAATGCTCAAAAACTCACCACTGACATCACGCTTTGATCTTATAATTATGTCAATAACATCTGCGTATCCGAGTAATTGAATGGACCTTTGGAAGATTGTGCCTCTAGTGTTGACAGTTGAGTGTTGCACAATTCTTTCCAGAACGATATTAAAGAAATCGCATGACAGTGCATTGCCTTGTCTAAAACCTTTTTTGACAGGGATGCCAAAACAAGACATTGCTCTGTAGAGCTCTTCCCTATAGATGCTCTCATACGCGGCTTTAAAGTCGAAAAAGAGATGGTGGGTATCGATTTGAAGCTTCTGGGTTTTGTCCAAGATCTGCCGTAGTGTGAATATTTGGTCTATAGTGGACTTTCCTGGTCTGAAGCCACACTGATAAAGACCAATCAGGTTGTTGACGAATGGCTTCAGACATTCACATAATACGGCAGAGAAGATCTTATACGCAATGTTAAAGAGACTGATGCCTCTGTAGCTGGCGCAGTTTAGAGGGTCTCCTTTCTTATGTATCGGGCACACTATGCTGAGATTCCACTCATCGGGCATGCTTTCTTCCGACCATATTTTGCAGATGAGTTGGTGTATGCTCCGTACCAAGTCATCGCCTGCTGCTTTAAATAGTTCGGCAGCGATGCCGTCAGCTCCAGCAGCTTTGTTTGACTTTAGTTTATATATAGCTAGCTTCACTTCGTCAAGGTCGGGTAGGCGAAAATTGGCCATTATTCATTAGTGCTATGGATTGTAAACATGTGCGAATAAGGAAACCACTCTATCAGCACGAGGAGTACGATAACCACAAAAGACACTAGTCAATAAATGAACAGGCTCGTGCAACGCCTATGAAAAATGTACAAGCATCAAAATAAGCAATTCTTTTTCCCAGTCCTTAAGATTTTTTTCTTATTTGCATTTTTTTTTCACTTGTGTCCTAACCAAATTTGTTTTTAAATGCTTTTTTGATTTTAAGAATAGCATCTCTTTTTCTTGACTATAAACCTGGTAACTGTGACTTGTCCAGTAAAACTTTATTTAGTTTAAGTTACCAGAAATTCACTAGATGGTCAGCATTATTGTTTATAATTACACTTTTATTTTCGTTTTCAGAAGACATTTTTCCTTCTTGATTCGATTGAGCGCAGTACTGTTTTAATTAGGGCAAGTGCATACAAAGAGCTTTAAGATCGTTCCCATATCACTGAGTCAGAACTGTAGAGAATAAACTCGTTTTTTGCATATGCAACTGAGCCCGAGTTCGACTCTGCTCGATCGATCTCACATGCGAGTTCAAGCTCGTCAGCTCAGACTCTGAGAACTTTCTCATCCTTTAGCATACGACCCACTGTCTTTAATAGTATCCTACAACTTTAAGGTGTACCATCATCCATTTTAAAGAAATGTGCTGCATACTTAGCACACTGGTTATTGTTTTTAACACGTCTTTAAATAACTCGCTGTTTCCTTTTATCTGGAAGAGCTCTTTCATAATAGCAGTACACAAAAAATGTCCTAAACACGAAATAATGAACTACCGACCTATTGCTAAAATATCTGTGAAACTATACTGTTTGAGTCTCTTCACTGTAGTTCCATTATCTGTAATAGCGTTTAACTGTTTTTTTTTCACTTTACGTCTTTTTGTTTAGATATATTTGAAAAACGTGAAAAATATTATTTCATCTTTACTGATTTCAGCAACGTCTTTAACAAATTATGTCATAAAACATTACTTTTAAAACTAGCACAGCAAGGTCTTAACGTCTATTTCATAAACTGAATATCCCCATATTTGAAAGATAGAAGTCCAATTGTTGTGAATTCTGATGTCCCCCAGGGTAGCCATCTTGGTCCTATTCTATTCATTTTATTTATAAATGATTTTTGCTAGCAATTAGAAAAGTAGGATAGGATAGAAAAGTAGATACCAATGTACACTGATTTTAAATGCCTGCACATTGTTATGAGTGAAAAACATTGAGCATCGTAATGCATTCCAAATTCATGTAGTGCGGCTAAAAACAGAATTTCTGTACTTAACAGTATGTCCGAAATTGGGTTCAAGGGTAAACTGATGGGCATTCCTAAAAGTATGTGTATTACGGTTGAATTGTTTGAGGGGGGGATTGCAACTGGTTAATTCACTACAGCGTTGATTGTGCAAATTGCAACACAATAATGAACGACAAGAAACCTTGCGACGCATGGTGCTCAAGAGATACAAAAGTTTCAGTTCGAATACTGTCCATGAGACTTAATGTTGGTTATTGTGGCACCTGGTCGGATATGGTAGTTGTACTCAAGTTAAGGACGAATATAGACTTAATAAATTATAGCCAGATAGATCAGAAGGAGTAAAAAATGTCTTGCATCGTCGAAGAAACATAAATACTTAGAAGCATTTTTGGCTACTTCAAATATATGCTTACTCCACAAGAGATGATTTGTGATCCACATACCTAGGACTGATAGTTGTACAGTCTCCTCGATGCAAGTACCACTCATGGATAGTGGTATTGGGTGAGGGTTACGCTTTTTCGACAGTAGACAGCATTGAGTTTCCGAAGCATTAAATTCTATACACGGTTTGTAACGGAAACCCCATCAAATAAATTGACGAAGTCTAATCTCACCCAACAACCAGCGATTGTCTGCATTTTCCCGATCAACACATCCAAGATAACAGAATTCCCTGGATGGTATGCAGAACGTTGGGTGAGGTGTTCGATCAACGAGGTACGGTTCGGCATGCTTGCATCGCCATTGGTAGCTCGTCGGTGAGGTGGGTACTTGTACCTGTTATCGAACCGCCGCCGGCCGTGCATTTATTTTTTTTTCATGCCGAAATGAAACAAAGGGTGTTAAATAAAAATCGGATGAAGTAGTTTTCGCGCAAGATATTAATTGTTCTTAGAAATTTGTGTTAGCAACCCTAGGTTGTAATGGGTGCCTGAGTATAACCCTCCTTCCGTCTACATTACAATGAGACTCCATGTCCATTGAGTCACTCAATTATTTCCGTTCAATGACCCCTAATAAAAGATGAAGTTTAAAATATTAAACTACATTATTCCTCTTTCCCTTCATCCCTTCCTTTCCTTCCCCACGCACAAAAAAAACTCAATAGCTTATTATTTGAGCGATTCACCTTTCAGGTTTTTGATTCCACGTTGAACAATGCTGTCAAGATCAGACTTTAATGAGCTTATCATACGCTGCCGTTGGTAGTCCACATCCGAAAAATTAGAATCTAAAAACGAAAATGAAAACCTGAGGGTGCTGGCATCAGCGAAACAATTTAGTGGGTTAGAAGTTACAAAACAAAAGATCACTTATAAAAATAAAGAAGAGTGTCAGAGATAAAACGGAGCCCTGTGGCTCAGATTTGAACTCGTCCAATTCTACTTGATTGAAAGGTCTGAAAGTCAATTTCCAACTCAACGAAGAAGAGATATATCAATACCAAATGCACGCATTTTCGATAAGAGATCTTGATGCCAAACTCTATCAAATGCCTTTGAAATATTAAGTGCAAAATACTTACTTTCTCTGAAACGATGTTAAGATCTGTTCCACTGTTCGGTGAGATAAACCATAACATCACCAGTGGACCTATCGTTACGAAAGCCATTAAGAAGCTTTTGTATTTTATTTCTCCACTCATAACCACATGATGATTTAATTTGTTTCTATAATTTCTATACTAAAAAATTCATTGACTGAATTCATTTCCAATGTTAAGTAAAATAAAGCGAATTCTGGAAACTAACAGTTTTTTGTTTTAACCAGGAAATTGTAGCACAAATTGACACAATGCTTAGCCTAAGAACACCTATAAATCTCTTAAAGTATTTCAATAAATAAATAATACAAAAATTTGCTACCAACAGAGAAGAAGCATAAGTGCCAAAAAATGATAAGAAATTTTTCAGACTTCAAGACAAAAAAAAAGTTTGTTTATTTTATCACGTTTTTCTACGTCCAAAAAACTAAAAGGCTACGAATAGCGATACAAAAATCAGGCGTGTGCCGTTGTCAGGGAATTTTGTAATACATTTGATAATCTGATGTGATTTCTTTTCATGGTCAAAAGTTAGAACTGAAAATAAAAAGTCATAGAAAAATCAAATATATTGTTAATACATTAATACTACATGTGAAACAATGTATGTCCATCAAAACCGAAACGCAAAACTGATTCTAAGGTCATAAGATCTTCTTTTTTTTTATTAATATTATTTTCATTATCAAAGTTTTTCATTCAATAAAAATCAAGGCTGAACCGTGGACCACCAAAAAAGAAGGACAAAACATCTAAGGTCAATATCAATGACGTAAAGTGTGTACAAAAGATTGATAGCATGATTTGAAGTCTGCCGCAAAGCACGAGGCGTAGTTAAGTAATTTTTGTATTTCAAATTCTTAGAAAATGAGGTTTTGTCTTAATACAGCGTTTAATTTTAATTAATATTTCAATAGAATAGTCAGATGGCTGCAGAAAGATACTGAAAAGTTCTTTGTGGTGTTTTAGGCACATAAAATTGATAATTCTGAAAACAAAACAAAAAGGAAACCAAAAGAATCGATATGGTCAAATTTGATTTAAAAGAAATGCCGCATCAGTCAATAATTAGAAATAATATAAAACGGCCGAGAATTGCCTGTTTATGGGTTTGTAGGGTCGTACTTTGAACCTGAAGTTATTATAAACAAGCCTTGTTTTGCTTGGCAGCTCATTATATGAACTTATGAGAAATTATAGCCTAAGCTATCAGGTTAAAGATGTTATTGTCACTGAATTGTTACATCTTGACAGAATTCCATAACTTTTGAGACGACGAATTATCTCAAAAAATAAATTTTGAAATTTCGGTGCTAAGTGAAAGATACATTTTTACTGAGAAGCAAACGATTATAAAGAAGCAAGAAATGAGATTATTATTTAACTTAAATATAAAATAAGCTCTAAGGGGGTTCTAAACGAAATTGAGATAAAAACATTCATAATATCACCCTATTCCAACAAATACAAATTAAGCTATAAGATGATATTGATTGTATTTTTTAATTATTATTTATTCTATAAAAAGATCAAAGTTAATGGTTGTTTTATCTCATATTGTTGTTTTGGGGTACGATTTTTGTTTCGTAAAATTTAATCTTATCATTGAACAATTTCATTTAATATTTTAAAATTAGATATATTAATTGGTTTTCCCACGAGCCACAGTCGAAAAATAATTATGACTTTATCCTTATGGTAAAAATAATTGCAATCAAGATGATATAATAGGGTCATTCATCAATTCATTTTTTTTTTTTAAATTTACTACCAAATTGGAATTTTTTAAATTAGAAATGAGTAAAAAAAAAAATGAAAAAAGTTGAAACTAAAATGAAAGGTTTTTAAAATGAGAAGTTGCAGTAGGTTTAGGAATCAATCAAAGTCTGGTTGTATGAGGTGGCCAAAAATATAGTAAATATTAAAATTTTAGGGTTTTCTAGCATTTGGAGACTTCAGATAAATGCTTATTATTAGTTTAAGTAAATCAAGACAGAAGGCTCAGAAAATGATGGTACTAGATAAACTTCATAAGCTATTAGTAATTCTCTGACTTTACCCGTAAGCTGGAGAATCACATTTTTTGAATAAAAATAAGAGAAACAAAGGTATTCGTATCCGTGCTTATTTTTGTTGTAACATTGATTTTATTTGAAGAATATAATTTGAAAAAATATGGCTTTTTGAGGTTGAGATGAGAAAATGCTTTGCATACCAAATTGAAGCTTAGATAAATGCGAATGATCAATCTTATTCAGAACTTATTACAGTTTCTTTTACCAACTCTTATGACTTGAATACTCTAGGAAAAGCATAATTATATGATTTCAGAATATATTTAACTGTCCATAGGAAATTATTGTAATGTGTCCGATTTTTCGAATGAACATTTTTTTTCAAGGTCCCTAGAGATTTTTAGAGTGATGTATGTGCGTGCGTGTATGCGTACGTTCGTACGTCTATAGTTCAAGAACCACTAGAAGTATTAACTTTAAATAAATGTTGTTATGCAGAAATTAATGCACAAAGATGCAGGAAGAACTCTCAAGAAATTTGAGTGCGTGGTTTTTTACAACAGCAATTTCAAAAACAGGTGAGCATTTTTTTAACACACGAACTAATAATGCTGAGAATGAAAACGACTTGACCTTGGACTGAGCCGAAAAGAACTTTAGCTTCAAGCACATTCCTTTGCATAATTACTATCCGTAATCTAGTACTATTGCATAATATCGGTGCATTAAAATTCCTCATAAGTATTATTGGATCCCCAATTTTCAAGTCCAGTTTATGCGAAGGAAGTCCTGATGTATTTAAAGATCTTGATCAGTCTCATTGTCAATAGAAAGATAAATTTTTTGATGGGCCCGAAACATTGAAAGAATTTTATTATTTATGCTTGTAACAGAATCGTTTTTAGTTGCTAAAATCACTCGTTCGTGTAACCATTCAGCCGTTTTCTCTGAAATTTGGGCGACTTGCAGGTAAACATTAGCTATTAATTCGCCTTGTCTTGTGACGCTAGTTGCAAATGTTGGTTCTATTAGTACTTACACCATCATTATTCAAAATAATTCCATTTCCTATATCCAAAAGAGTTCTTGAAAATTTTGCAATTTTAAAAGTTTGACAGAAGTCCACAGAAATGACGATTTTAGGCAAGCATTTATTTTATCACTTTTTGTACCTCTTGGTTTGCCGAAATTCACCAGCAAACAGTTTCACAACACCTTCCATCGGACGTTCATCAGCTCTAAAACCTCTAAGTGCTTACGATCCAGAGTTCAGACCCACCTTTATTTAATATAGTCAACTCATCACACACAATAAACGTCGTTTCTTTAAGCACTTTAGCTAGTGAGCTTTGTTTTGAGATACTACAAAATGGAAGCTCTTGGCTTTGGAAATCTAAAGACAAATTGAAAGTTGCGTGAGTTGTTTTTCCATTCTGTAGTAATGTTGCAGCAATCCCAGATGATGCTACTGCTAATGCAATTTTTCCCTGCATTCTAAATTTAGCAAGCAAAAGATTGATCAAGAACGTTTTTCTAGTCCCGCCAGATGCATCAAGAAAGAACATTTTACCACTGTTCTGCATCACGTCGTCGGTTAACTTTTGTAAATTTTCTTGAACGAAAATTGAAGGTTGGTTGGCATCATACGTCAGTGTTGTTTGTTAAAAGAGATCTAGCTAAATAATAGACTTCACCCTGAACTTTAAAAACCGAATGACGTCATTTGGAAAGCAGATTTGTAAACACGAATCAATGATTCAAAAGACTTTTAAATGGTCCCGGTAGATCAGCAATTTCTGCCAATAAACATTTTCTCCTGAACAGCAGAGACCTGGTGGTTCTTTAGACTATTTGAATGCACGACCGAAATTGAACTTGGTATTCATATTTCCTATCGAAACGTGACATCAGTGAGTCAGTGATATTTGGATTTTATGTGTAATGTATAGGTAACAAATGATTGACTGACATTATCGGACTTTATTTATGCCTAAAACCTGCTCCGTGATATCCTCTTTCATTAAAAAAAAAACTGCATGTGGATTGGATAACAAATTTCGAAGCCTTGCTTGGTTTCAGTTTTATATATAAAGATATTGTAACGTGGTACAGAATAAGTTAAAAAAAAAAAAACTCAATCGACGTTTTTCTTTATAAATAAAAACAATAAAAACCTTAAGAAGAAGCATTGGAAAAATTGACTTTCGACTCAAATATCTTTTCAGAAACTTAAGATGTTGGCTTCAAACTAATTTTATCTCACAGAAGATACTGCTTTCGAAATTCAGTCATTATTTTTATAAAAACTAAACACTTTTTTATAAAAAAAATAAAATCTACAATTTTTTTTATTTTTACTTGAAATTAAATTCATTCATCCCATGTATTTGTAAGAAATAAACATTTTTAAGAAATGTTACTAAAATTATTAAAAAGTTGTTTTCCAATAAAAATCTCGTTTACCAAAAACGATTTTGAAATCAAACTCTTTTATCACATTCTAAATATTGTTGGTAATTTTTATTTTTTTAGAATAATTCAACTGACGACTTTTTTTATCAAAACTCGGCAATCTAAAAAGCTTTGAAACAAGACAAATTGACAGACGGGATGGGAACTTATCAGTGTGGGTCGCATCACAGCCTCTTTTTAAGTTTTGTTTAGCGTGTATAAACATTCAGTTTAATATAAAATAACAACTTTGTACAGGACACGGACTTATTAAGAGCATCCATCAAACTTTTGGTTTTTAGTGCCAAAACGCTGGGAATTATTTTCACGTCAAAAAGAAATAAAAAGCTACGCAAGAAGTTTTAAGATACATATATTCATATAAGCTTACTTCATATAAGCCATAGGAAGTTATTATAATGGGTCCGATTTGTCAAATTAAAAATGTTGACATTTCTCGACGTTTTAAGGTCCATAGAGTCGATTTAAAAGATTTTTAGAGAGAAGTCTGTGCGTGACTGTGAACGTTTGTCCGTAAGTTCGCGGCGTTATTTTTGTTTTCCATAGCTCAAAAACCAGAAGAGATATCGATTTCAAGTAAATGTTGTTATACAGATAATAATGCAGAAAGATGCAGAGAGGGCTCCCAAGAAAATTGCGTGGGCGGTTAGAAAATTTAACGAATACAAAATGATTTTATCTCAAAAACAATTTTGTGCAACGAAAAATAACGTTTTTAACATTTGGTAAAATTTTGAGAAAAATCGAATTGACAGTTTTTTTTCCAAAAAATAAAAACTTAAAATAAAATTTAACAAAAATTGGTAAAAATTAATTTTCGACTCAAATATTTATTTAAAACTTTGAGATATTGGCTTTAAACTCATTTTATCTTTTAAAATATATTGTTGTCAACACCCAGTAAAATTTTGAGAAAAATCGAATTGATAGTTTATAAAAAATTGATTAGTTTGTAAAAAACAAAAACCTAAAAAAAACTTACTCAAAGTTGGTAAAATTGAATTTCGACTCAAATATTATCTTTTCAAAAATTTAAGATTATGACTTTCAACTAATTTAAACTTATAAGAAATATTGTTGTCAACATTCTAAAATTTTGAGAAAAATCGAGTTGACAGTTTTTTTTACAAAAAATAAAAACTTAAAATAAAATTTAACAAAAGTTGGTAAAAATTAATTTTCGACTCAAATATTTATTTAAAACTTTGAGATATTGGCTTTAAACTCCTTTTATCTTTTAAAATATATTGTTGTCAACACCCAGTAAAATTTTGAGAAAAATCGAATTGATAGTTTTTCTTACAAAAAATAAAAACCTAACAAAAAAACAATACTTTAACTTGGTAAAAAAGCTTTTTAAAAATTAAAAATATTGTCTTCAAATTCTTTTTATTTCACAGAAAATATTAAACAGTCCGTTTTTTTTTTCATAAAAATACAATCTACAAAAAAATACGCAAATTTGGTAAAAATTGATGTTCGGTTTTTAATATTTCTCAAATTAATTTGATTCATCCCATTTATACAAATTTAAGAAATGCTGCTAAAATTGGTAAAAATTGTTTTTCGACTAAAAATCTATTTAACAAAACTATATTTTCAAACTAAAGTGTTTCTTGATTTGAAAAATATTGTTGGTAATTTAATCCAACACGAAAACCTACAAACTTTTAATCGAATTGTGTGAGAAAAAATGGGAAAGCATACATTTTTCAAATTTAATGAGCCAAAAATGGGCATTTAGTTATAAAAGGTGTTTTTGCTTTCTTTAAAAACGTTTCGCGAAACAAAAATATCTCATTTTACAGTTTAAAATCCTGTTAAATGTATAAAAGTTGTTTTTGAAATTGGGCATACATTTTTTAAAGCGTTACAAGAAAAGGTATTGTTCAAACTTAAAAAAGAAAAAAACTTACAATATTGAAACTATGCAATTTTAAACCTTAAATTTGTGTATTGAATTTAAAATAAAATATAAGCCCCGCCAATTTGTACCAATTTGTGTTTATTTGTGATAGATCGTCATTTCATCTTTTATTGGGTCGTCCTGCTGGTCTATTGTTCTCTAGTCATCATTTTGTTGTAATTTTTGCCCATCTTTAGTTCTGAAGTACATGCCCTGCAGAGCTCCATTTCAACCTTTATTCTTGTTCTATTTATGACATCAATAATTTTGATTCTGTTGCGAATGTCTTCATTTCGTTCCCTTGGTCGTATGTTTAGAATTTTTCTGGTCAAATGTTTTTGCAGTCAAGCGCATTGTTTGTAGTCCGTAAGTAAGTCTCGGTAAAATCGTAGAGTCAAAGATATATTGCATTGTGTCTGCACTTTGGTCTAATTGTAATATATTTTTAAGGCTCCAGATGTCTTTTTAGCTATTGGTGATGCGTCTGTTAATTTCTTTACTTTCTTTATCCTTAAATGGTTTTAGCTGTACCAAATATATGTAATCTTTTCTTCATCTAACCTTTTATCGTCTTTTATGTGATTTGTCATGACTATAGTTTTCAATTTGTTTATTTGAAGTCAATAATTTTTACACATGGTAGTTAGTTCCGTCAACATTTCTTGAATTTGTGTAGATTTTGTAGAAATAAGAAGAATGTGCCAAAATTTAAAGAAACTTATATTATCTTCCGAAAAAGTTGATACTATTAAATGATTACAATTTTCATGGTAACGATATTAGAAAAACACAAATAAAAGATACTGCTGAAAATTAAAAAAAAATATATTTTGAAAGCTCACAACTATATTGTCTTGATGCTTTGTCTCTCAAATGCTTCTATATAAAAACTTAAAACTTCAATTCATTGATTGCATAATAATCAAGTTAACAATTCGGCCTATCATCAGAATGGGTTCCATCCCAGCCTCCTCGTACAACTTATTTTAATAGAAAATAAATATGTGAGGACATGATTACTTTTGATCTTTTCAAAAATACAATTTTTCTTCTTCCTAATGTCAGATAGACAGTCATTCGTGAAAGATGAAAGAGTCATTAATAACATGTCGTCCAGGCTTTGCTTTATATTATTTCAACATAAATCCTTTACCTTTCAAAATAACATGTTATTTCACTTATGAAAATATAATTATGATTTTTGTAAATAAAAATTAAAGAATCACAAATAAATCTAAATTACTTAATCTCTTTTGAGAAATTGTAGCTACGCTGTATTGTTTTTCTTTGCAAAACAAAACATACAAGCAAAATGTTAAAAAAAAAGAAAAAGTCGTGCGAATTTAGTTCATACTCAGGTTCTTTTGCTTTTTAATTTATCTGATAAAGTCATAGTGTTGTGTTTTAGAAGAACATTTAGTCAGTGCTAATTAATTCATCGCAAGGCTAAGATCGTTCATAATCTCTGCTTGAATTATGTTCGTTTGGTTTGATTGATTAAATATCAAAAAAAAGTATATTTATTTATTTTTTTACTTTCAATATTTATAAAAAGTTTGTTGTGAGAAAAAATAAAACCATATACACAAAATGGTACGTTATATATTTTTAAATAATAATTTTTATATTATGTTTAGTTTTTAAGAAAATTAATTTCAAGTGTTTTTTCAAGGATTTATGAAGGATTTTTTTGAGAGTGTTTTTTTGGTGACAGTTGAAATTGAAATATGTGAAAAATAATGAGTTACAGTTTTTAATTTTCCATTTAAGGACTTATAAATTAATTTAAAGTAATCACTAATATTTAAAGGTCCTTTTTTATAAGAACTTAACATTGCTCTATAGAAATGACATCTTTTTCTCAAACTTTTCAAATAATTCTTTTCTTCATAAATTCTTTTCATCAACTCAAAATTCTTAACTAATCATTTTTTTCAATGATCCTTTACTTTATTTTATTTCACTCAATTTGAAATCTTCCGGTAAAGGAAAATAAACGCTTGTCGGGTTCTCATGGCTTTTTTACAAGGTACAGTTTTTTTTTACTTTCAGAATTTAAAAACTTCCTCAATTTAACTCACAATTTCATATTTTGAAATAAATAATGTCATGAATTAGAGAGTTCTTCAATGCCATTATAATTACCAAGCGCAGTTAAAATAATTTCTGGATGTCAAAAACTTTGCAATAAAAAAAACAAGGCCTCTGAGTTAAAGCCTTTCCTTAAGTGTAGGGTTTCAAAATTCTGGAAAACCGAAACATACCTATTGGCTGACTTAGAGATCAAGATTATAAAACTGTAGAAACGTTTTTCAGACAAAGAAAGATCTTGTAACGCAAAAACTAAGTCCATCCTTCTATTGGCAGTTTTGGCTCCACTCTTATTGTGATATAAAGTGCATTGAGGATTTATTTCCAATAAAACAGGACACTGTTATAACAAACTTTAGAACCCCAAAAACCGTAAATTGACTTCCCCTCCTATCCTTGTAGAAATACTCCACATTAATCTCTTTCAATCCTTGTGCAAGGATAGAATTCAGTAAAAGGTTGTTGATATTCAGTGAGACCTCTTGTAAGGGGGCACTTACAAAAACAAACCTTCGCAAGCCGTATCAAAATTAACTCAGATATCGACTTTTTTAATGAATTCAAACAATATCAATGAAATGGCTTTCAATTGTCAAAAGATGGCAGCTTCTAAGGTAACTGCTGCCCAAATAGCGGCCTTTTCAAAGTGAGACCTCTTGTTGGATAACCTTTTATTTGCATAGCAAATACAATATGGTTTTAAACTTGAAATAAAAGGAAACGGTAGGTGCTAGATTCAAAGTAAAAATACACCAAACAAACATGTCTACAGACTACCAGGCTTGTTCAGGAGGGGGGTGTTTATGATAGACTTAATAAAAAAGTAAATAAAGTTATAAGGGTTCCTTCTTGGAACTTTCTCTATTCTGAATTTATACCGATTTGATTAAGAAATACATGAAGTTCACTCATTCCACCTTGATTACGGAAGATTTAACCTAGAGCTCTAGAGCTTTCGAATGAGCAAGTCTTTTATTACTTTATATTATTTAAAACCAAACAAGTTCACATTTACCCTATACCGGTCGGTCTAATCTAGGTTCTAGGCAAAAGATACTTTTTTCTTTCTTTATTTAACCAAACATAAATTAATAATACCTACATACATTAAAAAATATTGGCTCATGTACATAAAATAATAATTGTTATCAAAAAATATTTACAAAAACAAAAAGAAACACCACCATGCATGGAACATGCACAATCGGCATGGGAGAAAAGACAACATTAACGCTTAACCTCTCACTGTCTCACCCTCTGTTAGCCAAATACGAATTCAGCCTTATCAATACCTGATTCAAGATTATTGTCTTAGCTATGCCAAAGCTTATTGTTGGTGGTATTTTATAAAATTTATATATATGTACTTTGCGTGTATAGTACAATTGACACACTTGTATGCACAAGAATCTAGAAGATACATTATTTGATAAGTTATTTACTAAGCAATCGTAGAATTGTCTATCTGGTGGATTAGTTTGTTCATATTTCATCTTTTATGGAAGCTTTATAGCGTTAAATTGCTGTAATATTTCTGTGATAAGTGATAACATTTGTTTTTATTGAATTTGTTTTCTAACGATAAAAATAATGTCGTGCCTGGATACACAATCTATTGCTTTGTCTTTCGTTTTATTTTATTTAATATGACGAAGGTATTCACTTTCACTATCACTGATTGATAATTTATATACCTCCACAGCTATCTGATGAGTATGATTATGAACCTTTATCAATCTTTATTTTTTTGCAAGTTAAGTTGAGTGGGTACCTACCTAGGAAATGTCAACAGATGTTTTATTATTACATTTATACAAACTTTTACAATATTGAAGTATTTTATTGTTTTTGAATTTGTATTTTCTATGATAACATCAATACAAACGAAAAAAAGTGACAGTATTCTGTTTTTGATTTTGATTTTATAATAATAACATAATAATAAAAATACTAAAATATGAAACGCAATATTTTTATGTAGGATGACACCAATAATCGTGCAATTTTATTCAATTAATATTTGTAGTATTATTATTGTTGATAAGTGGGGCTATAATATTGAACAACGAGATTGATGTAGTATCAACTAGATCCGGTCTGGTTTTGTATGGGTTTTTGCGATTTTTGATTGAGATAGGACTTTATTATTTACAATATAGTAGAGTGTAATGTTTTTTTTAATAAAAATAATAATAATAATCTATTGTTACTAGTTGGCAGTTAGTAATAGCGGAAATTCAATAAGTAGCTAGACTTTTGGTTACGTATGAATTGATTTTATAGAATTATTTATATATATACAAATGTATACTTGAGATTGATTTTGACTTTTGGAGGAGATATCTGAGCATATGTTTAGTAATAGAGAGGGAAGAGGGGTTTTAACTTTCCGTTTTCGTAACTGACGGTTGTTTTCTTTAAAGTAATTAATAATTTAATTAATTTATAAATAATTATTCTTCGTTAAATAGTTTTAGAAAAGGCGATTTTTGTTTGTAATTTTTCTTTACCATTTAATGTAAAGTCCAACCAAAGTTCCAAAGTCCGATTTCACTTCTCTTTTGATATTTCATGACAATGAGGCGTTCAGTATGTTGTTATACCTTATTGCTTTATTTCACTAGGAATTAAAATTCAAATGCAAAACAAAATTGTTCTTACTAACTTTAATAAAAAAGTAAGTATACGCCCAGTGTCCCATTCTAGTTTTAGTGGAGATATGGGCTTTTTAAACAGAACAAAGAAGATAATATTGAATACCATTTTTGAAAAAAAAAAATAGAAAGTTATGTCCTTATGAGTCTTTTTCAAATAAGTATGCACATAACATAAAAAAGTATATACCTCAACAAAAACTGGATTTAGAAAAATAGTCCGTATTAAAAGTAATACATTTTGTATTTGATTTTTTTCTTAAAATTAAAAAAATTATATAATCTTGGTAATGACTAAATAAAGGGGTTTTCAAAAAGGACGGGTAGAAGTTGAAATGGAATGGAATGAAAATGGCTGTCCTGCTGGAACAGCATATCATCTAGGTGCATATGGTTCAATTTGGGCCATAAGAAAATGGTTATCATCGTTATGTAGCGCTAGCTGTTGACGCTGACCGCCTTACTAATGTCGTTTTGAAAAAAATACATACCAATTAAGCCGCCGGCCCAAAATCCACACCAAACGGTAACTTTTTAAGGATGTATTATCACCTGGTGAACCTCTTGTGGGTTGGTGTCGTTCCATATACGTCAATTTTGCTTGTCGAAATTGCGGTCCTCTTCCAAACGATTCGATTCCCAGTCAGCGAACAAACGGCGTTGTCTATGGTCATGAACTTTGAGCTTCTGGGTGAGTTGAATCTTGTACGGGAGTAGACCCATGTCCCGATGCAAAATTCGCTTAGTTAAAGCCTGCGAAATGCCAAGTTCTTATGCACGGCGAGGAAAAGACTGCCTAGGGTTCTGCTGTACACTTTTACAGACTGCGGCGATGTTCTTGGCCAATCGTCTCAAATTTGGCCAATAAACAATGAATGGGAGTAATGCGCACAACGTTTGCTTGCTGTCAGTTCTGAATAACCAAAAGAATTCTCGGCACCCCCCTTACACTTACCTTAGATGGTCATGCAGAATATTTAAAATGGTTGTACGTAATACTCCAACCATTTTTTCAATTTGTTTCTTATTCAGTCGAAAATCTTCCAGAACAAGTTTCTTGACTTTTCGGATGATGTCCGATGAAGTTGTGTCAATCCGTCGGCCCAAGCGAGACTGCCCCAATAGACTCTCTACTTTATTTAAAAAGACTTGTAAATCATTGTTTTTCTGGGGCCCGTAAACAGCTTACATTTTTTCCAAGATGATCTGAGGTGATTTGCCTTGCTTAGTCAAGAACATTGTCACATCCCGAAACTGAATTTTATCCATTATTAATTCAGCAAAAGCTCAAACACTAATCACCTGATTTGAACCAATTTTTAAAAGTGGATAGACAAAAGAGGGGTTTTTGACCTTCTCATTCATATGTCGTTTTTTTCCATTCAATATTTTGCCCCCACCTTTTAATATGAATTCAATAATAGACTGTTTATTTCGAAGTTTTGTTTTAATCCCTTCTTTCATGAGGAAAATAAAAAAAGTGTGTATATGCCACAGTGCACCATTCTTATATGGGGGAAGATATTGTATTTTTGAAGCAGAACAAAGAAAGAGACGGGTTTTTTGTTTGACTCTACATAAATGAAGACGGAAGTTTTCAATACCGTAAATTATTCAATTCAATTCTATTTAATTTTTTCAAAAGCGAGCTTTTAAACTGTTTAACGATGGGTGTGCAGAATTTTTTAATTCAAATTCTTTTCAAATACTGGCCTCGATATTTTTGTTCGCATGAGAAACATATCATATAAGAGACTTCCAACCTTGACTACCATTCAAAATATTGATACATTCAAATAGAGTCTTCGAATCTTTTGTAAGATCGGACAAAACGCTATTAGGTGCAAAATATTTTCGTCTGAATCAAGGTTGCAATGCGAGCAGATTTGATTTATCAAGTATATGAAGTCGATAATTTATTTCTGCTTATTCAGTTCTCGATTTGAAAATAAGGCTTATTTCTCGAACTGAGAGCTCATTACTAAAGCACTTTAAAACAGATTAAAAGATAGTTGTACTTAGATACTTCAAGACGATAATTCTCAGAGTCGTGCTCAATATTTTTAAGACAACTCGTCATCTATGAAAAACATGCAGTCGTAATAATTCTTCCGAATTATCAATTCTTAGTGGGATTGCAAAATTGTAAGTCACCGCCAAAACGCACTAGTTTTTGTTAGGTTTGTATCATTTTTTAAAACAGGTCTTGAAGACACGTTTTTGGCGATTTTGATCAGACTGACCAAGGTATTTAAATTCGTCAAGTACTAAAATATCACCGACCCCGATTGTTTATTTACGACTATATTCTATTGACCTGTTACGCGATCTAAAAACCATCATTTTTGATTTTAAGGTGTTTATTTCTAGAGCCCACGTATGTATTACAATATTGTCAAAGCTCATTAACTTGTGGCTTAAGAGTCATTTGGTTGTGGTTTGATGATGCAGTTCCAATCCTTTATTCCATTTAAGAAATCTATCATAGTGTTCATATCAAGTGAACCACTTCCTAATGTCTCTCGGCGACTACTTCTTTAAATTGGGCAAGTGCCACAAAATGTGTAAGGGTCTCTTCTTCGTTTGAATTGCAGAGAGTACATTTTAGATTTTCACTTTCTGTCTTTCGTGTTCCATTGAGCAAAATGAGCCCTGCTCTTGCCCAACTAAGCTGGTTGGAGAGTTTTATTGGCCACGATCTCATCCAACTATTCTACATCTTTCCGATTGAGGCTATTTTCCCAACTCCTAAACCAGAAAATCTTCTTTTCAATTATCTGCTTGGCTAAAAATGTTGGTAAACTGTTATTTGTTTAAGTACTGAGAACTCTTCCCACACAGTTCGTATGACATCTCATCGTGTACTGAGAGACAGGTTGCAACTGGCATTCAAGGTTCAAGACATAGTTAGGCGTCAAACTTGGCAGACCCAGTACTTTTTTTTAAAAGTATCTTTGCATCTTTTCCACTTCATTATGTTGTAAGTCCCCCCTGTACTTGTGCTCCATAACCAAGAATAGCCCTGGACATCGATTCTAGAAGTTAATTTGACATCTTTATTAGTGATAAACCGATTCCACGTAAAATTTAAGCTCTGTCTAGCTTTCTTAGCTCGTTCTTTGAAGCGTTCCGTTAGGCTTAGTCCGTAAGTAAGCCATATACCAAGGTACTTGTATTTGCTAACAACTTCAATCGTTGCTCCGTTGAGCTTCCAATTTTGTTGTTGGCTAAGTCTACCACCTCTTTTTCTAAATACCATAGCTTTTGATTTCTCCAGGTTTATAACAAGATTCCACCGTTGACAGTATTCTTCCATCTTATTTATCATGCCTTGTAGTATGTCTGGCTTATCAGCTATTAGCACAATGTCATCCGCATACATTAGCAATCGAATTTGCATTCCATTCAGCGAAATACCCCCTCCTATGAACTAATGGATATTATTAATATAGAGTGCGAAAAATAGTGGACTCAGCAAGCAACCTTGTTTAACATACATCGTTGTGTAAACCAGTCTGACAATTGTTCCCCATCCCATACCGCAGCTGTTGTTTTATCATACAGATCTCTTATAATTCGGATGAGTTTTTCAGAAATTCCTAAGATTTGCAGTTTCGATATAGTCAAACGGTATTGAATAGGTTAAGCAGATTATCAGCAGTGCTGTAGCCTTCTCGAAATCCAGCTTGGAACTCATTTCGGATACTGTATTCCTTTTCCCATTGCTGTAGTCTTGTTAATAGAACTCCGGCAAAGCTTTTGCAATAGTGACCATAAACGATATTCCTCTATAGTTTTGGACGATGTTCTGATCACCTTTTTTGTAAATTGGAAAAAAAATAGTTTTTTTTTAAATCTGATTCCATTTTTCCACATTCGATTATTCGATTGAAAAGTTAAGCTAATATTTTTATTGCTGATTGTGGGGCGTTGGTAAGAAACTCATATGGCACTCGGTCTTGACCTGCCGCCTTATTCCTTTTTGTGTTTTGAAGAAATTCTTTTAATTCGTTGACCGTGATGGGGCTGTCGAGAAGAGGAACAGCATGATTTTGAAGCATGCTTTCGATATGCACTGAAGACATGCGTGGGTTGAGTAACACCAAGAAATATTCTTTAAAGTCTGCACTAGTCAAAACATTTCCTTTTACAAATACAGTTGTTTTCAGCTCTTTTGCTAAACTCCGCCAGTCCTTAGACGTCTTCACCTCTTTCATTTTTGCGAAATCAAATATTTATAACTTAAAGTTGAACGTTTTTGAAAACTCATAGAAAACTAATGTATGTAGCTATTGCAAGGGAAATAACTCCCAATATTTAAATAGTCATTTATGAAAAGAACTAACTTCAATTCCATTTTTAAACTCCAACCTTTTTGTAATTTCGTTGGTGAGTCATAATAAGGAATTAGGAATTAGTTTATCAACGAATGATCTAAAGGATTGAAAATCAGCAACTTATTATATTCACAAATGTTCTTTTCTTAATCGGAGAAAATTTAAAGCCTTTAGACTTTTTTCAAACGAAAAATATTAAGAATCGAAAATAAATGAAACAAATCCAAAATAAACGACTTTCTTTCAATTGCGAAACAAAATTTCAAAACAAACAAACATGACTCAGACTTGAGAACTCTAGGAAAACAAAAGTTTGTAGAAGAAATTCAACCAGACAGTATTGTTTAAACGTCAGCAAATTAACATTATTAAATTATAAAGAAATATGACTTCTTCTTATCGTTTTAATTAAACAAACAAAATTATTATCAACAAATGTATAAAGTAGACTTTAATATAGGTAAATAGATGAAGATATGTAGGTTCTCCTTAATTAATAATTGCAAATCTGTTATTTTTTCGCAGATTTTTTCTCAAACCTGGTAAAACCCCAATTCCTTAGAAATTGTTTGCATTTTTGTTTTCGTTTTGTTTTTTCAATATCAGACTTCAGACTTTTATAGAATCGATTGGCGTCGCTATGTCAGACTTTTTATTGATCTTGGAACTTTGATTAAAAAAAAAACACACTGATTACAATTTTAAAAAAATATACAAAAAGGAAGTACGACAGAAGAAATGCGTATATTGTTTATAGATTTTTCTCAAGATGACAATAATTAATATTTTTATTTTATTTATGTATTTATTTGTTCTGCACTAAGAATAAATTGTATAACTTGCAACTAATTAAAAACCTTTGAACTGAATGTAAAATTTTTGTAGATTAAATCGCTCTTCTGTATTTTTCTTCAACATCTGGCAAATGAACGCATTTAGTTTGAAAAGCCTGATGTTGTACTCATTCAATAAATCATCAATTAATTGTCTTAATCAGACAGAATGGAGTCTATTTTTTGTTTTTGTTTCATTTCCGATGAGATTCTAGAATAAAATCGTCTTTTCGAAACACTGATAAGGCTTTTCTTTCTTACACTAGGAAAGTTACTTTAGACATTGCCTACAGGGTGATCAAAAACTACCAAGATTTTCAATATTGTTAAGTATTTTAAAACATTTCTAAGGGCTGTGCTCTATTTATGGCAGAAATAAGGGAGATGATTAAGATTATTAAGAGTAAGAAGTCGTTGATCTTTTCACACTAAGTTCTGATACGAAACTTTTAGCATAGAATGGTGATTTCATTTCTCTAAAATAAAATGTAACTTTTATCTCAAATGTCAAAAAAATGATATCAGCTATGTTTCAGAAATGTGTCATACGAAATTCTTCTTTGGGGGCAACACTTCTGCCACACGTAACTTAATACAAGATTTACGAGCAGTGATAATGTGCTCTATAACTTTAAAGGAACTACGATATTTTTTTGTAAAGTTTGACCAAAATACGCACATATTTTGATTAAGTTTAGTCTAGAAATAATATCATTATTATGATTGATTAAATTCTGTCTACAGATTTAATAATTTTGGCTGCATAATATAATTTGATTACTTTTTATCGATAATTTATTTTTAAAAATAGAATTAATTAAAAACTTCTTTTGCGTGATTTTGGTATTTATAACTAAATTGAGGCGTGACCAACTATTTTTTGGCACATGTTTTTTTGAAATAATCTCGTTTTTGATTTTGATTAAAAAAATATTTCGTACTATTTTATTTCTATCTAAGCTATAAAGTCCGGTGTAGATTGCAAATCAAAGGGGCAAAGTCGTTGATATCAAATTGATTTTAATTGATTTTTAAAATAAATAATAAATTGATGATCATGAATATTTAGACACTCGTCTGTTTTTTTTTACAATTCGGATTAAAAGAAAGTCACCATTTATTTTCAGGATAGTTAGAATAAGTTCCTAAGATCATCATACTAACAAATTGCAATAGAATTTCTAAATCGTAGATTAGCTTGACACTGACAGTCGTTTGCTTATGTCTTTCAAATTTATTTGGTTCAATGTCACAATGGAGCTCTTAACTAAATTGATTCCACCTAGATCCAAATATAAGTTCTATTTACATGAATCATTGATTTCAAGTTCTCCATCAATATTTTCGATTTATGGAGTTCCACAAGGCAGCCACTTTAGCACTTTAGTTTTTATTCTTTTTATTTCTTCATTCAGAGGTGATCGACAAAAACTCTTGAATTACCTTTCTACCAAACGCGGTAATTCTGCTTATTGACGAAGGTGAAAATGTGCCTCATCATTGACAATGATATTCTTCGAAAATTGATCATCCACTGTTGCCATTTACGATGGAAGAAATGGTCAAGAGGTTTTAGTTCTTGTATTAATTGCACCTTGTAAGCGTGTAAATACAAGTCTTAATATATCAACGATGAGAATGAGAAGTGGACGTCTTTTCAGCCACATATTGCAAACAGCAATGATATTTTTTTCAGCACGAGCTTTTTAAAATGCACCAGTGTTTCAACATCTCCTACAGACTCGGTTACAAATAAAATGTTGTTCATTTTTATTTATGTCTGACTTTTTTGGAGGTTTTAACAAAATTAAATCTACCTTGATTAAAACAAAAGAATTTTTTCTCCATCGTTTTGTTGCGAAATTCCTCAAGGCAGAAACTTAGGTCCTTATCTTTTAATTTTATTTACTTTTCAAAGATTATAACTTAAATTTGTCTCCAAAGTGCTATCATTTATTATCATTTTTTGATCAAGTGGCTAAACTCTTAAAACATTTTATGATTTGGCCGAATTGACAATTTGACTCTGTTGGCTTTTAAAAATTCTTCAAGATCATTGGTAGTTCTAACTTTCTGTAGGTACATTTTATGTTTTATTAATTAATTTTTCTTCTTTCTTTCAGATCACCACTAAAATCTTTAGCTTAATATTTATGGCGCTCCTCACTGTATCATATACAGATGCAGCGAGAATATTAGCAGCTTTTGTATTCCAAGCCAAAAGCCATTACATGATGCACAATGCCCTTATAAAGGAGCTTATTAATAGAGGTCACGAAGTGACCTTCATCACAAGTAATTCAATGAACAAGAACCTAGGAGAGAATTACACAGAAATTCTTATAGATCCGGTTTATAATTATGAGCCTGATAGTAAGTTCAAAAAAATACACTAACTTTCGTTCTCATTTTTATTAATAATTTCTTTAAATTTTAGTAAGAAATCATTTTAAGACAAAAGGCAATTTAGACTTTACCAATTTCTCATTGGTTGATTTTTTGAAGATGCTTGACATTATGGGAGTTAAAACAACTGAACACGCCCTCAAACATCCAAAAGTTCGTGATATATTCCATCGGAATGAAACTCACGATGTTTATGATCTCTTGATTGTTGAGCAATTCTATCAGGAAGCTTTTCTAGCTTTGAGCTATAAATATAATATACCTGTGATATCCTCAAATACTTTGGGTTACGAGAATCACATGAGTCAAATGATGGGACTCATGACACCATGGTCCTATGTTCCACATGGATTTTTGCCTTTTGACGATAAGATGAACTATTGGGAGAGACTCAAGAATACTGTTGCCTCATTGTACACTGACTTGTACAGGGAGTTTGTGTATTTCCCGAGACAAGATGCTCTGATCAAGAAGTATCTCTCACATTTGCCTGGTAAGACCTTAAGAAATTTGTTAGAAAATATTTAAAGATTTTAACAGAATTGTTTATGTTTTCTTTTTAGTAAAAATTCCAAAAGTAACAGAAATGGAGAAAAATATATCACTCATGCTATTAAACAGCTACGTTCCACTCACAAAACCAAGACCATCAATGTTGGGAATGATCCCAGTTGGTGGCATGCACATTTATCCAGCTAATCCACTGCCAGCCGATATCAAACAATTCCTTGATGGAGCTACTCATGGCGCCATCTACTTTAGTTTAGGTAATTTTTGAAAACTTAGCAGACCTTTGATCACAACCTAACCATAACTTTTTTTGTTACAGGAAGTCAAGTCAAAACACAAAACATGCCTCCAGAGAAGCTTAAAGCCTTCCTTGATGTGTTCGCAAGCATGAAACAGAGGGTTCTTTGGAAATTCGAAGACGATAAAATTCCAAAACTGCCAAAGAATGTGATGATCAGGAAATGGATGCCACAGACTGATATTCTAGCTCATCCCAATGTCAAGGTCTTCATCACTCACGGAGGACTTTTTGGCGTCCAAGAAAGTGTCTATCATGCAGTGCCTATGTTGGGAATTCCTGCATATGGTGACCAGGTTAGAACTTAGAGATGAACTTCAAAGAAGACAATTTTTACTAAGATTATTATTCTCTCCAATTTCAGTTCCTCAACATGAAGAAAGCAACAAACTCAGGCTATGCCAAGACTCTCAACTTCCAAGACATCACCAAAGAATCACTCAAAGAGTCCCTGACGGAACTCCTTGAAAATCCATCGTTCAAAAAGAATGTCCAACTAACATCTCGAATCTTCCGCGATCGTCCTGAATGTCCTCGGGAAACTGCCATGTACTGGGTGGACTATGTCATTCGTTACAAGGGAGCACCTCACATTCGGTCGGCAGGCCTTGATTTGGCTTGGTACGAATTCTATTTGTTGGATGTAATTGCTACATTAGTGGCAGGAGTTGCGATATGTGTGACATTCATGTTCTTTGCGATACAATATCTCATCGGAAAAACAAGAATTAAAGTGAAAATGAGTTAGAATGTCAAGTGAATGTTGTGAGAGGCTTAAGATTATATCAGTAGAGTATAGAATTGCTAGTATTAAGAGATTATAGATCGAATTAGTTGATAGTTTCGCGTGAATAGTGCAAAATGTAAGAAAAATAAAACTTAATAATTATTTATATACATAAAGAAAGTTTTTGTTTTATTAATTTATTAATATTCTTCAAGAAGCTGGGGATAACTTGGTTAAGAGCATGCACCAACTTATCTGCAAGATATGGTCGGAGGAAAGCTTGCACGTATTAAGTATTGTTTGTCCGATACTGAAAAGAGGAGACCCTTTAAACTGTACCAACTAAAGGGCAATGAGTCTACTTAACATCCCTGACAAAATCTTCTCTGCAGAAATGTGTGAAAGTCTAAAGCCCGTCAACAACCTTAGGTACTTATAAGTGTGGTTTTTGGAAAATCCATAGTCGATCAAATATTCACATTACGATAGATCCTTTAAAAAAAAAAACAAGAGCATCAAACCGACACGTACTAGGTTAGGTTAGGTTAGGTTAAAGTGGCTGTCCAAGATGGAAACGGACACACTTAGGCCAGTTTAATGGCCCGTTGTGATACCACATGAATCCTTAGGCTTCCTCCTGAGCTCAAAGGAACCAGTTTGAGTCTGTTAAGAAACGTGAGAGGCTGATAATGCTGATATGATTTAGATCGTTAAAGAAGAATTCTCCTAGGTAATTCTTGCGTTTTCGAGCTAGAGCAGGGCATGAACAGAGAAGATGAAGAACCGTTTCTTCCTCGTTCATACAGCTTCTGCAAAAGTCATTTGAGAATACGCCTAGTCGCGTGGCGTAATTTCCTATTAGACAGTGTCCGGTTATGAAGCCTATTATTGAGCTTATATGCGATCTGCTTAGAGATAGCAAGCACCTCGAACGTTTTTAATCCAGTGTTGGCCAGATGTTCTTTGTGACTTGACACGTGGTGATGTTGTTCGACAACTTATCTGTAAGATATGGTCGGAAGAAAACATGCCCGATGAATGGAACCTCAGTATTGTTTGCCCGATCCTGAAAAAAGGAGACCCTCTAAACTGCACCAACTATAGAGGAATAAGTCTACTTAACATCGCCTATAAAATCTTCTCTGCCATAATATGTGAACGTCTAAAGCCCATCGTCAACAACCTGATAGGTCCTTATCAGTGTGGTTTTAGACCAGGAAAGTCCACAGTTGATCAAATATTCACATTACGGCAGATCCTGGAAAAAACTCAATAGCACCAAATCGACACCCACCATCTTTTCATCGATTTCAAGGCCGCATATGACAGCATCTACAGGGACGAGCTGTATAGAGCCATGTCTAGTTTTGGCATCCCTGCCAAACTCGTCCGTTTGTGCAGGATGACCATGGAGAATTCACGCTGCTCCATAAAGGTTGGAAACAACTTAACAGAACCTTTTGATGTCAAAAAAGGTTTTAGACAAGGTGATGCGCTGTCATGCGATTTTTTTAACATCGTGCTTGAAAGAATAGTGCAGAGCTCACACGTCAACACTAGAGGCACTATCTTTCAAAAGTCTGTCCAATTACTGGCATATGCTGATGACATTGACATAATCGGAAGAACTCAGCGTGATGTCAATGGGCCTTTTGTGAGTATTGAGGCAGAGGCGGCAAAAATGGGTTTAACGGTTAATGAGGGCAAAACAAAGTACATGCTGTCGTCTAGAAAGGACATACAACACCGACGTTTTGGTCAAAACGTCACAATCGACAGACGTACCTTTGAGGTAGTCAAGGACTTCGTCTACCTAGGCTCCGCTGTAAACGCAGAAAACAACACCAGCGCTGAGATCAAACGCAGAATAACTCTTGCTAACCGCTGTTTCTTTGGACTAAGAAAGCAATTGAGTAATAATGTCCTCTCTCGAGGGACCAAAGTGTTGCTATATAAGACCTTTATCATCCCCGTCCTGCTATACGGTGCAGAAGCATGGACCATGACAAAAGCGGATGAAAGCACCTTGGGTCGCTTCGAGAGAAAAGTTCTTCGTGTGATCCACGGTCCCGTATGCATCGAAGGGGAGTGGAGGAGAAGATGGAACGACGAACTGTACGGGCTGTACAGCGACGTAGACTTAGCAAGAAGAGTAAAAGTCCAACGACTAAGATGGCTGGGTCACGTAGAGCGCATGGAAACCAATGCTCCGGCCCGGAAAGTCTTCGAATCCGCACCCACAGGACAGCGCAGTAGAGGAAGACCGCGGATCAGGTGGCGCGCACAAGTGGAAGGTGACCTCACCCAACTTGGAGCGCGAAACTGGAGACATCTAGCTAGGGACCGAGCTAGATGGAGAAGTTTGTTGGGTGAGGCCCTAGTTCACACAGGACTGTAGCGCCACCTTAAGTAAGTAAGTAAGATGTTGTTCGACCTGGTGCCTGCCCTCCTCACGGCGCGCGTCCTGTATTAGCAACAATTTACAAGTAGCTATTGGTATGCCAGTACATGCCAGACGTGGTAGGGTTGGCTGCACTGTACCGTTCCTGGCGAGTGCATCTGCCTAACAGTGGCCTGGAATGTCTCTATGGCCCAGCACCCAGCAAAGGTGAAGATTAATTATATTATATAACAAAGTGAGGCCGAGGCCTTTATGGAGTGTTGGAGACAATTAGGCAGATCAACCTCCACCACGGTTTTGTTCTGATCCTCTGAGTCTGAGGATGAACCCAAGAGTTCGTCTTCGCTCAGAAGGATCATGTTAAGGTCGTCCTCAGTCTCGATTAAGGATGGACTGTCTACGTCTTTTAAGAGGGTGGATCCTTTATTGGAGGGGCCCTGGGTGCATCGTCACCCTCTGTTAGTAGAGAAGACGACGTCCCAGGGTCACCAACCGCACGTTCACCTTCGGTCGTAGTAGGAAGCCCGCTATCCGTGTTAACCTCATCTTTTTTTTATAAATTCGAATTTTAATGGATTCGAAACCATAAAGATAAAGATTCTTTATTGAGTACCACAATGGCATTCCTATAAAGGCCCTTCACTCCCTCTATCTTGGCTTTCTTAAAGTTATGCGTCGACAGGGATGGGATGAAAACTTTGACAGTCTTGAGAATATCTTCGATACCGGCTGGTTCGACATGACCTTGATGCCATCCCCCATCGCTTATGGTAGGAAGTGGTCCTGGAAGCTCAATAACTTTACCCTTGACCAGCTGCCAACAATCAGCCGATATTGCAATATCATCATCGCTCCTGTCACTGACCGCAAATACGAATTTGGCCTTCGCTACGTCACTGAAACTGGCTTTTTTCTTGATGGGTTTGAGGGGAGTGCTGGTGTTGTGCACACGAGGCCGTTTTGGAGTCGGTATGGCCCCCTCAAGAGACCTTTCACTTTTAGACGTATAGAGTCGTTATTGGTCCTTGTTGCAGCAAGAACGCTGTTAGCCTACTCGACGCGAGCGGTTTGCTTCGGTGTCCTTTTAGCCCCAATGGTGCACCAAAGGCCTTTAGGATTCTCAGCGCTTGCCACTTTTGTCTATATAGGCCTTTTGAGAGTATCCCTTTTCCATTTATGGATATACTCTCATTACTTAGGTATCAGTACCTTCCTACTCTCGTTGCTACCAACAGCAGAAGAGGGTCCATGGATTGCAACTGCTCCCTTCTCTGTGTTGGTCGCAGGAGATACGGAAACAGGCTTTGACGCCAAACTGCCGCCCGGTCTTTAAGAGATACCGGTCTCATCATTCATCTTTGTCCCAGAAGTTGCGAAGAAAAGAGGTCCATCTGCATAGAGATTCGCATATACAGATAAGGCTAGTTGATCCGGAGGTCGCCAGGTATCCGGATACTCCGTTAGAGACTGGGCTATTTTTGAATTGGGCCCCTAGCCAGGCTGATCATCGGCACGGGTCGTTTAACACCTTAGATCCAGCCTTAGAAAGATGAGAGGTGGTTGAAGCGGAAGAAATAGGGTTAGGAGTCAGTTGATGTTATGAACATCATTCTGATGTGTAAGGAAAAGATTAAGATTTGGTAACAGCAATTCAATTCAGCAAATCAGATAGGAGCGCTGTCTAGGTTTTTTGGCATTACAACGTGGGAGGTGCGATGGGAGTTGGTGACATAAACATTGGCTTTTATGCCTTGTATATGTGGAAAGGTGGTGATGATTCAGGAAAGGTAGAGGGATAAGAAAGTCCTTTAGTTTCAGGACTCATATGGAGAAAATTCTCATTGATCTTACTCAGCTTCTACAACTCGACAAGTTCGACGTTCAGAGTAGAAGAAGAAGACACGTAGGTACTATCTACAACGACTAAACTGTATAGACTAATGTCTAGTTTTGGCATCGAGCGTTATGTCTATATGCAGGGTTTGAACCCAAGACCTCTGACATGACTATGACAATAGAGGATGGCAGCTGATCAGGTGGCGCCCAAAAGTGGAAAGTGGCCTTAACCAACTTAAAGTGCGCAGATGGAGACATCTAGCTAGGGACCAAGTTGATAAAGAAGTTTGTTGGCTAATACTTTAGTTCACACAGGACTTTAGCTCCATTATTAACATTAACATTTTTGGTGTGACTTCTCTCGTTTTTGATTTGAAAACGTCATGTTTTCTATGTTTGTTTGTACTTCAATCACCACTGTTCTTTCGAGTTTCTTCATTCATTGTATTCCAATTGAATGCATACTATTTTTTTTAAAAGAAGGTGAATAGTGAATACCATTTCCCCTAAGAGTATAATTTCAAACTTTGAATTTGTTTCTTCAAGGACTTCTACTTTTGCTGAATTTTGTAATCCTATTAGAATCAGAAATATTCCATTTAAATAATAAGAAATAAATAAAAAGTGGGCGGATACTACACCCCCCGTAGTTATAATCTCAAATTGTGTTTGTCTTTCATAACAAATTGACTTCTAACTTAAATTTTATCATTTTGGAAATGTTGTATCTCAAGAAACTACTTTGAACATAGACCTGAAATAATGCGCTTATCTTAAAAAGAGTTTCAAAATTGAATTCAGTTTCTTGATTGGTTCTGAAATAAGGTGGGGTTTAAAAGTGGTCCAAATGTTTGCCTGTAAAAACAGAGTAGCGCAAGAACTTGGCTTTTTAAAATGAGTAGTTTGGATCTTAAGTGAATCTAGTCAGGGACCGAATCACTTAATTTTGTAATCAACTGACGGAAAATAATTTCTTTTCCTTCTATTTGATAAAACTTTTAGTTCTAAGAATTTATTGTTCCAAAATGTTATAGGTTGTGTTTTTTTCGAGGCATATACAACTTTGTGTTTCTACTTCCAATTTTCTCAAAAACAGATTAAACTATTTCGTTTATCTAAAACTTCAAAATCCAAAATTATTATATTTTATAAAAATCTTTGATAATGTTGTTACCTGTTACAATTGTTGGACAGCGGTGTACACATCGTATTAACTTCTAGAGAGATTTCAAGAATTCTATAGGTCAACCACCTAAAAATATGCATTAAGTTTTAGTTGTATTATCTTTATACATACACTCATACTTTGTCAAAAAGTATGCAATGTAGTTAGGGATCGTTTCAGTTTTTAAGACTGAATTCAAAAACTTATCGTTAAATTGCTGGCACCTTAAAAAACCTAGGAAATATAAAGAAGGGATATCAATTTTTATGATATCCAAAAGCAGCAGTGATTTTTGTAAAGACATTATAAAAGGAACGTAGTGGTAAATGAAGTCTTAACTGGTCTGGATGAGGAGGGTTTCAGTGTGATTGCCTATGCGGATAACGTTGCTAAAGCGGTTTCAGGAAAGCATCTTAACACCTTAAAAGAACTCTTACAAAGTGCCTTAGACATACTTATACTTTGGCTGATCGGTGTGGACTGGTTGTTCACCCACACAGAACGACTTTAGTCCTATTTTCGAGGAAATACAAAACTCCATTTGTGAACCCTTTCTACATAAAAGGAATCCAATTAAAATTTCCAGACGAAGTTGCGTACGTGGGTCTTTTTCAGACAACAATCTAAATTGGAAACGCAGTCTTTCCTTGCAAAAAAGCTATCGGTAATATATGGGGCTTACAACCCAGAATCACGCATTGGCTATACACATCGGTAATCTGACCGATTTAAATTTACTGTGTTGCAGTATGGTGGACTGCTTTAGAAAAAGCCATTAATCAAGTCAAAATAGTGGACAGCCACTTTAACTTAACCTAACCTAACCTAACCTACTACAACAGAACTTCATTTTAGAGTTCAGAATTCCTTTTATTTATATCCAACTCTTAGATACCTTAAATCTAGGAAGCCCTCCCAAAAAGATTATCCAATCCAGCACGAAGTAGTTCCTCTTCCATGTTTTGTTTGTTTTGACTCAAGGTATTCATGGAGTACACTGTTTTGTGCTACTAAATGTTGTACATCCAAAAGTTCAACGTTCACAAAACCTTTTAAAAAAAAAAACGTCAGCATCTGTCAATAAGCAATCTTTTTAAAATAATTGTAAGTTATTTCCATATACTGCAAATAATTTTTATGAAGATTCAACGCAAATTTTCACAATTTAGAAAACGAAATCAATCGTAATGTCCTGAGGCTGTTTCCATCATAATATTCAAATATGCTGACAAAAAAAAGAAACATTTTTTTGAGTTCAACATTCCCCGAAATTACTAATCCGATATTTACAAACAAGACAAAACACATCAGTCGAATTAGTTTAAGTCTTATCTAATTTATTTTTTCCTTATTTTTCTTACTTCCTAGTAGCATCTTAAGCACCAAAATAAGTGCACCAATTACACTAACAACTCCAAGAGCAATGAATCCAATAACATCCAACAAATAATATTGATACCAAGCCAAATCCAATCCTGCCGATCGAATATGACGTGCTCCCTTATGCCGGATAACATATTCTATCCAATACATCGCTGAATCCCGAGCACTCACAGGGCGATCACGGAATATTGACGATATTTGATTCATCTTATTTCGGTAAGAAGGATTCTCCAAAAGTTCCTTCAAAGACGATTCGAGATTTTCTCGACTAATATCATTAAAGTTTAAGGTTAAAGCATACCCAGCCTTGGTTGCTTTGTTTATGTTAAGATGCTTCAAGAAATATAAAGAAGGAAGAGTAAGCAAATTATTCCAATAACCAAAGATGACTGCAAGAACTTACCTGATCACAATAAATTGGTATACCCAACATTGGAATACCATAATGGACACCTTCCTGGCTGCCAAACAGTCCACCATGTGTAATAAAAACTTTGATATTTGGATGAGCGAGAATATCTCCTTGTGGCATCCATTTTTGGATCATAACATTCTTTGGTAGTTTTGGAAGTGAATCATCTTCGAATTTCCACAAAACTCTCTGCTTCATTTTAGCAAATACATCAAGAAAGATTTGCAATTTTTCTGGCGGTAATTCAGCACTTTTAACTTGACTTCCTGAAATTTTGTAAGACCAAAAATATTAATTGTGATATCTTTAGCGAAAAATTATCAATCTTCTTACCTAAACTAAAGTAGATAGCTCCATGAGTAGCTCCATCTAAAAATGCCTTCATTTCAGCTGGAAGGGGCTTCGGTGGATAAATATGCATTCCACCAACTTCAACCATTCCCAGAGTTGTTGGCCTTGGTGAAGTCAATGGAACATAGCTGTTCAACAACAGCACTGAGGTATTCTTCGTCATTTTAGAAACTGTTGGAATTTTCACTAAAAACAAAGACACACACAAAAAGGTCAATAATTTTATGAAAACGAAGACATGCTTGAAATCTTACTTGGCAAATGTGACCAATATTTCTTCACCAATTCATCCTGCTTGGGAAAGTACACAAACTCTCTATAATAATCATCATAAAGCGATGACATGGTATTCCACAATCTTTCCCAGAAATCCATTTTATCATCCAATGCTAAAGAGCCATGTGGAACATATGACCATGGGGTAATAACACCCATCATTTGGCTCATGAAATTCTGGTGTCCCAATGTACTCGAAGCAATTGTTGGAATATTAAATTTCAAAGCCAATGGCAAGAAAGCCTCCTGATAGAATTGTTCAACAATAAGAACATCATAGACATTTTTGGTGTTCTTTTGATGAATGAGTTCTTGAACGTTGGGTTGTTGCAAAGCGAATTCGGTTGTTTTCATACCAATAACATCGACCATTTTGAGAAAGTCCGATAGTGTGAGACTTGAAAGGTCGAATATAGTTTTAACATTGAACATGCTGATAACTGAAATAGAAAAAGAAAAGTTTTCACTCATAAATATTCCAAGTTCTGTGGACTAAAGTCTCTTTATAAATATTTGCGTTGTTTCCTAAGGGAAAGCCCTAAAAGCTATGGAAACATAAATCTCGTATTTTTGTTATCAAAGATATTGAAGATTAAATTAGTAATTTTTAAATTATCAGTTTATTCAACTTGTTGATTCTCTTTGCCTTTTTTCCATTTATATCTCTCTTCATTTTTCTCTTTCATTGAATTCTATGAAGATCTTAATCCCCTTAACACTAAACCGATAAAGATACAATTCTTACCTTCAGGCCAGAAGTTATAAGATGGTACCAGAACTTCTGTGTAATTTTTTCCAAGATTCTTTCCCAATGAAAGACCTGTTACAAAAGTTACCTGAAAAATATCAATGTTTCAAGAAATTGTCACAATTAAGAGATTAAAGAGAAACTAATATCTTCTATACATACCTCATGTCCTCTGTTGAGAAGTTCTTTAATTAGAACAGTATGCATCATAAAATGACTTTTGCCAGGAAAAACAAAAGCTGCAAGAATTTTTGATGCATTGCACTGAGCTATTGTTAGAAGCACCAGAAACGTCACTGATAGATACTTTTTGATATTCTAAAACACAAGACAAAAGAAAAACAACACATTTTTAAAAACAAACTTTTAAAAATTTTATATTTTTTAAGGATTAAGGAAGATGAAAGTTCTTGAAAGTCTAAGGACTTTTTAATATGACTTTTTTAAAGAAACAACTAAATTTTACCATGTTTTGATTTTTCACGTTTCCATTAACTTAATTATATTCAAGTTCAATGTTTTTCTCATTCCTCAAAAGAGAGATATTGTAATTCAGAAAATCGTTGCTTAACAGATCGAACGCTAAACAGCAACTGACCGAACCAATTTAGAGAATGAGCATGCGAAAAATTAAGATCTATTTATTTCATTCAAATAAAAATAATAGATTAAATATATTAATGATAAAGGCAAATTGATGTGGAAGTTTCGTATATTCAATGAATAGTTTTGATAAGAAGAAAATATTCAATTGTAATTGAATTAGGCAGTGCCATAATATAAAGATAGCATTTTGAAGATTGTATATGTTCTAGACGGATCGCTGATTATATTATTACGTGAAGATACAAATGTATACACATGCTTAGCCCAGGTAAGTTAGGTCTGCGGTAGGTAGGCTAATAAATAATTTTTTGTTGATAAGAAAACATTGTTTCCTGTTATTTAAATATTAAATTAGGTAAACGCACGAGCACAGCTGTAATTTACTCATTTAAGCAATTATTTAACTTATCACAAAGTCACAAGTACAATCGAACTTGATTGGAATTATTATAATAGGTTAGGTATATTTAGGGGTATTGACTCTTAGAAGGGGATGTAAAGTGTCTGAAAACAAGTCTGAGAGTTTAAAGCTGAATGTTGACTGGAACTGTGGTTAGATAGACTTAAAAATTAAAATTAAAAATTTCAGTTCAAATTTCAAAAAGTATTTTAATTTAATTTAAGTAAAATTAAATTTCAATTAGTTTCCAAAATATTTCAAAAAAGTCTCAAAAACAAATAAAATGCACGACTCTGTCTGTTTAAAAATAGAACCTTAAAATCAAGATTTAAAAAGAGGCTGGGATGCGACCCACACTGATAACTTCCCATCCCGTCTGTGGATTTGTCTTGCTTAAAAGTTTGTCTAATGTACTGGTATCAATTTTTACCAAATTTGCGTACTATTTTTTGTAGATTTTATTTTTTATGAAAAAACGGACTGTCGGATTTTTATATAAAAATGACTGAATATCGAAAACAATATTTTCTGTGAAATAAAATAAGTTTGAAGCCAATATTTTTATTTTTTGAAAAGCTATTTGAGTCGAAAATAAATTTTTACCAAGTTTTGTAAAATTTTTTGTAGGTTTTTAATTTTTTGTACAAAAACTGTCAATCCGATATTTTCAAAATTTTACTGAATGTTAACAACAATATTTTTTGAAAGATAAAAGTAGCTTAAAGCCAATATCTACAATTTTTCAAAAGATATTTGAGTCGAAAATCAATTTTTAACCAACTTTTATACATTTTTTTTAGGTTTTTATTCTTTGTAAAAAAAAAGTCAATTCGATTTTTCTTAAAATTTGTCTTTATGTTAAAAACAATATTTCTTATAAGTAAAAATTAGTTACAAGCTATTATCTGAAAATTTTAAAAAGTATTTTGAGTCGAAAATCATTTTTACCAACTTTTGTTAATTTTTTTTCGGTTTTTAATTTCTTGTAAAAAAACCGTCCATTCGATTTTTCTCAACATTTTTCAGAATGTTGAAAACAATATTTTTTATAAGATAAAATAAGTTTGAAGCCTAAATTTGAAAAGATATTTGAATCGATATTCAATTTTTACCAACTTTAAGTACATTACTCTTTAGATTTTTAGATTTAATTTAGACTCTAGGGACCTTGAAACGTCAAGAAATGTTAAAATTTTCAATTTGACAAATCGGACCTATTACAATAAATTCCTATGGGAAGTTAAAAATGTACAAGCAAAATAAGTTTGTTTATTAATAAAGATTTAAAAAAATTTTAAAGGATCATTTTGACCTTCAGCTGCTTATTGGTGATGAAGCCCCGACAAATCAATTTGGTTGACAATCTAGAGTTCTACCCACCTGACCCGAATGAGATCACAGTTGCCATCATCAGACTGAAGAAAGCTGCCGGTGATAATGGTTTACAGGCAGAGCTTTTCAAGCACGCGGGAGATCATCTACGACCATGCACCACAGAGGTATCACCCTTTTAAACATCACCTACAAGATCTTGTCTAGCGTAGGTATTATGTGAACGCCTGAAACCATTCACAGATGAACTGGTTGGCCATTATCAGTGTGGCTTCAGGCCTGGAAAATCTACCATCGACCAAATTTTCACCCTACGCCAGATCCTGTAGAATTCTCCTTGATGCGTCAAAATTGGTAGAGCCCAACCGAAACCTTCGGAACCACCAGAGGACTTCGACAAGGCGATGCGCTGCTATGTAGCTGCTTCAATATTGTTCTTAAGAGAGAGTGGTGCAAAACGTCAACACCAATGGCACCATCTTTCAAAAATTCACACAATATCTTGGATATGCAGATGACTTCAACATTGTCGAAAGAAATAAATGAGCAGTTTCGGCTTATGGGATATGGGTGCAGTTTCCGGTATCGAGTCTGAAGCAAACAAAATGGGTCTTGTGATTAATGAGGACAAAACGAAGTATTAACTGTCATCGAAAAGAGTCAATTCCCAAAGCAGACTCGTAGATCATCGAGAGGAAGCTTCTACGTACGATATAGAGACCGCACTGTGGTCCAGAATCGACATCCATAACGAATTTATTCAAATTTCTGACATATAATAATTTGACCCAAACCCCTTATAAATAGAGTGCTGGATACCGAAACTATGTAATAACGCATTAAGTTAATGACTGATGTAAATATTTTAGTAGTATGGCAACACTAAAGTTAAGAAATTCTTAACATTTTACTTATTATCAAGACAAAGAGTTACACGCGTTTGCAGATATCGTTACGCCATTGAACGTTTATCGGTGCATTTTTTTTTGTGATTTCTTAATGCTTTAAATATTATATCTACTATAAAAAACAGTAAGTATATATAATACATTTTTAGTTATTCCGTTGTTAAGTTGTTATAGAATTTTTGATGAAAAGTTAAAATATATCGAGTCTTATAAAAAATTGCAGATCATTGCAGATATTACTTACTTTTTTATTAGTTAGTACATGTATTAAGAAATATAACGAGAAAAAAATTTGAGTCCCCGCGTTGCCCCAGTATTTTATTTAATTATGTTTTCAGAAATGGTTGCTGAAATTACGTACATCGAATTATTTGAGGAATGGTTAAAATTCAAAACTTTAACTAGGGCTAAATGTGTAAGATCACTAGAATTGCATATTTACAACACTAAGCACCTGAAAACCGAAGGTATTCAAAGTAAGTTGGAAAATTTTGTAAAAAATGTTGAATTTCGTTGGAAAAAAACCAAATAACTACCGACTTAGATTTTTGAAACTCAATAAAACATGGCTTGAAACCAGAATAAAATTGTCTGTTAATGAGGGTGTGGATAGTCAACCTGGACCATCAAAAGCTGGAAGGCCATCAAAAAATGTCCTTGATGCTGATATTAGATGTCAACAAAAAAAAGTACAAAATATGGTTGATAATAATTCTTTGGAAGAATTTTCACGTGCAACTCAATCTGACAAACTGAGATGACGCTCATGTTGTTAAAGAAGCTGTTGAAGAATCAATGGCATCTGTAAAAAAAAGTAGGACCAGAAAAGATTCAGAAAAAAATATATCTGTACCCATGTCTCGAGACGAAGCATTAGCGCTTTTCTGGAAACTGCAAAACAGTACGTGTCCTTGTATCGGTGGTATAATATGCCGACAAGTGTTCACAAAGTGCTAATTCATGGATCTGAAGTTATTAAGCAAGCAATTTTGCCTATTGGACAGTTAGGAGAGGAAGCACAAGAGGCCAAAAATAAAGATTTTAAGTTCATAAGAGAACATAGAAGCAGAAAAGATACAGCAGAGCATACCAACATTGATCTTTTTAATTATTTTTTGTTGTCATCAGATCCAATCATATCTGAATTATGTTTACAGGGAAAATGCTGCAAAAAGAAAAAAATGGAACTAGAAGCAATGAATCTGCTCAAAGCACCTCATGTAGAATTAAATATAATTCCTAATACTCAAATTCCTTACCTTTTATTAAATGAAGTATTTAGGATTATAATTTTTAATAAGAAAAAAGCAACAGATTTATTTTGTTTTGGTAAAATGCAACTTCTATTTTCCAAATACTACTATAACTAATAATTTTTTGACATTTTGTATGGTTTTTACAAAGCCTAGAATTAATTCGCGTTAAATGTGCATTCTGGACCACTGTGGACCGGTTTGTGTAGACCGAAAAATAATATATGGCGGAGAAGATAGAATCACGAACTATACAAGCTGCACAGTGACTTGCCACTGGTGAAAAAACTACATGTTCAGAGTTTAACTGAAAATGGAAGCTCCAGCCCGTTCGGTATTAAACGCTAAGCCTGAGGGAACCATTATCAGAGGCAGAACTTATATCCTGTGGAGTGATCAAATTAAAGCCGACACGCAGCGACTTGGTATTCGAAACTGGAGACCACAATCTAGAGAACGAGTAACCTGGCGGGATCTATTACTTGAGGCCGGAGCACGATGGGCTGTAACGCATACTTTTCGAGATATCGAATTTTGTAAAATAAAAAATGTATATTTCAATTTTGAGAAAATTCGAACTTTCAATTTTTGACTACTGTTATTTTTAGTCTTAACAAAAAAAATGGCCTCACTTGAATCTGATTAAGACATTAATTTCCTATGCTTGGGGCTTAGAGGTAAGGAGAACAAACAGACAGACGGAATCGGGGGATAATGTTTTTTCGATTTCTTTTCAATATTTGATTAAAATCTCGATTTTGAAATGTTTAACGAATGTAACTTGCCAAATAGTTCCTATATTTCAAAAGTAAAAATGTTGGGTTGCAGCTCGAACTAATATCTTTCAATTAGAGTCGAATAAAACTTAATTTGCTTTTAAATGTGTATTAAAAATAAGATTAATTTTTTGACAAAATGTGTGCTTTAGGATACCGTATGTTCTTAAATCTACCAAAATTACCAAAGGCTATGTTTAACGAAAATTTTCTGACAAAAAATTGTTTTTTGTTTTACTTTTGTTTTATCTTGTATTATAATTAATTGGAAGTTTTTCAATATAAAGCATAATAATTGTTTTAAATTATATAAAACAACAAAAAATTGTTTTAAAAACAAGCAAATTAGAAAAATTGGGTCAATCTTAAAACCACTTCAAAATCAACTAAGTTCATAGCGGATATTATTGGCAGTAAATTTATTATTTTGTATCTTTTCTAAAATCTAATGCGTTTTATAAGATCCATGTTAATTCATTAAAAAACGATAAAGTTTTGAGTCCCAATTTGTTCATTAAACATCACAATTTCCCATATAAATTTTTTGAAACATAAAAAAGATATCCCGAGTGTTCATACGTAAGCACACACAGACAACTTTCTTTAAAACATGACCTTTAAATGTCAAGAAATTTCAAAACTTTTAATTAGAAATATAGAATCGATAACACTTTTTTAAATTGGTTTCGAACTTTATGGATTTTTGAGTTTTCGCTGTTATATCAATTTTTATCAAATTTATGTTAAAGGTTGCAGGTTAGGTTTTGAAATTTTGCTTTTACACTGCACTGAAAAATACAATTTCTGTATTGAAACATTTCATAACATAGTTTATCAAGACATCTTTGACCATTTTTGTATAATCATAAATGGTTTAAAGGAAGTGTAGTAGAACTTGCTTGGAATTATTATCATAAGTTAAGTGTATTTAGAACTGCATTTGAACTTAAATGCTGTACTAAAACACTAAAAAGATTTTAGACAATAACTTCACAAAATGTTTTTGAGGCCAATATTTCATTTGTTCAAAATACATTTAAAAACAAAATTACCAAAAAAGATATTGATAACGTCCCACTTTCACCCTTACAAACTTGCACCTTATATTTTTCTTTTTAATAAGCGAATTTAAAATTTAAGGAATTTCAAAAATTACATTAACAAAATTGAGACGTTAAATTAGCTTTTTAGAATTATATTTAAATTCATTTTTATAAAATGAAATAATTTCAAATTTAAAATCCTTTTTTCCCAAAATTATTGTTTAGTTTTTCATAATTAAGAGGAAAAACTGTAAGGCTGAAGAGTAAAATTCAAATTTAATCGATAGAAATGTTTGTTCATGAGATATTTATGTACGTTCAAAATGTTAACATTTTTTATTTTAATTAAGGATAATCAAAGCAACCCTAAAATATTTTTCTTTAAATTATCTTTTCTTGACTTATCGATATTAATTGTAAAATAAAATTTATTAGAGTAGATTTTTTCAATATTGAGGTCGAAAACATACAAAAGCTGAACAGAAATATAGTTCTTATCTATCGATGTTATTTTCAGGTATAAATTCGTTTGCGTATTAAATTTTGAACACAACTTCTTTTTCGCTTGGAATTTTTTAAATACATTTTTTCATAGAAATGAAAATTTTTAAAACAATGCAATTATTTTTATTTATGATATTTAACAATAACTATTACCCATTTTAACCTCATATCATTTAAAATTATTTAAAATTTATTATATATTATTAGTTTAAAATTTGGTAGGTAATTTGTGTCGATTGAATAACTAAGTCGTTTTATTTTATTAATCTTCAAAATCAATATTTCCGACCGAAACCCTTATTTTAAACCCAAGCAATTTAGGTGTGTCCATCAATCTATATATATTTTGCTGATGGCGATAAAAGTAATATTAGTTTTGAAAACAATTATTATTTGCACAGTCTTTAAGAATTTAAAATGTCTATTATATGTGTGAGTATTTTTATTAGTCCTATAAAATTTTAATTCTTTTGAAATATGTATTATTTAATTGGATATCATTTTTAGCAAATTGTTTCTTTGTGGGTACCGCACATTTTTTGTATATTATTGTTCTTCCAAAATCGTCTAAGGCTGACTTGAAACCAAAGTTTACTAATGTAGAATTATTTCCTGTAAAGGTTTCTGATAGGTTTCTTCCTGCAACAAAACTTATGTTTCAACTATATGGTTTACCATATTTACAGTCCTATCTATTATAATTTTGTTAGATGGAAGTCACATAAAACAGAAACAATTTGTGCATGAACTAGAAATCTAAATAAAATGCACGACTGGATCGCACGAACTTGCTCCTGTATGCTAAGAGTATGTTTAAAAAAGTACTTATATAAGATTTAAAAATATAGCTGTAAGATAAGTGTGTCTTCAAAGATATAAATGCCATCTGATCTGTTAAAAAAAACTGCGCGATCTTTGTACATGTATGAAAACCATAGTACTCTCATGAGCAAAAACTTTTAGGGCGACCAGGTGCCGAGTCGTTGGCGTAAGTATCGAAAGTGGAGAAATCCAGCGGGAGCGAGAGACAAATATTATTTCCATTCCCATAAGCAGCCAGCAGCATAAGGGAGATAATTAATTTTCCACCCAAAAAGTGAACACAATTTAATTCATTCTATTTGAGTCTTTCCTTGGATATGTTTTCACATAAAGGTTGATGAATTTGTTTTTGTTTTTTACTTGCGACATATAGGAACTATATGGCAAGTTTTGCATTCGTGCAAATGATATTACGGTGGTAGAGAAGTCGAAAAAAGTGGGTCCCGCGATTCCGTCCGGTCTGTTTTGTCTGTCTGTCCAAGAGTTCGAAATTTTGCTCGAATGCAAGACTTGCCATATAGTTCCTATATGTCGCAAGTAAAAATGAGGTCAACATTGAGTATATAGAGATTATCATTGGCAGAAACTATTTAAGTAACCTATATTTTATTACAAATGTGGTTAAAGGTGATGTCATTATTATTTACTTATTTTTTCTCTATAAACGATTTGCTAAACAGATGCAATTACAAAAATTTGTACTTATTTATTTAAAATATAAACTTATACAATAATTCAATTTTAAATTTATCTCGAGATAAATAAAAATCAAAAATAACACATACTTCATTGAACGAGGAAATTGCTCGTGATATTGGTTAATTTTTTCCATAATTTGTTCTATGCAGTTTTTCAAAAAGGCAACAACTTGTTCTTAACTGTCTAGATGGTACACAAATGGAAATCTGAGAAAGCGAAAACGGATTTTTTATATGATAGCAAAGTATATCTCTCACAAACATTACGTCATGAATTTTTCTTCTAGATTCTAGGGATTTTATCCCGAGCAATCATCATCTAGCTTTATAGTTTGGACTAAAATTCCAACGCATTTTACGAAACACAAATTTAGTCTTTTGACGTGCTCAATTCTACCAGAATGAATTCTATAGCATGGGTTCCAAGTCACATCAGCATATTTAATTGTTGACCTAACTAGTGAAGTATAAAGGGTTAGTAAAACATAAGGATCCGTAAAACCAACTAGAGTGTTCGCCTAGCCACAATGAAATCTATATGCTTTTTTGGAGACAAAGTATTATCAAAAATAATGCCTAGATCTTTGATATTGTTAACTTTAGTCAAAAGATTCGATTTGATTTTATATGGAAAATTAAGAGCTAATGCAGATTTAGAAAATGATATAGCTTTGCATTTTCCAATATTAAGTTTCAAACTGTTCAAAGAACACCACGTAGAAATATGGTCCAAATCTTGTTGAACTCTTACACAATCATCAATGGTTTTAATTTTAAAGTACAATTTTAAATCATCAGCATATAGTAGATAATTACAATTTTGTATTATGTCAACTATATCATTAATATAAATTAGGAAAAGTAAAGGGCCAAGATAACTCCCTTGCGGAATGCCGGAGGTACATTTTATACTTCTCAAATCTTTGTTTTCAATAATTACTCGTTGAGTTCTGTCTTCTTAATACGAAGAGATGTATTGAAGAATCTCAGAATGAAAACCAAAATAATTAAGCTTTTTCAGTAAAATAATATGATCTAGCGAATCAAAAGCTTTACTAAAGTCGATGTAAATAGCATCTACTTGACATTTATTCTCTATTTCATTTAGGACACATGAAGAGAAAACAGCCAAATTAGTCACAGTAGACCGACCTGATATGAAGCTATGTTGAGACTCAGATAAGCATTCCTTTATCATAAATTCTATTTTATCTTTAACAAGACTTTCGAAAAGTTTGGGGATGGCTAAGAGCTTGCAGATTCCTTTATAATTGTCAACTAGATTTTTTGAACCAGCCTTGAATATAGGAACTAGAAATAATTCTTTCCATTCTAGTAAAAAGAACTCCATGGAGTTTTTGAACAATTTCAACAGGGGCAAACAAAGAGAATCACTACAATTTTTCAAAATGCTTGACGGTATTCCATCGGCACCGCAACTATTATTTATTTTAAGGGCGTGAAGCGCTATTGAAACCTCATCGAAAGTCAATTCCATTGAACCAATGTCAACTTTTTCTTCCAAGTTTGAAACAAAAGTGTTAATTGGGGAGGATTAAACAGACTCAAAAAAGTTAGCAAAAAGTTCCAAATGAGTATCAGCATTTGACGAATTGACTCCTTTATAACTAACATTTTGAGGAATCCCAGATGGCTTTCTTTTGGAGTTTATGAAAGACCAAAACGATTTACTATTATTTTTTATGTTGTTTTCAATATTCACAATTAAGATCCAATTTATTCCCTCCTTGTAAATAAGTTTTATAAATTGAACTTTTCTGACCACATCGTGTATTTTAAGCCATTGTTGGTGCTATTTAAGCTCTTGCCTTCACTTTCTTAATAACAGCTTAAAAAATGTTGCGATATGTTTAAGTTTGTAGTTCCTTAAAAACACCTAATTCTATGTAAATCAACTAATGTGTCATTATCATTTTTATTTTGACCTAATGATCGAAAAACTCGGGGCCTATAGTTCTTGCGTACAATAAGGATCATCAAATGATCATAATTTGTATTAAAACCAATAACGAGAAAATTTAAATTTAAAAATAATTTATTATTAGAAAATGGATAATTTTGTATGTACTCATTTAAAACTCGTCAGTTAATATTTTTTTGTAATCAGCCAACATCTCATTTATGTAAATAATTTCGAAAAGTATGCAATTAAAATGTCGTTAATGTCGGGTTTTTCAATAAGAGCGCTAAAAAAGTTTTTTTTTTTAATGAAACAGGGTTTTGGATATCAATGAAATTCTTTATTCCTGGAAAAGTACATTCTATGTCATTATAATGGTACTCGATTTCTTTTGCATGGTCGGTCACCATAGGCACGCTTTGCAGAAGCCCAGACGCTGAACCCAATTTTCGACGGTTTTTAAGCAGAAATCGGACGATACTGCTGCAATAGCGATATTCGTTAGAAGTTCATCAATCGTCGCTGGCTTGTTGGCATACATGAAAGGCTTAACGTAGCCCCACGTGAAATGGTCTAATGGCCCCAAATCGCACGACCGAGGAGACCACGCGACTATACCATTTTAATCTCCAGATTAGGTTTCCAATAAATTGATTGTGAAATTCGCTGTTTGGCATGTGGCGCCGTCCTGTTGGAACACATGTCCTTTGAGTAATATCATCCAATTGGGGCCAACAAAATCGGTTATTAACCGGTAGCGATAACCATTCACAGTAACGTCCCGGCTTTATGCAACTGAAGCCTCAGCTGCAGCAATATTCTCGACACTCTTTCTTAAGGTCATGAACTTAAATTCTAGATACCTTAAAACGCTGAGAAGTTTCAAAACAAATAATTTGAGAAGGAAAAATAGAGTGTGGTAAAACATTCTACATTCGCATAGTACGGCTAAAGAACGATTCTCTGTGTTTGACAGTACGGTCGAAGTTGGACTAGAGGGTATACTGATGAGCATTCCTAAAAGTGCGAGTAGATATTACGGTTGAACTGTTTAAGGCGAGTAATGCAGCTGGCTATTTCTCTAGAGCATACACCGTTAAAATAACGGTAAAAAAGGTTAGACAAGAAACTTTACGACGCTGTTCAAGAGAAGTAAATGAACTTATGCTGATATTATCACCCAATCAATTTAACTTAAGTAAGCTGCAGGAGCACCAGACCAGAGGTGGAGTAATACTCAAGCTTTGAACGTATATAAGTCTTATAGATAACAACCAGGTGAAATATTTCTTCCATCGCCTGAGGAAACCCAAACACCTTGCTGAATTTTTGGCTACATCGCGTATGCGATCGCTTCACAAGACACGCTTGTTGACACGCATAACCAGAATTTCGAGATGTTTAGTCTCATTGATGCAAGTGACATCCATGGATAATTTCTCCCTTTAAAGATACAAGACAGCATTGGGTTTTCGAAACATTAAATTCCACGTGGTTCCTTAATCCCCATTGTACAATGCTGTTAGTGTCAGAAGTTAATGATGTTATCATATTTTTTCAGAGGGATGTGAGTCTGAAAACGAATATGAAAAGCTTAGAATACTATCGTCAGCAAAATAATGTATTGCATTAGAAGTTGCAAACAGGAGATCATCAATAAAAATAAGAAAGATTGTTGGAGATAGAATCGAGCCCTGTGGCACACCAGCATTTATTTTGTGGTTTTCATACTGGAACCTATCCTACCTACTTGTTTTGAACGATCCAATAGGTAACTACCAATCCAATGAAGGAGGGATTTATAAAAACCCAAAAACAAGCATTTTCGATAAGAGAACCTGATGGCAAACCCTATCAAATGTATTTAAAATATCAAGTGCAGTAATTCTTTCTCCAAGGCGATGTTAAGATTTGCTCCACTTTTCGTTGAGATGAAGCATGAGGTCACAAATGGAACTATTGCTGCGAAAGACGTACTGGCCGTCATTGAGAAGCTTTCGATTTTAAAGATATTTTTTGAGCTGATAATTAATCAGCGTTTCTATGGCCTTGGAAAGATAATTAGAGGGTGAGGAAGATTCAAACAAATTCAGTTTTCCATCCGCTCGAAACGAGACCTAATTTTAGCAGCTACTACAAAATAAAAACTTTTCAAATTGCTCTCGAAATTAGTCGAAGTAATTTGAAAATTTGTAAATATGAAAGGTGTATTTTAGAGATATGGCAGCTTAAGTTGACGGTCATTTTGTCAGTTGTAAAGTGATTTATTTATAGTTGGGTTAGACATTTTAACATGAATAGACCGAAACCTGAAGGGCCTAGATCACACAGGACTAAAGGGCCACTTTAAGTTAAGACTGAATCCTGAACAACGCAGCGCTTCCAAATTTATTTTGAAAAACATGGTTCTGTTCCTCTATTGAGGCATGATTACTGACTTTTTCGCCCATCAATTGTGTCCCAGAAAACTCAGAGACACTGTAATATGCAAACAGCAATTAAACAGTTTATGATGCTTCTTTTGTTAAATTTTAAATCTAAATAATTTCATTTGAATCTAAAATCGCCTTTCAGTTCATAAAGATTAAAAATACCTGCATCCGGCACCGTGCCAATATTTTATGTGTTTTAAAGATAAACAGCATTTGAGAACTAATCAAAAATAACAAAGATTCATCAAAGATAATTCAAAACTATGTATAATTTAATATCTTATACATAATTGTGAAATAAACATTTAAAAAAGAAAAATGTATGATAACAATTATTTTTGTTCAAAAGGGTAAGTTGATGAAATTGTAATCTTTATTGATGTTGTTTTACTTCGAGATATGCAAAAATTAATTATTTCTGCCTACAAAATTTAAAAAATATCAATTCGAAGTCTTACACATTTTCGGTTGTTTTAATATTCTTAATGATAAGATCATTAACTTATATTTAACACGACCTTATTCTATTGTAAAACATTTAAAGAGGGTATCACACAAGATTTTCATTTTAGCAGACTCATAGGTCTGACGACACATGGAACTCTGAGTAGTGATCTATGACATTAACCCCAAGGAACCTTATCATTTATTTTCAAATTTGAAAAATAAATGAATTAGAATTCACTTAAATAAAAATAAAAGTAAGGTAACTGATAAAATAATTCTAATCTCACTTCCAGTATTCATTTCGAGACGTTTAAATGAGAGCTACAGCCTTAGACGCCTACTAGTTCAGTTTCAAAGATCGATCAGCTAGCATCACTGTAAACAAAAAAGTGTAGATTCTTGTAGTTTATTATTATTATTTCAATGTTTTGATTGAAATATTGATTAAATATGGTGAGAAATAAATATTTTCATAAACTACAAAATAATACTAGAATAAATTAAGAAGTAAAATTTGCTAATGTCGGTACTGCAGTTGGTAGATTTCATTTATGTTTTCTAGATGAAAGTGTTTTAAAAGTGTATTTACGCTCATACCTATAACTTAATTTGACACAAATATATACTTTGCATAATTTTGAAACAAGCGTTTTAAAATGATCACTTTAAGAGTCTCATTATTAGTGATGTAATTTTTGTTTAAATGTTCCATCTGAAACAACAAATCAATTATATTAATTTTTGTTCTCAATTATTAAAATTATACATAATTATTCCCCAATTAAACTTAAAGTTGATGGACTTAAACAAAAAGTAGAATAAACTGTAGCAATAGAATTCCAGATAAGTGACAGTGATTCAACTATTTAAAACAGTGACACCAAAATCTTAAAAGTTTTTCAAAGTATTGATTAAAGAGACAAGTTTAAATTTAATTCAGCAACAAATGTAAATAAACAACAATAGAATACTATACAAAAATTAATTACTGACATTTGTTAAAGTTTTGTTTAAAATTTATTGGAATACTGACCCACTGTATACATTTTCATGGATATCTTATTATTATTATTATATTCGTGCTTTATTTTGATTTTTTTTTTAAAGGGAAGATTTATTTTTGTATTTGCTTAAAAATAATAGAAAATATAATTTCAAACTAAATTGTGAACATTTGAATAGCTAATTTAAAAGCGTTTAGTTGATGAATATCGTGCTGAACTTCAAATGTCTTTAGAAATGATAACTTGATTTGATTGTGCTGTTTAACAACAAACATTTTATGAAATGTGTTGCAGTTGCCATAATTTACAAATCATTATTAAGTGTACTGGTTTCTGTATGGACCGTCATGCGAAAGGTCTTGGGTTCGATCCCTGCCTATGCCTCCCAAAGTTTTTTTCACGGTTAATGAAAAGTGCTTTCTCAAAATTTCCGTTCGGATGCGGCTTAAAACTGTAGGTCCCTTCCATCCCTGACAACAGTACTCGCACACAGGAATGGTTGAGAGTTGTCATTCACTAGGCCCTAGTTCTCAAACGGACTGTTGCGCCACCCAATTTATTTATTTATTTATAGTTTTTGTAAAATTAGTAATATGAATGTTATTTGTGGGAAACAGTATAGACAAAAACACTTATTAATTAAAAAGCAAATAGAAGCAGGCCCAAACTTAGTAACAATTGTTTGTTTACTAGTTTTTTTTTATTTTGACACTTGTGCAGCCTTAAGAGACATCATCACATCGATTAGCCATTTTTAATTTCTGACACTTCGAGTTTTGACAACTTCCTTTATTATCTGTCTTAAAGAATCAGCATTGCCATCTGAGGTTTTTGATGTTTTTCAGATAATATTTCATTTGCTAATAGACGGAGAACTGGGGGCTTATTTTTGGCGCGGAAGGAAACTAGATGTTATCAAAGTTTTTTGTAGTCTTAGTAAATGTAATAATAGAAACGTTTGTCTTCCGGAACGTAGTGGCGGTTTTTAGGAAAATTGGTCCAAAGTACTTCATTTCCTAAAATTGAAATAGGAAGGGAAGCCTGAAAGTTGGAATGTAATTTTTGGAAGCCAAGCCCTTACCTCTACATTTTAATTGATAACATCCAAATTAAAATCCGTGACTTAAATCGCTACAGTGTGCAGTTTGTTGAATTTAAAGCAATGGCTGATTGGGTGGGGGTTCGTAGGGAGATTATTTTGTTTTAATTTTCCCCATGAGTTCAAAACTTATAGAGAGAAAGAGCAAATATTCAAGTTCTTAATTTCAAAATTGATTTTCTGTAAAATACAAAAACCTTAAAGTTCTTAAACAAATTAAAGAAATTTACTTTTTGAAGTGAATTTGCTTTGAATGCTCTAGAACTGAGATTTAAACACGAATTTCAAGAACATAAAAGTCCCCAACAAAGCAAAAGTGACACTTTCGTCAAGCTTATGGCTAATTGAAAAACAATGAACGTTTCTTATTTATTTATTCAAAATAAAAGCTCTGAATCTCTCTATTACTGAAATGAAAAGAGATTCTACAAAGTTTTATTTGTGAGTCGCACACTAAAGTTTCTTCCCAACTTATTTGTTTACCTTAAATAGTTTTTATTTAATTTTTAAAGTATCTATGTACTTTAATGCACCTATTTTCTAGATGAGTACATAACTTCTGATTGAAATAATAGTGATTCGGATCTCCCAGATTCTACTGAATCATTTGAAGAAGAAAACGAAGAAATTGAGCCTGAACAAATACCTGGAACATCTAATAGAACAGACACATGGACAAAAGTTACTTGCCAGTCTCTAAAAGCTTTTGTTTTTGAACTGATATTTTGATATTCCGCCAGTGAAATCAGCAATGTGACCAATTTATGTATATAATCTTATATGGTTACTGAAGACGTTTTTTAGCTTATCATTACCGGAGACCAATAAAAATGCCAACTTGCAAAATAATACTATAACACATAACTCCCGCTCAAAGCGGTGGGAAGATACGAACATACCGAAGATCAAACAATTTTTGGGACTTGTAATGTATATGGGAATTGTAAAATATCCTTCGATTGCTCAGTATTGGAACACTGGCAACTTTTTCAAGAACTCTTTTGAACCCCATGTGATGTCACGCAACAGATTTCAGCTGCTTCTAAGGTTCATCCACTTTGCAGACAACTCGGATTTTAGAGGTAACCGATTAGAAAAGGTGAGTAACACTCCTTGAGCTTCTGGAAAGGAACTTTGTAAACGCGCGAACTCCGTACGAAACCTTGAATGTTGACGAATCTATGATTCCATGGAGTGGTAGACTCCAATTTCGCAAGTATAACCCCGGGAAATCACATAAATATGGTGTGAAATTGTACAAGCTTTGTGATCCATATGGTTATACCTACACCAGCTCTATATATACATATGCAGGAAAAACAGAATGACACATCCAAAGAGGTAGATCAACCCCAACAACCTCACACTCGACGCAAATTGTTTTAGATCTGGCCGAGCAATATTTATATCAAGGAAGAGCTATTGCAACCGATAACTTTTACACATCAGTGTCTCTGGCCAAAATTTCCTTGATCGCCAAACTCATCTTTTTGGTACACTTCAGAGTAATAGGGCAGGAAATTCAAAAGAGGTTACTAATTCTTAGTTGAAAAAACATGAAATAAAAGGCATGGAAGATTCAGGCATTGTAGTAGTAAAGTGGAAAGATAAACGGGACATTCTCATGCTACCCACTAAACATGGCTTGGAGGAAGTAGGGATAGGAAAAAGAAATAGAGATTGTCAGGAAATACAAAAGTTACGTATGATCGTAGACTACAATCATGCTAAGCAATCAATCGATATTTCAGATCAAATGGCGGACGACTTTACGCCCCTACGGAAAACGATTCGATGGTACCATAAAATATTTGAATTTTTCCTATCAACGTCCATAGTGAACACCTTGGTTTGTTACAAAAAACACAACAATAAATGCACAACTTTGGAATTTTCTTAAATTGCCTCTACCGCCTAAACGGGGGGAGATAGATATTGTAAAAAATATAATAGGGGGAGCTCTATCCATTTCGGCCCCTCCCATTGTAAAAAAAATTCTTGTTTTTAACAGTTCTATACATTTCGAAAAATTACAAGGCACTAACTCCACACTTAAAAAACCTACAAAAATTGAAAGAAAATCGAAGCTTCCAACGGATTTTGTTTGCTTTTAATAAAATTTGATCTGAGATCTTCAAAACTAAAAAGTATCGATCCAAGCGATTGCCAAATAATTCCATACGAAAATTTTTGAGCTTATAAAACGAGATCCTATAAAACTTGTTAATCTCTTATCGATGGAGTCTTAAAAGTCAGAAAATCGTGTCTTGGATTCGTTTGAAATGCAGTTTTTCTCTTTCTATGTTTCAATATGTAGTATAGTGTTTTCTACTGTCTAGGTTATGGGACTTCTTACTTAAGGTGTGAGAAATATAAGCACATTCCAATATTTTATTAATTTTTCAATATATTGGTTTTAAGATTTAAAAAAGAAAGCGAGAGAGATATATTTTCCTTCGAATTATTGTCTTAAAATAATATAAACTCTCATTTTTTTGTTTTAGAATTTCAAACAAAGCTTGGGGCTCTTCTTCGTCCTTATGCTAACAATATCTCATACAAATGCATCCAAAATACTGGCAGCTTTCGTTTTCCCTGGCAAAAGTCATGCGATGATGTACAATACCCTAATCAAAGAGTTGCTGCATCGAGGACATGAGGTTACCTTCATTACGAATTTCCCTCTGGGGAAGGATCTAGGAAGTAACTACACCGAAGTACAAATTCCAGTTTACGATTTTTGGAATGATAGTAAGTAAAAGTTTTTGATATATAATCAAACCAAAACTATTAACAATTCATTTCAGTTAAAGTTCACTTTAAGGCCTCAAGTCATTTTGATTTAACCACCATGACAATGAAAGGTTTTATGGAAATGCTCGATATCATTGGTGAAAAAGTTACCGAACATGCCTTGAAACAACCAAATGTTCAAGAAATATTCAATCGAACCGACACTAAAGATGTTTATGATCTTCTGTTAGTTTCACAATTTTATCAGGAGGCGTTTTTGACATTGGGACTTAAATACAATATACCTGTGGTTACTTCAAGTACTTTGGGTTATGAAAATTTCTACAGTCATATGATGGGAATTATCCAGCCCTGGTCATTTGTACCTCACGGATTTTTGCCATACGATGATAGAATGGATTTTTGGGAAAGAGTCATAAATACTATAAGTTCTTTCTATGAAGATGTCTTCAGGGAGTATGTTTATTTACCAAAACAGGATGCTTTGGTGCAGAAGTATTTGTCACATTTGCCAAGTAAGCTAGTCTAAAAGAATCCTTTTCAATTTCTATGTTATTTATTTTCTTCTCTTGTAGTTAAATTTCCAAAAATGTCAGAAATGGAAAGAAACATTTCGGTGATGCTTTTGAATAGTCATGCTCCAATTACAACACCTAGACCAACGATAGCAGGAATGGTTAAAGTCGGAGGATTACACATTCAGAAACCAAAGTCATTGCCAACAAATATCAAAACTTTCTTGGATGAAGCCACCCATGGAGCTATATACTTTAGTTTAGGTAAATTACAGACAAACCAATTTACAATCCTAAGGTTATATTAACACTAACCACATTTTAGGAACCAATATTCAGAGTGCCGATATGCCTCCGGAGAAGATCCAAATCTTCTTGGATGTCTTCGCTGGTATGAAACAGAGAGTTCTGTGGAAATTCGAAGCTGATAAAATTCCAAAACTTCCGAAGAACGTTATGGTTCAGAAATGGATGCCACAAAATGATATTTTAGCTCATCCAAATGTCAAAGTCTTCATAACCCACGGTGGATTGTTTGGCAGTCAGGAAGGTGTCTATCATGGAGTGCCTATGCTGGGAATGCCTTTCTTCTGTGATCAGGTACTATGAAATATCCGCTTTTTAAGTTTGCTTAATAGTTCTTTTAAGCTTCTTGAGTATAAACTTGATAAGTTGAGGGATTTTTCAATGTTCAAAAGTGTTTTCGTTTGGTATCAAGGGAGACGATCATAGCTTTTTTCTCTTAATTCGAAATTTCAGTTTCTTAATAAAAGTGGTATTGTCCAAAAGCTCTCGAAATAAAAATAAAGTTTAGTTTTATTTTTGTTTCAATTTGTTAACCTTTTTCTTATTTCTATTTTTAGTATCTCAACATCAAGAAAGCAACAAAAGCAGGCTATGCTCTATCACTAAATTTCCCAGAAATCACCAAAGACTCTCTTAAACACTCTCTCACCGAACTTCTGGAGAATCCCTTCTACAGTGAGAACATGAAACGAATTTCCCTCATTTTTCGAGATCGTCCAACGAGTGCTTTAGAAACTGCAATGTATTGGATAGAATATGTTATCCGGCATAAAGGAGCTCCTCATATGCGTTCAGCTGGAATTGATTTAGCTTGGTATCAATTCTATTTGCTTGATGTTATGGCATTGATAGCATTAGTAATAGCTTCCGTGCTTGGAGTGATTATAATGATGATAAGATATTTGATTCAAATCAGAAGTAAAAGTAGAAAGATCAAGGTGAAAAGTAGTTAGATAAGAGTCTTAAGTTATTTATAGTTTATAAATATTAATTAAATAAAAACAAAACAAACATTTAAGGCTGCTTTTAAATTGTTGGACAGTAGAAACATTATTTGGACATGGAAAAAAGAGGGTAAGCAAAAACAACAATTTTAAAAGAAGTTCAAGTAAACCAACAACGGTTTTATATAAATTTGTCCGTTTCCGCAGTATTTTCAGAAGCCAGTATTATATTAAACTTCGAGTAAAACTGGTGCTTTTCTTGCGGTCCAACATTTTGGCTTTAAAAGTTCAAACACTTCATGGAATATCTTGCTTCTGGCCTTCACGACTTCGATCGTCAACCTTTTCGACTAATTTTTCACCACTTGTTTCCGATCTTATTTTGTCAAATGATCAATCGTTGATAGTTTAGCAGAAAAGAATAGAGACTTGACGTACTCGTACAAAAAGTAACCCAAAGGTAGCAAAGGTGCAACTCTTGAGATGGCTCCAAATTAAAAACATTCAAAATTTAGGACATCCGTTCTGTTTTTAAAAACAAAAGATTCAATGAAACTTTCGACGCATAAAGAAATGATGATTTTTTCGAAAGCCCCAATTCTCCTTGTTTGTTTTAGCTAGAAACGAGCCTCAAACTCACTTGACGAAATACAATATTACTTTGGAGAACAGAGCATGCATTTTGGAAATAAATTTCTAAGTCTTGTTCTGGAGATTTCTCAAAATAAAAACAATAAATTTAAAAACTTTTGTTCATGTTAATTTATTTTGTCTTTGCTTTTCTTAGTTCCTAGTACCTTTTTTAACAACAATAATATTGCAGCAACTACACCAACAACTGCTAGCGTAAATAATCCAATTACGTCCAACAGGTAATACTGATACCAAGCCAAATCCAATCCTGCTGATCGAATATGACGTGCACCCTTATGTCGACCGACATATTCTATCCAATACATCGCTGAATCCCGAGCACTTAGAGGACGATCACGGAATATTTCGGATATTTGATTCATTTTATTGCGGTAAGAAGGTTTTTCCAAAAGTTCCGTCAAGGAATATTCGAGATTTTCTCGGCTGATTTCATTGAAATCCAAAGTTATGGCATAGCCAGCCTTAGCTGCTTTGTTCATGTTGAGATACTGTTGGAGAAAGAAAATAAACCAGATTAAAAATATCCATATTCAATAAAACATAATATTTCTTTTAAGTCAACTTCTTAAGAGAAACTTCTGATCTAAACTTCTGCTCTGATATCCCGAAACAATCATTTTTATTAAGATAAGTGGTGTGCTCCAAAACCTTACCTGATCACAACAAACTGGCAATCCCAGCATTGGAACTCCGTAATGTACACCTTCCTGGTTACCAAATAGTCCTCCATGGGTAATGAAAACTTTAATATTTGGATGAGCTAGAATATCACCCTGTGGCATCCATTTTTTGATCATTACATTCTTTGGCAAATTTGACAGTGAATCATCTTCGAATTTCCACAAAATTCTTTGTTTCATCTTGGCAAAGACGTCAAGGAAGATTTTTAATTTTTGTTTCGGTAAATCAGAGCTTTTTACCTGACTTCCTGAAATTCAACAAAATTTAAACATTTATACATTCAGCGACAAATTTCAATCCTCTTACCTAAACTAAAGTAGATGGCCCCATGAGTAGCTCCATCTAAAAATGCCTTTATTTCTGCTGGAAGTGACTTCGGTGGGTAAATATGCATTCCACCAACTTCAACCATTCCCATATTAGTTGGTCTTGGTGAAGTCAGTGGAGTATAACTGTTCAACAGCAGCACTGATACATTCTTCTTCATTTCAGACACTGTTGGAAGTTTCACTATACCAAACAAAAAATTGGTTATTCATTCTGAAAACAAAGATGCATTCAAATTCTTACTTGGTAAATGTGAAAAATACTTCTGCACCAACTCATCTTGATGGGGAAAATAAATAAACTCCCTGAAGAAACCATCATACAAAGATGCCACTGAATTCTGTACTCTTTCCCAAAAAGTCATTCTATCATCGAGTGCTAAGGAGCCATGAGGGACATATGACCATGGTGTAATAACACCCATCATTTCACTCATAAAAGTCTGTTGTCCTAAAGTACTCGAGGAAATAGTTGGAATATCATATTTCAGGGCTAAAGCTAAGAAAGCTTCCTGATAGAATTGTTCAACAATAAGAAGATCATAGACATTTTTGGTGTCATTTCGATGTAAGATTTCTTGAACATTTGGTTGTTGCAAAGCAAATTCAGTTGTTCGTGTACCGAGGAGGTCCATCATTCTGAAAAAGTCCTTTAAAGTTAGAGTTGTAAGCTCGAATATGGTTTTGATGTTAAATAGGCCAATAACTGAAATGGTATAGGAGCAAATATTTTTCAGAATTAATAAGGTCTGCAGTTTAAATATTTCCAAGAAGTTTTAATGAATTTGAGTAATTTTACCATCCTTCTGATAATTATAAGTTGGTATCAGCACTTCTGTGTAGTGCTTTCCAAGATTCTTACCCATCGGCATTGTTGTTATGAAAGTTACCTAAAATTTCATGTTTTTGTTTTTATTTGTTTGATTTTGGCGAGGAAGATATATGATTTACCTCATGGCCTCTATTTAAAAGTTCCTTGATAAGCACTGTATGCATCATGTAATGACTTCTAGCAGGAAATACAAAAGCAGCAAGAATTTTGTAGGCATTGCACTGAGTTAACGTTAGAAGCAGAGTCACAAACGTGGCAAAGGACAAGTAGTTTTTGATGTTCTACAATTATTCAACAAAATTTTTAAAGATTTAAAATTTCACAAGTATTGATTCACAAAAGCAAAAAACAGTATTACCATTTTTTGTTACTTAAATTCAAAACATTCACTCTTCAAAAATAAAAACTGTTTTCACTTATGACTTAGCAAAATAAATCAGACAGTGCTTGAGAAAGAGATTCAAGTTCAGCAATAACTAACCAACCGATGAATGAACTTGTTACTTCAAAAGTTATTCCCTTAAATAATTTGTTATTTTTGTTTGATAAGTTTGATAAGAACAAAAATCAGTTTTGATTGAATAAGCGGTACAAAAAAGATTGAAGATTGCTAAATTGTACAAATGATAGAGCGATAGATAATTTTATAGTAGCTTTGATTTGGAACTATAAATATTTAACTATAATAGTTATAGGCTTAAAACAATGTATTTAAATTTTCAATTGATAAGATATTGTCACTTTCAACTTATATTGAAATCTTAGAGGATAAGATAATTTGTTGAACACAGTAATTGAAAAACAGACAGAAAAAAACTGTTTTATGTACAGTGTTAATATGTGTTGCTCTATTTTTTTCTTTAACTAAATTTTGTTGAAAAATTATTTCCTTTGAACTGGAATACAAAAAGCACCTCTCTATATCGGTCTCTAACGGTAAGAGGTTTCATTTTTATATGTTTAAGAAAATAGTATTTCTCAAAATAAATCAATGGACGTTTATTTCGTGCTAAAAAGTGAAAGATTAATAAATGGTAATAACAAAACAATGAAAAATGATGCTAGCCAAATGAGCGAAAGGGGTACTGTTGCAGCACCTTAGCCTCTTTATTAAATTCTTTGTGACTTCACGATAACCGAATAAATAGAGATCGCCATTTCTAACAAGAATTGATTTTTCACGCCTCTAGTGCAACAATTCTTCATATTAACGAAACCTTCTAGCAACAAAGAGCTTCATCATTTGATACAAATCCGGATTATTTTGATAAAGAACCAATCATCGGAACTACAACCCACGCACGTTCTCATCTTTAAAAGACTTGAGATATGACTTAAGTTTGTATGCATAATGAGGTGTATTGTAATTTGTTTACTTTAGTTTTTGTAACTAACGTAAAATATTTACCATTTTGCAGTAAAGTCAAACAATAACAATGCGCTCTAGAAACGTTTATTGTAACGTAAAAGCGTAGTTACTTGCAAAATTTAGAAACTATATTTCAAGTAGTATTGCTTCGTAAAATTTGTTTACTCAAGATTTTAATGAAACATGATACTACGATGGTAGAGAAGTCCTAAAAACAGGGTCCCCCAAATAGGTTAGTCCGTCCGTCCGATAAAGCATGGGGGCGATTTACTTGAAATTTGGAAATGACCTCTTGGAACCGATTCGCTTTAGGCTTTTTCTTTAAAAATCAAGAACTCAGTTTAAATTTTCGATACATCTTTTATCGTAATTTGGCTTTTAAAAAAAATGTTTGTATTGTTCCATAGAACCGGCATTTTATTTTTAAGTTTTATCAAGAACTGATCAATCGTCTCAATAATATTTGATGATCAAAAGTGTCACTGTTAATTTTTGATTTAAAAACAAATATTTAACATTGTTTTTTTGAAATTCAATATCTTGTTAATGGGTCATAATTTTTTATACGAAATCAAAACATTAAAAGTAAATTAATAAGCTTCAAATAACTGCATACCAAAAATATTTTTAAACTGAAACTGAAAAATTGTATGCATACAAAATTAATTAACAAAATTAACGCTCTAATGATTTAGAAAAAAATATAAATCCTGAATTTTTGATTCATTATAAATTTTAAAATACAATTAATTTTTGTTAACAGTGTTTTTGGACACAGGAGTAAGTTCGTGTGAGCTCGAACTTTTCCATTTACCCAAAAAGTCGGTTTAAAAATATTCCTGTAATTTAAGATTTAAAAATGCACCTGCGAGAAAAATTTCAGTATCAAAAATTTTAATGCTATTTGGTTTCCAAAAAAAAACTTTAATTTTTAAAATTTGTGTTCGAAAACCGTTCGAAATCGTTTGAAGTTATTAAGAGCTTCATTGTATAAGCTTTACGTCTCAACTTTGTAAAAAACTAATGATCCATTTTTGAGATATTGAATTTTGGAAAAAATGTTATAATTTTTTAAAAATCACAGACAGACGGACGGAATCAGGTGACCCCCTTTTTCCGAATTCTTCCTAATGTCATGTTTGATTATAATATCGAGTTTGAAACTTTTTATGAATGATATACTTTTCATACATCTCCCTTAAGTGACAAGTAAAAGATCGATCGTTTTTCGTAGGTTCGTATTAATTGTGTATTACGTCTTAGTGTATAGAATAAAATTGATTTGAATTCGATAGCTTTATTTGTCCGTGAGATATTTGAAAAAAAAAACTTTTTAAAATCGCTTTTTTAAAAAAGAATTTTAGCGTGGTTTTGGTTTCTTTTAATGTTTAAATGTTGATGTTTTTATTTATAAGACAACATTTATTTGAAGTATCTGCTAGTTTTGAGATATGGGTAACGATAAAACATTTGAATTTGTTGAAAGCTTGAAAGTAAGTTTTAGTTGTATGCATTTAGTAAAAGTTTAAACTTGGTTATATTAGTTATGGGATAGAATGTATTCTTTATAAATTAAATATTTTAATATTCTTCATTTTGCTTTGAAATTCATTTTTGTCACAAAGTCGTTTATGTCATTAATGCTTGTTTAGTTTTTGAAGCTTCAAATATCCTATTAAGCCCTAGGGCAATCATACACACAATAATATTTCAAACCCATTCGTTTGTTTTTATAACGGGTGTTTTCTTATGTGTGTGGTTTTCAATCTGACAATCATTTTTTCGGAATTATTTTTTTTTGACAGCTGTCACTTGATTCATACTCAGTTTGGTTTGACATTTTATAATAAATAGACAAACTTCTAAACAACATTAGTAAATCGTGCAAAATGTACTACCAAAAGATAAAGAGACTAGTTACACTTAGCGGCTTTGCTCGCATGCTTTATTTAAAAACAAATTTCATTAGTATAACAAATGTCATATTAAGCCATTTTTAAAAGAAAGACATAAGCTGTTGCGGAATTTTATGTATTAAAGGAAAACAGTAGTACCCGTAGCGTGATGGTTAGTGCGTTGGACTGTCATGCAAAGGGTCTTGGGTTCAATCCCTGTCAGTGCCACTTAACTTTTTTCACCGGTACTGACTCTTGATTGACAAATCCTTCAAGAGTAATTCTTGTCATGAAAAAAGTTCTTTCTCAAATTAGCCGTTCGGATTCTGCAAATAAGCTGTAGGTCCCTTCCATCTCTGACAACATAACTCGCACACAGGAATGGTTGAGAGTTGTAAGTCACTAGGCCCTGGTTCTTCATTTACTGTTGCGCCATCTTATTTATTAACTTCCCATAGGAAGTTATTGTAATGGGTCCGATTTGTCGAATTGAAAATTTTGACATTTCTCGATGTTTCAAGGTCCCTAGAGTCGAAATAAAAGATTTTTAGAAAGATGTCTGTGCGTGCGTGTGTACGTACGTCCGTATGTCCGTACGTTCGTGACGTTTTTTTCGTCATCCATAGCTCAAGAACCAGAAGAGATATCGACTTCAAATAAATTTTGCTATACAGATAATAAAGCAAAAAGATGCAGAAAGGGCTCTCAAGAAAATTGCGTGGGTGGTTTTTTTACCATAACAGTTTAAAAAAAGGTACAAATTTTGGTTAAACCTAAATATCTCATGAACCAATAACGCTAGAGACTTGAATTACATAATAAATTGTAACGTTATACAAAACAAATTAACTTTTTGAAAAAAATATAATTAATGGTTTTTTTTATAAATCAAAAAACTTAAAACACAAATTTGTCACCTCGAGATATTGGCTTTAAACTACTTTTATCTTTTAAAAAATATTGTTTTCAACATTCAGTTAAATTTTGAGAAATATCAAATTCACAGTTTTTTTCACAAAAAATAAAAACCTAACAAAAAAACAATACTAAAACTTGGTTAAAATAATTAAATAGCTTTTCAAAAATTAAAAATATTGTCTTCAAACTTTTTTTTCCCACAGAAAATATTGTTTTCGGTATCCAATAGTTTTTTTTTATAAAAGAAAACAAAAAAAGTCTGTTTTTTCATAAAAGAAATTAAATCTACAAGAAATAGAACGCAAATTTGGTAAAAATTGATGTTCGGTTCTTGATATCTCTCAAATTAATTTCATCCATCCAATTTGTAAACATTTAATAAATGCTAATTAAATTGGTAAAAGTTTGTTTTCGACTAAAAATCTACTAAAGAAAACTAGATTTTCAAACGAAACTATTTCTTTATATGAAAAATAATGTTGGTAATTTTAAAATTTTTAAGAATAATTCAACTAACAATTTTTTTAACCCAACCCTACAAACTTTTAAGCAAGGGAAATCAACAGACGGGATTGGAAGTCATCAGTGCGGGTGGCATCCCAGCCACTTTTTTTTTTAAAGAAAAACAATTCTTACACATGTATTTTATTTTACCAAAACCTTAAGCACTCCCTAAATTGGTAACATTCTTTTTTAATTCTTTAACGTGATGTTATAAAGACTATTGTTTCAACAAGACGGTGGCCTCCAAGATAGTGCTCTTTAACACAGCTTGAGCTTTTCAGGAAATAACACGGTAGTTGATCTTTTATTGCAAAATGGCCATTGGTTCATTGTTTATGTGCCACATAGCGCCATCTGGTTAATGATAGATGTTGCCGATATAATGGATTAATTCACTGTCACAGCTTCATAAAGTGGCGCATTGAGGATTAAGAATGAAGAGCCTTTTAAAAATCATTTAATTATTATTTTCTTAAATAAGAAGTTATTAGTATTTTAATTCAGCACAAACCTAAAATTGCCCCCAAGTCAATAAAATTACACGTTGTCAATATAATGAAGTCAAAAATCCTTTTTTACCACTTGTTTGCTACGTTCCTACTTTTAATAAAACAGTTAAAGTTTATATCTATACTGGGTTTTGAGATATTAAATAATGTATGCCGAATGTATGGACTTATTGAAATACGCAGACGTACTCTTCTATCTCTATTCTAGGGACCTGGAAAAGGTAAGTAATAGTGAAATTTTTAAATTAAAAAAGAAATCGAATCAATTCAAATAACTTCGAATGAAATTTAAGAAAATTGGTATCGGTTTGAACTCACAACAACTGAAGTTTTTTTTTATTTTTTAATAATAAAACAAAACACAAATAAATAACTCAACAATAGTTCTCTGACTATGACTACAATAAAAAGAAATATTAATTAACCTACATAATAATAAATGAAATAAATCAGCAAATTCATTGCGATATTCCAAAAAAAAAATATTCTTATTAATTTAACTGATAATATTATGTTAAGCATGTCAAATTAATTAGCAAACCTACTATCACACTGTTATACCTACTAAGTACTTCTAGGCGTTAAAGATAGGGTCTTATAAATATTAAAACACTTTTAATAAACTAGGTAAAGATGATGACGGAAAATATATGTATGAACACTTCTAATATTTGAACTAATTGCATTAGAAGAGTTCGAAAGAATTTGACCTTCCCCTGACAAAAATGTTTGTATCCGCTCCTGTATACTAATGACTGCATTTATACTTTTTTTAATAAATTTTATTGTATAGATATCAAGTTAGAAAGAATTAAAATATTTTGTATGCTATAGAACCATCAGTTCTTTTTCACCCAGCAGTAAGTCAAGATCACTCGTTTCGGTGATCGGGAAGTTGATAAATGATCTTCTAAGTTCTAAGTTTTGAGTATCAGATTGTTTTTTTGGGAAGAATAATTGTTGAAATGGTAATTTACTAATTTGTTGTGTTTTATTTTATAACCAGAAAAGTGAATTTTTTAAAAGTTCTTTGTGATAAAATTTGTTTTGTTTTCTGTTTATATTTTTTGGTTTAAATTTAAAATAAAATTTTGAGTTAAAATTGATTTGTATTTGTGTGATGCTTTTTAGGATATTTTACTCACTTATTTATTAGTCTAAATATAATCTAGATAAAGTTTAGAAATAAAAATGAGAATGAAACTAACGATAAGCTTGTCGCTATTAAAATATCTCTATAAACCATGCAATTTATACCTAGAATCTTTTGCATTAAAAGTGATATAATCAGTGTTTTCATTTGAATCAAATTCACGACCTGCGATAATAATAACTAATCATCATCACAATGTTCAATAAAATGTAAAGAATGAAAAGTAATTAAAAAAGTTATTTGATTTGCTTGTTATATTTAAAGGGTATAATAATTAAGAAAGTAATATGGAAACAAATTTAAGTCAATTAATAACGACTTCAAATTATTTTTAGTACGAAACTTGATAGAAAAATATTGATTTTTCTAACTGTATTTTAATTAATTCATTGAGCTTTAAATCTCAAAATTAGTTCTATAATTTGTTAAATAATTTGCAATAAGGAACTACAATATGTGGGCAGTTGTCATCTTTTGACAAGAAAAATTAAGTTTTTGCTAAAAATGGAACGCTTAGACAAAATTGACAAAAATAGTGCTACGAGAAAAATAAGTAGAAACGAAACAATGGAAACATTTTCAGTTTTATTGATTAAAGAAAAGATCACAACTGCCCATTGAGATCTTGTGATTTAACAATTTTAGACTTTTTCTTTATTGCCACGTAAAAGATATGGTATAGACCAATGCTCCACAATCGCTTCAAGAACTTAGATAAATAATTCTTCAAGTTATCAAAGACTTTTGAATACTTTATGCAAATATTCTCTAAATTCAAATCTTCTATAAATCTACCTAACAGCCTTTAGGTTATTGTTGTCTTATCGGCTTGAATAGTTATATGAATTAAGTGCGTAAATTATCTTTATTTTGCATCAAATTCGACACTAATTTATCAATACGTTTCTATGAAACATATTTAAGAACAAATATACACAAACAAAAAGAACTGTATCTATCTGACGAAAAGAACCTTTTTTAGATAATCTTCTAGCCTTATAAAATAATATTATTGATTAGCCTTAGTAGGGTAATTTATCAATTGGTCATAATATCATTATATTATAATAATATAAGTCTTTATAAAATGTTTTTTTTTAATAGACTCATAAACGTTAAAATTTGTTCATTCATAAAATTTTAACACAAATTTCCTGTGAGATTTCAATCATAATTGAAAAGTGTTTTTAACTCATACATTTCATTAATGACTTCCGAAGGTGTAATTTAAAAAAATACGTACATATATTATGAGAAGTTTTATTTTGATATTAAACAATCTTTTTTAAATAAAAATCAATAGATTTTTACAAAATGTTTACCATTTTTGTAATAAACTTTAACAATTTTAATGCTTCAATGAAGTGTGTACTTTTAAAATTTGATTGATTGAGTAGTTTTATTTGTCAAATGAAACATCTTATAACTGTTATTATTTTGTATTAACGCTTAATTTTAAACAATACAAAGTAGTCTACTAAGTATATAATTATTAAATGGTTGAGAACCAAAAAACAAAGTATGTATTTTCCTATGCTTCTATACGCTAACCTGTTTCATGCTTAACATTTAAATAAGCTCGCATGTCAATAATAATTTGTCATTTTTATTACCTCATATTATTAATTGTGTTTTTGTTTTGAGTGATGAAAAGATTACATCACATTAAAATTATTTATTTATAATCATAACACAAAATAATTATGTGATTCTGATCGCAGGTTTATTTTGTTCTAAAATCAAGTTTTATCTTTTTGATTCTCAGCTACTTCAATACAACAATTATTTTTAAGGAATTTGAATTTGTACAGTCGTTGATATATTATATTTACGTGACTTTTTTGTGTAATTTTAGCTGAGTTCATCAACTCATCAAAAGATTAAATCTCAAGCAATCTTTACAAATCACTTAAGTCTATAACGCTTGTTTCATTAGTAATTGGTTTGTTTTTTTCTCTTGAACAATTTTTCTTTCGATTTCTTTGTGTAATAGATCGCCAGTTGATACGATACGTTTGATTTAAAAAAAAAAATAAATATAAAAACATAAAAAATTGGTTTGAAATACTGCCCTAGGGTAGTTGAAGCTTCAAAAACTTAGCATACATAATATCAATGACACTCGATCAAACAATAGATTGTAAACAAAATGTTTATCTATTGTTATTCTTCGGTTCTGTTATAAGAAATGGGTTAAAAATATAAATTTAAACAAAATAAAAAACATCAGATCTAGAGTTGAAAAATCTTACGAAGCACTGGTATGAAGTAAAAGGGCTCTAAACGTACTTTTTTTTTAAATTCTTTAGTAAAATTACTTTAAGAAAAACTAAATATTATCGGCGCTAGAGTGAAGTATAATCGACAAAGTACCATTTTTACCTAAGCGACAATTATTTTGGTCCATCTACATTGTTAAAGAAGAAGTTATTTTTCAAAGTTAAAAAGAAACTCATCAAAAGAAGTATGCGTTAAAAGATTTAAGAATGTACCTTCCAAAAATGTACTTTCTCAAAACGGCTTTAATTTTTTTTAATCGTTAAGCTATTATTAGATGCTCAACACGTTGACTCTCTGACGTAAAAATTACGTCATTATCTGCCCTATGGGTCTCACGTCGTTGAGTAGCACATAAACGCTCACGTTGACAAACATTTTTGAGTCAACCCTCAACCGTGGGACTATCAGTGATAGTATTGACTGTATTCAAACATTAACAGGGCAGAATTTAATACCGAGCCAACGCATATTTTTAATGTGTTTTTATAGAAACGTTCAATATGGAAATTAAGTTGCAAGATTGTTTTATAATTTTATTTCTTAATACAAGTTGACTCTAATTTTTTGAAAGAACTAATGGCCGAAACACAAACACGCTTTAGCTTCGGCTTCGCCTGACGTTTACGAGTTCAGCCATAGGAATTCAATACATGCTATTACAATGAAGCTTCGACCTCAAGTTTCGTTTGACAATCGTAAGGAAAAGAACGTAATGTAACGTAATGTGACTCCAAACGGAAGCTCTAGTTCAATTATCTGAACATTTGCTTTGTCTGACAGCTCATCAGCTGTAAAAAAAATGTCAACAAACAAAATATTTGCTCTTTGGAGGGATGAAATAATAGAAATGTCATTCAAAGCAACCTCGAAGCAGGCCTAACGTAACGCAGACGAAGTCGAAGCTGAAGCGTGTATGTGTTTCAGCCATAACAGTGATAATCTATCACGTTGACTTATAAACGCCTCAACTCGTTTTGGGCCAGCATTGTCTAAAGGTAAAGAGTGTCGTTTTAAGCATTGACGCTGTGAAAAAACCAAGTTGAGAAAAAAAAAATTAAAGAAAATTTAATAAAAATCTATCTCTTAGTTTTTGAGGAATTTCGAATTTTCTATTTTCAATTTAAAAACGTGTATGGAAAAACGCATAACTCGAATCTAATTAAAACCTTTAATTCCAAGTTTAAACTCATTCAACTCAATGGTTTTTAGGGCGAGGACAGACAGACGGACGGAATTGGGGACCCACCTTTTCAACTTCTCTACCAACGTAATTTTTGATTAAAATCTCGAGTTTAAAATGTCTTACGAATGCAATACTTGATTTTTAAATATGAAATATTATATTCTAACTTTATTTTATATTGTGTCTTATTGTAAATGGTAATTTTTTAAAAGCTGTAGGAATTTTTTTCAAAAAAAAAAAACACACACACAATTCAAAGCAATGCATGATATCTTCATTTTAATCGATATTACGGTCCAGATAATTTAATGATTCAAGATTATTTCATGCAAATGTTGACATTGACTGCGCCTCAAATGGTCCACCCGCTTAGTCCAATGTTGGCATACTCTTTCCAACATTTCGGACGGTATCGAATAAATGCTTCAATGTTGTCTTCCAATGCGTTAATTGAAGCGGGCTAGTCTGGTTAGACATGAGCTTTAACATAACCCCACAACAAATAGTCTAAAGGCGTTAAATTGCACGATCTAGGCGGCCAATTGACCGGCCTGAACGTGAAATAAAATGTTCACCGAGCTAGCCCCTCAATAAGTCCATTGTTCTGTGTGGCATTTGGCACAATCTTGTTAAAACCACATGTCATGCAAATCAAGCACTTGCATTTTGGGCAAACAAAAGTTGGAAATTACCTCACGGTAGCGCCCACAATTCACAGTTACGTTACGATTCGCATCATCTTTGAAGAAGTACGGTCCAATGATGCCACCAGCCCATAAACCGCACTGAACTGCACAAAACAGTTACTTTTTGTGGATGCATTGGTAGCTCTTGTAATGCTTCTGGCTGATATTCACTGCAAAATTCACGACAATTCTTCCTATTTACGTACCCATTGAGCCTAAAATGAGCTCCGTCGCTGAACACAATTTTTCGGTAAAAACAGTGGACCTTCGGCTAACTTTCCAAGAGCCCATTCACCAAAAAATGTACGTTTCAGTAGGCTTCAATTCTTGCACCAGCTGTACTTTGAAAGGCATCACACCTAAATCTTTCCGCAAAATTTTCCACGTTGTTGACTAACAGAGTTTGTTTGCAGGACGATTCAGGGTTAAATTAAAGACCAATCAGAAGATGTTTGACAGTGAAACAAAACACGAAACGTGCGTCAGCTGTTTAAACCAATGTTTCCAAAAAGATAATAGCTAAAAAATAACTTTTTTATGTATTTTATTGTATTTCATTAGAATGTAATGTACAGACATTTATTTCTTTTCTTATTTTAATTTTGTTTAATTTAGAATATTAAAAAGGCATTATATTTCGCCTTGGTGGTTCTGCTCACCGTCTCATATTCGAATGCAGGTCGAATACTGGCGGCGTTTGTCTTTCCGGGCAAGAGTCATTTTATGATGCATAAGACTCTGATCAGAGAGCTTCTTAAAAGAGGACATGAGGTAATAAACTAACTTATCTGATTTTATTATTACTTCAATAAAATTTAATATACTCTGGTTGTTACTTTTAGGTTACCTTTATAACGAGTGACTCAATGGGACCAAATAATGGACCCAATTACACTGAAGTACTTATACCTCCTTATGACTTTTGGTTTGATGGTAAATTTTATTTGAATATTAAAATTTCAACACACTTCATGTTTCTTTTATATTTGCAGTTCAAGCCCATTTCAAAACGGACAATCTTTTCGAACTTACCAGTCTGACATTGAAAGATTTTTTAAAGATGTTAGAAATAATTGGAACGAAAACTACTGAACATGCTCTTCAGCAATCGAACGTTCAGGAAATATTCAATCGAACAGATACCAAAGATGTTTATGATGTCTTAATTGCTGAGCAATTCTATCAGGAGGCGTTTTTGACATTGGCTTTGAAATTTGATATTCCAGTAATTCTATCGAGTACTCTGGGGTATGAATCGTATATGAGTCAAATGATGGGTGTTATTACACCTTGGTCTTTTGTACCACATGGGTTCTTGCCATTCGATGATAGAATGAGTTTTTGGGAGCGTCTCCAGAACACTTTTGCTTCTTTGTACCAAGACTTTTATAGAGAGTTTGAATACTTCCCAAAGCAGGATGCTTTGATTCAAAAATATTTATCACATTTACCAAGTAAGTTTTTGAACTTTCTGAAGCTTAAAGCGAACAAACTAATAGATCTGTTTGATTTTAGTTAAAATCCCGAAAGTTACCGAAATGGAAAAGAACATTTCGGTGATACTTTTGAATAGTCATATTCCAATGACAACACCTCGGCCAACTGTTCAGGGAATGATTCCGATTGGTGGTGTCCACATCTATCCACCAAAGCCTCTGCCAGAAGACATTAAAAAGTTCCTAGATGGAGCCAAAGATGGTGCTATTTACTTTAGTTTAGGTAAGTACTAGTTGTCAGTAGAAAGCCTAAAGATTGAAAACAACAAAAAAACATATATTGACAGGAAGCAATGTCAGAAGCGCTGATATGCCACCAGAAATGCTAAAAATATTTCTCAAAGTTTTTGGAAGTTTGAAACAGAGGGTTATTTGGAAATTCGAAACGGACGAAATCCCGCAATTGCCATCAAATGTCATGGTACATAAATGGATGCCACAAAGTGACATTTTGGCACATCCTAATGTCAAAGTATTTATTACTCATGGTGGATTGTTTGGCAGTCAGGAAGGTGTCTATCATGCAGTACCTTTGTTGGGAATGCCGTTTTATTGTGATCAGGTAAGTGACATTGAATTTGTCTTAAGATCGCCACTTAACTTTGACAGCTGACGGTCAAAATGTATAGTAGATTTTTTATATGAAATTTTCTTTGAATATATTTTCAGTATCTCAACATGAACAAAGCTACCAAAGCTGGATACGCAATCACCCTTAAATTTCAAGAAATAACAGCTGATTTACTGAAAACATCTCTTCTCGAACTTATAGAGAATCCATCTTATAAAGAGAATATACAACGAATATCTGATATCTTTAGAGATCGTCCTTTAAGTCCAAGAGATACTGCAATGTATTGGGTGGAATATGTCATAAGGCATAAGGGAGCACGTCATATTCGATCAGCCGGTCTTGATCTTGCTTGGTATCAATTCTATTTATTGGACGTTATAGGATTTGTGATTCTGGGAATTGTCAGTATTCTCGGAGTTATTTGTATTGTTGGACTTAAGTTGGTGAAGAGAAGTAAGAAATCCAAGGAAAAATCTAACTAGAAAAGTACCTAAATGTGTGTGTATTTATTTATTTTACGAATAAATACATTTTTTTAAATTTTATATTGAAATTATTTTGTCATGGACAACAAAACTTTCAGGTTTAATATATATATATGTACGTTAATGGTTAGGGATAAAGTTGTCCCCCTTTATTAAAGCTACAGTGTTTTTTTAAACATATTAATAAGAACTTTAGATAAATATTTACTTATTTTCGACTATCCGGTCGGACTTGACTTTTAACTAAGTGAACTCCAACCTCATTTGCTTTCAAAAATGTTGAAAGTACTTTTGATTTTGGAAACAAAATTTCTAACAACGGTTTCATGATTGTCAATGATTTACTGGACATGTTCTATTATATCCCATGATTGTTTAAAATAAAGAACTTCCGAAAGGCATAACTGTCATAGCAGCTGTCATATTTTTGACGTTAATTTGGTTTTTCTTCTAACATACTTTAGAAAATTTAAGATCTCAGAAATATAAACAGAATTGTTCATTTCTGCTGTTAGAAATCTGAGTACACACACAAAGGAAGAAAAGAACTGCCAACCGTCTTTGATTGATGGGTGAGAATTAATAGTTAGTTGTGTTTATATTGAATTCTACTGATCTGTCAATCCGTCTGAAAAAATTCTCTGAATTAATACAAAATATGAAAGGGTCAGTTTTCAATACTTAAAAATTGTCTAGTGCAATGTTAAATTTCGTGCACTGTTTTGCTTGAATCCTTTTAGCTTAGAGGTCCATGAGTTAGCACAATCTCCTCAAGATTCTGCAAACTCCACAGTAAATATGCCGAAGGCATCATTGGAACAATTGACCTCGAAACCGATGAGTAGTGAATTTTTCATTGAATTTAGATTTAGCGAGATAACGAAACTGTTAAGTCAAACTTTTTGTGACTTATTCATCTAAAGAATGCTTATGAAAATCAACATTTACATACATTTGACTTTTAATGAAATAAGACCAGATATGCTCAAACAAAGTTTAAAAACTTTGACTGATATTCGTCACATTAAAGAAATTATTTAAAAACATTTAAAATAAAATATAATAATAAAATATTCTTCTATATCTCTCAAAAACCATTATCAAGAAACTATGTGGACAGTTCTTTTATTTGTGTTCAAAGATTCTGAATGTTAGTAACATGCAAAGTTCCAAATCCCTGAACACATGTTTTTTGCAATTTATATCCTACAAAATTTTTGTTAAAATATTTATTTTACTTAAAGAAAAATCATACTCCTTTTTAATTAAAATCAATTTATTATTTCCTTATTTTCATTACATCAATTTGTTGGCCACATATTTATTATCCAGTATCAAAAAATATACACAGCAGTTTTAATGTCCCAAATCTGAAAATATGAACGAAAAAGTATTTTTATTTCAAAGTTCAAGTTCCTTAAAAAGGTTGTAAAGTTTTCAATTCACTATCAAAATTAGTTTGACATTGATTTTGAGTTTAAAAATCAGATCTGTTCCTTTACTCTGAATTTTTGTAATTTTTTCTAAATTTTTATGAGATTCAAAGAGAAATTTAAAGTTCTTGAAAATGTCAAAAAATAAAAATAATATCTTATCGTGACTTACAACTCAAAAAAATGCTTCGAAGTGTTTAGATTTTGTTTGAAAATGAGTGTTTTTTTCATTATTTAGCACTTCAAAAATATAAATAAATAGATCTCTATTTTGTAACAGATGAAATAATTTTTACTTAAATTGGTAAATAATTTTATTTTATGTTGATTATAGTTGCAAAATAATTTTTCGTCATGTAAATAAATAAACCAAAGTGCTGAATGGTATCATTGAACGTATACAGCGCTGTAGTATTGAAAGGTCAAACCATAACGGTTTGTGTCATTGCTAAGTAGCAAATGCGTGATTCATTATCTTATTAACTGAATGCTTTCATGACATGCGGAAACGTAATAAATTTTTGCAAGTACACTTAGAGCCTAAATCTCTGGTTTGAAATTGAATTTGCAAAAAAAGCAGTTCTCGAGATTAATAAAATAATTTCTTATTTAAAATTTCTTAATTTCTTATTTAAATTTCTTCTTTGCCAGTTTTTCTTTTGTGTAAATAAAATCACGGTGAAAATGTAAAATATGTTTTTAGGCAATATAAATATATTTATTTTATGTAAATGTACTGATATAAATATAACCAAACGAAATTAATTAAATATATAGGAAAATATTGTAAAACAAAATGATTAATTAATATGAATATTATGTAAACTCCATGTTATACAAATTTTGTAAAAATAAAATAGAACAATAGGATTCAATTCAATGTATATTATTATGTTTGTAGATTTTTTGTTCTGTTTGTTTAGTAATTTCCAGAGATCTTAATTTTCTGAGTCATGCTGCGTGTTTCTTCGACTTTAGATTCACGACGAACATTATAACGTCCAGTTGTGTGTTCTTCTTGTTCCATTTTACGAACGTTACTCTGTTGTTGATTGATAGATGTCATTGCGTTCTTCTTCTTCTCAACAATATGACTTTCTTCTTCTTGAGTGTCAGTTCTGGTCAATTTGGTGGATTTTTTCTTTGGTGTATTAACTTCAACGATTTCTGTGAAATTTATGTAAATTTATTTTTTATTTAAACTTATATTTTAATATTTTCCTTTTTGACATGCATGAGTTGACAATTATATAAAATATAGGACAAAAACTTCACAAGTATAGTTACACTATTTCACTGTTAGGAGTGTTTTTTTGAATTATTTTATTAACTTCGTGCATACAACTATTTTTTGTTAACAATTCAATTTTTAATTATACTTAACACTAAATATTAGTTGAAATATTGTTACCTAGGTTTACATATATTAAATATTTTTCACTTGGTTAACGACTTTTTGAATTATTATCAGTAATTTATTTTACGGAACATGCCTTAGTACAGGTAGGTACAACACCTTAAACTTAGTTTGAACTATTTTCAATTCCTATAGAATGAAGTTTACAACTGCTGTCAAACTTAAAGTTTATAACATAAAGATTAACGAATAATATTCACGCTATTTATAAATAAATTCAAATGTTTATGTGGTATGCATAAAACGAAGAATATGCTTTGGAGTTTGAGCATAAGCTTTAACTTTTGGAGAAAGTTATGGGCACTTTTACTCAAATTTAGTGCGAAGAACTTTCTCCGAGTACATGCTCCGTTTTATTCATACCACTAAAAAATTAATAATTTTCTTAATTGAATTTTGTTAATGACATTGATTGACACATGCTTTAGATTCTTCAAAGAATCGAAGTTAAGGGCAACTCTTCTTATAAGAGCTTTTAAGTATAACATATAATTATAAACATATTAAAACATGCAATTTTCATCTTACTCACCATCAAATCTCTGAGGAAGAGTCTTGACCGATTCAATGGTCTTAAAAATCTTCTCGCCTGGCTCAATGATTTCCTCTTCATAATCCTCAATGATTTCTTCTTCTTCTTCAGAATCATCAGGATTCTCCTTTGGCGTTGGATCGTAGACAGTCTTGATGGCCTTCTTGACAATACCCTCAGCTGTCACAGTGGTGTAGCGATATTCAGTACCACCCTCAATCTTAATGGTCTCCACAGTGGTGACTTCACCAGGGTTTTCTGATGGAACAATCTTCTTGGTGCCCGACTCGGACTTCAATTTCTTGGTGGTTGTGACATTCTTGTGCTTCTCGGCGTCCTTCAATTGCTTCTTGTAGATTTGAATCTCTTCTTCGGTCATTTCAACTTCTTCCTCTTCGTAGATTGTCTTGCTGGTGGTTACAGTCTTACCATCTTCCAAAACAGTACTGTAAGTGTACTCGTTGCCTCCGGGCACCTTGCTTGCGGTAACAGTGGTGGTTTCATTCTGGGGGAAATCAGCTGGTGGTGGAGGAGCACGCTTGCTCTTCTTCTTCTTGTCCTTGGACGAGGTGGTCACACTCTTGGTGTTCTCCTCCTGGACTGATTCCTTGCGAACAATTGTCTTCTTGCCAGAAGTTTCGGTCTTCTTGCTCACACTACGAGTTTCTTCAACAATCGACTCGCGCCTGGTGTTGTATTGTTCATTGGAATCCTCATTGACTTGACGAACATTCCTCTGGTTGGCCTCAACCAATTGATTCTTGGAGGTTTTCTTAACATTCCTCTCCTCTTCCTCAGTATCGTGCCTGGTCAATTTCGAAGAAGGCTTGTTCTTCTTTTGCTGAACCTTGGTATTGGTGTTGCTCTCATCGACGATTTCTTCTTCGACAGCATCGTAGAAGGTCTTGGTGCGCATACTCTTTGAACCATCATCATAGACAGTGGTATAGACCTCTTCATATCCACCGGGAATCTCACGAGTTATCATGGTGGTGTTCTTGTCGATTTGAACAACTTGATTTGGCTTCTTGGACCTCTTCTTCTTCTCTTGTTGTTGCTTCAACAGATCCTCTTCGGTAACAGGCTTAGGGTCGTAGAAGGTCTTTACTTGGGTCTTTACAGTACCATTCTGTTGAGGAGTGGTAATATGGACTTCGTAACCACCTTCGATGTGTTTGTACAAAGTCTTAGCCTTGGTAACGGGATCGTATTCGATCTTACCATCTTGAATTTCAGCTGAAGTCAATTGTCCTAAGAAAATCAATTCAAATATTTTAATATCAAAGTTTCTAAAACAAAATGGCTTCCTTCTTTTCGCTTTAAAGCTTAACTTTGTTAGAAAACTGTTATTGCAAAGCTCCTCGATAGCAAAATAAATTGTGTATTTAAGTTAAGAGAATATAACATTTATTAATTTTATAAATTTAATATTATAAATAATTTTCTTTAAATTATTGTTTTTCTGTCTTCTAAAAACTTATAAACTAATTTATTAAAGAAATCATAGCATTTTTTGTTAACTATTAGTTGTTATTTGGATTTTTTGGACTTTTGCCTTGCTGGCGGTTGTGGTGTTGGTTTGTTAGTAGATCTAGCAGGCTTTGGAGTTGTTACATTTGAGGCTATAAGCTTCTGAGCAGTTGCTTTTATTTCAATTTCAGGCGGTGTAACTGAGCTTTTGTCGTCTGCAAAAAGAAAAGAGTGTGTTTTTTGTTGTAACTAAATGTTGCTTTGTTTCAATCAATGTGTTTTCTTCATGATTTTTTTAAAAAATAAGAGTGGTAATGTATCAATGTTGAGTGCTTTTTGAGGAAGTGATACTAAGCTGAAGAATACAAAATATTGTGCAGTGTGGTTTTGAAGAGAAACGAAAACAAGTTTTGAGTTTGTGTCAAAAGAGATTTGGTGTTGTGTTCATTTCAAAACGGTGTGTTTAAGTTGGGTGAATATTATAACACAACATTAAACAAAAATATGAAAAATGCTTTAAATCTTACTTACGGATATAAAAACGTTCATTTTAAAGAATTAGAACAAAAACTTGTTATCAACATTTTTGTTCAGCTAGAATTCTCGAAAAAAGGAGATTTCAGACAGAAAATCAATAAAATCGCCTCTTTCGAAAATTTAACTTTATTTAATTTAGTTAATTAGTTGGGTGAAAAAATGTATAGACATTAGTTTTTTACCAAGCATGGACTTTTAAAAAGTTCAAAGATTATGGAAACAATTTTATTTCAAGATTTTTATTGAATACCTTGGAGAAGTGAATGGGTTGTTTGACTTCTTCCATTTTTAATGTTTGCTGAAATTATTTCACTAACTTGAAAAGTGTTAAAGGACGGATGTTAAATTCTGTAAAATGTTTAAAGATGGATACCGAGTTAAGGTTAATAATCGCTTTTGTAACTTGAAAACGTTTTATAGATTTGGTGTAAATTCTGTCGCTGTTCCTGAAAGACCAGGACCAATATGTCAAAGAAGTTGTAGAACTTAGGCAAAGGCAGCATTGGTGAAGAAAAATGTCTACAATTGGTACGATTGTTGGTTAAAAAATAACGAGGCCTTTTTAAAAGTAATAATGGCAGCTGTCACTTTTGAAGCCGCCATCTTTTGACATTTGACAAGCTATAGTTAAGCCATTACTAAAAATGAAATGATGACCACGTCTACAATGACGTTTCTTGGCATTGATATTTCTTGAATTGACCAGCGAAATCTTGTGATTTTCGCCTTGGGCCATGTGCTTGTAACTACCTTTGTCAATTTTGCAAATGTACAAATTGGGTCTTGAAAAGGATGTATGGTGTTGCAACCGTAGCCGTAGGAAGACATTTGAATGTCTTTTGTAAAAATAACATTTGAAAACTCCACATCACGCGATTAGGTCTTAATTTTTGTGTTGGTAATAAATTGAGACTTAATAAATTGATTGACAGAAAAATGACATAAGAACGTAAGAAAATCTCATTTTTCAGAATCTAGAGAATTTGAAGTGAAAATGGAATTCTGCTGAAATATAAAATGTTTCAACATAAAAATGAAAGTACTCCATCACCATGCAACAAAATAAGAACTGTTCCACATTTTCAAGCTAAAATATTCTGAAAATAAAAACAAGTCAATATAAAATTAAATACACTGAAAAGAAAATGCAAAACATTTATAAAAAAAATAACACATTAATTAAACTTCTATTAAAAAAACTATATTTGAATCTTTTGCATATTTTTGTTTTAAATAAAAATATTTTGTTTTATAGGAACACATAAAATTGTAAGTTGTTGTTAACATTCTTCTTTTGGTGATACAACATATAGCCAAGCAATATATAAATGAATAGTGATGTTAATTATATAATTTTAATTGTTTATTTATTTTTGCTTATAGTAAAAACAATAACATTTATATTTTTCTAGCTAAATAATGATTCATGTGATGTGTGATAACAGAAAATATGATTTTTATAAAAATTAATCCACTGAAAAAAGATATTTTTACAATCACAAAACTAACTACATAATTTAATAATGCAAAATAATTTATTTGTTGTTGTTTTTTTTTGTTCTAACAAAAAATGATGAAATGTGAATAAATAACACATTCTATTTAAAAAAAATAATAAAACTAAAAAAAAATAATAATAAAAAATGTGATATTCATAGTCGTGAGAGTTTTGATGATGATATTTTTGTTTAAACTTTTTTTCTCTCAGTGTACATCATGCATCATTATTGTGTTCCGTGCACAATTCTTGGTTTTTCTGGTTGTATTTGTATGCTTATGACTTTTGGATGTGTGTTGAATTTAATTTAAATGATTCTTTTTTAAATAAACTCATTTACTATCATCATCAGCAGACTTGGCAGGGGCTTCAGGTTTCATTTCTAAAGTTTCTTGAATTTTCTTCCAGATATTATCAAATGAATCCTTGCCAGTGTAGTCAATATTTCCAGATTCCCAGCATTGGCGTCTCATCGAAGCTTCATAAGCTTCTTGTTCACTAGAACGTGGCTCACCCAAACGAACTTGAGCCAAAGCACCAGCTAATCCAGCCTAAAATTATTTTTCAAACAAAAATTATTAAAAATTTGGAATTTCAGAATAAAAATACATATTTTATTTATTTTTTTTTAATTGTTAATGTTAAAGAAATGTGAATATGTACTATGAAATCCGGTAATGAAACATTAAATAATTTATTGGTGAAACTATTGTTAATATGGGAGTTGTTAGTTGTGATACATGTTTTAGTATTACATCGACCATCATTATTGTTAGATCCAAAAAGACGTTTAGCAAGCTAGAAAAAGAAAATACCAATCACCTTATTTCTTATTGTTTAAATTTTATATTTTATTCTATAACTTCGCATTCTACTTCTAAAATAGTTTACTACTAAAAACTATAAACAAAAAACTAGGATCATCCAACAATGAAAACACAAAACAACTAATCTACTTTAAATTTGAGAAATTTTAAACCCAAAAAAGTATACTAATCCGCAATTCAGTAATAAAATTATGTTTATCTTGAACAACAAAAATAATGTTTGAAAAGACCTTAAATAATTTATAACCTTATTTTTATTTGCTATCAAAACTTTTAATGCGAAAAAGTGAAATTTTATCTTAAATGGCGCCCAACAAACAAAACATACAAAAATAAATGTTTCATATATAAGTGAAGATGTGAAAACAAAAACATATGATTTGGTATAGAATGAAATAATATATAATTCTTTCATATTTAATTATTCTTAAGGTCAACATGAACTCATTTGGTCCAACACTTTTAATTTTATTCAAGTTCCATTTAAAAACATCTTAAAACAAACCTGGCTGTCTGGTTCATTACCACTTGACATTTAGTTAATTGTTTTAATTAAATTTCTTTTTTTAATCAAAAGCTATACCCGACCTAAGCAAAGTATTTTCTACAACTATACAACACATCCTTGACGTTATTTTAGTTTTCTAAAGTTCTCAATGAAATTTTAAATAAACTTTCAAAATAAAAAAAAAAACACATAAATAGCTATGCACGAAAATGCGGAGACAAATTTTTAGGGATTTTGCCAAAAACATTTCAACATTTTATACGCAGTAGTTGTTTAATGTAAACAAAAATAAAATATGCATTTATAACGCTTAACAAAGTAAACAGGGGTGTTTTGAACTATTTGTGTTTATTTTTCTTTTGCATATATTTTGTTTGTTTTATGAATAAAAATCCATTTTAACAAATCTCGTTTGTGTCAATTTGTTGCAAAATTATTCCTTAAATTTAGTTTCTTAATAGTTTTTAGTTTTTGTAAAAAGAAAAAGAGAACATTTTTTTAGGTTTCAAACTAAATGAAAACAAAAATTAAGTTTTAGAAAAGTGACAGTTGAAAATAAGACACTGTTTCATTATCTGAACGTTCCGCAATGGTGGAAGTGTCACTTATCAAATTTAAGTGGTTTACTTAGATTTTAAATATAAAAACTGATTTTACCTAAAAACGCACTTTATGAATGATTCAGAATTTATTTAGAACACTCTCTTTTTGGTTATTAACAAATTAAGTAAAAGAGGTGAAAGTTGAATATTGTTGACAGTTAAAATCTGTCATAACTGAAAAACAACAATTTTGACAGTGTTGACATTTGGCAGGTTATCAGACTAAGGTATCTGATTGATCAGCAGCCAAAAAATTGCTTTTCAACTAAGTCAATTTTATTGGAAATTTGACTGGAAAATTAGTCAAGAAAAATCTCCCAAGTCAAGTCTACTTTATGTCAAATAGACACCTGATCATGTTTTTGTCATTTGACTGAAAACTGAACTTTATTACTCTGTTATTTATTTATTTATTTCACAGTTTCATTGTGTTTAAAGGTTAATTGTCAAAATAGTAATAATTATTTGCAACACAAACTAAAAGTCGTGTTGAACTTGTATAGCTTGTCTAGAGAGCATTTTAAAAACAATAATATTTTTGGTAGTTTTTCCACGATCAACTGAAGAAAAATCTTAGTGAAAGTAAAGTTCCGAGATTGAAATTTATGACACTTGAAAAACTGAGTAGCTGCCTTGGTCAAAATGAACGTCTAAAGAATTCGATTGACTACAAAATTAAGACCTTTACATTATATGATCCTGTCCATTTGGATTCTTGTAAGGTAACTGACGGAGCTTTGACGTTTAATTATTTTATCTAACTCCTTATAAATGATAAATAGCACATCACATCCTTATCTCATTTTAATCATCAAGAAATAGGGAGAAAAACGATGGACTAAGTGACCGCCATCTTGGAAATAACCCTCTCACTATAAAATTTGAGAAGGTGACATTTGTATTGTCATTTCTTTAATTTCACCGTCTATTACGATAGTTTTAAATACATTTGTTACAAAAATGTGAATTTTAAAGGAAATTACTTTTACGTTAACTCCTTACTAACAGATTTCTAGGATTTTTGATTGGCCTAAGAGTTTACAACTAACTTCGAAATAAATACTTAAACTTCAAAAATGACTTGAAGTCCATACTTCTTTTTGTCATTACTTATTACAAATTATATCCATTAAAAATAAAATAGTTTAAAACCAAAATTTTTTAAATAATCTCTGAAAAATAATTACACGTAATAAGTCTTAAATAAAAACACAAATATTCTAAAAATAATAAGAAAAAAAAAAAACAATTCAATAAAAGGGTTCTGTGTTAGTAATTACAATAAAATAAAGTTAAATTGAAAGTTTCCCATAATTACCTTGAGGAAGATTACTATTTTAATTTTGTTTGTAATTACTTTGAATTTTTGTTAATTGTTTAATATATTTATCCCATATGGTGTGTAAGTCATTGACCGCATGCATAAAGTTCAATACCCATACAAACGAAGACGAGTACTTTGATGACATGGAAGCCCGTTAAAAATATAATATTAAACAAATTAAAAAAAAATTAAAACTAAGAAATTAACGATACGATTACATTTTTACTTCAAAATGTGAATGAATGTATGTATAAATACTCCATGAGACTACTAATGTTTGTTTTATAATATATGAGAAGACAGCACTGTTTTTAACTTTCTATTCCTTATAAATATAGTCCCAAATTTTTACTGACTACATGAGCAAAATTTCCTTACTCGTTTCTTTTATACCAACCTCATCATCATCGGTGTGATTTTTGTTTAAGTCATTTTGTGATTCCTGATAATCATCACTACTTTCACTCGATACTGTTATTGCACTTGAGTCTAAATTGTATTCAATTTGAGTTTGTTCCTCATCTATCAAAGTTTCATTAAGCGATATATGTATTTCATGCGATTCTAAAAGTGTACTGTTTTCGGTGGGAATAGTTTTATGATGATTTTCAATCATTTCATGTTGCTTATCATTTTCATTGCTTTCAATTTGATAGTACGGCGACGACGCTGGTACTTCAACTTGTTGAGGTAAATTGTGGTAAGATTCACTAGGAACGTGGTGGGAATTATTTAAAGAGGTATTTTGTTGTTGTTCTATTAAATTAATTTGTGACGTAGTTGGTGATGGTGACAGTGATTTGTACTCATTAAATGTTTCATTATTGCTATTGTAAAAATTTTGTTCTTTAAGTTTTTCCAAATTTTCATAGTAATCTTCCCAAGGATCATGGTAGGGTTGAATATTATCATCAAAGAAATTTCCACTATCATAATTTGATACACTAGGAGAGGATGGATCGTTGTTGTTAATGTTGTAATTGTTGTTGTTGGATTGTGCCCATGTTGGAACATTGTTTTGAAACTCTTCTATTGGCCAATATGATATCTTTTTTTTTCACAAATGTTTTATTAATTGTGTGTTTGTTTGTTTTTTTAGTTGGAAGTAAGTATATTTGCATTTTTTTGATTTTGTGGAAAAAGAAAATTTAAAATGTTTGGTGTTGATTAGTTATTGTTAGTTAAACATGCTTTAATGAACAAATACATTTGTAGGAGAAAGGTAAACACTTATGGGAAAGTTTTTCATTGCTGAACAATAAAGTTAACTTAAACGTTTGTAGGAACAGGGACATAAGACACTCCTACTGTTATTTCCTACATATTTGAATGATTTGATACCTTTGCCTATTTTTCTAATATATACAAATGTCTAATTAGTTAAAACGTAAGTAGCAATTTTAAAGAATGTAAGGTCCAAAAGAGTCTAAAGTTTTATTTAGGAAAATACAGGTTTCCAATATTCCAATTTTCATATTAAATAGCCAGGTATTGTTGAAGCTGTCATCTTTTGACATAATAAAAGTGACAACTACGTTATTACTAAAAATCGAAGTTCATTTCAAAAAACGTTTAAATTTTGCATTTCCAATTTGCAAGACTTGAGCACTCTTGGGTTGTAAAGTATTACAGTTTTATAGCGGAATCGCAAGATTTGAGTGACCGCGTTTTTTTAGAAGGGTTAAACTTTAATCTTGTGATTTTAATCCTTTAGTCTTTTTTCTTTGGAAAGCGTGAAATATGAAAGCTATTTCATATCTCCACAATCGATTCAAGACTTTAAAGTTGCAATTCATGGAATTATCCAATTTGTAATATAAAATTTCCTGAAAAGGATGTGGTTTTGAAACGTTCACACTTTGGTTTATGTATATCGTTTTCGATTCAATCATTTTTGAATTATCGTTTATGTCTCTTAAAGTTTTAAGTTTTTTAAATGATATAAAAAATTAAAAATATCAGAAGTTATGAATTGTATAATCATATTCAACGTCTAAATTTATTTTCCATGAAACATAAAATTTGAAAATTGTTTGATAATGGAAATGAATTTCCTTTTGTTTTCATCTGGCAATTCTATTTTAAGTGTCATTTTGACAGTTTCATAGATATGCACACGAAAGTCATTTAAGCAACAAAAGAACTTTCAAAAATAGTTATTACCAAGAAATAATTATGCACATCAAGAAACTTTAAAATAATTCTGTAAAGTCTGTTTTCGAGTTATGTTTTCTAAATGATTTTAAATAATAAAATTGAAGTGTTTTTCTTTCTTTCACTTTCTTCGGCTAAAATAAATTTTCTCTTTCTTTTTTTCCTGATTTTAATCTAAAAATAGAATAGATCAATACTTCATTACGCACTAAACACAAATAAAATGTTTATAAATTATTTATTTCCAAAAAAATCAAGTAATTGTATGTATTTTTCATGATAAGACCTTTTAATCTTCTAAACATTTTAGGAAATAAAATGAAAACAAAAACACACAAAAAATAAGTCAAAACTTATGTTGTTTTGAACAAACACGTGGTTAGATTAGATTTCAATATTTTCGGCATTGGACATCATCTTATCTTTATTGGCTATTGGACGAAATAGCCTTGACTTTTTTCTTGTGCGTTAGAAAAATTCAATTTTTGTTTTATTTAATAATAAAAAATAATCGTTATCAATAATTATACTCAAAAGAATGATAAGATGAAGTGGGAGTCATCCGAAATTGGAACTGTAAGATTTGTAAAATTTTGCCGGTAAAACAAACTTAGGTTTTGTTGAATTTGTGTTCTTAAAATAGATATTCTTTTTTTAGAAAACAACAAATTTAATTGACCTTTAAACATTCAATACTTGATTAAAAATTGCTTATAGACTGAAATATTTATACATTTGTTTGAGGTTCTTTAAAATTGGTGTGCAAATAAAAAAAAAATGTTTTTAATGAAATGTTTTTATGTGTTTTTATAATGTTTATGAACTTTTTGTGCATTTGAAAGATCTGTGTGCATTAAAAAATAACTAATAATCGTAACCAATTCCATGTTTGATTTTGAACATTAAAAGTGCAATTTGAAAATGAAATATCCGGCTCGAGGGACCAAAATTCGTATATTGCATGTTTATAAAGTAACTTAAAAGAAATCTTTAATTATTTACAGTTTTTCTTTCTAACATTAAAATATCTACGAAAGAAAAATTAAAGAAGCACCTAACAGTCTACTAAGAAAAATGTACAACTTCCTTTTCCAACAAAATTTAAGAATATGACATCTAAATCTTACCTCCTCTTGGAGAAAATAATCTGCATGTGGTAGCTTGTATATAAAACGAAACAACACTCATTTGTTAAATTTTATTTTTGTTGAAATTCAAAACAAAAGAAAAAACTTAACTTGTTAAAGTTAAAAAAATAAAAGAAATAAACTAAGATAAAGGATTTAAACGAAACAAAAGACAAAACAAAAGTTAAAATATTAAGTAAGTACAATTTTCAAAAACTCACCATTTGATCGGATAATCTTTGATGAACGTTATCACAGAAAATATTCCACCACAATTGAATGAAATCACCACAGTGAGTAAACATTGGTGGAATACTAGCTTGTTTGGTTTCAGAATTGAAATTCAACAGCCATGGCTTCACTTTTCCAGCAAAATGAAGAATTTTAATTTTATTTTTAAATCTGTGCGTGATGGAAAAAAAATGAAGAACATGGTGAAAATTATTCTATGGATGAATTTATATTCACCACACTAACTCTTTAAATGCTGGCAAATAACTGTAAACTGCAAAGGCAGCTGTATTGTATGTGTATGGCAAATGCTTAGTGATGTCAGTGTGGGCCCATTGTGAAAAGTATGAATTCAAAATACCCTGATCGCCTCCATCGAAACTGCCATTTTTCGCTGCGAATTCAATGATCGAGGTGAAGGTGGCTTCATTTGGACGGTACACAAAGACACCAGAATTAAAGCAATCTGGCCAACATACTTCTGGTGCAGCTGATAGTTCTTCACGTTCCATCAGTTCATCGCAATTTTGAATGACCTAAAAGATAAAACTCCACATTGTATTCACCTCACCATCTTATGGCATCACTAAACTAAAAAAAAAACCTACAAGTGTATCAGAATCGAGGAAGACACATTTCTCATATTGCACAAGTTTCCAGGCATGGAGTTTTGTGAACGTGATACCGAGTTCTGGACGTGCTAAAATTGCCAAATTGGTGGCATCTTTTGAGTCCAAAACATTGACCTCTTGAACTAGATTGAAGACTTCTCGTAGCCGGCTGCGCATTGCTTCGGATACAGTTGGTGTGATCATAACAACCAAATCATGAACGGTTCCGACGCGTTTCAGTGAATGTGCCAGAACCATGGCGCCCAGGGAGTATGCATCGTTTGTTGTTAACGTCACCCACGCACATTCTGTAAAATAAAATAAATTTTTAAATCTTTTATGTTTTGTTTTATTTGTTGAAATATTAATTTTTCTTCTTTGTAAATCTTTTTTAATTTGAACTTTTGATGTTTTTAATAATTTCTTTCACACCAAAACATGCAATCGCACTCAATTTTCTTGTAAGAAATCATTAATTTTCTTATAAGAAGGCGCAATTTTTATATTTATTTACATTTACACAAAATTTTGTGTGCCTTTTTTAATATTGTATCTTAAAAATCTAGAGTAAATAAATACATTTTAAATTTTGTTTAAGTATAGGAGGAAAAGATACTAAGAAAATTCTGGGTGTGTGCCCAGTTTTTATTGTGCGATGATAAAAATAAATTAATTTAAAGCGATACGGCTTATGAAATTTCTTGAGATGATATTATGGTTGAGTAATGAGTATGGTCTATCCAGCTACTTTAGTTTATTTTGTATTGTCAAAAATTTGAAGAAGATTAATGATGACAATAGAATGGATGCTCGAAATGATACATTTTGACAGGTGATTGGAAGTTAAATTTTTTTTTGTTGAAATAAGGTGGAACTTAGTTGATTTTTTGGATAAATAATAGTATTTATGAGATTTTTTTTCGAAAATTTTTAAAAAGTAGGTGCTGAACTGCTTTTTGTTATAATTTATTTCAATTAGGTTAAAGGTAAAAGTCTTAAATTAAAGGAAAAGAAATCTGATTTAAATCGATTTTAATTTTTGTTTTCGTTATTTTAAACAATAAATCTGGAGCACGTAATATCATCTACTTGTAGAAACATTTAGAGCAGACTTTTTTTGACGAAGAAATGTATAGAACTAGGTAAAATAGCACTAAACAAAAGTTTAAAAGGAGTACTTAAAATTTTTGAATTTCAGGTAATTTTATTAAGTTACCTAAATTTTACTTTTTTGGAATTATAAACAGCGTTTTATTACCACAATCATCAAATCCAAATTGGATCAAGAAATTTAAACAGCTCGTATAATCATATTTTTTGACATTTCGAGCAGGGTTGCCCTTCGATCATTTTGTTCAATGATGATTTATTTGTTCTTTTTTTAGCGAAAAATGAAATGTATATATTTTGTCAAACATACATTTTTTTGCAAGTCTTTATTTTCATTTTACAAAGTCATGCTATATTTTGATACAAATTTTCATTAGTTTATCGATTACACTTCAGAATTTTCAGAAAGTAGTAAGCTTATAGCAAGCGTCAAACTACGATCAGAGGCTCATCGTATGAAACAAGTAAATACTAAGTCATTCGTTTCAGATAAATAAAAATGTGAATGTGTAAACATTGTTTTAATGGAAATAGTTAGGAGTGATACCAAACTCTACAAGACAAAATGTCATCTAGTGTGAAATAGAAAAACTGATTGTTGGATCACGAAAATATATTACAGTAGGATTTTGATTTGTTATTGTAACGCAAATAAATAGATATTCTGATCTGGACCGCGAGGGAAATGGAACACTGTTATTATCTTAAGTAAACAATTTAATTTATATTTGTTCAGACTTATTTTATTGTAACACTTTTATTATGATACTTTTATTGTCAAAAAAGTATGCAGTATTTCATTTAATAAAGATTCTTCGTGAACTTTACCTTTAAAAAAATGGTTTTGAAGTTACCACAGATTTGTTTGAGGAAATTTTTCTTGACTTGTCTGAAATTGAACTTAACGATTTTGTAAAATAATAATTATGGAAATATGAGCCTCAAAACTATGGGACAAAGTAAATATTTCTATTCCTCTTTAAAGTGAAAGAACAAGAAGAATATCATTTTATACGTTCCAATTTCGAAAAATCTTATTTTTTTTTGTTTTAAATGGTTCTCTAGAACAATATGTTCCCATTTTCTTCGAAAAGAACCTTGAAGTCCTAGTTTTTGGAATTTAAGTATTAAAAACTGATCAAAATTGCTACTACTCAAAACTAGATGCACTTATCTCATAACTTTCATAATTTTTAATCGATTGACTTGAAATTAAAAATAAGCAAAAGAATACCAGAACTCTATAATAAATGAAATGATTTTCAGTTTGGAAGCACTGAAATTAAGACTTTTGTCATTTTGAAGATGAATATTTCGTTACTTAACAAAGAATTTGTATTAAGGTGACATTTCAGTTTATAACAATGATGAGTGGTTTTGAGTGTACAGTACTCCCCGCTTAATTGCACTAACCATTTTGTCAGATTGTTCGGTCAATCATTCGGGTGGTTCAATAAATGGAATCCCATTTAAATGGCCAACCATTCAAGCGAAAACCGGTAAATTGCAATAATTGGCAAATTGAAAGATTTAATATTTTCAATTAATGCCGCTGACGACGCGATGATCAAAACTAAAACTGCAAATGACAGAAAACTACCAAGGGACCTGTCATTTTTTATGAAGGGCGCAGTGCTGCCAATTTCAGTACTTCCAAGTTACCAAAACTTAATTTTGGATTGTTTTAGTTTGTTAGTTGCATTTTATGGTACGTATGAATATGGGAAATTTTCGAATGCAATTTTTTCGGTCAAGTTTTATTTGTTTTTGTACAAATAAGATTTTTGGGAAGAAAAATTGATGTAAAATGAATCTTGTTCTATGTTTTCTATGCTTCGAAAAAATGGTTATTTGGATATTGAGTTATGAAGTTGTTAACAGCAGTAGCTATAAAACTATTTCAACTACTTTCAAGATACTGTTTTTAGCTAGATATGCAAAACAAATAGAAGTATTGAATTCAAAAGTCAAAATTTATAAGGATATTAAATAGAATGTAAAATTTCTGTTTTTCTAGCCAAGCATTTAGCAGAAAAATCAAAAATGAGTCTTTTTTTATTTTATTATTTTTGCTCTATGAGAGACTTCCAAATAGTTGTGCTTTATTTGTTCACTAATGAGCCTTGCGGGTCAGTTTTGGCTATCATTGAATTCAACCAGAAAAAATGTTTCAATTAATATTTGAATGCGTTTTCTTCTGATCAAAAATGGAAATTAAATACTGATCGATTAGAAATTATGCAATAAATTTAGTTTAGAGAAAAATGTTTAGCAAAACAATTATTTCTTGCATGAAATGTATTTTCTTCTTTATTTTCAGAACAGTTTAAGTTTTTTTATATTTGTGTCCAAACAAATACAATTCCAATGACAGATTACTGACAGATGTGGAAGTAAGGGACTAGTTACAGCTCTCATTTGTTGAAACCAATACTTTGCAATTTGTTGTATTCTGTTGGTTGTAGCTATCAGTGAACATTTTTGTCATTAGACAAAATTTTCCTGACGAAAATCAAGCATTTTTTATTTAAATCAAGAATTTGAGGTTATAGTTAATCTTTGCAAGTAAAATTGACAGATGTGAAACAAAGAAAATGAAACACTTTCAGTAAAACTTTTAGTTGGAAATTATAAACTCAAAAATCAGCTGTTCATTGAAAACAGAAAAAGAGCATTTTTTCTGTAAATGAAATTTTTAAAACTTCAATAACTTCATTTTATTTTCAAACATATTTTGCTAATTGGATTTCTATCTTGAAACAAAATTTTCAATAATGAAAATCAATGATAGCTATAAATAGCACTTACGTAGGAAGGAAAAATGATAAGGAAAATGTTTTCAATGACAGAAATGTCAAAAATATCTTAATGATGAAAAAATAAATGATAGCTATAACTGGTCCTTAGGCTGAACAAGTGTATATTCATCAGATTGAATAAAACGTTTTTGGTTCGATATTCGGATCATGGAATCAAATAAAGCTATAAAGTATGTACAACAAACGAAAAGAAATATAAACAACGAAATCAAAATCGTATTTCGCAAAAAGACAACTAGACATCTTTCGGCAACGAAACATATTTTCATATTTTGCTTTGGCTTTTATGTTTCGTTGTATCCAATGTGTTTTTAGCTTTGGGAAAATAAATAAACGAATCAAAAGTACAATATGTTTTCTTCAAGTTGGTTGTCTATTATTCTGTGCTTAAAGAAAGAAATTAATATTTTTATTCCATTATTTATTTGTTTTTATTCGTTATCTGATTATTTTTGTTAGCAATTTTTTCGCTTTCCACTTTATAAGTTAAAGCGATTTATTTTGGAATATTTGGAAAAATTCCCTAAAAAGCTAAGTTTTTCATCTTCTTAGGTGGTCTAAGGCTTTACGATTTCTATGAGTATTTATACTTTGTCAAAATTTTATACCTTGAGCTGAATTAAGGAAGGTTTGTGTAAAGGTTTTTCAATTGTTAGAAACCAAACTTTCTCGAATTTAAAAATCTAGTTTTGAAATATTGGATTCTAGGGTCTTTCATTTTTCAACCTTTCAAAATAAATATGAATGATTGCCAAAATTATAAAACTTTTTAAGTGTATGCTTGTTTAGATAAAAAATCATAAAGTTCAAAGCAAATTTCTTGGTTAGCAATAATTTATTATTTGTTGAAAATATATATACAAATAAAAAACGGTATTTTTTAAGCATGATTATTAATTTAAAAATGTTATTAGTTTGCAGCCATACATTTTTTCTTTTTAAATAAAACATCTTAATCAGAGTTTTAATTTATACCTAGTATTAGTTCAAAGAACTAAAACATTTTTTTTATTATTCACAAAATATAAAAATAGATATTTTACAATTTTTTTAAAAAGAGGAGACAAACACAAGAACAGTAAGAGTTTTTTTTCACATTTTTATTATTTTTGTTTTCAAAATGAAAACAAATATTAATGAGTAACATTACAAAATTTATCTGCATGCTTTTGATTGATGAGTTTGTTTTTGGTTTAGATGGTATTTTTTTAAACAATACATAGTTTTTTTATATTTTTTAGTTCCTATAAATATAGAAAAATATGTTATATAAGTAAATTGCAGAGTTTTTATTTTAAAATCACACAGCAAACAAAAATTTTAATTCTTTTTGATAAATTGATTTTGGCATTGAAAAAATTATGTTTCATTAATTTGTACAAAATTTAATATCAGCAGCTGTTAGATGTTGGCAGTTTATTTTGTTTAATTTTAATTTTATTTTTCTTAAGTAAAAGTTGTGTTTTTGTTTTTGTATCTACCTTCTAAATAAAATAAGGCTTCCAGTGATGAGGCACAGCGCGTGTTTTGTATGATGAATAAAATACCAATTTAATTTGTTCAATAAAAATTGTGAGTGTGTTTTCATTTTTCGTTTTGTTTTTCTTTTTTGGAAATTTAATTGAAATCCTAAAAAAATAAAAATTAAAATTAAAAGTGTTAATGTTAATGTGTGTTATTAGATGGTAAGTGAAACCACATTTTTAAACTTACCAGATAAATGATTATATTTTAAATTTGGTTTAAAATCACAGAAAACAAAATGAACCACATTCTCGAATTGCTTGCGTTTTCGAGAACAATTATCATCAGCAGGAGGTTTTGTTCTGTGTTCGTTCTAATTTTGGATGAATAAGTATATTTTTTTTTCAATTTTTTGCGCGCACTATATAATTTAATTTTGGAATCAAGTTGAAGATATCACACACTCACACGTGTTCTACTTAATTTGAATTTTAAAAAAAGATGCGATGCAAAAAATCTTTAAGAATTTATTTCAATGCATTGCGGGAGGTTGTCGTATCCATGTGTGTGAGTTTTATTAATAAACGAATTTAAAGAATTAAAATTAAATTTTTTTATGCGGGGAATGTTAAGTTGTTCTAATAAGAACACCCACGTTTTTGAAAACATTGTCAACACGTTTTTGACCTTGAAGAAATAAGATTTGTTGCAAATGCTTAGCAAAATTTTATTAGTTATTTAAAAAAAATTGGTTGTCTTAAATTTAAAAAAAGAATCTGTTTGAAAATTTTTCATTTAAAAATAAATTAGACATTTAATTTCTTTAGGACAAGAAATAAATCAAAAGAAAAACTGGTTACAATTTATTAAATTTTCGAGGCTGTACTGTCATCCTAACAAGGCATGAGAAAAGTATATAAGCTACAAATAATCGTAGTTAAAAATGACTCAAGAGATATTTTCGAACTTCTATTTTTCATTGAAATTGTGAACTAATATTTAAACTTAAACTCTCCTACCTCTCTTTCTTTTTCCTCACATCAATCCCAAAACATGGAATGAAAAACGAGATCAGGCCCACATCTTTACTTCCTTTTTTATCTAAAGTTTTTGAAATTCTAATAAGTTACCAATCGAAAAAATATCAAAGACAAACAGCTCTTGACACCTCTGCAGTCAGGATTCCGGTCTGGACATAGTTGCGTTTTTGCTTTGCTTTATCTGTCTGAAATGTACCAAAAATTTACGACTATGATAACCTTACTTGACTTTTGAAAGGCATTTGATTGCGTGAATTATTATCTTCTCTTTGATAAACTGACTATATATTTTAACTTCTCTAACAAAACTAAAAACCTTATTAATTCATATTTCACGAATCGTGTGTAAACCGTATCGTAATGGTAAACCCTCTTCGTTTCTTCCTTCTAATACTGGTGTTCCTCAAGGATAAATACTTGGGCCTTTACTATTTTCGTTTTTCATTAATGATCTGCCTTCTGTTTTGTAATTCTGTCAATAACATATCCACGCCTATGATGTTCAGTTATATATGAGTTTCCCTGAGAGCATTAAGGATGCAATAGCTAAAAAGAACATTGATGTACAGTCTATATATGATTGGACTTCTCGAAACAGGCTTAATCTAAATCCTGAAAAAAAACTAAACTCTTCCAATATGGAATACAAAATTCTAACCTGAAAACTTCCCGTTCTAAATATTAAATAATTCCATATTTGATTATGTTACCCAAGTCAAAAACATTCCGATTGAACTTGAACTTAGGATTGATTTTTAACAATAGACTAACTTGGTAACCCAAATCGAATCGATATTATTGTGTCAAAGCTTTATGCTTCATTTAAAGGACTATCTGTTATTAGAAATTAAAACTGACTAAAGTTACGTATGGATGCGAGCTGTTCGCAGATCTTGAATCTCATTCGGCTCAAAAATTAAAGGTAGCATACAATGCCACTGCTCGATTTGTTTATAACCTGCGGAATTTTTTTATTTTTAGCGTTTAAACTTAAAGGTAAAGGTTTTCAAGGTAAATCTAAATTAATCCATCCATTTTTTTAATATTCCTAAAGTACTGCATTCTTCCATTTTATTCCAATATCGAATTAAACCAATAAGAATGGTAACACTAAGTATAACAACCTTTGAATAAAGAGACTTAGAAGTGAGAACTCTGATAATGGGTGACATTTTTAAAGAGAAAAACGTTTGTGGTGAATTTTGTTGAAATTCTCACTAAATGGGAGAAATAAATGACACAATTAAATTCAAATTTAACCGGTTACGTAGAAGAAGATAAAAGTAAGCAATAATATTTAATCAACAAATAAATATAAAAGAAATAAAAAACTGGCTATACGCTGTCACTGATAAGAAAATAATTGAAAAGACACTCACTAAATTAATGACGTTTACATGACACTCACTGAAGACTCTCTCAAAATTACACCTCTTTTTTTCTCTGGTATGTATATGACATTCATTTTGGCGGGCTTTGCGCAGTTGAAAGATATTTAAACATTTTATTTTGGCACAAAAATTTAAAAGAAAATAAAATAAATTGCGAGGCTAATAAAATAAAACAAAAAATAAGAAACAAGTTGTGCAAGAGCCAAAATAATAAAACGCAACACTTGTACGTATGAAGATAGCTTGAGGTTGATTAGCAGACTTGTACAGAACATTCGTACAAATCGTACTGAAGAACTAAAGAACAAGACGCTATCTACACTACTACCTTTAGAATGAAATGTTTTTGGACCTTGATCATGATATTGTCTGTCTAGGACGCTGTTTTTTCCGGCTTTTGTTTCTTTGAGATAATAATAATGTCAATGTTATGGTTCATTGTAATTTCACGATTGTAAATTACGTGGTATTCAAGGCCATGACACAGTTTGAAAGAAAGTTTAAAATTTGGTACATTTTAGTCATTGGCTTATCATACAAAATTTACTAATAAAAAGTAATTTTTGTTTGCCTCGAGATTTTGATTATCTTCTTAATGCGTTTATTAAAAAAAAACCTAAAGAAAAGCAGAGTGTCTTGTAACTAGATATCAAAATTAACTTTTTCAATTTTTGCGAGGAATTGACGAGAGTAATTCTTGTCATTAAAATTCCTTTCTCAAATTATAGGTTCGGATTTGACTTTTGCGCCACTTATTTTATAATGGGTTTTTATGGCCCTTAATTCAAATCCGACTTCAATTTTACTCTATCACGTTAGATTTTTGAGATATTACTTTTCAAAATTCTAAAAACGCATTTATAAGGTTCTTTGAGGCTTTCTAAATTCATACAGTAGCTCTTTTTCATAAGATTCTTGATGGTTTTTCAAAATTTTAATCCATATCTTCAATATCTGTAGTTAAAGTATTTAAAAAATTTCATAAGTTTTTGTTAAATCTTCATATTTGTTAGATTTTATCTGTCTAACAAAAATTTGGAAGAAATATGAAGACATTTGTGCTTAAGCGGTTTTTAACAGAAAAAGGTCGTGGTCTAAACACAAGTTTTTCAAATGTATACAAAACCATAAGAAAAAAGGGTCAAACTTGAGCACATAGTTTAAACCAAAGTTCGGATTCAAATTTAACAATATAAATTGACTCCAAAACGTATATTTCAAAAATAACAAAGTACTGATTCAAGGTTCGCTCAAAACTTTATATGGAGTCAAATAAAGACTCACAACTAATGACACTTTAAAGAAAGTAAGGAAGATACTAAATTTTTTAAACTGTTTCTAGAAGACAAAGATTTGCACTTTGCAACAAAATCATCACACAATTTATTGTTTAGGAATATGTTCTGTTTTAACTTAGCCTTTAAAACACTGTATTTGGATGTCTTCAACATTTGTATAGGGGCATATTTTAATCTAAATCCTATTGTTTTGTTTATGGCACCGAAGAATTTTTTTTTGAAATATCTTTCTCCAAAACTCAACTAAATACGGTTGTTACTGAAAATACGTAGATTCTAAACTTTATCATGCTTAAATTTTTCAATTAAATTATAGCCAAAGTTTTACCTGTACAAATATTTTTCCACTTTTTAAAGAAGTTCAAAATATGACACTCTGAAATGTTTATGATATTTCCATAAAATCCGAATAATGATTTCAATATTTTGTAGTTTCAACATTTTTGGAAAACACAACCTTATAAGTTGACCAAATAAAAACACTATACATTTCCAAACCTATTTTTAAACAGAACGTGTGTATGTTTTTAACCATAACAAAAATGTTCTTATTGCATTTCCTAGAAAAAAATAGAATAAGCTTTTGAATAACTCAAAGAAAGTACCGTTATTTTTGAATACAAATTATTTGTCAAAAAAATCATTGCACATGAAAATCGACTCTTCATAAGTTAGTTGCGGAAAGGTTGAACCGCTTTTGATGCTAAAAAAACCCAAAATCATCTCGATTTTTCTTAAGGCATCCAATCTTATATGAAGTAGTCTGAACGACTAAAAAGATATGTCTAACGACACTTTGAGCAGACTTTGGCAAGGTATAACCATATCACTGCCTACGTACGTACCGGCCACCTGCATATAGGGGTACATTTTGGAAAGTTAGACATTCTTTAAAATACCCAGTGTCGTAGTTGTGAGGATCTAAGTTGTTCACTCCCTATGCAAATGCCCTACTTTGGCTTTTTCAAGAATTTTATTCTTTGCAAATGCATTCCTAGAAAATCTTAATAAGTTCTAAGGAGTAAAAAGCAAAGAGCTGGGAACAGATTCACCAAACACCTTTCAATTTGCAACTTTGCACTTTAACTTTAAAAATTACTTTCACCAAACTCAAAATTTGAAAAGTACAAAGTCTTTTCTAAAAAGTAAAAACAACGGTTCTTTTGATAAGCGGTTGTAAATAAATCGAAGAAATTAAAAATAGTGACAAAGAGTAGTGAAACAAAGAATTAACTTCGATTGTGGAAATAATTTTTCGACTGGGCATGAATGGAGCCCAATATCGTGAAACAGCAAAGCAACCTCCTGCAGAATAGTTCACCGAGTTTCGAATATTATCATCGATGAATTTCTCTTTTACACTTTTTAAAATTTACAAATTTATTCAGACATAGCCCCACAATTTTTTTTCTCAAGGAGGGTTTCTTTATCTATCTGGATGTGTTGACAAATTTGTATTTTAAAATGGTGAAACTCCTTTACTTTTAACTTTCTAAAGTCTTAAAAATTGAAAAGTAAAATTACGTGATGAAATAGCTCTAGCGATCACCAGCTTAAAGATATTTGTTAAAATACTTTCATATCTTATTGTTCTCAATAATAGATCATTCAAGTTATGTTATCAAGCGGTGCTAAATGGGTCACTTAGCAAATTTTTGTTGTGACTACTATTTCTGCTTATACTTAACTATTTCTATAATTAATATTTAAAGAAAATCGATTAATATAAAACGAATATTTTAAAAATTTTATCAATAGCTTAAGTTTCAATACCTTTCAATCCAAATTTTCAAATCTATTTTTAAAGTTAATGATATCAACAAATAAATGTACACGAAGATATTCAGCGGTTTGAATACAAAGAATCAGGTCCTCAAAGTTATTTTTACTTACTCACTTAAAAAGCTTAGCAGCTTTTAAGTAAATCTCGGTAAAGCTTAGCTTTAGGAAAACGGAGTTTTAAACAAAGTCTTTGTCACGCAAAGTAAAGTATTAAATTCGATTTTGTATCTAAGTGACCTAAGCTTAATACAAAACTAATTTAGAGTATTTTTTTTAGATCTTACTTAACATTTATTTTTTAAATTATTTAAAAACTCGGAGCAACAAAATTTCCAAAGGCTTTTCTTTTTCACCTTGAGTATTTATGCTTCTCCCAGAGAATGTTTTGAATGGCTTTGTGGCATTTATATTTATTAATCTATTTTGTTTGGTTTTTAATTCCTATAATATTATTTATTGAAAAAATAAATACAAAATTTGTTTTACAAAAATAATTTGGAAAAATCCCATAAGTGTTGCCAAAAAACAAAACAAAACTAATTCAGAGAAATAAATCTTGAAATTCTTTAAAAAAAAGTGTTAAAATTAACCGGAAATATCACATTAAAAAATGTCAAAATATGTTTATAAATACAAAAAACGAAATAGCAGCACCTACACCTAATTATCTTTTCTTATATATTTCTGATATTTCTTGATGAGTAAATTGAATTATTTTAATCTCTCCTAATTCAAAGTATCTTTTAAGCTAGACAAAGATATAAAAACGAAAACAAAATATAAAACACTTTCAATTTATTTATTTATTTTGGCATCTCTGCCAATAACATTTATGTATGTATATTTCTTGAGAACTGTCAACAATATTTTATCACCTCTAATAGGATCAGTGGAAAGTATTTGGACAAGTGAAAACTATCTATCATGATTCCTCTAATCTCCAATTTTAAAATTATCTGAATTTGTTTCAAGTAAGTAAATTTAAAATCTTTTGACAAACAAAGTAAATATTTTATTGTTACTTAATTTCGATTGTGTTTGAATAGGCGGTGCGGCGGCGGTAATCTATATCTCATATAAACTACAATAAGATCTCGAACATAATATAATTGTTGATTTAACAAAGTGATGTGCATATTTGCATTGAATAGAATAGTTATAGTTTTATTTTTGTTGCTTAAGTAAAACTGTGGTTTTTGTTTATATTTGTTTGTCTTTCCTCAATATTCAATTACTGATGTGACAAATCAAATAGTATTAAGGAGAAACTATAGAAATAAATAAATAAAAAACAAATAAAATCATCGACCGAGAAACTATATAAAGTAATCATTTGATAATAGTTTGATGGACCATTATTTGATATGGATCGATAATTTCAAGGCCAGAAAAAATAATTATTTAATGTTTGCTGATCAATGTTTGGAATCAGTATTCCAGGAATATTTAGAAAACCTGTTAATCAAAGCTTATTTGTAGATGGAATATAAGTTTTAAACAAAAAATATATGTACGTTAATATAAAATATTCAAAATCATGATTATTAATAATCGGATTTCACTTTTTAATTTCCTTTAATAAAAAAATATAATTATTATTATGGGTTCATCAAAATGTGTTCCTAATGATCAACCTGACATATTATGCCTACGTTGTATTCCCAAAACACAATAAACGACTTTTAAATTAATCTTTTTACAATAAATTAATCGAAAAGGTAAATTGTAAAAATTATTAAAAAATTTAAACTTGTTTATTTTCAATTAAACTTTTTTTTATATTTCACATATTCAAACTTAGGAAAGGGTTTTTCAGTTGGCGCTGGTAAGTTTTTGGGCCCCGTGGGGCCATTTTGTTTTGGTGACATCTTTCAAATCTTTTGTTTATTATTCAGTTCCTTATGCCAAATCAAAATGGCAAGTTATACGATTGAACAGCACTTTCAATTGTTAAAACTTTATTATCAAAATGAGTGTTCGTTAACTAAAACGTTACGTGCATTGCGTAAATTTTACGGTAGACGTGGTGGCCCTTCCAAGTCGACTTTTCAACATTTAATGGCTAAATTTGAGACGTTCGGTTCAGTAAACAATCAGCCAACACAGAAAATGTTCAAGGAACGCAAAATCGCCCGAGAACATTGCCGCGGTCCGTGAGAGAGTACAGAAGAACTCGAAGCAATTTATTCCCCTTGGCGAGTTTTGCATCGGGACTTGGGCCTACACCCGTACAAGATCCAACTGATCCAGTAGCTCAAAGTTCATGACCATAGACAACGCCGTTTTTTCGTTGACTGGGTTTCGAATCGTTTGGAAAAGGACCCCATTTTTTTTTTTTTTTAGTCATCTTTAGTGACGAGGCGCATTTTTGGATGATGTGTTAAAATTGCGTATATGGGACCGTAATTGGCCCGTACTCTTTTGAAAACGACGTTAGTGAGGCGGTCACCTTAAACAGCGAGTTCTACATAACAATATGGCTCAAATTGAACCATATGGACCTTGATGATATGTGGTTCCAACAGGACGGCCGCGGCGCTACGTGCCACACAGCAAAGGCCACGACATCTACACACACCATCTACCCGCCCTTCTTCTCATAGCGATGGGCAGAGAGTTCCAAAGGCATACAATATGAATAAAAAATTACCGTATAGATTAGTTTTGATCGGGATGAAATTTCGAGTGACTTGAAGAAGGCGGAGACTTCCATAGACTTTACCAATGGCACTATTAAGGTGGTCATCCCAAGTGAGAGTGCGATTGAATGCTATTCCTAGGTTTCTAGCAGTGCTTACATATTCAATGGTTTCGTCGTCAAGTTTCAATAAGTTTAAACCCGATAGATCAAAGTTTTTGCGATAGATGGGGAGGGATGTAGATTTGACAGGGTTAGGGCGGAGATCGTTCTTTTTTGACCACTGTGAAATGCGGAGCAGATCCTCATTCATTAAAGCTAAGGCATCATTCTTAGCCCCAAAGTTCGACTTATCAGGAGCTGCACATCATCAGCATAAAGATGAATTAAACAATGTTTAGCAACTTGCGGTAACTCATTTATGTAAAGTGAAAAGAGGATTGGTCCAAGGATAGATCCCTGTGGCACCCCACTCAAAACATTGAGAAATGTGGACGAGTATTCATTGGCCACCACGCATTGTTACCTTCCACTGAGATACGAAAGAAAAAGCTTACAGGACTCTAAAGAAAACCCAAAGTTAATTCACAGCTTTCTACAAAGAATTGAGTGGTTAACAGTATCAAAAGCCTTTAATAATCTAACAGTGTTAGCAATGTAACATGATCACTGTCCATATCCATTCTTATTTCATTAGTTACAAAAAGTAAGGCAGATTTGCAGCTGCGCTTAGGTCGAAAACCAGACTGACAAGAATTGATTTGTTTGCAAATTTGTTTTCTAAATTTTGGGGTCAAAAAAGGTTCTATCAAGTATTGGAGAATATATAATTTGTATGAAATTATGAGAAAAACTCACTTTAAATGTATATATTTATAAACTCTTAAGAAAATCGTAAATTAAAACATAAATTAAATCTCTTTTGACCTATTCGGTCTATTCATAAACTAAAAGAGCAAGTGCGTGGAAAAGTCTATCTTATCCCAATTTTTTTAACTCTAATGTTGAGTTTTTTTTTAACACTATAACCTGAGGTGCTAAATATTGCAGAAATAAGAGTGCATTTATGAATTCTATTACCCTCATCATATGATGAAAGATCACGACCTAAGGATGAAGAACAGCTAGGGTTGCCTACTTACATACATATGTCCTGGCCCTATTGGAAGAATGCCTGGTTTAAAGAGGTGGATCTCATATGTTATTTATTTCATTTTGGAAGTTTTGTTCAAAATATGTTAGGTTGCCTAACTAAAACTTGGCAAAACACCGGGTTGCCTGCATTTGAAATGTTAAGTGTAGAAAATTGATTTTTTTAAATCCAAAAAGTAAAATTTGACATTTTTGATCATCAAATATTATTAAGAGAGGATAAGAGCTTGTATAGAAACAAATTTATTGAAATCAGTTGATTAGTTCTTAAGAAAACTTAAAAACTTTCTGGAGCAATACAAAAATATTGGTTTTCTATTGAAAAAAGCCAGGTTAAAAAAAAAAACAGATTTAAAATAAAATTAAAAAAAAAAATCAGTCGGTAAATTTTAAAAAAATTCGAATTTTCGATTTTTGACCAAAAATGTTTTGTATAAGGACTGCTGTTATATTTAGTCTTGAAAAAAAATGCCTAACGTGAATTTGCTTAAAACTTTAACTTCAAAAATTAAACTCATTCTACCCAATAAATTGAGCTACAGGGGCGAAAACTGACAGACAGACGAATGAAATCGGGGGACCCACTTTTTTGACGTATCTACCATCTAAATGTCATGTTTGATTAAAGTTTCCAATTCGATTTATTAACGAATGCAATTCTTGCCATATAGTTGCTATGTGTCGTAAGTAAAAATATGTTGGTGGTAATTTTTAAATCAGTTGACCAGTTTAAGCTCTGTATTGATGCTGTATGTGGGCCCAAAGTTGAATAAATTCACAGGTAAAACCTTAATTTTTTAAGAAGTTGTTTACAAAAAATCTCTTGGAAATATTCCAAAAAATTTGAAGATGACTAATTTCAAAATAATTCATTAATGACTTTAATAAGGTTTCAAGAGATCACTTACTCTCCATTTAAATAGACAAAATTCCAGCTCAGAAAAAATTATAAAAAAGTCTTGGTATTTTGAAAATCTAAGTTTTAAAATATAATACCCTTAAAATTTTCAAATGATATTTTCGTAATGATATTTTTTTAACTCAAATTTAAAAATTTGGTAAAATTATTAGCTTTTTCTAAAAGAAAGCCCCAAAAATTGGATTTTGTCTCGCCTTCATTTTATAATTTCTACGCAAATTCAGCTTCTTCCGAACGAAAATTGTAACAATTCAAACAATTTCTGATCACTCTTTTCGAAGTTCATGCTGCATGAACATGTCCGTCTATATTATTATAGACTTGATGGTGCCAAAATGAGCGTCTCCCGCCATCAATCTAACAAATTTTCAATGTGGTGAAATTTTGAAGAAAAAAAAAACAAACTTTAAAGAAAGCCGCCCACTTCTTGGCATCTTATTTTTATGCGGTGATTAAAATCCTTAACAAACAATTAACTCAAAATCACAATTCTGCGTCATGTATCTATTTTTTCTATTCTGAGTTTTTCTAAGAAATACAAAATCATGAATCTTTCCGAATAAAGTGTGATTAATGGAAATTTTGATTCAATGATGAAAAAATAGAAGACATTTCATCAAAATGACACAAAAATTACTAAAAATACAAAAATTAATCAAATGAATTTATTCTCTCCCAAAAATGCAACAAGATATTAGATGGATTGTTTAAAAAAGTCATGGAGAAATCTCATTTTTATAGACCCTACTATTCTACTGTTTCCAGACGTTATAATTAGATTTTCCAACTCAGACATCAGAATCAACAACGCAAGACGATACTACAACCGACAGCCAACGTCGCCACCGCGCCAAATACCGGCACCAGCAGCATCACAGTGCATATATTTTTGAAGTGTATCTCAATTCTCGAGGCATCATCAAACGTCATGCTGAGATGAGATAGATTCACTTCACTGGTCCATAGGCATGCAACAGATAATATAAAGCAACAGAACAACTTTAACACAATTGGTACGGATTACAGTTTAAAAATATAACGAACATTCAGACTTTTCTGATGATGATCACGATGGGAGGTGGAAAATGAAAAAATGAAAAAAGAAAAATGAAAAAAAAATAAGGAAAAATCAAAAAACAAAAAAAATAGAAGATAGAAAAACTCAAAGAAACAAGAGTTGGAGGTGGTTGCTTCTTGATTTTCTTTTCTTTTTGATTCCAATAACTTAATATTTTCGAACTCAAAAAATAAAACACACACATGGATTTTCCTCTCTTTTCTTTCTCGATTTTCCGTCTAAAAATATCCCAAAAACTCAACACAAAAAAAATCCAATACTTTTGGGAATTTTTCGTTCTCCAAATAAGTTGGTGGAGTGTAAGTATCCACCCAAAACGCACCCCCTACGTGTTAATATATATTTTTGTCTGTTTTTCGTTAAGGGGTGAAACTGGAACACAACCTTTTGACATTTCAAACTCAAAACAAATGCCTTCACCCATTTCTAACGTAATGTAGGTTACTGATTTTCTTTAACTTGTCATCCTATTTCTGTGAAGATCCATGAATGGATTGAAATAGGAACGATTTTCCAAACGGCATTTCTTGTTTTTTTTTTTAAACTTATTTGGAAAATGTAACTCAAATCAGAGATGGAAATGAAAATAAAAGAAAAATAGGAAGTTTCTCCACAGTGTAGGTTGTTAGTTAGTTACTGTGGAACTCTGTGGAAGCGTAGAAGAGAGAGAAAAACACATTGAAGGTCACTTAAGGTCGTCTTCAATAGGCAGCGGCGCGACAATAACGACGACGACGACAGTGAAGACGACAGCGAAGACGACGACGGGACGATGATGATGATGAGGAGGATGAAGAATCGCAAGATTCTTGCAAATATTCTTACATGAAGATGATTTTCTTTTCTTTGGAATGCAGATTGCAAATTTAGGCGGCACTAAAAATAATATTAAACTTAAAACTAAATCAAATAACATTTTTAATAAAATTAAAAATTATATTGAGGCAAAGTTTTGTTTCATGCTGCACTTAAATTTATTTAAACTTAAATCTAAATTAATTTTTATAGAGTAGTTAGAAAAATTAAACTTACTGCTCATTTTGGTTAAATATAATTTTTATTTAATTTATTTCACACACAAAATAATTTTTCTTTTTTGATACACAAAAAGGGGGTTGTTTTATTTTTTGATTATATTTTTATTTCTCACAAAAAGAAAAGATGATTTTCTCAACCGGCCTTTATAGGTTCACTGATATCAAAAATATTTTGTTTTGTCCAAACGCACAGAGAAGAGGCGCTCAAAGTTGTTTTGTGTTACTCGGAACACGAACGGCGATAAACTGAAATTCTGTGGCTTTCAGCGTTTTAATTGAACGGGTCTATTGAGTTTTGAGATGAAAATAGAATTGATGAAGTTTATTTTTCTTTTCTTTAAATTAATTTTTTTTTCTTTTAATGAGTATGGTGATGGTGATGATGATGATGTTTAAAGTTTGCGGGAGGTTTTTGATTTTATTTTAATTTGTGTTTTATTTTTTGATTTTCACCACAGCATTGGTGAAGAGGTGTGTAGAGAAAATAGCAGACAACATTTTAAAAAAAAAAGAAGAAATTAGAAATAAAACAAACAGAAGGTTTCTTTTTGTTGACAGGAAAGAGAATTATTGTTAAATTTTGGGGGGATTTTTGTGACGTCGTGGTTGGATGTTTCTGTATTCGAAGAGAGACTTTTAGGAGAATGATGGTTAAAAAAGAGTAAAACTTCTATAGGGTTACCTATAGTATAGTATAGTGCATGATAATATTCATTATTTCTTGTCATTTTTAAGAAATATCGCTGATCAACCCATATTTTTAATAAAAGTCTGAATATTAAAAATAATCATGAAATAATTTTGATATGAAATATACACACCAGGTGGTGTTATAAAGGGTGATTTTTTTGAGGTTAGGATTTTCATGTATTAGTATTTGACAGATCACGCGGGATTTCAGACATGGTGTCAAAGAGAAGGATGCTCAGTATGCTTTGACATTTCATCATGAATAGACTTACTAACAAGCAACGCTTGCAATTTTCAGTGAATGGGCCCTAGAAAAGTTGGCAGAAAATCCGCTTTTTTATCGACAAATTTTGTTCAGCGATGAGGCTCATTTCTGGTTAAATGGCTACGTAAATAAGCAAAATTGCCGCATTTGGAGTGAAGAGCAACCAGAAGCCGTTCAAGAACTGCCCATGCATCCCGAAAAATGCACTGTTTGGTGTGGTTTGTACGATGGTGGAATCATTGGACCGTATTTTTTCAAAGATGCTGTTGGACGCAACGTTACGGTCAATGGCGATCGCTATCGTTCAATGCTAACAAACTTTTTGTTGCCAAAAATGGAAGAACTGAACTTGGTTGACATGTGGTTTCAACAAGATGGTGCTACATGCCACACAGCTCGCGATTCTATGGCCATTTTGAGGGAAAACTTCGGAGAACAATTCATCTCAAGGAATGGACCGGTAAGTTGGCCACCAAGATCATGCGATTTGACGCCTTAAGACTATTTTTTGTGGGGCTACGTCAAGTCTAAAGTCTACACAAATAAGCCAGCAACTATTCCAGCTTTGGAAGACAACATTTCCGAAGAAATTCGGGCTATTCCGGCCGAAATGCTCGAAAAAGTTACCCAAAATTGGACTTTCCGAATGGACCACCTAAGACGCAGCCGCGGTCAACATTTAAATGAAATTATCTTCAAAAAGTAAATGTCATGGACCAATCTAAAGTTTCAAATAAAGAATCGATGAGATTTTGCAAATTTTATGCATTTTTATTTTTTAAGTTCTCAAGCTGTTAAAAAATCACCGTTTAGAAACAAAAATTGGCAAAATATGGACCCGATAGGTGCCGCTAGTATAAATTTTACATTCGATCATTTTAGTTATGGAATTTTAATTTAAAAAAAGAGGGTGCCGATTTGTCTTGCTTAAAAGTTTGTAGGTTTTCGTGTTGGGTTAAAAAATTTGTCAGTTGAATTATTCTAATTTAAAATTATTAACAATTTTTTTCATATAAAGAAATAGTTTAGTTTCTAGTTTTGTTAAACAGATTTTTAGTCGAAAACAACTTTTCTTAAATTTTTATAAATTGGATAAATGCAATTAATTTGAGAGATATCAAAACCGAACATAATTTTTTTTTTTTATTTGGAAACTATTTTTGTAGATTTTATTTTTTTATGAAAACTGTTGGATTTTAAAGAAAAACTACCGAATATTGAAGGCAATATTTTCTGTGGAATAAAAAAAAAGTTTGAAGACAATATTTTTAATTTTTGAAAAGCTTTTTGAGTCGAAAGTAAATTGTTGCCAAGTTTTAGTATTAGGTTTTTATTTTTTTGTAAAAAAAAACTGTCAAATAGAATTTTCTCAAAATTTTATTGAATGTTAACAACAATATTTTTTAAAAGATAAAAGTAGTTAAAAGCCAATGTCTCAAAGTTTTGAAAAAATATTTGAGTCGAAATTCAATTTTTACCAACTTTGAGTTTTGTTTTTTTTTTTTATTTTTAATTTTTCTCAAAATTTTACCAGATGTTAAAAACGTTATTTTTTCGCTGCATTCCCATTGAATTTTTCAAATATGCCAATGGTGATTTATTATAAAGGGTGTCCCAAAATTAACGCAAGATTTGAAATAAATAGAAAACGCCGTTTTTAGTCTTTTGATAGTCATATTTTTATTGACTCGTAAAGTACATAGGATAGGGTTATGTATGGAATAACACATCGGACAAATGGCCTCCACGGCTTTGCATGCACATGCGCACTCTTTTGTTGAAATTTTCCATAACCATTCTGCATAAATGTGGCTAAATTTCGTTGATGCAGCGTTGAATCTCCTCCTTTAATGCACGGGTGGTTGTGGGCTTGTTGACATAGACTTGTGATTTCAAATAACCCCATAAAAAGAAGTCTAATGGTGTTAAATCACACGATCTAGGAGGCCAATTTTGATCACCGAAACGAGAGAGTACACGACCTGGAAATGTCTTATGCAGTAATTGAATTGTTTCACGGTCTGTATGACATGTGGCACCGTCTTGTTGAAACCACATATTGGACATATCAATATCATCCAATTTTGGCAGAAAGAACTGTGTAATCATGTCGCGATATCGAGCACCAGTAACAGTCACTGCTTGACCAGCATCATTTTCAAAAAAAAATAGGGCCCAATTATGCCTCCAGCCCAAAATCCACACCATACAGTCAAGCGTTGTGGATGCATTTGTTTTTCGACAATCACATGTGGGTTCTCCGAACCCCAAATGCGGCAATTTTGGCGATTGACAAAGCCATCAAGATGAAAATGTGCTTCATCGCTTAGGATGATTTTGCTCGAAAAATCAGGGTCCATTTGTTGATGTTCAATAATCCATTCAACGAACTCTCTTCTCTGTCCATGGTCATTAGGCTTCAAGTGTTGTGTTAATTGAATTTTGTAAGCATGAAGACACAGATCTTTGGTGAGTATATATATGAAATTTTCGAACTGCAGCCGCCAAGCTTTCATTATTTTTGAAATATTCTTTAATAATGAAGACACGTTGTTCTATCTTGTAACACTCCATTTTTAATAACCCTATACTGTTAGCTGTCAAATTGCCTTTTTTTAGGGTTGCCAACACTTCACTGCACAAATGGCGGCAAATTCAAATCTTGCGTTAATTTTGGGACACCCTTTAAATGCCTACCAAAGAACTAAATCGAATATTTGAAACTGGAGACGTCCCTATGAGCTTCCAGCAGATCGTAATCTTTATAATCCTTAAAAAAGGAGACCCCAATCATGTTGATAATTAAAGAGGCATTTCATTTTTAAACTCATCGCTAAAAATATTAATGGGGGTTATGGCAAATCGTTTTAGGAGTTGGACTTCACTAAACAGATGCTTAAGCAGGATTCCGTGAGAACTACTAGACCATTGATCAAATCTTCATTGAGAATACGACAGCGCAGACATTTATTAGAGAAAAAAGAAAGCTCTATGCGTTTTTTGTGGGCCTAAAAGCTGCATTTGATACGGTGGACAGAAGTGCACTTTTTTTTATAAATTGTACAATATAGGTCTATCAAGAAAATTTGGCAACTTTACTGAAAAATTGTAGGAACAAACGACTTCTGCTGTTTACGACGATAGCCAACTGTCAATTTTATTTTTGAAACGGTTGCAGTTCCTTATTAAAGTTTTGATGTAAGCAGATGATTTGGTGCTTCTTGCGGACACACCAGAACGTTAACAGCGAATGATTAATCAGCTGAAAAAATACTGTGCAGAATGTAAACATAAATAAATCCAAAACGATGGTGTTTAGAAAAGGAGGTGGGTGCTACGCTGGAATGAGAAGTGGTTTTTTGATTGACATGAATTAGAAACAGTAAAGTCATATAAATACTTGGGAATAAATATCTGCTGCAACATGAACATGGGACAACAATTTCAGGAGGAGCTATCTTCATCTAAATCAGCTATAAGTTCCGCATGGAAAAACTGTCTGGAAGATAAACATATATCGATGAGAATCAAATACCCATTATTTCAGGCAGGCAATAATGCTATATGGAGCTCAAGTGTGGGGATACAAATCATACGATACAGTAGAAAAACTGCTCCGATTTTTCTTAAAGCGAATTTTCAAGCTTCCACAATCCTCATCAAACTATATGCTATTTGTTGAAACAGGAATCTCACCTTTATTCATAGAAACATTGCGACTTCATTTCAACTTCATTGCGAAAACTATGGTACTGGACGGAGAAAGGTTGACCAAACGAATAGTAAGTTACGTGATAGAGAACAGAATATTGTTTTATGAACATTGGAAAGCACTCGCAGAGTTCGCTGGTCACACTTTAAGAGTCACTATGGATAATATCCATCAATGGAAGGAAGAGTTCGATAATTTAATTAAAGCGGTGAATGAAAAAATGCGAGCGGAAAGCATTAAAACAGCACTAACTTCAACCCATCGCGAAATATATGCCAGCTTAAAACATAATCTTTGCGCAAACAACTATTTTAATGAAAAATACTCAACTGACACAATATCTACTGTTTTTAAAACCAGAGGAGAAATTATGGACTTTAACTTTAACACCACAGAGAAGATTTGCTAATTTTCTGCACTATTTGTAACATGCGTGAAATGGAAAACATTTATCACTTCCTGGAAAGATGTCCTGTCTTAAAGGAGTTCAGGATTCAAAAATGATTTAAAATGGCACTGACTGGGAAAAATTGCACAACTATTGTCAACAAGCATCGGAATATAGAAGAGCTGTAATTGAAGAAAATTTTTAACATACCTCTTACAATATTTTTTTATGCACATTTTGTTAAACTCGGACAGACGGTATAGTCATGTCTTAAAATTAAAGAATAATACTTTTTTGTAAACTTAAATTTGAAAAATGAACAGTAAATCTATCTATCTATCTATCTATTTTTCGCTGCAAAAAATTGTTTTGGAGATAAAATCATTTTTTATTCGTAAAATTTTTGAGGTGACACATTTTTTTAAGTGTTTTTGATTTATAAAAAACCGCTAATGGGATTTTTTTCAAAAAGTATGTTGGTTTGGTATTACATTACAATATATAATATAAAATTTAATTAAAGCCTCTAGAGTTTTTGGTTCGTGAGATATTTAGGGTTAACCAAAAATTTCACCTTTTTTTAAATTGCTATGGAGCCCTTTCTGCATCTTTTTGCCTTATTATCTGTATAATAAAATTTATTTGAAATCGATATCTCTTCTGGTTTTTGAGCTATGTACGACGGACGTACGAAAGTACGTACACAAGCACGCACAGACATCTTTCTAAACATCTTTTATTTCGACTTTAGAGAAGTGTCAACATTTTCAATTAAAAAATTGGACCTATTACAATAACTTCTTATGGGAAGTTAAAAATTTGAGATCACGACTTCCAGCTAATTTTAAATTACAAGAAATATTGTTTTCAACATTCGGACAAATTTTGAGAAAAACTGAATTAACAGTTTTTTTTTAACAAAAAATAAAAACCTTAACAAAAAAATTAATAAAAGTTGGTAAAAATTGATTTTCGACTCAAATATCTTTCCAAACTTTAAGACAAAAAAAATTTGTTTTCGACTAAAAATCTTTTTAACAAAACTAGATTTTAAAAATAAACTAACTCTTTATCTACAAAATATTGTTGGTAATCTTAAAGCTTTTAAGAATAATTGAACTAACAACAATTTTTTCAACCCAACCCCACAAACTTTTAAGCAAGACAAATCGACAAACTGGATGGGAAGTTATCAGTGTGAATCTAATTCCAGCCTCTTTTTTTATAGAATCATTTATTCGCCAAATCTTGAAAAGTTTTGTTTTTAGAAAAACAGATTTTTTAACTTGTCCTAAAATCAACCTTTTGGTGGTTGAGTCTATCTTTTAGGCTATTCCAAAATTTTTTGAATAAATGTTGCAATATTTTTAGAAAAAAGATAATTAGACACAATTACTTCATCAATTTCTCACCACACGTTGAAAAGCATTCTAAATTAAAAAAAAAATCAAATCTTAAATCACGACAGTGTCAAAGATCCCAAGTTACCCAAGCCGATCCAAAATCGACGTAACTGAAGTGGCTCACTTATACAATGACAAAAAAAATCAGTTCCAATCGTGTTCCATGCTCCAAAAAAAAATGAATTTTTGAAGGAAATCTGCTTTAGCTAAATTGGAGAGGAAGAGATTTGTGGACATTTGAAAAGTTTCTGCTTTGGGTTTTGAACTTCATATGGAAAATCATGGACGTTACTCAGCTCTTGCAATTCATCAGATGGTATTTTATTTTATATAAGTTCTAATAATAAAGTTGCTTTTATATTACTCCTATGAATTGCGTTTTTTAGATACAAATTTAAGGCCAGTTATATACTGGCTGCCGATAAAATCTAATGCTTGAATGGATATTTTACTGATTACGAATGCAAATTATGTACTGATCGATTGTATATCACTAAAAGATTGTTTTTGTTTTAAAATTCTATTTTCCTGACTGATTTGTGTTTCAATTATACAAAAAATTGTCAGATGGATTTTAATGAAGAAACCTGTTTTTCAATGAAAGAAATCTTTAATTATCGCTATAAACAACCATTAAAATAGAACAGTAAAATCTATAACCGGGCACTTAAGGCTATCATTTAAATCAATTGGAAAATGTGTGTCAATGGGTATTTAATTATGTATGTTTCCTTTTGATTAGAAATACAAACTAAATTTTCTTGAATTAGAAATTAACGAAAGATATTTCGAGAAAAAAAGTTAAAGAACTGTTATTTGTTTAAATTCATTTTTGTATTCTCCTGGCCGAAATTCACTTTCCTGTAAAGTTCGACAAATTTGAGGTTCATTTTTACACAATTCCAATGACAGATTTCTGTCAAAAAATTTCAATGATTTTTTTTCAATAATTAGAAATTTTTTTTCTTTAGGTAGAAAAATAGCTTTTTCATTTTAAAATGTTTCGTGTCAAAATCTTTCGTGATAAATTACAATGATTAGAACAAACTGTCAAACTCAATGCGCATTACACATACGATCCACATTTCAAGGAAGTGTAAAATCGTTTTTAATGAACAGCTGATTGTTGATTTCACAATTCGGAACATAAACGTTCCATTTCATTCCAATTTGCCTTGTCACTTTTGGTTTTAATGATCAATTCAAACCCCAAATGAATATGAATAATTGCAATAGGGAAATGTTGGTACAATGACAGAAATATTCAGTTATAGCTATATCTGACCTGTCAAAAAAATTCCAAATAGGGGAATTATTTTTTATTACTATAACTATCCCCCAATTATGGAAGCGAAAGAAAATTCCAGTTCCGTATCGTTTTGAATATTTTGATCTCTAGTCAAAATGTCAAATAAAATAGTGAACGTATTCAGTACCTAAAAAAAATGTATGAATAGACATTCATCAGATACATTTATCCTACTATATAAAATCACTGATCCTTCAAATTATGCAAATAATTGATTAAATACAGTTTGGGATATATACTATTAAATTAAATTAAATTATTAAATTAAATTGGACATTTTTGTTGTCGTGCTAAATATTATTGAAAATAAAAATCAATTTAACTTCATTGACCCTGCTCTAGTTTCAAAGTCTCGTGTCTTTTAACATTTTTATATAATGTTTAAAAAATAATTATAATTATTAATTATTTACACATAAACTTTCTGATAACTGCTTTTATATTTTTAACTAATATCAATAATTATAAACTAAGTACTACATTAACTATACAGATGACATTACAGACTTTAAATAAGTATAATCATTGCATGTACTTATTAACTTTTGATTAAAATTTAAATTTGTAAAAGTGCAAAGTAGTATCTTCTAAAGAATAATGCATATGCATAATTGTGCCGTAATAAACATAAGAATATTAGAAACAAGCTATTTTTAACTTTGTTTACCAAATCGTACCCAAAATTGCGTATAAAACACATCTTCCCCATGAACTATGAACTCCGAATTGTGGATGTTCGCATATTTTACCTTTTCTTTCATGAGCTTTATTTCATTTCGTTGACATCGACGAATTGTCAATTTTGTCTCCAAATTTTCCTCAGCCATGACCTTTCACACAAAAAACAAAACAAAAGTGGTATAATTTTGAGGCAAAGTTACCCGCGAACAATTTATTCGTTTCAGTGTGGATGGTATGTGGAACGCGAAGAGTTTGACAGTTGTAGCAACGTTCTTACGTTCTTATTCAAACTTTCTCCAAAAACAGGCAAATTTAACAGTTTATGGAAGAAGTAATTTCTAACACCAATTTTTAAGAAAGGTAACATTGTGGATGTAAAAACTTAAGGCTCAATGCAAAGCTTTCTTGCATTCCTAAATTGTTTGAACAAGTTGTTTGTGAAAGTTTAGCATTTTTTAGCAAAAATCTTATTTGCGAACAGCAACATACCTTGAAAACGGATCCTATGAGGTACAATTTTGAAATAGTCATTTTGAACCTTTTGTTGCTTAATCTGGCGCTCGCCAAGGAAGAAATCTTCGCCCTTTCTTGTTCATCCTGTTTATTAACGACGTATCGTCTCGTCTACACTAAAGTGAAGTTTTAATTTTTGCTGACGACATGAAGATTTTTAAAATAATAAAGTCCACCTATGATTGTATTCTTTTACAATTACATGCCGACATTGATAGTTTCACATTTTGGTGTGGGTAAAATAGCCTTTCACTCAACCCTTTAAAATGCAGACGGTAGTTTCTAACTCTTTCTTTGTACAACGTATATCACAGCAAAAACTCTGTAGCATCATCACAGTAAAAGATTTTTGTGTTCATTTCTGTTCCAACTTAGAATTTACACATCACATGAATTTAATTGTTAAAAAAGCAAGTTCTATGCTTTCTTGGGAAGACCCTTTTTTAAATTAATTTTATTTAAAACATTTTCTTCTTCTTTCACAACAAATTCAATTCAAAATAATGAGCTTATGACTATTGCTTCTGCTGGCCAAATATCCCTTCAGAATCACCATATATTGTGGCCGTCCGAGCAATTTATAGGCGGGGTTGAGAAGATTCTGAACGACTTCGTGTAGATCCTTATTCCTAGTTCCAGATTCCTACCAAAATCACACTCATCCAGAGCGATCACTGAAGCTGTTATGATGGGCTGCAATTTTTCCATGACTATCTCTTTGGGTTCGTCCTTTAAAGAATCGCCTGGCTTTTCCAAAGGACTGAGGATCTTCTCGATTTTGGCATCGCTGACCATCAAGTGGGCAACAACGATTCGCATATTGTGGAATGTTTTGACGCAAATTTTCCTAGCCCGCTGTGAAATAGCCTCAACCAGAGATTTTTTTCATGCTTATTCTCCTCCATAAATGCACTACTACTTATCGCCTTTTTAATATATCCCAAACCCTTGTAAATTTTTAATTGAACGGAGTTACCGGAAAGTCTTTTTCAAGGTAGTAAGCAAAAGCGTCGAACATATTTGTGGCGACGAGTTCGAAGACGCATCCCTTGGAAAGAATATTACGAACTATGAGCAAGTCTTCCACGTCCTTGGGGTCGTCACGCCAGTAACCATAGTGAATTCTGGTTCTTCGCTTAACAGCCACCGGTCCAAAGTTTCCTTTTTTTCTCTTCCATATTTTGTAAAAAAAAGTAATAATTCTTATTTTTTAAGGACATTGTATAAATAATATTACTTACCCAACGAATTTATTCAAAATGATATATTTGTTTTGACAGCAGCTATCAGCTGTTTTTTTTACATTAATTTGAGGAATGTTTCGAAAAGTGTGTTTGCTTAGTTTAACGTTAAATTGCTACTAGTTTTCGAGAGAGAGAAAAATGTATCGGAAAATTTGAGTTTTGGATGTAGGTTTTCGGCCAAAACCGATAATTTCGCGATTTGTTGAATTTAAGTAGTAAGGTGTGGTCAATACCTGTTATTATCTTGGACTGCAACTCTTAAGTATTTACATTTTCTTATATGAAGTATTTTATATATATATATATTTTTTCCATTTTTAGTTTGGCACAGAATCTCAGAAAACACTGAATAATGTAATTTCTGTTAATGGGTCCGATTTGTCAAATTGAAAATTTTGACATTTCTCGACGTTTCAAGGTCCCTAGAGTCGAAACAAAATATTTTTAGAAAGTTGTGTGTGCGTGGGTGTGGTCTTTTTCAAGGTAGTAAGTTCGTACGTCCGTACGTTCGCGACGTTTGTTCATCCTCCATAGCTCAAGAACCAGAAGAGATATATAGATTTCAAATACATTTTGTTTTATAAGGCAGAAAGGGCACTCAAGAAAATTGCGTGCGTGGTTTTTTTAACATAGCAGTTTGAAAAAAAGGTGAACATTTTGGTTAACCCTAAATATCTTACGAACCAAAAACGCTAGGGACTTGAATTAAATTTTATATAATATATTGTAACGTAATACCAAAGAAATATATTTTTTGAAAAATAATCTATTTAAAATTTTTTTAATAAATCAAAAAAACTGAAAAAAAAATTTGTCACCCCCAAAATTTTACAACTAAAATATGATTTCATCCCCAAAACAATTTTGTGTAACGAAGAATAATGTTTTTGACATCTGATAAAATTTTGAGAAAAATCGAATAGACAGTTTTTTTTTATAACAAATAAAAACCTAAAAAAAACATTACTCAAAGTTGGTAAAAATTGAATATCGATTCAAATATCTTATCAAAAATTAAAAATATTGGCTTCAAACTTATTTTATTTCAGTAATATTCAGTAATTTTTATATAAAAATCCAACAGTTCCTTTTTTCATAAAAAATAAAATCCTCAAAAAATAGTACGCAAATTTGGTAAAAATTGATACGAGTACATAAAGACAAACTTTTAAGTAAGACAAATCGACGGGATGGGAAGTTATCAGTGTGGGTCGCATCCCAGCCTATTTTTTGTTGCTTTATTAAACTGCATTACCGACCAGCATGTTTAAAGCAAAACTCAAACTCACTCAATGACATCTCTGTTCAAATCCAACCGTCACTTCTTATTTAATCTACTCCAATAAAATCGTACTAGCTCAACTGTCAAATTCAAAACCGAAAAAAAGAAACAATAACAAACAAACAGCTGTTTACGCCGCATCCCGCATGATAGTCTCTTAAATAAACTTACCGCATTTTCCAATTCTCTTATATCATCCATTTTTATAAGAGTGGAAAATGTGTCTTCTTTTTTAAAGGAGAACAAGAAGAAAAGGGCTGCCAAGAGAATATTCATGAAACCAGTTTTCCACAGTTGCGGTTTATCTATTCTTGAAGTTGGTTGGGAGAAAAAAATATCTACCGGATGCGAATTCATCTTTGTTGTGATTGAAATATTTTTTATTGTTGTTGTAAAAAAGAAGTTAAAAATCCAAATAAAAAAATAAAATATATTAAATGAAATTCTACACATTGAAAACAAGTGAAAAATATGATGATAATTTCCTGTGAAATGTTTGAATTTATCCTAAAAAGTGTGTGTATCTAGTATCTAGGCGGTTTGCAATTTCAAAAAATAAATAAGTAGAAAAGTATCGCTCTGAAGAAAAAAAAAAGGATAAAGTGTATCTACAATAATTCCAGCAGTAATATCTACTTCTTAGCAACAACAACAAGAAGAACAACAACAACAACACTCACAGCAAAATAAGGATGGAAAGTTCTCCAAATTCCATTGAGATGCAGATAGATAGCTTCCTGGAGCATTTTAAGCGAAGTGCTTCTAAGGCCATGGACGCCGACTGGGTTGTGGGTGGTAGCAGCATAAGCAGCATGAGCAGCAGTTGCAATGGAGTGTCTGCTTTTGGGAATTTAACCAAAACTAGAAGCCGTTCAAGTTGCTTGGATGTAACGGAATTGTCAGGTTCGTGATAAATATACATATGTCCGAAATATCCTTTTTCTTTTCGTCCTTTATTTTTATTCTTATGCTACAAAAACACACCCCCGGTCTAACTATATCGATTAGTTTTCCATTCGGAATGACATTGACGACGATGAGCGACGCTAGGTTTTCCTTATGCTTTATATATACTAAACACTCCTCCTCTATGCCCCTTTCTGCATTTCCTGGATACAAGACCCTTGCTCAAGGGGTTAGTGTCCTTTGATAAGTCTTCGTTCGTTCATTCGGTTGGAGTAAAACACCACGTTGAGTGACTTGCTACGTCGTCGGTCGTCGAGGACTATACGTAGCTTCGTGGGTCGTTTGTCGTTGTTGCATGGAAAAATATGAATTTTTTGTCCGCCCATATCCTTGTGCATCATCTTCCCTAACTACTCCTGCCTCTGATGGGGCTCTCGTGTGGATGTGAAGTGTGTATTTGTTGCTGTACTACCACCCCTTGTGTGCTACTCGACTTTGCTCTGATGTTCTGGTGTTGTCCGCAACTAAAGGGTGGAAATGGCAGAAAATCGATTCCCATATTCTCTGGCACCACCACCACCGCACCAAGCCGCCGTTCCGACCGTATCGGGGTGCATGAAACTTGTGAGGGTAATTACTGAATTCTATGATTGCAATTCATCCCTCTTCATGACGCTTCGTTGCCCTGCGTCGTAGTTGTTGTTGTCGTTCCATGATGGTTTTTTTTTCGTCTTCTTCATATAGACGAGCTCAAGCCTTTAGAGAGGGATTCGTGCGTAGCCTGGCTATAGGTACACATTCAAGGATATGGATATGGAAGGAAACTTGTTGAAAGCGCAATTAACTTGTTTGTGCCACAGAGGAAGAGATAAATTCAGATTCCGAAGGATATAAATTATTAAATGCCAGCAGCCGTGTAGCAGAAATGTTAAAGTAAAACGTAAAATAAAAATAAATTACGTCGCTATAAAAATACGTATATGATGAAAAAATGCGCGGGAAAAACGAAATGAATTTAGAAAGGAAAGGCGCACAACCAAATGGTACATGTAGCTTTATGTATAGAGTAGATTTACCCTTCGTAACTTTGCAACTACAACATTCCTACGTTGTTTTTCATTTCCTCTTCGAATAACCAATCGTAAATGACCTTGAGTTGTTCCATATGCAAGAGGAGCTAAATGAGAGAAGTACGTAGTATTATGTACCTACAACCGTTACCATTGCAGCCTACTTTTGGATACCATCATGATGATGTTTCCGTTACCGACCATGCTTTCGGCCGTGATGGTGTGACCATGATTTTTAAAAATTCTTGTTTAGTTACTCTTAAACATTAAAAACTAGAACTAGGTTGTGTTAAGATGGTTTTTAAAATGAACACAGAAAAGCCTAGTAACTGATGCTGATGGAGAACTAGGTGCATGTTCTGCACTCATGGTGGGATACACTTGCTCTTGGATAGCTGATGGAGGACTTTAAGAAGAGAGTTAACATTTAATTAGTGCGACTGAAAACTTGACGATTTAAAAGTTTGTCCGTAGAATAACGTCTACGTGAGTGTAAGCAAAAGGCATATGAGCAAAGAAAAACGTTTTTAATAAATTAGAGACTTTCACAACGACTACATACGTTATTAGTCAAATTTGTGAAGGTTTATTTTAGGATGTTTGCATTTACATGAAAAAAACGTACAAATAATTTTTTAACAGCTTAAATTTTCAGAATCGGCAGACACTGAAAAGTTTTATTGTGTCACTTAAACAAAGTCCCTTAAAAAATAAATTTTAAGCCTAGTGATGACAACAACTAGATTAACTGCAAATAACTAGGTCTTATGTTTAAATTTGTATTTGATTTAAATTAAGAATGCAGACCAATTTGTTTGAAATTCGGTCGAATAAAAAAGTGCGTATACGCCTGAGTGTACCATACTAGTTTATTTTTATACTCAGCAAGAATTTTTTAGAATCTTTCATTCTGCTTCCAAAAATTATTCTGATTGTTTATACAAAAATCGATAAATAAAAGACCTAAACTTTTGTAAAAATTAAGTTAAAAAAAAATAAAACGTATTGAATAAAAAAGCATTATTTTGATGAAACATAAAGTTTTATTATTATTTTCGACACATCATGTTGGTTACTTAAAAAAACAGAGTTTTCCTGAAATACTGGCTATTTATAAGGTTTAAATTTGTATGAACAGGCACACAGTGTTATGATACAGTTTGGTAATTGATTTAAAGCTTAATCATAAACTATATTAACTTCCCATAGGAAGTTATTGTAATGGGTCCGATTTGTCAAATTGACGTTTCCAGGTCCCTAGAGTCGAAATAAAAGATTTTTAGAAAGATGTCTGTGGGTGCTTGAGTACGTACGTTCGTATGTCCGTATGTCCGTACGTCCGTACGTTCGCGACGTTTTTTTTGTCGTCCTTACCTCAAGAATAAGAAGAGATATTGATTTCAAATAAATTTTGTTATACAGATAATAAGGCAGAAAGATGTAGAGAGGGCTCTCAAGAAAATTGCGTGGGTGGTTTTTTTACCATAGCAGTTTGAAAAAAGTTGAACATTTTGGTTAACCCTAAATATCTTACGAACCAAAAACGCTAGAGACTTAAATTAAATTTTATATAACATATTGTAACGTGATTTCAAAGAAGTATATTTTTTGAAAAAAAAATCCATTAAACGTGTTTTTTTATAAATCGAAAAAAATGAAGAAAAAAAATGTGTCACCTCCAATATTTTACTACTTAAATATGATTTCATCTCCAAAACAATTTTGTGCAACGAAGAATTATGTTTTTGACATCTGTTAAATTTTGATAAAAATCGAAATGATAGTTTTTTGACAAAAAATAAAAATCTAAAAAAAACATTACTCAAAGTTGGTAAAAATTAAATATCGATTCAAATATCTTTTCCAAAACTTGAAGTTTGGGCTTCAAACTTATTTTATTTTATAAGAAATATTGTTTTCAACATTTTGAAAAATGTTGAGAAAAATCGAGTTAACCGTTTTTTTTTACAAAAAATAAAAACCTAAAATAAAAATTAATAAAAGTTGGTAAAAATTGATTTTCGACTCAAATATCTTTTCAAAACTTTGAGATATTGGCTTTAAATTACTTTTATCTTTCAAAACCTATTGTTGTCAACAATCAGTAAAATTTGGAAAAAAAAAATCGAATTGACAGTGTTTTTACAAAACATAAAAACATAATACTAAAACTTGGTAAAAATTTACTTTTGACTCAAATAGCTTTTCAAAAATTAAAAATATTGGCTTTAAACTTATTTTATTTCACAGAAAATATTGTTTTCGATATTCAGTAATTTTTATATAAAAATCCAACAGTTCGTTTTTTCATAGAAAATAAAATCTACAAAAAATATTACGCAAATTCGGTAAAAATGTATACGGGTACATATAGACAAACTTTTATGCAAGACAAATCGACAGACGGGATGGGAAGTTATCAGTGTGGGTAGCATCCCAACCTCTTTTTTTTGTCTTCTTTTGTTTTGTGGTGCGTAAATAAACAAAGAAGACGGTTTTCCGACCACACGACATATAATTGTCCATGCGCGTAACAGGGAAACTCCAAGTTGATTCCGCTAACCAATGTAAATGTAAGCATTTCAAATCGAATGGCAAATCCGTTGGAATCATCGGTATTCGGTATTAATGATTATTGCCTCAATGACTTCATCAGCTTTTTCACAGCCAGTCTTGTTCCATTGCATAGTCGAGGTTGATTAATGTTACGCAGCATAATGACAACTGATCCTACTTTTAACTGCAAATTGTGAGGTGATAATCCAGGTAATTCCAGTGAATTTAAAAACTCCGTGGGATTGTTGACTTCGTCATGCTGGTTCATAACGGTGTCGACTGTTTTGAAGGAAACCAACTGTCCTGGAAGAAAATTCTGAATGGTCGCATTGATATCTTTGACATCTTTGTTTATTTTTCACTGCCAATATTGCTCGTTCACCCAGCCAATTATGGTTATTAAACTTTTGCCTTACATCTGGAAAAACACGCTGAATAAACTCCTCTTTTGAATATGTCATGTGACAGAAATCTGTGGTTAATGTGATAAATCCGGTCGAGGTGTCCATTGCAACTTTATTATTTCCAATATCTAACAACTGCTTCGCAAACACATTTGCAGTTTCATCATGTTGCAAAAATACTTGCATGTTAGTTGTTAATTTGAGTGTCTTTACGTACTGCCACAAATTCTATGATTTTAGGCATGTATTTAGTTCATTAGCAATAGTTGATCGGGGAATAACTGGAAGAGTCTGACGAAAATCACCTGACAACAGAATCATGGGCCCACCAAAAACACATAACGAAGACCTTTCAATGTTCTGTCCAGCGCCTCCAGTGACCTCTTATAGGCCATTGTCCATTCATCCCAAACAATTAATTTGCATACCTCTAGGATCTTGGTCATTACGGTATTTTTGGCGAAATATGAAAACAAATTTGCCCTTCCCTTACAAAACTGACTACCAACTGATTGAATTACTATGGGAAGGCCAATTTTTTTATATTTCGATTAGGATTTGGGTCCTCTTTATTATAATGTAAAATAATCTTAACTTAATGAAACTAAAATTATATTAAAATTACTGCATGCAGAACTATGAAATAGGTATGTAATCAGGCTAAGACGTAAATCCCCTACCTGACTAGACTACCCATTATCAAGCCACCAAAACTGGTTCTACTACTTCATCCTATCAATTCAGTCCTGTTCGAACACAGCCCTACTGAACCGAAAGAGTTCTGCTCTGTCTTGTGCCATGGCATTTTAAAGAAGTTCATTATACACGGTTCTTTCTCTGACGTTCTTTGCAGATAGATGATATCTTATGTCAGACAGCATCTATTTAAAAAGAAGGAATGCCTCAGGTAAATGAAGCGCTCAATACTCGTCATTCAAATATAACGCTCAGAAAATTAAATTGTTCGTCAAAGACACCACTCGAAATGTGACCTCGAACGAGTTTTATAAAGAAATTGTCAATGTTGTTGATTCAAGCCAATTTGTATGGAACCTCGTTTAAATAGTGATGACCATAAAAAGATTCTGCTGTGTGATGTAAGCCGGTACAGCGTCGTAAACACTGCCTTTCGAACACCCAAAGCTTCTCCATCTGGGAATCACCGGCAGTATGACGGACACATAGCAAATTACCTTTACTCTGGGTTCAAGCCATTTCGTCAAACTGAAGGCTCCTCTGGCATTGGTCAGAGCAGCATTTATATGTTTATCAAAATATAAAAACTGATTTAACCAGATTCCGAGATACTTCACTGCACTTGTGATCGTTAATCGCTGCCCGTGAATATCAACGATGACCATCTTACACCAATTCTTTCATGTATCCCTCGTGGCCCTAGCCATGGGAGTCCGGAATAGAATTATTTCCGACTTCTGTTTATTTAAAGTTTCCAGTCGTCGCAATATCGCAGGATGTTGTCGAAATGACGATGCAGGGGAATTTAAATAAGCTCAACGCAATTAGATCGTCGGCGTACACAATTGCCTTTGTAAGACTACCTATCAGATCGATGGTGTAAACTCTGAAGAGAATCGTCAAATTCCCCGCTCCCTGTTGAAGACTATTTTTAATTTGGAGTGTTTTGATAGAAGTTACATTGCCACTTCGACAACAAACTGTATATTGCAAAGGATATTATAGAGCATATACAACAATGGTTTGCTTATACCAAGCTTGCTCAGTTTTAGATAAAAACCTTCTTAATAAAAAAAATAAATTGGGTGGCACAAAAGTCCGTTTGAGAAAAAATTTGAGAAAGCACTTCTCATGACAAGAATTACTCTTGGAGAATTCGTCAATTCCTCGCAAGAGGTAGTACATGTGAAAAAACTTTAGGTTGCATAGGCAGGGATCGAACCCAAGACCTCTCGCATGACAGCCACGGGTACTACCTTCTAAAAGCCTTTTCCAAATCTGATTCCATTGGATATCAGAAACAAGTTTAGAAGCAGCCTGGATGGTACCTTGACCCGCCTTGAACCCGGAATTTTTGTCCAGAATTATTTTATTGTCCGGAGCGGACTTAGTCAGTGCCCTATTGATGCTCGGAAGAAGATTTATCGACCGAAGATTCGAAGGTTTGAAGTTGTGGAGAAGATGAACCACAGTGGGCTTCCTATGCTGACTATTTGTTCGTTTTTTTATATTAACAAGGGACTTGGTCTCCTTTGCTCGATGATTATGGCATTTGCCCAGAAATTTTCATTGAACCGCATGAAAGTGCGGTTCTCAGATCGCTATCTTCTATGAACTCATTACTTTAATTTCGAGTTTTTTTATTAAGTGTCAAGTGCGAAGATTCTATCTATAACCACACTTCACGAATGTGGAATGTTTTTCAAGGTAGACCTACCGACATTCAAAACCAACTATTATCGGTATTTGATTTAAAATCATAAATTTTCGAGGTGTCAATTTTTTTTACAGTTTATTTAGATTTATAAAAAAACTGTTAATTGGAGCTTTTTCAAAAATATACTTGTTTGGAATCACGTTGCAAAATATAATATAAAATTAAATACAAGCCTCTAGCGTCATTGGTTCGTGACATATTTAAGGTTAACCAAAATGTTCACCTTTTTTTAAACTGTATTGTTAAAAAAAAACCACCCACGCAATTTTCTAAATAGCCCTTTCTGGATCTTTCTGCATTAGTATCTTTATAACAACATTCATTTGAAGTCGATATATTTTCTGGTTCTTGAGCTATGGACGACGAAAAAAACGCACTCTACGGACCTTAAAACGTCGAGAAATGTCAAAATTTTCAATTTGACAAATCGAACCCATTACAATAAAATGTTTCAATGCATTTTGGGAGATTTTTAACATGTTTTGAAAAACCCTTTCACAAAAGAGTTTGAATCGTTTTGTAAAAGCAAAATGATGCCAGTTGCAAACCCTCGCACCATGCTTTAATTTATCTACAAAACCTATACATAGTAATTAACTTATGATTTTGTTCACGAAAAAGCAATACTTTATTTTTCTCAAGTTTTTAACTTTACATGTTTGAAGCTTGCGTTTTGAACTTTCTAAACCAAAATTTTTCTAAAACAAAAAATAATTCAAAAACTTAAAAAACCGTCTTCATTTGGTTAAGTGACATTTACATCTGTCTTCTTAATGTGTACCTATTCGTCTTTAAGAAAAAAATTATATCCCCATAACTTAGTTGCATCTGTTTTGGAATGAATCCAAAAAAGATCCATCTCAAATTGAAATGTGAAAGGTGTGTTAAAGATCCATTAAAAAAAGGAAAAATTATGTCATGCATACGTTGAACACTCATATATCTTCTTCCTCATGAACAATGGTCAATTTAAACCCTCCCTTCCTTAGAATTACACCTTACAATACTAGCTTAGTGCATACTTAGCATCTTAGCCTTGATTATACCACCTGAGACAACTTGAAACAAAATAATCATGTGCTATGCATTGAGGTATTTTTATATTTCAAAATGTCAACTTTATTTCTTACATAGCATAACAGTTAACAAAATATGTAGAGGCTGATTAAAAGAAGCCTTACCCCTTGACTTTTTAAAAATCGTTATTGAAACAGATTCAAATAATATCTTCTAAGTACTCAATTTCGAAAGTTGTCTCATAGCAGTTCAATAGAATTCAACATGTAAATGGTACTTAAGTGAAAATAATTGACGGTCTTATCTCAATATCAATCGAAAACTAACTTATTAACGCCTATAAACACAAGTTGTATCTCCTAAAAACAAAATTCACTTTTTAAAATATGGAGCACAACCTTAATATTTCTTCGCACGCAATACCACAATATTTTTGTAAACTTAAACCAAATCCAATCGAAAAACATGAAAACTAAAATAATAATCATTTCAATCACTAACCCAATAACTTAACATCAATAAAACTTCTCAATTCAATCAATTAAAGTTCATCTACAGGGTTTGTCTACCCTCCAATACCTTCTTGTCTATCTTTTGAAATTTGTGTTGATTTTGATTCAGTTAATGTGAAAAACGTATTTCAAACTTTTTTTTTTGAGACAGCACGCGCTTCTATTGAGGTATTCACCAAAATGTTCAGATATTTTTAGATCTTCATTTCATTTTTGAAGAAAAAAGAAATACTGAGGTATATTAAGACTTTACGAGTATGTAGTATGTACGCATTTTCCTAAGAAAAACTCAATCTAAAAGAGCTGCGTTCATTCCAACACTGATGTTTCTATGTGAAGGAAAAATATTAATTAAAAATATAAATATCTATTGATGGAACGTGAGATGCTTATTTTTCGTCATACTTTTTTCCCGGAATGAGATTTTAAATGCAAGAAATAACATGCACCTTGCATTTGCCACAAATGAAACTTAAAACTTTTCTTAAAGAGTGAAAACTCCGACAGCTTTTTGTCATTCACTTTCAAATGAAATATTAGACTACATTTGCATTGATATTTTTTTACCTGCTCTATATGTTGTATTATTTTCAAAGAAAAGATGTGGACAACAGTACGACGACGTACAACATAATTTATTGGAAAACTTTTAAGACTTTTTACTTTTTTGTTTGTTAATTTCTAAATATAAAATTTACCTGTGCCAGGAAAATTTAAATGCACAAATGAGTCGCAAGCATTTGCTTCACAAATTCACACTTACTTACTTCAAGAAAAAATAAGAAAGGCAACGTTCTTGATGTTTGGTAATTTTGTCGAAAAATTAAATTTGCCGAACAACATCAATTTTCAAGTTTTTAATATTTAAACCTTTTTTATGTTAGAAACTTCCTTGAAACTGGATGGATGTGTTCGTAGAGTAGTTTTATGTATACAAGACACTATGGCGTCATTTTAAAATTAACTTTAATATTTCGACAGAATATTTTTTCAATCTATTTCAACTTTTGTTTTCTAAATTTATTGATTGTATGTTTTTTAATGAGTCGATGGTGAACTTTTATTTAATCTTTTATCTCACTGTACTATCTATGAATTCCCAAAAAAAAAAACAATTAAGAATTGAATTCCTATCAAAAATTTTGAAAAATTGGTTTAACACCTCGAATACCTTGACATAATATTCGAAGTTTAGTAAATAAAAATTTGTACATTATTTTCAACTTTTTAAAGCACTAATCAAAAGTTTGCAAGCCTTCAATCAGGTCGCACTTAATAAAGTTAACTGAACTATTTTTTAATATTGGTCAGAAATGCGAAAATGGTTAAAGTTTTTCTAAAATAATATATAAAGTTTTGCTAAATTAATGTATTAATGAATTGTTGCCTTTGAATATTTCCGCGACAGCATAAATCTGTCTTTCGATGTGGGTTTACTTTAACCTTATTTCATGCTTGTTATAAAATAAAGCATGTAAGTAACGCCTTAGAACTGTTTGTTGCGAGAATCAGAAGAAAAAGACTTACTCAGTTTTTAAAATAATATTAAAATACAAATTTAGAAGTAAAGAGTTAAGCATTCATATGAATTAAATATACCACATTCAACATTAATTGAAAAAGATTCAAAATAAAAAAAAAAAACAAAGAGTTCACAAAAGTCAAGCAATTGGTCATAATGACGTTTAATTAAAATAATAATGTGCCAGGATTTCCAAAAACAAAAATAGTTTTATTCATAACTACTTGAAATACATCCAACAAGAACATAAAACTAAAATCTTCAAAACAATGGGGATTTCGACATTATTCCCAAGTGCAAAATCTCCAAAAACAAAATCCCCACACTTTTAAAAATCCTCAAAGTCGTTATCCCCAAGTAAAATAAATATCCAAAAATAACATCCCTAGGACCTAAATCCCCATTTTTCGAATTCTGGATTTGGGGATTTTTGTTTTGGGGATTTTGGCTTCTGAGATTTGGGGTTTATGTTTTGGGTATTTTGTTTTGCGAATTTTGTTTTGCTTAGGAGCTAGGGTACCTAACCTGTTTTTGTGTTATGATGTACGTTTTTGAACGTTACTTTGACGCACAATTTTTTTTACTAAATTGTATGCTTTTTTTAAATTACAAATTGGGTTATTTTGGCGCTACATTACATAACAAGACATCTTAAAAAGTGAACTGTCAATGGTCTTAGAAAATTATATTTCAGTTTCAAGTGTGGAAAAGAAATAGCCATAATGTCATATGTATTTCTTATTGAGTGTTGAAAATATTTTGAGAGACATGAAAACCTGTTAATAACAATAATCTTCTAATGAAAACAAGACCTGGAATGGAAAATTGAATATCTTACTTCTATTAACGCTAAGAAGATGTTTCTGAGTTCAATGAGGTGGGTTGTCTTATGTGCAGTTTTTCGCTAAAGTCGCGATTTAAATTTTTTTTGGCAACATAGAAATCTGTTTGGTGGTTTATTCGCACCTTGAAAAATTCGAAAGTTTTATATTGGAGATTTTTTGTCTTCTAATCAAAATCTTTTTATGTTTATATAAACATAACAAAAATGTGAACTAAATGAAATCTAACCAGTTCAATAATTGACTTTGAAAAGATAATCATTGAAGTTTTTCTTACAGTATTTTATGATTAACTCTATCAAATGCCTTCCAAAAATTTGTATATAAAACAGAATTTTCTAAATAAAGTGAGATTGGTTGCTGTTTACTTGTCACTCAAAAACCCTATGTTTAAAAGGTGATATATATTCTTTAACAGCTTCATACATCTTTTTTTTTAACAAGAGATTAAAAAACTTTTGGAAGCAAGTGTAATTTTGGATTAGGCCTACAGTTTTCAACACATTGTTTTTACACATGAATTGGAAATATGTATGAACTTTTGCAACATTCAAAAAAACATAATTTTTAAGAGACAAATTAAAAATATACGAAAGTGACTTCGATAGATTTAATCTACAAATTTGTTTGAAATATTGAGGAAAAATTATCAGGAGTCAAACTAAAACTATTTTTTAAACTACCTAATTCTGACTAAAACCTCGTCTTCAGAAAGAGAATTATGTGTTAAATTTAAATGAGTTTTAGCTGAAATATCAGACTCTATTACAAATGGTTTTGAGGTCATTACTTACTATCCCATCATAGATCATAGCAGACGGGATTCGAAAAAAAATCCTCTTAGAATTAATATAGTACCAAAAACATTGTGAACTCTATTTAATTTTCGATTCAATTGTCCAAACATACGTAGAATTTTGTTTAGATATTCATACTTAGGTGGGGTGGGGCGTATTCGCTTCAAAACTAGGGTTGACTTTAATCTTACATTGCATTTTTACGTTCACGAAAAAAGTTCATTTACGAGCTACATAGTATGCCTTGACGGCTTATGATTTAGAAAGTAGTCTATCAGGGTTAAAGTCGGCAGTACTTAGAAAAAAGTAAAGATTATCACAGTTGTGTCTATTTTTGAACATGTTGCGTTTTCAATTTAGGGAGCGTATTAAGTATTACGTGATTTCGGAACCCCCTCCTCCCCTTGTAACGTAAATAAACTCTTAAAATAAAACAACAATTTTATTTTAATCTTTGACAATGTAATTATAAATTGAAACCCAACTGAAATTGAACATTTTACACGAAATAAAAAATTAAATTAACAAAATTAAAAAATAATTAACTATTAACCGAGTATCTAAGTAGGTCTATAAAAACAATTCGATTGAAATTACTGCTCCTCTGTCCATGGGTTTGCTAGCCACTCAGATTCTTTTATCACTTGCATCTGGATTGCAGACGAAGATGGTTCTGGAGTTGTTAAGCCACTTGCATCAACTTCGTCTTTGTCGAGCCAGTCAGCATCCTCATGTTTCATAACGACACACAACGCAGAGAAGCTCATTCGCCCTTCTGGCAGCAGGGCGTTGTGGCCGCACTCTACTTTCACAATGGTCTGGGACAGTCTTGCCATGCACGTAACGACAGTGCATTTGAACACTCTTGTGAGATGTGAAATAGATTCCACAGGTTGGACCTACTTTTTTTTTAGGTCTGATTGTACATATGGACAAAAGAAATCGTAAGGCATCTGCTGAAACCCTTCTAGAGGAGGTGACAGGTCAACGGACAACCTCAAAAGATGCGGCGAAAACTTGGATGTTCCTTTGTCTAGTAAACTGGGTACTACGAGCTTGCTTGGAGTTTGAAATATTGGGCATGAAAGTATCCGCAAGCACAGATTTCAATGCACTTATCGGTGGTGAGCTGCAGGATTCATATACGCATTTTATAACCAGTGAGAAATATTGCGATTCACGGACGTGAACACTATACCACGCCAGATTTGGATCTTCAAGCTGTCTATAGTCCGCCGAAACGTCGTAATTATCAATTTTCCTTTCTATCCACACTTCTGCAAGTGTTTCCCTAGCGTGCTGAAAATTGCGTTTTTCAATCCTTAGTAATTTATTTGTCATCGTGATGAGAACCGAAATTGCGTTGGCATTTTTTTGACACATTTTCTCTGGCAAAGTGGCAAGTCAGCATGAGAGCCTTTATAGGCCAAGAATGATGATACAAATCTCCCACTTTTGAGGACATTACAGTAACTCTATGAACCCACTTTAATAACACCGACTATAGCAATGTGTTTCTGCATAAACACTAACGAATGCTAACAACGAGAACAACAATAGATGACGTACAATACAACACAATCAATGGATTTCCCGTTAAATATAAACAAAAAGGTTTGTCAACTAGCTAGAAGAAATCAAAAATGTCGATCAGACTTATACAATCAAGGGATTTCCCGTAAAACGTATATGAAAAGGGTTTTGGAGTTTTAATTCTCTGTTCAGAGCGCACTCTGTGAGCTCAGAATAAAATAACAGAGTAAACGGAGTAAAATGCTGAACACAAACAATTTGATATTTGAAAGCCGGGATATTAAAAAAAACATCGTCAACACAAGATAAATGACGGAAGAGGCAGGTCGCTCTACTGCAAAAGGAAAGATAATTTAGAGAAAACTAATTGCATAATGCATATAGCATTTTTATGAATCAAATTTATTTCAGGCGTCAAATACGTCAACGATATGACGACGATATATTATGTTTTAAATTAATTTGATTAAAGAAAATTGTTTAACGCCTTTAAACAGACGACATTTCAAATCATGACAGTTTAGTGCTCAAGTTGTTTCATAATTAAATCAGAGAGCTCTGAACATACCTTGCTCAGAACTCTACTCTACTCTACTCTGTTCGCTCAGACTCTGCTCAGTGCTTAGCTCTGAACTAAAAAAGGAAAACGCCAAATGCAATCTTTCTTCGACATTAGAACAAACTCACTGTTATAAAGATTCCCAAAAGAATAAGTCCATTAAGATTCTACTACATGGTTTGACCTTTCCAACCATAGGCTTTCAAAGTTCCTTATAAATCTATAAGGATATGTACATCTTATTATCTTAAAACGGGCTTAAATAAAGTTTCAAGCGATAAATGACACTGATCGAATCATAATCATAACTCCAAATAATTGTGGATTCTATCTGACTTGGCCGCACTATGTCCTTAGGTTGATGTGCACAGAAATAGGAACCTATTGAACTAATTTATTTCAATTTTTTAAATTACTAACACATTGATTTCTTTCACAACCCCATTACATGTCCTTTTATAGACCCGATAGCTTTAAGTAAAAATAGGTCATCACATAACTCACCCTGCTCATAGCTTCATTTGATGGAAAGGATATACAAAAATCATGTCAAACTAAAGAAAAATGTTATCAATCCTGAGGCTATTTTTATCGGACAAATAAGCATAAGCAAAAAGATAGAATCAAAAAGAAACCCTCATTTAGATGAAGGATAATAAAAGAAAGAAGTAAAAAAAGGACATTGTGTTGGTCACTCCCTTGGAAATAATATCCTGTGTGGAATCGTTTTCTTTGGCTCATATAAAACACGAAGGAAATGAATGAAAATACATATAAATATCTGTATTTTCTATTTCTTTGAAACGATTCCGATTCTGCGTTTTATCTATCTAAAGTTACAACACTTTAAAGAAAGACTAAACTGGAATGACCCATAATATTCATTGAAACTGGATCAGATCACGAACTCTAAATGGAAGTACATTACATATGTACATTTTCTTTGTTGTTGTTTCTTCAAAAGACTTCAGATTCAGAAGAAGGAAAACGACTGTGAACAGCGAAAATTGCAGTAGTATCCATTAATTGGCAGCAGCAGGAAAATTCTATATAGATAAACCAGCCCTGGTACTGTACGTCATATGAAGCCTTTCCTATATACGTAGGAATATAATCATAGGTATGGTCGGGAAAAACTAGGAAATCAAAATGCGACGACGACGACAGTTTTATTGCTTCGGTGGGCAAAAGTTGAACAAAAAAAAAAGGGGGTAGGGTTTGAAGACGCCGGCCGGACGACCAAACGACGAGCGACCGACGTCTGTCTGGAGTTTCTTTTTAGACGTATAAATGAGAACATTGGGAACAACATCAGGGCAGTGTTGAGAAATATGGGGAACATAATCACACTGGGTCTGGGATGCGATTTTATTTCATGTTGAAGCAAAAACAACAAAAACAATTAACTGATTGCGCAAAATGTGGGTTATTGCAAAAGGAGTCTTTTCAGTTCGTATTCTGTACACGAGAATATTATGTACTCATAGGCTAAAAATGCAAATGAACTATTGCAGTCGATGTTCATAAATTCTGGAAGGAAAACCAGGAGATATGTATTCAACATATTTACGTATCAGAATAAATATGCTTTATTCAGTTTTTATTTAAGTTTACGAGTATGTTGGGTAAACAGCAGCTAGTAAATGGGGTCACCATATTCTGAAAGACAATAAACAGAAATTTACAAAACACAATGAACAATAAGTTTTCAGAGACCAAAAGTCCATAGACCCTCCAGAGAATACACATAAAGAGGTATACAACTATATTGAGTTAAAAAGGTTTATTACCTTTAACTTTTGTGTCCTTAATTTGACTTTTGATATCATTTTTTTGTATGAAAGTTAATCATTTCTTTATCAGTTATATATCATGATAAAGGAGTCGTAATTAAAAAGAAAATGGTAATTTCGGAAAATTATAATGAATTGCTTTAATTACCTTCACTTTTTGTGTTATAATAAAATAAAGAAAAACAAAAAAAAAAAAAAACACTATAAAGGTATAGATATTCCAAAAATCAATAGATCGGATAATAACTTCGAAACATGCAAAGTCTTTTCCCCCAAAATTAAAATACAAAACACTGAAACTTAAACTAAGGCAAGAAAACACTTTAATTGAAGGAATGTTAGCAGGTATTTTTTTTGTCTTAACGAATTTAGTAATAAAAAAAATAAAAAACGAATAAAATTTGCATGCAAAAGTTTTCCCCTGGAACTCAAAGTGTGGATAGGATAGGATAGTTTATGTCCATAATATAATTAATCAATTTTATTTTATTTGAAGAATTAGTGTATGACGAGACAGTGGATAGCATTTAATTAGTCTTCTTATTATTAATTAATTATTCATAATAATTTATTCATATTTTCTAATTGGTTGGTCAATTGGAAATTCAGATGCAGAAAGAGTTTTTTTCTAAGTGAGACTGAATAGCGTACAATTTTAATAAAAGTTGGAGTTGATCAAAGACTTAAGTTATCATAGCCGGATACTTCGGTTGTAAGCCCTTTAAGATCCATCTTTAGAATCGATGCATTTTTGGCAAGAACATTAAAAAAAAATTAAAAATTGGTTTTCATTTTTAAAATCCTCTCAAAAAACACAGCTGGGGAGTTTGTATAGTTTTATCTTATAGTTACCAATTTTCTTAAAATTTAAACTGTTCCGTTGCTTATGTGACACGTATCTTCGTCTTGCTGAAAAGTCTTATACATCAAAGTAATTAAGTAATTTTTTTCAGACATTTCTATCACACTTTTAGCCAATTCACCTTTCCAGCTAAGATGACGGGTGATTTTGTCAGCAGAAAATGATTTGTTTTTATTCGGGTGGTCGAAGGCAAGTTTGCTTAACTATTGGTAATTTTTGGTGTGATAAATCTATTGAATAGGGGTGTTGTTCTGTAGTGATAATAGTTACTTGGAAGAATGCATCTTCTCTCTCATCTTCAAAAAAACATTTTTCTTTAAATTAATGTCTGTTATGAAATTTTAAACGTTAAATGAATAAAGTATAATTTACAAATGGTAAAGAAGCATTTTCCTGCTTTTTAAGTTAGAGGAGTACTTTAGCGTTAAAGAATACTTTATATCGATTAAAATTAGTCAACCGTCATTCTTAAACTTTTTTTAGAGTCGACTTCGAATTTAAAAACAATCTAGGGTAGGTTTTAAATGTTTAAAAATTTGCACCAACATCTTTCTTTGTCCTCATTATAAATTAGCCAAAACCATTTTTATCAGCTTTTATTTTTTTTTTTTGTAAAAAAAAGTTGTCAGTTGAATTTTTCTTAAGAATTAACTAAAAGAAAGGAACAATATTTTGCATATAATAAAATATTTTTGATTTCAATGCATGTTTTTGTTCCATTTTAGTCGAAAATCAACAAATGTTGACGTATTTTTATTAGCCGATTGGATTTTTCTAAGAAAATTACAATAAAAAAAACAATATTTCTGTAGAATAAATAAAATTTGAATTCCCTAATTTTGTCTCAAAATATTCGTTTTACCAGTTTTGTGTAGTATTTTTTTGTTTTATAAATGTGATTTGGATATTTGTTAAAATGTAAGCGATGTTAAAAACAAAATTCTAAACTATTTAGTCAAATGTTAAAGCAATTTCAGAAATTCACTTAGCTTCAAAGATAATTAAGCCAATTTTAAACGGTTTTAACAGTTTCTATCGATTCAAATTTTGCTAATGTTACGGAATTGTAACTTTTACTTTTGTCAAATTGATAAATCCATAAAACATTTGTCAATTACAAAAAAATTAATAAATAAATTATGTGGCGTAACAGTCCATGAAGAACCAGGGCCTAGTGACTTACAACTCTCAACCATTTCTGTGTGCGAGTAATGTTGCCAGAATTGTAAGGGCCCTACAGTTTATATGCCGAATCCGAACGGCTAATTTGAGAAAGCACTTTTTGTGACAAGAATTACTCTTGGAGGATTTGTCAATTCCTGGAAAGAGGCAGCACCCGTGAAAAAAGACCCCTTGCATGACAATCCAACGCACTAACCATCACGCTACGGGTACCACAATCGTCCAGTCTAAAGTTGGGAGTGTTAATTAATAGGTCCGCTTAAGTTTATTTTAAAGAACTGACACTACATAGATATGTTGTAGTGACACGTGTTCAAATGTCCGTTTTACTGTAAAAGTGAATATGCTTAATATTGAGGCAATTAGAGTTTTCGACTTTTCTATGAAAAATGTTTCATATGTCAAAACGTTTTTGTTCAATCTGTACAGTTTTTCTGGAGGTGCAATCATTTTTTGTTTGTAAAATTTTTAAGGTAACAAATATTTTGGTTTAGTTTATAAAAACAATTAATAGAATTCTTTCGAGCTCATACTAATCTTATATCACTTTACAATGCATACAACAAAATGTAATTGAAGTCGACAGCGTTTTTGCTCCGGGAGATATTAGGGGTTAACCAAATTGTTCACATTCAGCCCTATTGCGAGTGAAAATTCCCATTTCCCCTTTCCCTAATTGTGAGTTTCGGTCTTTCGGACGAAAAAATTCCCCATGTTCGAAAAAATCCCCTTATTATAAGCATTTTTTCCGTGTGAAATGTTACGTTCTTAAGCTTAAAGCGAAATGCTTTTAAATAAAATGCAACAAAACCCTAAAATTGCTAAAGGCTTTATAAAACAAAGTCGCAAAACAGTTTTAGAGTTATGGAAGCAGCTCACATTAAAGCTTAACAGCGCAGGCCCGCCCGGTAAAAATTAATGCGAGTGGAAAAAAGTAAGTTTGTTTTGTAGTTCTAATTCATTTTTATTTGAAATTATTTGTAAATAGGTTTGGATTGACCAAAAGCGATACGTGCGCAAAAAAGCAGCAACGAATAAAATCCACCAAAGAGGAACAGGAGGTGGACCAAATAAAACCCAAAAATCTTCACCCTCAGAAGAGACTATATTCCAACTGGTTGGAATGAGTGAAGCAGTGGAAGGAGTCCCCAAATCACCCTGCTTTGGGTTGCCTGCTTTGAAGAAATGGTTTTGAATGAAGAATATTGTCTAACTGCGGTTGGTTCATCTTCAGATCTATTTAATTATGACTTGAAGTTACTCCTCAAAACGAAAATGACCAACCACCTCCTCCGACTCCTCAAATCAATAAAAAAAGAAAGGCTGTCCAAATGAGTACGAGCAAAGTCGTCGCAGAGGAGCTGGAAATTCAAACAAAAAAATTTCCGAGCTCAGTTCAGGGAAGTTCAAAGTAGCTTTAAAAAGTTATACCGCTCACTGGACCGCATTACTGAACTAAAAAAGGAAAGCCTTAAAGAACAAAAGCGTCACAATTTGGAGATAGAAAAATTTCTGAGCTCGCAGCTAAAATGACAAACATTCCAAAATGTTAGAGCTCGAAGAGTGCAAGCTTCAAGTTATGGAAAGAAAAAACTGAAGACTGGTGTGTAGCTGATAAGAAAACCCATCTGTGATGTGAAGACAGCTGTGAATAATAGTTTTAAAAACCTGTGCATTTTTATTTTCTTTTTCAACATGAAGTGTATTTTTAATTTTTTTTTTATTGACTTTAATTTATGTATAAGGTTTTATTTATTTTTATTTTCTTAGTTATAAAATGAAGTGAATTTTTGAATTTAACCTATTTTTAATAAAACAAATATTTAAGACATTTTTGTTTATTTGTCTGTTTTTATTTGATTTACAATTATTGCAAAACTAAAGACAACATGAAGATGAAATGTTTGACTGTTAACAGTCGAATTGTTTGTTCTTGAACACCAATTATTTTTAATAAATATGATTTAAAATCATGAAAATGAAATTTTTATTTAAAATCATGAAAATGAAAATAAAAATAAAAATAAAAACAGAAATAAAATCTATTTAGAGAGAGCGCTTGAGTCTATACGTTTTCAATACTGTCATGCTAGAGGTCTTAGATTCAAACCCTGTCTGTGCCTTTTGCGAGGAATTGACGAATTCTTCTAGAGTAATTATTTTCTTGAAAAGGGTTTTTCAAATAAGCTTTTTGAATTCGTCACAAAACTTTTATTATTTATTTTTTTTTATTTATTAATTAAAAAAACAATCAGCCTTATTATGAGTTTCACACGGAAAACCATTCAAAGGGAAAATTTTCGTTCCCACGGACTTTTAAAAGCTATATGACAGTTCGAAAAATAGACATGTTCAAAAAACTGAGGTCTAAATAAATTTTCCTTCTTTATGATGGAAACAGAGACTGAAATCTAAATAATTTCTTCTTATTAATGAAAAAATTTAAGAAATGAATGTGGAGCTCCAATTACTTTCTAAAACTGTGCCCACTGAGTGCAAAAACACTCTTTAAATTCAACCCTCATCGACTTATATGCAAAAAAAAGTAACTTAACGACCACGTATACAAAATTTCCCTCTCCGTTTTAAAATATATGTGCCCTGATGTTTTTAAAATGAACAGATCTTATTGCATGTGCGAAAAAAAATAAATTTAATCTTTATTTTGATAAAAAAGAAAGTGAAAAGGAGGCTGGGATGCGACCCACACTGACAACTTCCCATCCCGTCTGTCGATTTGTCTTGCTTAAAAGTTTGTCTATATGTACTCGTATCAATTTTTACTAAATTTGCGTACTATTTTTTGTAGATTTTATTTTTTATGAAAAAATGGACTCTTGGATTTTTATATAAAAATTTCTGAATATCGAAAACAATATTTTCTGTAAAATAAAATAAGTTTGAAGACAATATTTTTAATTTTTGAAAAGCTATTTGAGTCGAAAGTAAATTTTTACCAAGTTTTAGTATTATTTTTTTAGAGTTTTATTTTTTGTAAAAAAAAACTGTCAATTCGTTTTTTTTCAAACTTTTTCCTTATGTTGAAAACAATATTTCTTATAAGATAAAATTAGTTTGAAGCCTAAATTTCAAGTTTTTGAAAAGATATTTGAATCGATATTCAATTTTTACCAACTTTGGGTAATGACAATTTTTTTTTTCAGTTTTGTTGATTTATAAAAAAAACCGTAAATGGATTTTTTTTTCAAAAAATATACTTCTTTGAAATCACGTTACAATATGTTATATAAAATTTAATTCAAGTCTCTAGCGTTTTTGGCTCGTAAGATATTTAGGGTTAATCAAAATGTTCACCCTTTTTTCAAACTGCTATGGTAAAAAAACCATCCACACAATTTTTTTGAGAGCCCTTTCTGCATCTTTTTGCCATATTATCTGTATAACAAAATTTATTTGAAATCGATATCCCTTCTGGTTCTTGAGCTAAGGACGACGAAAAAATCGTCGTGAACGTACGGACGGACGTACGAACGTACGTACACACGCACGCACAGACATATTTCTAAAAATCTTTTAGTTTTGACTCTAGCGACCTTGAAACGTCAAGAAATGTCAAAATTTTCAATTTGACAAATCGGACCCATTACAATAACTTCCTGTGGGAAGTTAACTAGACGTGGAGAACTAGGCCCTAGTGACTAATAATTCTCCACCATTCCTGTGCTCGAGCCACGTAGGGGACCTACAGTTTTGTGTCGAATTCAAAAAGCTTATTTGAAAAACCCTTTTCAAGACAATAATTACTCTAGAATAATTCGTCAATTCCTCGCAAAAGGCACAGATAGGGATTAGACCTAAGACCTCTAGAATGACAGTCCAATTGTTGAGAACGTATAGACTCAGGCACTCTCTCTAAATAGTTTTTATTTCAACTTCTTGTAATATCAAAATTCGATAAATCGGACCATTTGCAGTAACTTTCTTTAGAGAGTTAAAAATCTAAGTCAACTTTATACAAAATTTCTCAAAAAATCACAAACTACCTCATATTTTCAAAATCGAAAAAAATGACAGTTCCCTTATACGTACGAGTATATGTATGTATGTTTCAAGTGGGTGGAATCCACCCACTTTCCTATAATCACAATATCAACTATTTAAAATAAGCACTTATCATATACTTTCTGGGAGGAGGCGAATCAATAAAAATATTCATAAATCATAAAGAATAAATTTCATTAGAATTACGTTGATACTTTGCCTTAAATTTTAATTGTAAAAGTAATCTCATCATAAGTTACCTTCCTCAACGACCTTATCTTGAGACTGTTATTACTATTTTTTACCGGGTAACAAACTACAAGTATCCCCCATCAGGTGTTCAATTATAAAAAAAAATTCTTGAATTCATTTTCACAGTGGATGGATCCCAAAATAAGCCTTTTTTATCACCCCTTTTTTTAAAAGTTTTATGTAATATAAATGCAAAGCAATGTTTTTTAATGGATCAACAATTTTTTTTTTTTCCTCTCTTGTTTTTGTTTTTTAATGGTTCCCTTCGGAAGACTGACTGCACTTGCAAAAGCTATTACCATAGTATCATCATTTTCATTTCATATCCAGAACCTGTAGTAGATAAAAACTTAAAATAAAACAAAAATCCCCTCAGCATTGGACGTTCGCTAGTTTTATTCTGAACTTTTCATTATTTTTGTCTGGCTTGACTTTCGTAGAGTACCATCAATTTCCGCGTCGATGGACACAAGTTGGTGTTGTAATGCTTAATTTTATTCAAAAAAAAAAACAAAAACTATCTACAAGTACTATATACCTAATGATTACAGCAACAACAACAACAACAACAACCCCATAAGTTAGTTACTAAATGATATCTTTAAATGAAAATAAAGGGGAATTAAAATAGAAACATGCTCTTGGGGTAGGTAAATTTGTATTGTTGTTTTTGGTCCGTTTGTTTAAGTGAAGGGATAAAATCAAATGCGAAAATAAAATTTAACTTGTTGACCTAAATTTTTGAGAATTATGATGAAATTTTATAACACTTTTAATTATATTTTTCGTATTCTTGTCAATTTAAGGTTTCAATTATGTGACGCCTTTCAAAGTTCACCATTGTTGAATATACATACATAATTGGAAGTATTACTAAATTGCAAAAATTTGAGCCATTTTGTGGCTTGAGCTAAGTCATAATTAAGAATGATTTTTGCAATCTTTTGAGTTGCCAAATATATCAAGATAAGTTGTGCATTATTTTTGAATTTGTGATTTGAATCATATTGTAGAAATTCGACTACAGTTCATAAAGTCATAAGTAATTTTAAAGAGACACTATCCCAAAAATGAAAATCTCCAAAACCAAAAATCCCGAAAGTCAAAAGTCCTAAAAACCAGCTGTTTCATTGTAACTAATTTTGATTGTACTATATTTTTTCTTAACGTTAATAATGTTTGAATACCACAACAACTTGATTATTTCTTCCATACTGAAATTCGAACCTTGACCAAGTAGTTTACGGAGCCGATGCTCCTTAACGTTTAAAATTGATTTTTCCCAAAAAAAATTAAAATCACTCTGCCCAACAAGTGTTTGTGTTTGTCAATTAAAATTAGAATTAAATTTATAATTAAAACTTTATTTTATTTTTTATCCAAAGACTTATGGACTTTCATACCATAGGTCTTGGGTTCGATCCCTGCCTACGCTATCCATCTTAAGTCTTTTTACGTGTACTGAAAAATTATCCAAGAGTAACTCTAGTCAGTGGAAAGTTGTTGGGGGCAGCAAACGAGAGAGGGGGGAGAGGTGTTTCCACTAAGGCACCTCTCCTTATCCAGGCGGCAGCGGACGAATTCTCGAGATAGACAATGGCGTCTACAGTTCCAGTAAGGTCGAACTACTTAGTGAACACCTTATAAGGCTTCTTCGACATATTCGGAGCCCAGGCCTATAAGGAGCGGTTCATCCGGCTCCCCTTCCTTGGAGTTATACTAAGGATCTGGCCCTCCAGGTTGGGGGTTGTGCCGTCGGGGTGACTTCCTCGCCATGTAAAAACATCATAGTTTCGAAGCAACAACAAGCCTCGGATACGGACGGATTCACTGTTGACAACCCACGCAAACAAAATAAGGACAACGAACTTCGGATATGTACGTGGAATGTGTGGTCCCTTAACAGACCACGTGCAGCCGAACAATTAGCGGAAGCCCTAAACTACTGCAAGGCAGATATTACAGCCATCCAAGAAGTGCGATGGGATGGACCGGGCAAACGCAGACTAAAAGACTGCGATATCTACTACGGCGACTGCTACCGAGAACAAACACAGCGTCTATTTGGGTGTGGATTTGTTGTTGGAACTAGGCTCAGGCAAAAAGTCTTGAGTTTCAACAGTGTGAGCGAGCGCATCACGACAATCCGCATCAAGGCTAAATTCGCCAACATAAGCCTAATATGCGCGCATGCCCCAACAGAGGAGAAAGATGAAGACACCAAAGGCATATTCTTCGAGCTCTTGGACAAGACATATGAGCAGTGCCCTGGCTATGACATTAAAATTGTCTTAGGAGATTTTAATGCCAAGCTAGGAAGAGAAGACATCTTTGGTGGCATAATCGGGAGATACAGCCTGCACGACACTACCTCCGACAACGGATTCAGGTTGGTCGATTTCGCTGCGGGGCGAGACGTTCTGGTAGCTAGTACGCATTTCACGCATCTTAATATCCACAAGGGGACATGGAAATCTCCCGATCAATCAACCGTCAATCAGATTGACCACATTGCGATCGAAGCACGACACTTCTCCAGTATCCAGGATATCCGAACATTCCGAGAGGCCAACATTGACTCGGACCACTACCTCGTTGTAGCCAAGGTACGGCTACGGATATCCCGATCCAAGCCAAAACAAGGAAGTACTGTGAGAAGATTCGACGTTAGACGGCTACAATCGCAAGAGACTGCCATGTCCTTTTCCGATCGAGTCTCTAATAACCTCCTAAGGAGTCCTATGCTTCCTGCATTAAGCATTGAAAACCAGTGGCAACATTGCCTTGCAGCCATCAGAGATGCCGCCTCTGAAGTGCTAGGTTTCACACGGCCACCACAGGTTTGACGACGAATGCCGGCAAGCTCACGCAGCGAAACAAGAGGCATACAAAACGGCGCTGCACAAAAGGACGAGAGCTGCTCGCGAGCTCTACAGAAGAGGAGAGAGGAACACCGGCTTCTTAGACGGAAAAAAAGAGAGCATGAGAAGCGCGCGATCGAGGAGATAGAGGGATGTCACAACAGGAATGAGGTTCGTAAATTTTACCAAAAGGTAAAAAAAACCTCCCAAGGGCCACGAGCCGAAGCCTGTAAAGACGATCTGGGGAACATCGTAGTAGAACCGCAGTCGATGTTGAGAACATGGAGAGACCACTACTCCAAATTATATAACGGCGATGACAAACCGAATTCCGCTGTAAGGGAGATAGAACCACTTAACCTCGGCGACGCAGATCAACAATTCCGCCTACCCAACCTACACGAAGTGAAGGTAGCTATATCTAAAGCTGACCGCATCGCAGCCGAACTATTTAAAGCAGCAGGCGATGACTTGGTAGCGAGCTTGCACCAACTCAACTGCAAAATATGGTCGGAAGAAAGCATGCCCGATGAGTGGAATCTCAGCATAATGTGCCCGATACATAAGAAATGAGATCCTCTAAACTGCTCCAACTACAGAGGAATCAGCCACCTTAACATTGTCTATAAGATCTTCTCTGCCGTATTATGTGAACGCCTGAAGCCATTCGTCAACAACCTGATTGGTCCTTATCAGTGTGGCTTCAGACCAGGAAAGTCCATTATCGACCAAATATTCACACTACGGCAGATCTTGGAAAAAACCCAGGAGCTTCAAATCGATACCCACCATCTCTTTATCGATTTTAAAGCCGCGTATGACAGCATCTATAGGGGAGAGCTCTACAGAGCAATGTCTAGTTTTGGCATCCTTGTCAAACTTATCCGTTTGTGCAGAATGACGATGGAGACTGCACGCTGCTCTATCAAGGTCAGAAAAGATCTCACCGATGCATTTGATGTCAAAAAAGGTTTTAGACATGCACTCTCATGCGACTTTTTCAACATCGTTCTGCAAAGAATTGTGCAAAACTCAACTGTCAACGCTAGAGGCACAATCTTCCAAAGGCCCATCCAGTTACTCGGATACGCAGATGATATTGACATAATTGGAAGATCAAAGCGTGTCAGTGGAGCGTTTTTGAGCATTGCGACGGAAGCGAAGAAGATGGGTTTAGTGGTCAATGAGGGCAAGACCAAGTATATGCTGTCATCAAAAAAGGACACTGAACGACGACGTCTTGGACAAAACGTCACCATGGACAGCTATAACTTCGAGCTAGTTAAGGACTTTGTCTACCTAGGCACCGCTATTAATGCAGACAACGACATCAGCGCTGAAATCAAACGAAGAATAACTTTTGCAAATCGCTGCTTCTTTGGACTTAGAAGGCAATTGAGAAGTTAAGTTCACTCTCGAGCATCTAAAATCACCATCTATAAGACACTCATCATCCCGGTTCTCATTTATGGCGCTGAGGCCTGGACCCTGTCAAAGAAAGATGAGAGCGTCTTAGGATGCTTGGAGAGAAAAATTCTTCGGACGATTTTTGGTCCCGTACGCATAGGTGGAAAATGGAGGAGAAGATATAACGACGAGCTGTACGGGCTGTACAGCGACACTGACCTAGTTAGCAGAATCAAAGTCCAACGGCTTAGATGGCTAGGTCATGTAGAGCGGATGGACATCAACGCTCCAGCCCGGAAGGTCTTCGAATCCAATCCCGAGGGACGGCGCAGTAGAGGAAGACCGCGACTCAGGTGGCGCACCCAGGTGGGAGAGGACCTCAACCAACTTGGCGTGCGAAACTGGAGACAGCTAGCTAGGGACCGAGCTGGCTGGAGACGCTTGTTGGTTGAGGCCCAGGTCCGCCCCGGACTGTAGCGCCACCTTAAGTAAGTAAGTACTTATGGACTTTCATACCATAGGTCTTGGGTTCGATCCCTGCCTACGCTATCCATCTTAAGTCTTTTTACGTGTACTGAAAAATTCTCCAAGAGTAACTCTTGTCATGAAAAAGTGCTTTCTCAAATTATCAGTTCGGATTCGGCATATAAACTGTAGGTCCCCTGCATTCCTGACAACATTAATCGTACACAGGAATGGTTGAGGGTTGTAAGTCACTAGGCCCTAGTTCTCAACGGACTGTTGCGCCACCCAATTTATTTTTTAAAGACTTATGACTTATCACAGTACATATATTATTGTTCAAGGGTAGTACATTAGAACATTATGCTAATGAAAAATTATTATAATATTTTTTTGTTTTAAAAAAAGTAGTCTGTTTTTAAAATTATGTATTTACAAGTGTAAATTAGGATGAAAAATAAAAATCGTCGCGATAATGTAAAAAGTGTGTACTTTTTTAAATTATCAAATCAATTTTTATTTCTCAGCCTAATTTAAATCATTTTGAAATACAGAATTTAGATATATGTACATAATTTTGAAATACAGAATTCTGAGAAACAGTCTTTTGATCAAACAGTATTTTGTACATACATTGTATTGAAATACAGTATTTTAAACATTGTATTATGATTCATAGAGTATTTTGAACCCAACCCAAAGTTTCAGGCCTATAGCTGAATTCGAAATCAGCACAGAAAATTCTATCTAGAAAAAAAAAAATTAAATGAATGTAAAGATGTTTTTAACGTTTTTTCACATTTTTTTCAAAGGCTTTTTCAAAAAACAGATATGGTGGTAAAATCAAGAGCAAAGTTTCTAAATCAAGACAACTTAATCCTTTAGTAAATTATTGTTTGGTTTATGACATAATTTAGCTCCCATGTCACGCTGCTTTTTTTTGTTTGTGTAATTAATTTTTATTTAAATATTATCAATAACAAGCTTACTGGCATCATGCTGGCTTGCGGAAACTCAAAGCTCTATAATTAACTGCAAAAAAGAAATGATTATAGGTATGTATTTTATTAATTCCAAGAATTTGATAAAAAAAAAAACTTGATTTCTTGACAAAAGCTTACTGTTGAATTACTTTTAACCACAAGTGTATTTTAAGATGCATCCAACTCGAACCAAACAAACATTACTACTTCTAGATTAACTTCAAGAGAAGTAAAACTTTCTTGTCTCTTCCTTTCAAGATCTCTTTAAAAGAGACCAATACAAAAACCTAAAATGACAAACATTTAATATTTAAGAGAAATATCTCTTTCTCTCTGAAAATGAATGTAGTTGATTGATGGAATTGTAATAGATTTCTATGAAACATTACAGTTACGCCAGAATCAGAGAACCAAAATCTATTACATTTTGCATCGAATTTCTCACTCACTCTCTCTCTTTATCTCTTTAATATTTTTGACAGTTCTTGAGCAAGGAACAAAATTGTTTAGATTAGATGAGTTGTAAAGTAAAATTCAGAGTGCTACTTTTTAGTTCTTATCTAATTAGATTAAAAGTTAATCTTCTCCTTAAAATTTATCAATGAAAATGTGTAAAATATAAATCAAAAATATAATTATTGTCTTAGTCCTAGTCTTTGATATTGTATTCTCTGTTGTGTGTTGTTTCATAAAGAACTACAAAAATACCTGTGGGGTAATCTTCTCAACGAAAAAATGTAAGTTAATAATTTGTTTACAAATCAAATTCAAAGTAATAAAAGGAAAAAAACAGTTTATTATGACATGAATTTTAATAAAAACCGTCTGGCAATTGAATTAAGTCAATTAAATTAAATTATAAATTGAACCAAATCTTTCGTGTTTTTTCCTTCTTGGTCTTGAAATTTTGTTTTATTGATTTTCTCTTGAATTTTATTTTCTTTGTTCTGTTCTGTGTGATCAAACCGAAATGACAATAATTTTTATCACCATATTCTGATAAAAGAAGCTATAATTTTGTTCCCTATTTTATATGAAACAGTAACTAAAAGAATATACGATGAAAATGTGTAAATTAATAATAATTTATGAGGGCATTTGTTTTATTTCGAATGAAAATTACTCAAGTCACAGTGTGTAGAGTAGCAGTGTAATAGACACAAATGTGGAATGCCGATAATCAAGGTCGTTGGGTGAGCTCCCTACTTTTTTTCCTACTAGGTAGGTACCTTTGCGTTGCGTTGGTCCCGGGAGTGGTTTTGTCTTTTATTTATTTATGTTCATATTTAAATAAATTGTTTATTTTCTCATTCTTTTGCAACTTTGCAAATAAATTATTTGTAATTTTTAACGGTTATAATTGCACATTTTTGAAATTCCAAACAAGTTCATAAATAAATACCAGATGGAAAAGAGCATTTGTAATTCATGATCATAATAAATTATTGCAGTACTGAATCTATAGCTGCTCTACAGTTTAATTAAAAACTCTACACATATCTTTGGGGTCAATAATTGAAATGTTAAAATATTTTATTGCATTATTTAAGCTTAAAGAAAAACAGTTTGTGTTCTTTTAAAAGGTGGTTATAGTTAGTAGTTATTATAGTTATCGTACCCATTTGATTTTGTTACCAAAAAAGGCATGTACAGCAACCTACTTTGGTTTTTTCTTATAACCCAGTTAAATAATGAATTGATTGTTTGCGGAAGTCTTCAATGTTTGATGCCAAAGTAAAGGCAAATTATTCACAAGTCGGTTCAACGTACCCATTTTCTGATTTAGTTAATTTTAATAGTAAAATTTCTCTACAACAGTAATTTGTATTTTTCTTAAGGTAATTTTATATTAATGACATAAGATCTTATCTTATGATCGTATATGATATAAAAACTAACCTATTTTAAAGTGATATAAACAAAAAATTAGCAGCTTTCATCAAAATAAATTTTAGATGATGTTTTCCTTAAGACGTGCGGCTTTCAAGAAAAATTATAAGCCAAGAATTTAGCTCTCTTATAAACGGGCAGGGTTTGCAACTAAAGATTTCGGACAAGGGGTTGGCTCGTTGTCAAACATGAACATTATTTTGAAAATTAATTTGCATATTGTTCCTCAAAACTGCGTTTATTAACTTCCCATAGGAAGCTTTTGTCAAATTGAAAATTTTGACATTGAGAGTCGAAATAAAAAAGTTTTAGAAAGATGTCTGTGCGTGCGACGTTTTTTCCGTAGTCCATAGCTCAAGAACCAGAAGACATATCGACTTCAAAACATTCTTTTAAACATATAATAAAGCAGAAAGATGCAGAAAGACTGTTCAAGAAAATTCGTGGGTGTTTTTTTTTACCATAGTAGTTTAAAAAAAGGTAACAATTTTGACTACGAACCAAAAACGCTAGAGACTTCAAATAAATTTTATACATTATATTGTAACGTGATACCGAACAAGTATATTTAAAAAAAAAAATCAAATAACTATTTATTTTATAAATCAAACAAACAGAAGAACAAAATTTGTCACCTCGAAAATTTTACGACTACAAAATTATTTTGTCTTCAGAACAATTCTGTGCGTAAAAAAAACAACGTTTTTAACAGGTGGTAAAATTTTGAGAAATATCAAATTGACACTTTTTCTTATAAAACTTAATAACGGCTGAACGGATTTATCTTATCTTAGTCTTAAAATGTTCGCGGAGGTCTAGGGAAGGTTTAAAAGGCGAGAAAAAATCGAATAATTTACTTGAAAACCCCTAAAACAGCCTTTTTCTACTTCCCATATAAACGTTTTCGAGAGTCAATTTGAACTTTATTGCTATTCAATAAAGTTCATATTAAATTATAATCACTCAGCAATTTAGGTGTGTTCCTAACGTCAAAGAGTCAATTTGAAATTTATTACCGCTGCACAAATTTCAAATTCAATCATATCTATGAAAATAGTCTTCGCGTGCGCTTTGGAGGATCTAATGTTTCCTTGATGCTCCCGGAGGAGCCGGAAAAACATTCTTAATCTCATTGCTTTTGGCGAGGATCAGATCGCGAAATGATGCTGCTCTAGGTTTAGCTTCATCTTGAATAGCTGCAACTCTGCTAGAACGCGGACAAACTGCGAATTCTGCCTTGAAATTACCATTAAACATGCAAATCACCGAAACATAAATGTGCAATATGGCCAAAAATAGCACAACGGCCAAGATTCTACAGGTATGCAGATTAATTGTTTGGGATGAATGCGCAATAGCCCATAAGTGGTCACTAGAGGCGCTGAACAGAACATTGGAAGATCTATGTGACAACCAAAATATTTTTGGTGGGCCATGATTCTGCTGTCAGGTGATTTTCGTCAGACTCTTCCAGTTATTCCCCGATGAACTGTTGCTGATGAACTAAATGCACGAATTTGAGGCAGTACGTAAAGACACTCCAATTAACAACTAACATGCGAGTATTTTTCCAAAATGATAAAACAGCAAATGTGTTTGCGAAGCAGTTGTTAGATATTGGTAATAATAAAGTTGCAATAGACACCTCGACCGGATTTATTACATTACCCACAGATTTCTGTCAAATCACAGATTCAAAAAGGGAACTTATTCAGCGTGTTTTCCCACATATAGAGCAAAAGTTAAATAACTTTAATTGGCTGGGTGAACAAGCAATATTGGCAGTGAAAAATAAAGATGTTGGGCAGTTGGTTTCCTTCAAATCAGTCGACACCGTTATGAACCAGGATGACGAAGTCAACTATCCCAATGTGTTTTTAAATTCACTGGAACTGCCTAGATTACCACCCCACAATTTGCAGATAAAAGTAGGATCAGTTGTCACCATGCTGCGTAACATTAATCAACCTCGACTTTGTAATGGAACAAGACTGGCTGTAAAAAAGCTGATGAATAACGTCATTGAGGTAACAATCATAAAAGGAAAAGACAAATGAGAGGATGTCTTGATCCCGCGAATACCGATGATTTCAACGGATTTGCCATTCGATTTTAAACGCTTACAATTTCCAGTACGTCTGGCCTTTGCGATGATAATAAATAAATCACAAGGACAGTCTTAAGAAGTTTGCGGAATCAACTTTGAGTTTCCATGTTTGCGCATGGACAATTTTGTGTCGCGTGTTCGCGCGTCGGAAAACTGTCTTCCTTGTTTATTTACGAACCACAAAACAAAACAAAAAATATAGTTTATGAGAAAGCTTTAAATCGATTAAAAAACTGTATCATAACACTGTGTGTCTGTTAATAAATATTTAAACCTTAAAGCCAGTATTTCAGGAAAACTCTGTTTTTTTTTTTAAATAACCAACATGTGTCGAAAATAATAATAACATAACAACAAAAAATGCATTTTTATTCAATACGTTTAGTTTATTTTGAAATTAAATTATACAAAAGTTTAGGTCTTTTATTTATCGATTGAGTCAGTACGAAGTCTGCCGGGTCAGCTAGTAAAAAATAAAAACCTAAAAAAAAAACATTACTGAACTTGGTAAAAATTGATTTTCGACTTAGATATCTTTTCAAAAATTTAATATTTTGGGTTCAAACTTATTTTAGCTTATAAAAAATATTGTTTTTAACATTCGGAAAAATTTTGAGAAAAACCAAATTGACAGTTTTTTTTACAAAAAAAAAAATAAAAACCTAAAAAAATTAATAAAAGTTGGAAAACATTGATTTTCGACTCAAATATCTTTTCAAAACAATGAGATATTGCCATTAAACTACTTTTCTCTTTTAAAAATATTGTTTTCAACATTCAGTAAAATTTAGAGAAAAATCTAATTCACAGTATTTTTTACAAAAAATAAAAACCTAAAAAAAAAAACAATATTAAAACTTGGTAAAAATTACCTTCGACGCAAATAGCTTTTCAAAAATTAAAAATATTGTTTTCAATCTTTTTTATATCACAGAAGATATTGTTTTCGTTAATCAGTAGTTTTTTTTATAAAAATCCAACAGTCCATTTTTTCATTAAAAAAATAAAATCTACAAAAAAACAGTACGCAAATTTGGTACAAATTCAAGTTCGGTTCTTGATATCACTCAAATTAATTTCATTCATCCATTTTGTAAAAATTTATTAAAATTTGTTTTCGACTATCTGTTTAAACAACTTTTTTAACCCGTCACAAAAACCTACAAACTTTTAAGCAAGACAAATCGACATACGGGATGGGAAATTATCCCAGCCTCTTTTTTTGGATAAATTAATTTGCACGTTGTTCCTCAAAACTCCAAATTAAGCATAAATCAATTTTGACATCTGTAAAAACAGCCTGATTGAAAACCATACTTCTACGGAAACACAATCACATTTTTTGAATACCGGATATAATGAAGCCAAATTAATCGATTTTCTATTGATGTTAACCCCAAAATGCAGGTATTGAATTTTTCAATGCAATTCGCTTTTTTGTTTGCAGTTTAAAAAAAAAAAAATACTTGTAAGCTTTTTTTTGTATTCATTAAAATTATATGAGAGCTTTTTTGATTTTGTTTTATTAAAGATATTTAAATGACCTCAGATTTTGTTTCCTAATAATTGCACTTCTTTCAAAGTTAATAAAGATGTAATTGAAATTCATGGCTAATTTTAACTTTTTGTGGATCATCTGTAGACTTTTTTAGCTAAAAAAATTAAAAAAAAATAATATTTGTGATAAATTAAATGAAAAGTTTTAAAGTAAAATCATTTTGCTCTATGAATTTCGAAAATTAATTTTGCTTGAATCCTTTCTAAAATGCTTATTTTGCTAAAACATCTCTACCCGTGAACAGTGAACAATCTTTGAGGAAATGATAAAGGTATGAGATCTACAGTAAACTAATTTATTCAGCTTCACGTTCTTTTGTACATTATCGAATAATGAAAATAATGAAATGTTGTTTTATTATTATTCATCTATCAACCTTATAACTTTAACTCAAAACTTTTGTTCTCAAAAAAAAAAAAAAACAACATAAAATGTTAAATTTGGTCAATAAGCATCTATTTTTTTGTATATATAGACATGGATATTTAAATTGACACAGAGACAATTGCTAAGAGTAAAACCAAATTAAAACAACAATCTGCGTTAGGAGTAGTTGTAACGGTTATCAAACAAAAGTTAGAATCTCTTATGCGAAATAACATTGGTTTTTTTTGCTTGTTGATTGTTTGGAGATAAACCGTTCCTTAGATAAGACTGTGTTTTTGGTAGTAGAAACACATTGGAAAACAGACCTTAATATTTAACTAGTATCAATAATATTAGTTTTTAATATTTTTTTTACTTTTATAAAACAATAAGTTCACTTTTGGAAGTAAATTTAAATTATTTTAATAATATAACAATTTATTCTAAGGAGAACATGGATCGCGGTAAGCGTTGTTCAAAAGCAATTTGACCGCTGTCTGAGAGCCAAAAAACAGCTCAGCAAAACAACCCCAAGGAAAGACTGAAAGATAATTTGCGCCTCAAAAAAAGATCCTTACAAAACAAACTACAGCTTTCAATAACTTCCAGAACTGTTAGATAGATAAGTTCTTTTTTCTTATTAATGAATTTATATGCAACATTGCGCTCGAATACATAGACATAGTTAACAATAATATTGTATAATAATAATAGTCATTGACAACAATTATTTTTACAAAACAGTGGTGCTGCCACATCGATTTTATTTTGTGCGGGGTTACAAAAAATATAATGAAAGAAAAAAAAAATGAATATAAATTATACATTGAAAATTATGCTATAAAAAATAAAAATAGTTTAAGCAAAAAGAAATTTGAAAATTAAAAATATTTTTTGAAAGTAAAGATTCAGCAAACAAATCGTATTTGGTAATGTATCTAATTTTAATTTTAGACAGTGTAATGTAGCAAAGTTTCTATTTCTTGGTGGTCTACGGCAAAAAGCCATAACTTTATTTCTCTTAAGAACGCGCCAATATTTCTTATTTTACGAACTTCTATAGGAAGCGTATTAAAAAGTTTTGCAGGAAGCGATGGAATAGGAGTTTCTGTAGCTTGTCGTACGAAAATATGGAATTTTCACAATAAAGGTGGAATTACTTCAAAGACTTCGTATGTCGGAAATCGGACTATTCAAATATCCACTTCTTTTAAAAAAACTTTTAAAGGTTTGAAAAAATATACATAAATGTCTAATGGGATGAATTTTAAAAGACCTAAAAAGTTACATTGATGGTGTTAAACGATGGGTTTTACAAACGTTACATATAGCTGATTTGTAAATAACGGTGAGTTGTTGTAGTTTGTTGACATATGCACCACCACAACAGGGTATTTCGTGTTGCAACTTGGAATGGAAAATGCCAAAAACGAGTGGATAGTTTTTTAAAATAGCAATGTTTTGTCCCAGTTAAAGTTTTGGTCAATATAGATGCCGAGGTACTTAAATTCTTCAACTTTTTTAGAAGGATCGCGAAAATAGTGCCCTTTCTTAGGAAATCAAAATTTAACAACGCGGTTTAAATTTGCCCACCATTATCTTAATTGGAGTAGGCCAAAATTAGGAAAAAAGTGGAGGAATATTTTGTGGATGGATGAAACAAACATAAATTTGAAAGAATTAAATCCCAATTACATCCAGGAAACCGTCAAGAATGGTGGTTGCAGTATCATACTTTGGGGTTAATTTTCTTGGTATGGCGTTGGACCAATACATTTGATTGAGGGTAAAATGAAATAAAATATGAAGTTGAATATCTTATGCGGACGACAACATGCTTCTCAAATGTGTTCTAAAGCAGGACAAAGACCCTAAGCACACCTCCAAATCTGCTCAAAAGTATTTTAAGGACCAAAAAACTAGCGTATTGAAAATTTTGAGGGGAGTTTTAAAATGCATGGTTAGGGAACGTTTAACAAAAAATAAAAGCCGAACTGTAATTTAAGCTTGCAATATCTTGTATCTATTCCTAACTTCCGGACTACTACTTTTCGAAATTTTTATACTGTTGCTTCTTCTAGATTATTAATAAACTACCTTGTATGTTAAGGTCACTTATTTTACCAAATCTTTTTATGAAACATCTTAAGAGTTGGTTGTTTGAATCTGATTTCGGTGATTTGGAAAAAATTATGTTTTCATAAACTTAATGTTTTTTGTATTTTCCTTTTAATTTCTGGTGAATTTTTGGGAATTGGTTTTTTAATTTGTTGAAATTTTTGTATCTGGTCGTTCTTTTTGTAATTCCTTAATTAAGATTTTCTGGACTTTGCTTTATTATTTTTTTAATTGTGATTCTCTTTGATTTATTTTCCAATTGTACATATTTATATTTATACTTGAAGTTTAAAATTAAGGGTCACCCTACCCAATTTATGTATTTGATTTTTTGTTAATTATCGAAGTGGCATTTAATACTGTTTTATTTTCTAACAATAATGCCACTACTTATTTCAAATTTTTTTATTTACATTTTAGTCTTATTGAACTTGATGTATCTAAACTTATTATAAGAAATAAATGAATTTTTAAACCTAAAACCTAAACCTTTTGTGTATGCCTTATTATCCGATTTGTCAAGGTCTCTAGAATATACATTGTTTTAAGAGATATGACGTTTTGTGCGTGTATACGTACATACGTTTAAGATACCCTTTTTCGCTTAACATACAATATCTCGTGAATTAGATTGAAAATTCAAAAAAAGTAAAAATTGGTTGTTGCCAATTATCTCAAGAAATAGCTTTTAAACTCAAATATTACGAGCAAAACCTGAATACCTTTATGACATACGTACAAAGTAAGATTTGTAGGCACTTTAAATCCTATGTTCTTTCAAAAATATTTGAACATTGATTAAGTATACCCAATATCTCGACAGAAAACAACTTGAACTTAAATTTTTTAAGTTATTTAAATGTCAATTTAGCTTTTTTAAAAAAATATAATTTGCTTACGTTTTTAATACACCAATTAATGGGAAGTAATCAAGTAAGAAAAAACACAAATTTAAATCACAAAACTACGGTCAACTCAATTTTTCAACTAAATTAGCTCAAAAATGTGCAAGACTGCGTTCTCTAATGAATAAACTATTCGAACAAAAAGAAGTTACCCAATTTATCATCTCCTGACATTAATTACCCCGTACTTAGTTTATTATCTAACTGCTGACAAAGTTTATTCTGCTAACTTATGCATCAGTTCAGTTCAACTTTATATAATAAAGTCACTGTTTCAAAATAGAAACTTTAGCAATAAAAATCAAAAACACTTGTTGCGCACAGAACACACAAAGTCCCAAATCCAAGTCGATTATTTATGTTCATGATAGCATCGCGTCCCTCACCCTTTATGGATATACTTTTGCATTTTTGAATTGTTTGAACAAAGGAGGGGGTTTTTAATAGGGCCTCTTTTCAAACTTATTACCTTCCCACTCTATGAAAATTCCAACATAGCATCATATCCACGCACAGTATACACCACACAACATTCCAAAAGAAATTTTAATCAAAATATCCAGTACCACCCTGAACCTCACCACCCACCACCCATTCACAGCACCAACTGTACCACCTCCTCCAACATTCAACGCTCGACCATGATCCTTTGGCCGAAACCATCGCAGGTTAATCCACTTGGAAAGCAAATTTCTGTTTCTACAGCAATGCACAAATGAAATTCGTAGCCTCCACTTTGGTCGACGTCAACGTCGTCGTTGTTGTTGTTGTCGTCGTCACATTGTGGGTCTTCCAGAGACTGGCACACATTCTGATTCCAAATAGTTTGTGTAACTCTCGTGACAAATATTCCAGAGCTCCTTTATACCGCATGGCGCGTTTATCTCCATGTAGCACGCTGCCGCTGCTTGTGCATAGAATTTTGTCAGGCTTCCTCTTAGAGCTACTATATGGTTTTTGGGGGTGGCACACGTCTGACTACTACGACGACGATGAACGTCCACATCAGACGACATATGGCGGCGCGTGTTATCTGACTCATATGGTAATTGGCCACATTCTGCCTGTGCAATTTGTTAGCCAAATGTATTCGAGCACAAACCAAAGAACTAAACTGGCCATTGTCACGCCCTCATAAGCCGATGTCATGTTCGGTTTTTGTCACCCCTAGAGATGCCGCCAACAATACCAAATACTATATAGCGACGGCGAGAATGATGAGGACGACGACGATGACGAACTATGGCGAGCTATTGCTATATGGTGACTTAAAACTGAAGACTGAACTGAGCTTGAACTAGGTCAGTCGTCGGAAATCGCTTTAGGCAAATGTGAAGAACAAAGAAGAAAAATAAAAATCTAAAACAAAAACATAAAAAATAAAACAAAACGGCTCTATCTAAAAACCATGCTGCTTTAAGACTCATTCTGATGATGTTCTTGGAGTGATTTCCAGTGATGACGATGACTATAACGATGATGATGATGATGATTTTTCAGTCAAGGATAAAGCTGGCAATGGCTGATGGTTGACAAAGTGGAATGAATATCTTATTCGTCTTTTGTCATTCAAATGGGATTTGCAAAAGAAGGAAGAGCCCAGTGCCAGTGTAGTACTTCAAAACTCTGTGTGTGCCTCTAACTGGAATCGAGAGACTGACTTAAACTGAAAGACGCTTAACATCATCGTCATCAACATCATCATGAAACTCCACAGAGAAATATCAGATAGAAGATAGTTTGTCTTTTTTTTTCTTGCTATAAGCGATAGAGCTTAAGAGCTTCGCTTCGCGTAACGAGGATATACGAAAACATCAACATCACCATCACCATCAACGAAACGGAACGGAACGACCAAGGAAGTAGGTTAAGGACATTCCAAGTGGGTAATACATTCAATGCCATTTAATCTGAATCACAGATTTACTCGACAAGAAGTGGTACCTACAACTTCTAAGGAGAGCTAGAGATAAATTGAATTAATTATTATGGTATAAAATTGCAACCTGTTGATACTTTAAGCCTACGAGATATTAAAAAAAAATGTCCTCCTTTGATGGAAGAAACATTAAGCAAAGAGAGATGCTCTTCCGGCAACTACTATTTTATGAACATCAAAGCTAAATGGAGAAATGAATATAAAAGTAACTAAATCCGGTGGAAAATTAAGCAATTTGTGAAATTATTTACTACGACGGCCTTAACTATGATGCTGTAAGTGGGGGTAAATTAGTAGAGTGGTCAAAACATGAAGAAAATGACTTTTGACAAATTTTTGCCTAAGTAGCTTTTGAGGTAATTATAAGTCAACAAAAATAGAATGATGACATCTAGAAGAAAGAAGGCACTTAAATAGGTCACTACAAAAATACTGACCGATTGCTGAAGGAATTTAATGTCGATTTTGACATTTTAACCATATTGTCAAATGTCAAAAAATGAATGCTCCAATCAATTGAGACTTATGCCTTAAACTTTAAAATGAAACATCAAACGTCATAAATCCGCATACTTACGGGTGTTTTCTTAGAGGTGTGGTTTTCAATTTGGAAATACTTTTTGGAGTTTTTTTTTGACAGGTGTCACTTCATTTTGGTTTGCAATTTCATAAGAAATACTCGTGAACAACTCAATGTTTGCAAATTGTGCAAATTTATTACCAAAATAATAATTCGGTTCACACGACACATCAAACACAATAGTTAGTTAGTTTAGTTTTAAGTTTTATTGACCAAATTAATATTCATACATGATACATTCAATAGCTTAAAGTCTAATTGGTTTGGCATTATGCCGTCTACCAGATTGGCATGATTTGATTTTTTTTGTATACATAGAAAAATTTAACTTTAAATTAAATATGAAAAGATCAGGTCGATGCGGTATGTAATTTAGGCCTGATAGTTCTCCTCTTATTTTGAAAATAATATTAATTTTTCTGCAGAGTTTGTGTTCAAAAAACATGTTGCCTCTTGTAAGTTGTAATTGAGTTTACTGTAGTACATTCGATAATGAGATGACTGAGCCTCATTCACATATGAGTCGTACAGAGAGCTACCAGTTTTTTCTAATGTTTTATAAAGTTGGTCGTGTTGGATGTTTTCAAAATTTGTATGTAATCCACCATTACGTACTAGCGTTTCCCATTGTTGTACACAATTACTTTTCTTCATTAGCAGGTAGGAGAGTATTATTTTTGGCAGTCTTTGCTCATCCATTCTCATAACTTTCTGCACATAATCAAAGTGTAATTTGAGTTTATCCAGAAAGAGTGGTGGTATCCCCGTCTCCAGATGAATCATGTAATTGGGAGTGCTATTTGGTAGTTTGAATACTCTTTTGGCACAGTATAGTTGAAAAACTTCAAGAGTAGTATATGAGCGGTATCCCCACACTTGTGCTCCACATAGCATGATGGATGTTGCAGTTGCACGTAAGATTTTTTTTTTGCGCTGTGGTTCAGATATTTATTGCCTATGCATCTTCCCCAAACTAAACCGATAGCACGCTTTGCTTCTGATAATTTGCTTACAAAATGTTTTTTCATATTGAGGTTGGCTGTAATAAGAACTTCCAGATATTTATATTCTCTCACGACTTCTATCTGCTCTCCTTCATACTTCCACTGCTCATTTTTTGAGAATCTCCCTCCACCATTTCTGAATATCATCATTTTTGTCTTCGCCAAATTAACGGACAAGTTCCATTTTCTACAATAATTTGCCAGTCTATTTATTATCAAACACATACTGTTAACGATCTCAGCAAAGATAGCAAAATCATCCGCGAATATTAAAGCAGGAATGCAAGTTGTGTTTATTATGATACCACCTCCAATGTTTTCTGTTATATCATTAATAAATAAAATAAATATAGAAGTGAACTCAGGATGCTTCCTTGTTTTACCCCCATCGTAGTTGCAAACTCTTCCGAAACGCATTTCCCATCCCAGACCACCGCTAAGTTATTGTCGTATAAGGCTATCAAAATTCGAATCATTCTAGTCGAAATATAGATCATATAAAGTTTGTAAAATAGTGCTTCACGTGGTACAGAATCAAAGGCATCACGAAAGTCCACAAACAAGGTATACAACTTTTTATTCCTTTTCATATATATCTCGGCAATATTCATAAGAGAAAATATGTGATCTATAGTTGAAAAGCCTTCTCTAAATCCTGCCTGAAGCTCATTAAGTACCCGATTTTCTTTTACCCAATTAGTTAGCCTGTTGTAAAGTAAGGCACTAAAAAGTTTCGAAGATGTATTTAGAAAAGATATTCTTCTGTAGTTTTGTGGGTGGTTATAATCTCCTTTTTTGTGTAGGGGATATATTATAGCCTTCCTAAGACTCATTGGAATATTCCCACTTTGGTATATTTTATTGTATTCTTCCGTGAGCGCTATTGCAAATTCAGGTGTACAGTTTTTATAAAACTCGAACGGAATTCTATCTTCTCCTGGGGCCTTGTTTACTTTCGAATTTCAGTGTTCTGAACTTCATCTAAAGTGAACGGAGCATCTAACATATTATCTAGAAAGAGAGGCACTGCGTATTCGTGTTTTGAAGATAACTGTTCAGTATTAAGAAGATTCTGAAAATGGATTCTTAACTGTTGAGCCTGTAGGTTTGGAGCGATGGCAGGTCTACTTCCATTCAATTGTCTTACTTCCTTCCAAAAGTAAGAGGAAGAGCTAGCAAAGCTTTTCATTTGAACTTTCTACACTGTTCGATTCTGCATATAATTTTTTGAAGATATCCGAGTTATGTGATCTTAAAAGCTTAGGAGTGCAAACGATTTCTGCCCTGCTTTCGTGCATTCGTTATCGAACCATTCTTGTTTCTTTTTTTCTGGTCTTTTTTGCTGTGTTTTGTTTGTTAGTGCAGATTTCTTAATTATATCAGCGAGAACTTCAACGTCTACAGAAACTTCTGACCTTGCTAAAATATCAAGTCTAGCATTAAGGTTAAGCTGGTACAGATCGCGGTTTTTTTCATTCCAAAAAAATTAGGTAGCAAGTTGAGCAAATTTGAATTATTCGTGTAATTTGCAGAATTTGGCACTTTAATTATAATTTCTAGAAAACGTTTGCAATCCTATTTTAAAGTCATCGGTAATTGAATTCCAGTTTCCAGCAATAAAGCAATAGTCGATTACAGAGCATGATGTTCCACGTAGAAATGTAAACTCGTCGTTAATATCGCCGTCGCAACTTCCGTTTAAAACTTTACAGTCAAACGTATCTGCCAAATCCATAATTTGTTTACCTTTTTTGTCACACATTCCATCTTTAGATCCACGTTTTGCATTAAAAGTTGTATGGCTGTATCAACTCGAAAAATTGTTCTGTGATAAACCTATTCTTCCGTTGAAATCTCCAATAATCATTAGGTCTGACGTATTTAAATTACTAAGCAGGTCATTAAGTTTTTCAAATTCAGATTCCCGTGGCTGCAGTTTAAGTAGGTAAGTACGATGTAACGAACACAACTATTTTTCTCCAGTTTGATAACACATGCTTCATCAATCTCTTTAAATTCGAATTCTACTGCTTTAATGTTTTAATGGTAGGCAAAAAGCTCTCCACCACTACCTCTTCCAAGAATACTTGTTTTAACAGCGCATTTCCACTTTACTTCATAGTTTGCAAATACATTTTCAAACATTATTTCTTCCTTATTTAATACTCGTACATGGGCTTCAAATAATATAATAACATCAAAATCATAAATATAGTTAAAAAAATCACCGAGTTCTAACTTATTTTTCAGTCTAGAGACATTATAACTTATAATTCTAAGATTAAAAAATAAAACTTCATTCATTTATGCTTCTTTCTGATAGACGTGTGAACCTCAATTTTCTTGCTCGTGTGAACGTACATCGAAGTTCCCCAATACAGTGGTTGTTTTTGTTAGCTGACATGATGTTGAATTTCCTGAACGCATTCCTTTTGACGTTTGAGCTTGACTTTTTTCTGACATTTGATACACATTGTTTTGATTAAGAAGATCATTCATTAAATTTGCAAGACTTGCAGGCAGAGCGCCAAACATTCTACCTATAACACTTAATCCATTCTCGTGATCCATTTAAGACCTTCAACAGTGTCCCAAGTAAATATTTTGTCTTCCAGGTGAAGCCTGTCGTCTATAAGAACAATTTTCTTTTGTGTGTTCTGATCGCCATTAGCTTGGCCTTCTGCGCATGTTGTAGGGCATATCCTTGGTAATACGAATGTTTGTGTCCTTGAGTTTGGAAGTGTTTCGGAGTACTGCCCAAACGGATTCCCGACATCCCATTTTAACGATCACTGTCTTAGAACGTGGGTCTCGACTGGGAATGCTATATGCGGTTTCTACGTCATTTATGTTACCAAGTAGCTTAGCACATATGGATTTTGCCCTGTCATTCATGTCAATGTTTTGATCATTAGGTAGGTGTACCATTAGGTTTGATTCTGTGTTTTTTAGCGTAATTTTGTCGAGCTGCAGTTCAAAAAATAGTTCCGATGATTGATCAATAGTGGCATTCAAAGGGGTTAACTGAATCCCGTTGACGCAGATAAAATATATGTATGCGTTTTATTTCTCCTAAAAACCAAACGTCTAAAAAAGCACCCTGTATATAATCGCGACAAACAATTAATATCGTTCGTTGTGCAATTTCCAAATATTGTTTTTCCAAACATGAAGTGGAGACTTTCCAATGTTGTATGTCTGTTTCAAGGTCGAATGCAGACTTTTAATGGAAGAGGGGGTCACACACTTAACATAAAGATACGTTTTTTAGCACCGCTTAAAATGTTCTGACGTCGGTGTTGTATGTCCTTTCTTGACGACAGCATGTACTTTGTTTTGCCCTCATTAACCGTTCAACCCATTTTATTCGTTGCAATGTGGATGCTATGTGGAACGCGAATGGAGTTTGACAGTTCGTAGCAACCACACTGCAATTCGTTACTGCCAAATTGTTTTTACAAAATTTTATTGTTTTAGAAAACAAAATGCAAATTGTATTATCCTCACAAACGTAAGTGTCAATAGGTTTCTTATAATGTAAATGTAGTTTTGTTTGAAATTGACTTTTTGAAATGTGTTAAATCACGTTTGTTCGTCCATTCGTTGTTCGCTCTCATGTGCAAGACCCTTAAATCTGGTCGAATTCAAATCACTTCAAAAAAGCAAAAACTGAAATGAGATCACGGAATTCCACTTAATTTTCAGTTCGAAAAAATTAAATCCGTGTAATAGTACAAAGTACTAGATAAAAGTGAATTTAAGAACTCATGTCATGGCCCCTACGACAAGCCTTTCCTAGATCCATCATTTGCCTGTTTGGTAACTTGAATTTGTCAATGCGTTAATGATAGTGACAATAAGATGTCAACGACTTGTGTAAGATGAAACTGTTCAATTGTTGACAAGATGACATAAAAGTTATCGCATGATATTTGCCAATGGCGTCGAATGCCAGATCTGATTTGACATTTTCAAACTAAACAGAAACAAAAACGACTTACTATAAAATTTGAAATATTGAATTATAAGAAATTTAAAAAAATTTAAATAAACAATTAATGACAAGCTCAAAAGTTCTGCTTTAAATTTTCGAAAAGCGTTATAAAAAAATAAATTTCTTTTGTTCATGTCAAGTTGCAATCATGAAATAAATAGTTTCACAACTCGAACAGTTCTTTTAACTAATTAATAGGTCTGTTTGTTGTTATCTTCCCTTAATTATAACAATTTCTCGCATATTTAGCACAAAGTTAACTCAAAAGTATAACAAAAAAAATATTAACAAATTAAATTCCTCTAAAATTGTAGTTTTTATTCTGACCCTGCTACCACGCAAAATGTTTCTTAGTTCTTTTCTTCCTTATTTTAATTTTTCTGGTATAATGTATTATAAGATGACATGCGAGGTGTCGGCCTTTTTAAAATAAATGAGAAAGAATTCTCGAGTGTGGTTAAATCTGTGTCATTGATTTTTTAAAGCAGACATTCGAGTGACATTTCATTTAAATAAACACCCATGTGTCAGTGTCATCATGTTAGGAGGAAAAAAAGCAAAAAAATTGTGACATACAGAAACAAATTATTGAACAAAAATTAATTATTTGATGTATTTAGTTCAGATGTGATTTATGATAACACAATGAGGGTGATAAATCCTATTTTATTAAAATTAAAGAAAATTAAGTGGATGAAAAATACAGCAAGAAGGAAATGATGCTTGTTATGAAAATTATATCACTATCTTAAGCTGCCTTATGTCTTACAATCGTAGGAACTCACAATTATGTGTAACAATATTTTCATAAACGTCATTGTCAGCCATTGTTCGATGACGTTTGAAATTGTTTGATTGCGTTATTTAAGGAATTTGACAACTGCCACCATTTTATTCAATGTCATACAAATATGTAATCAGAGAATTATTTCTGAACAGACCGCTATTTGTGCAGCTGTCACATTTAAGGTTGGCATTAAACAAAAAGCTTTATTACTCAAAATGAAACTACACACTTTATAACAAAATATTGAAAATAAAAATGTACTTCAAAAATAGTAAACAAAATGAAAAGTCAACTTTTAATTAGAAAAGCTATTCGTTTATCAGTTGCCCGGCATATTTACTCCGAACTCAATTAGATTATAAATCAAACAGTTCTTACTGTTTAATGTTTAAGAATTTTTCCTTTCACTTTAGATTTAATGAGTTCTTTCCTTATTTGAATTCTTTTCAACCAATCTTCCGGATAAACACTTAAAAAACCTACATGCGTCGTTTCTTATTTATTTCCCGTACCTATCTATACTAGACGAATATGCGAAAGACTTAAGAAAAAAGCCTTTCGCTAATAATTCCAAGCAGCGGATGTCAATAAACTGTCTTTCTCAAAACCAACGAATGGCATTCACTATTGTCACAAATTGACGTTTTGCATATTAATTAGTGACTTTGTTTGATCGTTGAAATGAACGACAGGCGGCGCGGCGCGGCCGGCGCACTGATAATGATCATCAGTGAGTGGTCAAGAAGTTTGCCTTTATTATTTGTATTTATTAATTACAAATTTTTTAATAAATTATAATTACATTCACTTGTCCATATTTGTAAGTAAATAAAGGCTATTGATTGAGTGCACGAAGAATAAAACTTTGACGTGTGGGGGGATCATTCAAACCACCTGTCATAATTATTTTGATATGTCATTTATTTTTTAGTATCCATCTACCTTTGGACTTATTGTTGACGCATAAAGATTTAAATTATTTTGCGTGAAATTTGTTTTATTTCTATGTAACAATTTAATGAATGTGAAATTTTAATAAATACAAAAATAAAAATAAAACGCTAAATTGACTGAAGGATTATTGCAAATTGATTCATCAATGTCGCTCTCAGTTTGATTATAGAACGCATTAAAGTATCATCCCACGCATAGTTCAAAGTAAAAACATAAAAATACACCAAAAACAAATTGCGTACAAATTAAAATTAAATTACTGGATCATAATTATAATCATAAACAAATACAACCAACTTTGAAACCCCTAAACTTTTCTAAAATGAAACGTTTCTTTAGATCAAAACTTAATTGGCTCAAATGCTGTGACATGAAGTGCTGTAAGTTTAAATTAAAAACAAAAACAATGTGAATGTGAAAGAATTTTGAACATAAATAGATCAAGCTGTACTCAATTATGTGAAGTTGTTTAATGGGTGCTTCAATTAAATTGATTTATTCTTTTTTATTGCTCAATCAATAATTATATTGGTTTGTTTGTTTTGAGAAATAGAAATAAAAATATGTCTAGTTTAATTGTTTAAATCAATACAATATTAAATTCTGGTTTTTTATGAGTTATAATAATTAAATGTTTATTAAATATCTGGCTAATTGAAACTCTGTTACTGTTTTTTTAATTGCTCGAAACAAAAAGTCGGAATTGCCCAAGAATGTTTTAAATTAAATTAGAACTTAATCATAATGCTACTACTAAAAATAAACATCGATTGTTTATAGAAAATGAGCAAAGAAAGTTTACTTCTTAAATGGCGCCCGGGAGTGACATTTTCTTAATAATGTAAACAAATTGTTAAAAAATGTGTAAAATGTAGCCTTTTTAATAAATCTTCTTAAAATCGTTCATCAATAAGCCATTGTTCTCTGTGAACTTCAGTGAATACTTAAATTGAAAGACAAAAAAAAAGATTTAAAAACAATTATTTTACTTTAGAAAATAATTTAATATTGATTCAAAATTTGAGGTTGAGATATTGAAGAAGAATTAGAATTAAGATAAGACTATGGCATATAAAAAGAATTAATATTACTTCTTTGCTAATATTTTCAAATTAATAATAAAATACATCTTTGTGTCGGTAACACAGTGTTGATTGAAAATTTCATATTATTCTATTAATTAATGCCAATTTAAAGAGTCAAACTCACCTCAAATTCTACACTTATCTATTTATGTTTAAATAGTTCAAAACTCATAACAAACTTAGTTTTTCTTTGAAAGGCATTGATTACAACTTTATAAGTAATAACCAAGTTTGCCAAGTTATAAAGAAGTTTGCCATTATGTTTTAGAAATTGAAGAGCGTGGCTCGCTCGAATAAATTCCAATCGAGAGAAAAAATTGTCCAACACTTTGCCGTGTGCAGCCACTCCATGGCTATATTACAGCAATATCTCAAGTGACAGCTGTCAAAAATACCAACTCCGAAAAAAGTATTTTAAGGTCTTCATGACTTACTTAAGTAGCGCTACAGTCCGGGGCGGACCTGGGCCTCAACCAACATGCGTCTCCAGCCAGCTCGGTCCCTAGCTAGCTGTCTCCAGTTTCGCACACCAAGTTGGTTGAGGTCTTCACCCACCTGTGTGCGCCACCTGAGTCGCGGTCTAAATTGGGTGGTCCTTTGTGAACCAGAGCCTAGTGACTTACAACTCTCAACCATTCCTGTGTGCGAGTACTGTTGTCAGGAATGGAAGGGACCTACAATTTTAGGCCAAATCCCAACGGCTAATTTGAGAAAGCACTTTTTCATGACAAGATTTATTCTTGAAGGACTTGTCGATTCCTCGCAAGAGGTAGTACCTGCGCAAATTATTTTTTTTTTTTAAATTAAGGTGTGACAGGCAGGGATTGAACCCAAGACCCCTTGCAGTACAGTCCAACGCACTAACCATCATGCCACGGGTACGTTATATCTTCTACGGGACCAAAAATCACCCGAAAAAAAAAAAAAAAATCTCTCGAAGCATCCTAGGACGCTCTCATCTTTCTTTTCCAGGCCTCAGCGCTATAAATGAGAACCGGGATGATGAGTGTCTTATAGACGGTGATTTAAGATGCTCGAAAGAGGATCTCAATTGCCTTCTAAGTCCAAAGAAGCAGCGATTTGCAAGAGTTATTCTTCGTTTGATTTCAGCGCTGGTGTCGTTGTCTGTGTTTATAGCTGTGCCTAGGTAGACAAAGTCCTTAACTACCTCGAAGTTATAGCTGTCCATGGTGACGTTTTGTCCAAGACGTCGTCGTTCACTGTCCTTTTTTGATGACAGCATATACTTGGTCTTGCCCTCATTGACCACTAAACCCATCTTCTTCGCTTCCGTCGCAATGCTCAAAAACGCTCCACTGACATCACGCTTTGATCTTCCAATTATGTCAATATCATCTGCGTATCCGAGTAATTGGATGGATCTTTGGAAGATTGTGCCTCTAGTGTTGACGGTTGAGTTTTGCACAATTCTTTGGAGAATGATGTTGAGAAGTCGCATGACAGTGCATCACCTTGTCTAAAACCTTTTTTGACAGGGATGCCAAAACTAGACGTTGTCTGTAGAGCTCTTCCCTATAGATGCTGTCATTCGCGGCTTTAAAATCGATAAAGAAGCTTCTGGGTTTGTGTGCCATAGTGTGAATATTTGGTCGATAGTGGACTTTCGTGGTCTGAAGCCACACTGATAGGGACCAATCAGGTTGTTGACGAATGGCTTCAGACATTCACATAATACGGCAGAGAGGATCTTATACGCAATGTTAAAGAGACTGATGCCTCTGTAGTTGGCGCAGTTTAGAGGATCTCCTTTCTTATGTATCGGGCACACTATGCTTAGATTCCACTCATCGGGCATGCTTTCTTCCGACCAAATTTTGCAGATGAGTTGGTGCATGCTCCCTACCAAATCATCGCCTGCTGCTTTAAATTGTTCGGCTGCGATGCGGTCAGGTTTAGATATAGCTACCTTCACTTCGTCTAGGTCGGGTAGGCGGAATTGTTGATCTGCGTCGCCGAGGTTAAGTGGTTCTATCTCAGCGGAATTCGGTTTGTCATCGCCGTTATATAATTTGGAGTAGTGGTCTCTCCATGTTCTCAACATCGACTGCGGTTCTACTACGATGTTACCCTGATCGTCTTTACAGGCTTCGGTTCGTGGCCCTTGGGAGGTTTTTTTTACCTTTTGGTAAAATTTACGAACCTCATTCCTGTTGTGACATCCCTCTTTCTCCTCGATCGCGCGCTTCTCGTGCTCTCTTTTTTTCAATCTAAGAGACCGGTGTTCCTCTCTCCTCTTCTGCTCGTAGAGCTAGCGAGCCGCTCTGGTCCTTCTGTGCAGCGTCGTTTTGTATGCCTGTTGTTTCGCTGCGTGCGCTTGCCGGCATTCGTCGTCAATCCAGGGGTTTCGCTGTTGTGGCCGTGTGAAACCTAGCACTTCAGAGCATCTCTGATGGCTGCAAGGCAATGTTGTCACTGGTTTTCAATCCTTAATGAAGGCAGCATAGGACTCCTTAGGAGGTTATTAGAGACTCGATCGGAAAAGGACATGGCAGTCTCTTGCGATTGTAGCCGTCTAACGTCGAATCTTCTCACAGTACTTCCTTGTTTTGGCTTGGATCTGGATATCCGTAGTCGTACCTTGGCTACCACGAAGTTGTGGTCCGAATCAATGTTGGCCTCTCGGAAAGTTCGGATATCCTGTATACTGGAGAAGTGTCGTGCGTCGATTGCTATGTGGTCAATCTGGTTTACGGTTGATTGATGAGGAGAGTTCCATGTCCCCTTGGGGATATTGAGATGTGTGTATTGCGTACTAACTACCAAAACGTCTCGCCCTGCAGCGAAATCGATCAGCCTGAATCCGTTGTCGGAGGTGGTGTCGTGCAGGCTGTATCTCCCGATTATGCCACCAAAGATGTCTTCTCTTCCTAGCTTGGCATTCAAATCTCCTAAGACAATTTTAATGTCATAGCCAGGGCTCATAAGTCTTGTCCAAGAGTTCGAAGAATATGTCTTTGGTGTCTTCATCGTTTTGCTCCGTTGGGGCATGCGTGCATATTAGGTTTATGTTGGCTAATTTATCCTTAATGCGGATTGTCATGATGAGCTCGCTCACACTGTCGAAACTCAAGACTTTTAGCCTGAGTCTAGTTCCAACAACAAATCCACACCCAAATAGACGATGTCTTTGTTCTCGGTAGCAGTCGCCGTAGTAGATATCGCAGTCTTTTAGTTTGCGTTTGCCCGGTCCATCCCATCCCAATTCTTGGATGGCTGTAATATCTGCCTTGCAGCAGTTTAGGGATTCCGCTAATTATTCGGCTGCACGTGGTCTGTTAAGAGACATAACATTCCACGTACAGATCCGAAGTTCGTTGTCCTTACTTCGTTTGTATGGGTTGTCAGCAGTCAACCCGTCCGTATCCGAGGCTTGTTGGTGCTTCGCAACTAATGTATTTTGTACGTGGCCAGGAAGTCACTCCAACGGAACAATCCTAAACCTGGAGGGCCAGATCCTTAGTATAATTCCAAAGACGGGGAGCTGGATCGCCCGCTTCTTATAGGCCAGGGCTGCGAATAATTCGTAGAAGCCCTATAAGGTGTTCACTAAGTAGTTCAACCTTACTGGAACTGTAGACGCCACTGTTGATACCATCTCGGGAATTCCTCCGCTGCCGTCTGGATAAGGAGAGGTACTAGGCACCTGATGTTCACCACGGAGAGGTGAGAGTAGGAGTTCATAGACAGAGGTGGGTTTTAAGAAAAGCCTGTGGACGCTTGTATCCTCTTGAATGCACATGTCTACCATTTGAACATCAAGGTTTTCATGACGGTTGTTTAAAATTTGGCTAATTTCCGAACCCTATGCCGTGTGCAGCCACTCTCTGGCTATATTTCAGGAATAAATCAAGTGTAAGCTGTCAAAAAGACCAACTCACTTCTTGTTAAACTAGCATTATGACGAAGTGTTAACTTAAGATGATAGTTTGGGAAGTAACAGCTGTCAAAATAGTATGCTATTCAAAATGAAACATCTTACTGGATAACCCATTTTTAAACAAACAATAATTATTCCGCATCCATCCATCTTCAGTGTCATCGTTTATTCATTCAGCCTCAAGACAATTTTTATGGGTCACCCTTGATCGAACTTCGATAAAAATGTCCAATGAAATTAAAACCAATCTTATGTTTATATGAAGCCGTTTGTTTTCATTTGTTTAATGTTTCTTTCTGTTTGCTCTGAAACAATCAACCATACAATTCAATTAGTGTCACAATCCCACAATGTCATACATGCGTTCTCTTTCCGCTCTTGCGTTTTCTGTCAATTTATTGAGTCATTCAATTGAAAGTGTTTTCTCATGTCATATGTCCACCCAACGACTAACGACGACAAAACGTCGTCGGCGGCATGCAGCGCTACGTAGATAAAACGGCAACAAGCCAAAGCTAAATAATGTGTCATATGTTTGGTGCGTGTCATGTCGTAAGCAGCTATATTACAACATAAAAATAGTATACCTGACAAGAACATAGTGTAATAATATTATTTTGCAAAATAAAACTATAGTACAGAGTTTTGTTTTTCTTTTGAAAGCTTTTGACTGTTCCGCATTCTTATAATTGCTAACACTCTTGCTGACAGCGCTGTATAAAAGTAATTGCCATTGATTAATAAAGAATAATGAAGTCTTCATATAACCTACACGTACAGTTTGAAGTGAAATAAAAAAAAACGTGAAAATGTGCAATTGGGGACAAACGCACATCAAAAAGCTAACAAAGCAACATGGTTGCCGATTTTTCATTTTTCAAAATGTCATTTATGGCAGATCGAAACTCCAAATGTCAGAGTATGTTTTAATTCTTACTTTTTCTGAGAGATATAGACAAATACGAGTAAATAAATTAGAGAAAGACAGAGCAAAAAGTTAAAACCAAGTTAAATTGACAGATTGTCTCACTGACAGTTGTCATTTTGTGTGTAAAGTTTGTTTGTTTTTTCGCTTACATTGAAAAACTTCCATTAATTGTTTGTAGTAGAAAAATTGTCAAAATCAAACAAATTATCTCCTTACTTTCTATGGGACAACTTTGATCCCAAGATTAAAATGTTTGATTATTTGAATGACAGCTGCCATTTTTGTATGTTTAACCTCTACCGAGTTTGTAGCATTTTTGTTTTAAAAACTCTCACCTCTTTGGCAACCATGTTTAGTAAAGTAAATCTTTTAATCGTTCCTGAGGCAATTTTACAAAATGCTTCAAGGGATTTTACGTAACATGAAACTGTGATTGTTCAGATGGCTGCCGTGTGACACACATGACACACTACACACTATACCCATTGCCTCGCTAGACGAAAGACGACTTCAACGTTGTCGTCGAAAGCAGCTTTGACAGCAAAGGCATAGCGTTAGTGCATACACGATACGAGTATATAGTAAAGGGGCTGTTCATCGGGCGCCAAGCGCCATGATGAGCAAATAAAATGCCCCCAAGTAACTTGAGAATGATTTGTGAAAGTGGGATAAGCTTAAGTCAGCACTTTAGGCCGTGAATGCATCAAGTCATCATCATCATCGCAGTACACCCAGAAACACAGCAACAACAATGCAAACAAAGGATTTGCAAGCTTGATATACAGAGGAGAGGAACACATCACATCACACGTCCGGGGCGGGTAGGGGTACGTTTATAGTTTCTCGTTCATTATTCTACCCTCAGGTGTTGGGTGAATGCTGATGGGTGGTAGTGGGCGGCCAACCGACCAAACGAACAAGCTAGGTTGAGGTTGAATGAGCCGCCTTCTCCTCCTCCAACAACTCTCCAACCAGAAACATAAGTGTAGAACGTTATGCCTATAGGTAGTGTATACGAGTGCTAATGAATTCTGTGCTCAAGTGGACAGGAAACAATAGTGCTTCATATAGCTTCTGTAGCTCTATATACATAGCTTACCATTATCAGCTAGCTATATGCTGCATTCACTTAAACGACCTGGATGAGACTCAAATGCAATAGTTTTAGCTACTTTAGAATGCATTGACACGTCACGCAAGAGAAGGTTTCGAAGAGCTTCGAGGTAAAATAGTTTTTATATCTCTTGCATTTCGCATTATATTATTATTATAATTTTTGTATATTTTTAATTTTAATCACGTGTCTTGTCATCATTGTTTTTGTTGTTGTTTCAGATAGTTAGGGTGTATACTGCGATGATGGCAGGCTAATTAATTTTAAAAAAAGATGCGTGTAAAATGCAAAAATAAAATTGAATAAAATAATTAGCATGAAAAGTGAAATTCATTAGAAAACTTCATCTCTGTCTTATGGCAAATATACAAGTTCAATTGAATAATTATAAAGGTAAATGAAAATATACCCATCCACATCAAATGCAGACATTGTCTATGAAGAGAGTGAAAGGAAAGAGATTTAACATCAAGAGTTCATTTTAACCTAAAGCTTTTGGATGTCTATAATAAGACGACAAGTGCGTATAATAGAGAGCTTTATAAAATCTTGACAAGAGTGGTGATTAAGTTTTTCAGTCAACCTAGTTTAGTCTCTTTTTAGTATCAGAAAAATGTAGAGACGACTCAAATTATAAAATCTTCATGATTTTATTTTAAATTGGTGCTTATAATTAGCAATAAGTTGATACAATTTGATTGACATCAGGTGAGAAAAGTCTAAGGGCTAAATCCTATCTACTGAAAGAACAACCTCTTAAGTTCAAGTTGTCTGTCTCTAAGATGTATATTTTCCATAAAGAATACCACGAAATCGCTTACAGCTACTAATTAACATAAATACGAGTAGAAACCTCAATCTTATTGCAGTAAAATAAAAGAAGCTGACATGCGACCCACACTGATAACTGATTTGTCTTGATTAAAAGTTTGTAGGTTTTCGTATTGGGTTAAAAAAGTTGTCAGTTGAATTATTCTTTAAATTTCAAAATGACCAACAATATTTTTCAGATAATGAAATAATTTTATTTCAAAATCTAGTTTTGTTAAATAGATTTTTAGTCGAAAACAAATTTTTACCAATTTTTGTAGCATTTCTTAAATTTTTATAAATTGGATAAATGAAATTAATTTGAGAGATATCAAGGCCGAACATCAATTTTTACCAAATTTACGTACTATTTCTTGTAGATTTCATTTTTTTATAAAAAAGGGACTTTTGGATTTTTAAATAAAAAAAACTACTGAATATCGAAAACAATATTTTCTGTGAAATAAAAAAAGATTGGAGACAATAGTAAATTTTTAAAACTTTTAGTATTCTTTTTTTTGTAAGAAAAGTGACAATTCGATTCTTCTCCAAACTCTACCAAATTTTGAAAACAATATTTCTAACAAGTAAAATAGTTGAAAGCCATAATCTCAAATTTTTGAAAAGATATTAGAGTCGAAAATCAATTTTTACCAACTTTTGTAAATTTTTTGTTTAAGTTTTTATTTTTTGTAGAAAAACTGTCAACTTGATGTTTCTCAAAATGAATGTTAACAGCAATTTTTTTTCAAAATATAAAAGTAGTTTAAAGCCAATATCTCAATGTTTTAAAAAGATATTTAAAAATTAAAAGATACCGACTTTTGTTTAGGTTTTCAGTTTTTGTAAAAAAACTGTCAATTCGATTTTTCTCAATATTTTACTAAATGTTAACAACAATATTTTTTAAAAAATAAAAGAAGTTTGAAGCCAATATCTCAAAGTTTTGAAAAGATATTTGAGGTCAAAATCAATTTTTAACAACTTTTATTAACTTTTTGTTTTTGGTAAGAAAACTGTCAATTCGATTTTTCTCAACATTTTCCCAATGTTGAAAACAATATTTCTTATTAGTTAAAATTAGCTAGAAGCTATAATTTTTTGAAAAGATATTTGAGTCGAAATTCAATTTTTACCAACTGTTTTTTTATGGTTTTATTTTTTATTAAAAAAATTCCAATTTGATTTGTCTTAAAACTTGACCAGATGTTGTACAAAATTCCACCCACGCAATTTTCTTGAGAGCCCTTTTTGCATATTTCTTCTATTATTTGTATAACAAAATTTATTTAATATCATTCTGATTCTTGAGATATGGACGACGCAAAAAACGTCGCGAACGTACGGACATACGGACGTACGAACGTACGTACCCACGCACCACAGAAAACTTTCTAAAAATCTTTTATTTCGACTCTATTGACCTTGAAACGTCGAGAAATGTCAAAATTTTCAAAACGACAAACCGGACCCATTACAATAACTTCCTATGGGAAGTTATTAAAATACTTTTCTCAAATAAATATTATTAAAATAAATAAGGTGGCGCAAAAGTCCGTTGGGAAGTATAGCCTAGTGGTTTACAACTCTCAACCATTCCTGTTTGCAAGTTATGTTGTCAGGGATGGAAGGGGTCCCCAATTTTAAGCCGATTCCATGCGGCTAATTTGAAAAAACACTTTTCAGGGCAAAAACTACTTTTGGAAGATTTGTCAATTTCTCGCAAGATTACCCATGAAAAAACTTTAGATGGCACAGGCAGTGTTTGAACCCAAGACCTCTGGCATGCTAATCCAACGCACTAACCATCACTACACTGTTATATTTATAGATGACATAGGTGATTGAATTTAAAATTCTTTTACGTCGTAAAGATATCGGGCAGAAGACGCGAAAAGATATGGTGGTGCCATACTATGTATTAACTAATGTAATCAAGAAATTGCTTGAACGTAAATCCAAGAACAATTTGATTATATTGAGAAATGTGGCCAAACCTTTGGAAACCATAAACATACCTCAAAATTTCATTCAATGCAGCAACTAGTTTCTGCATTGAGTGCAAATCAGGTCTTCAATAAACCATTAAACTATAATCAATGCTAGATAGTAGCAAAGATTTAAAAATCAGCAGCTTTGTATCAACAGGAGTCAAGGCAGAAAAGTGGTTTGACTCACGGAAGTCAAACCGTAATTACGTCCAATGAATGGAGAAATTGATCTGACCATTTTCTGAGAATATCTAATTTAATTTGAGTTTAATGATAGACTCAACAAATTTAAGTTAAAAGCCTGATAAGAAGACATATGGCAATTTATTCCAATTAAATATCTTTTTTTATTTTTAACGTTTAAGGGTTAAACTTTTGCTTTAAGACCAATTCTAGATTTCTGAAGGATCTTCATTAACTCTAAAGATGAGATCCTCCAACAAGTTTAATACTAGGGAAAGGTACAATTGAACATAATTGGCATACAAATGCAAAGCGTAACTATGAAAAACATGGGGAAGATTATTAATGAACATGCAAAATAGGATAGGACCCAAAATTTAGCCTTGCGGAACAGCAGCAAGCAGAATCATTGAATCAGAAAAACTGTCATTAACTTTTATCATCTGTCTATGGTTTATTTAATATTTGTTTAATTAAGCTTACCGATCTTCTTATGAATCCAAAGTAACAAATCAGCTTAATATACAATATTTCGTATGGTTAACTCTGTAAAAAGCTTTGGAAAAATCAATCAGACATAATTTTGTCAATTCATCCAGATTGTACGAAATTGAAGAAATTATGATAATTTTGCAGTGAATAAATTTCACATTTACCAATTAACAATCCAATTCAAAATAAAATAAATAGTTTAACTATAAATGTTGTTGTAAAATAAAACACCATACTCTATTTTTATCAAGTTATAACACTAAAAATCAGGAAGAAATTTTAACTACATCAAAATGATGTTGACAAATCATCATGTGCCATGCCGTGAAATTGAGCCATTAGTTCTACTCGCTTACCCTAGTGACGAAGAATCATTTTGTCTATGAATATGTATTCACTGGAAATTAAAAGTTAAAAAAATGATTTCCAAGATCTTTCTTCTCCCTAACTCTTGAACTTGGCTCTTAATTTTGTTATCAAAAATGATTTCAAAAAAGTTTCGACAAAAATAAAAACATTGACATTTATAGACATTTATCGAAATTTAAATACAATTGGTTTCTTGTGCACCATTAAGATTGTTTCGAAATACCGTTTTGTAAGAAATGGTCATTAATAGATTTTACATTAAGAAAAAAACTATAAGTCATCGGTTAAAAGAAAACGACTAGAATTGAGGAATATACTAGGCTAATCATTTATAAAAATTAGAAAAAGAAGGGGTCCAAGATCGCCTTAGGATACACCAGATAAAACCAAAATTAAGATAATTTCGTCAATGCAAATAAATTAAACTCGGCCGTTAAGATAGGATCAACCATTTCAAAAACTTAGAATGAAAATCAAAGTTTTTTTTAACTTCTTTATTAAAATAGAGTGACTTACTCTATCAAATGTCTTTGAAAAATCAGTATTTTTCTTCCAGATTATTTAAAATGAAATTGGTAAAAGTAGAAAGATAAGTCGTTGTTGATCTTCCTGCAACAAAACCATGTTGGAGCGGTGAAATGTATTCCTTAACTAATTAATGGTTCATCCACTAATGCAAAGTAAATAATTGACAATCAAAGATTTCTATTTATTCCACAGATCAAAAAATTAAATATTTGTCGACGTTTTGAAAAACGGTTAGTGTGTTTGAAAGATCATTAATATTTATTCATAAGCAATTGAGCCATTTTTAATAATAATTATTTATTTTTTGACACTTTTTAATCAACAAAATAAAATAATCGGTCCTATAAACTTCTACTTGTTTTATGAAAAACGAGAAACAGGACAAAAATCTATGCTTTGACAAATTATGAGTAGCAAGATTGTATTTGTGTATTTTACTGACATGGTTCATAGCGTGATGGTTAGTGCGTAGGAGGGTCATGCCAGAGGCCTTTTGTTCAATCTTTGCGTACCTAAGGTTTTTTTCGCGTGTAAAAAAATCCCAAATATAATTTTTGTCATAAAAAGTGCTTTCTAAAATTAGCCGTTCGGATTCGGCATACGAACTGTAGGTCCGCTCCATCCCTGAAATCGTTCGTACACAGAAATTGTTGAGTATTGTAAGTCACTAGGCCCTAGTTCTCTATGGACTGTTGCAATAAATGATTTATTTTTTCATGGACCCATCTTTGTTGCACACAAGCTCCACGAAAATAATGCAGTTGGTTCTTTTCTAAAAAATGGGGCTATCAAAATAAATCTACACTATTGTTTATGAGTTGTTTATGAGTAAGCAATGTATCCAAGAAGTGGTTATCGATATAATATCATCCGATCGAAAATAGTAGACATTTTGAAAAACATAAAACAAAAATTGCATATAAATAAACAGAAAGCACAGTATACGCGAAAATTATAAGTCTTTCAAATATCTAAGGACCTGACTTCTCACAGCGCGATTTTAAAACGTACACAAAACAAAATAGCTTTCAGTTTTTGATTTAATTCTAAATTGTAAAACTGTCTGCAGAAATGCTGGAAATGTTTTTGTTTTCTGTTGTTATAGCTTTTATGATTTAACATTCATAAAGGTTATTTATTCGTTACAACTAAAGGCAATTTAAATATGTGTACATATTTAATAGAAATGAAAATAAATCTTTTAAATGTATCAAGGTTGACAAATCTAAACCTTAAAACTTCATAAAATTAACGCATAATTAGCAAGAAGATGATAATTGATTTCTAATGCTTCAGTCCTTCAATAGGTTTCGAAAAGCCCATTTTCATTAGTTTGTTACAAAATTAGCATCTTGGAGTATTTTAAATCTATTTAAGTATAAAATATTTATGCACATATGTAAATACTTTTTATTTAACTTTAACTTAAAGTCATTGATACAAAAAACATAATTAATATGTTTTATGAAAAGACAATTAGATACTGACCAACTCAATCTATATTTTAAAACGTATCCTTTTGTAAATACATTGAACCAAGAAGCCTGTTTCTTTCAGCATTTTATTTTGGCAATTTTTAATATTTTGTTGCTTGAAATAAATTAAGTTTTTATCTAATACATATGTTATTAACCTCTTGTTGATGAAAAAGAATTTGGTTCCTAATCCTTGAAATTTTAAAGGATGCAATTTGTTTGGGTGTTTGTTTGTCTTAAAGAAAAGAAAGACTATTTTCTTTACAGTTTTCCAACAAGAATTTCTATTTTAATCAACCCATTACATGGCAGCTGTTAATTTGGAAGCTGTTGACATTTGACAAATACTAATTATGTTAAAATATGAAAGTCATACGTCGCAGTCTTGCAAGAACAGTTCTTGTTTCTCGAAAATGTGATTAAAACTAGTCAGAATTGCAAAGACTGAATATTAAAGTGAAATTCAATAAACTAACATTTATACGTAAAAGTTAAAACTTGTGAGTTGCCTTTAATTCTTTGCATAAAAGTTAAACGACATTTTAAAAACTTTGACTTGAAGTCAGTTTAAATGTCAATTTGACTGTTCTTTGAGTCAAAGTCTTTAAATTCACTTAAAAGTCAATTTTAAATGCAAGTCAATTTTGAAAGTCAGTAAATCAATTGCTTTGACGTTGGTGATCATTATAGAGCAACCAAAAATATGTTTGAACATATTTTTTGTTAACATCACTATTAACACGAGACTAAGATAGAAATGTGTTTCATTAAAATCTTCGTCTTTTAAACGTCATCTGTTACGGCATATTTTTGCATATTTCACTGAAAATGCATATTTTTGCATTATTGCTTTCAAAGGGCATATTATTGCATATTTTTCTTATTTTGTAAAGGCGAGCAAAAAAAACAAAGCATTATTAGGAACGAAGAATGAAACGCAACAGTTTTTTGGACAATCTTCGAGTGATTCAAAACATACAGAGTTTGAAACAGACTTGTGTGGTGCTTTTGTGGGGGCAGATATACCCTTGTTAAAAATTCGCAGTGAAAGTATTCGTTCTTTTTTTGGAAAAATATACCGAGCACAAAATTCCTTCAGAAACAACCCTTCGCTAAAAATATGAACACAACTTGTACAAAAAACCATCAATGCAATCAAAAACAAAATAAAAATCGATTTTTATGGGTTTCAAAGAACGAGACAACAGACGCAGCAAACTGATATGTTGCAAATGTTATCATTGGAATTTTGGATCCCGATGAGACGTTCGCTTAAGAAACATTTGTAATAAATGTAGCTCAAACGAAAATGATAAATCACTCAACCATCATCGCCCGGCTCTTCCATTATTAAGTTAGAATTCTGGCTAAAGATTTTAATAAAGACTCGATCTTACTTTTTTTATCAGGTGCTGCTCTGTATATTTCAAAAGCGGTACGAGCTATTCAAGTTTTCTACCCAAAAATAATACATGTTACATGCCTCCAACATGGACTTCAACGAGTATGTGAAAAAATTAGAAGTGAATATGCTGACACTGACCGTTTTATAGCGAATGGGAAAAATTTTATTTTAAAAGCTTCATCAAGAGTGAAAACTCTTAGAGATATAGAACCTATACTGAAACTTCCTCCACAAAAAATCATGGCTCGAAGCAGTGAACTACTACGACAAGCATTTTTAAAAGATTGTTCGAATTTGTATGATTTTTTTTTTGCATCAAGCTATTGGTTTCAGGTAACATCAATTTCAAAAATTGAATCACGTGGTTTATTGCTCAATCCCATCACACAAATTATAAGTGATTGGGTGAAGACAATCTACAGCTTTAACATCAAGGCTGCGATATCAGTGAAGAAAAATATAGAACATGGTATGGAAAAAAATGCTGGCTTCGAAAAACTAAAACAATTTGCAATGGCTTTGTCAGGAGAGAAATCCATAGCAGTTGAAGAATATACAATTGCTGAAGTTTTAGCATTCAAATACGCTCCGATCACTTCTGTTACGTTGAACGGAGTTTTTCCATGCATAAAACTGTTTTTCGATAAAACAGACACAAATTTTACTGAAATATTAGTTATTTGCTGCAACAAAAATTAGCAATAAATTTTCTTACTGACATTAAAAAATGTCGTTTATTCTAAAATGAATTTGCTTTGTTTTTGTGCGAAGTTGAAGTATTCGCCATTAAACAAATTTGTTGGATGTTTTATGTAACTTCAAAAAGTTGGAGTGAAGAAGAGTTTTGATTTTTCTTCTTTTTAATTGGTATTGTTCTTATTAATTAATTTCCTAAAACAAATAACGCTTCTTATAAACATCTTTTACAGTTATTGAGCATATTTTAAGGGCATATATTTAATTATTAGGGGAATATTATAAGCGGTTAAAACTAGTTGTTTAAGACATATTTTTGGTTGCCCTAGTGATCATTATATAAATATGTGTAATTCGTACACAAATTTATTAAAAAGCTCATTTTAAATACAAACATCAGCAATTAGCATTAAGTAACCTATTTTACGAAAGATTTTAAAAAAAACCACCGAAAATTTGTGGCTACACAACTTAAAAATGTTTCCTTTTGGAAATAGTCATGTCGTATCCGTGGATATCATTTGGCTAATATTGTTTTCCATTGTAATTGCTGTACAATGGCAATTTTCAGGAATAAATTAAACATCTATCAATATCAGGTACAAAACTACTATTTTTACTTAGCATCAAAATTAAAACTCATATCGCAAAAATTGTTTTTAAGTATTTTTTAGAGCTTTGATCACATCTATAAGTACCTAAAAAGTCTATAACCCCATTATTTCCTTGAACCACAAGAATAGGTTTGCACGAATAATTCGTATATTTGCTTAGTTTTATTTTTTAATCTGTTCAAATAGTAATTAGCCCTGAGTATTAAGAATAATAACAACGCATTAAAAAAAAACAACAACTTTAAACCTAAAGTAAACACTGTTTTTTATTATATTTATAATCAATGTCAGTGACATAAGTCTTGATCTTCTACTTTTCCACAGCCTACCTTATTTCTTTCCATAACAAGATCAGGTAACACAGAAAAAAAATGAAATAATTATTTTTTGTATGACGTTGCATCACCATTAAAGTATAGATATTCTTATAACTACTTACCTGTACTCTGTACCTGATGTGTGATCTTCACATTTCAATGAATACATTTATTTAACTACGTCAACACAACACCCATCAGCTATAGTTACTCCAACCGTTTAAAAAAAAGCAAAACATGGACAACTTTTGTATGTTTTTTACTTTACAGGGTGATTCATATTTGAATTTCACTAACATTATTAAAAAATGCTCAAAATTCCAAAAAGGTCAAATTTTCATTTTCAGTCAGTTTTTAAAATAAGTTTGTATTCATAAAAGCTTTATTTGAATCGATAATACGGTCGATATAATTTAATGTTTGAATATAATTTTATGGAAAGTTTGCTATCATTGCACGACTGCGTTGAGCATTCACAGAAATGTTTGGATTCGCATCATCTTTGAAGACATTCGACTCATTATCCGCATCAAACAATTACTTTTTTCTGGAAGGGTTGATAACTTTGGCAATACTTCTGGCTGATATTCACACTAAATACGTCAGTGTTGCTTGTTCATGTAACCGTTTAACAAGAATTGAGCTAATTTTGAAAACTTTTCAAAAGCTGTTCGCCTTGCACAAGCTTTATTTTGAAAGGATTTGCACCTTAATCCTTCCTTAAAATTTTCTAATTAGTGCAGTAACAGAGATCCAATTGCTGCGAATGACGGCGCCGAATTGAAAATTCCCGGTCTTCACTAACACTGAACGATACAACTACGAAATCGTCCTCAGTTTACACTCTACGTAAGCATGAAACTGGTTTGATGTCCAACAATGTAAATTTGGTGCAAAATTTAGTCACAAAATAGAAACCTCAATAGAACGATTAAACTGACCATAAAATAAGAGATGAGTGCGATGAACTTCCTTAGCAGAAAGCTTCTACATTTTGATAATAAAACTCAGTAATTTGTAAACTTTTTTCGTTTTAAGACGATTCATGATTACTAATTATAGTCCAAACTGAAGATGTTTGACAGTGACATAAAACACCAAACGTTCTTTAGTCGTTAAATTCAGTGTTGGCAAAAATAAAATAAAAACAAAAATCAACCTTTATAAAGGGTTGTCTATTTTGCGGTTTAAAAGTATAGGACTGGAATTCGACATCTGTCAAACTAAGTTCTTAGACCAAATTTTTGTTTGTCAGTTGAAAGTCTGACATTTACGAAAATGAATCGCTTAATTATCGCACAACGCATTAAAATCGTTAAAACCTTACAGCACATTATGGCGTATTTTGTGTTTGGATCTACACCTACATATATCCTTTTACAGTCCATCTCACTTAACAACTGAAGCGACTAAGCACATTTCCCATTCGGTGGACGTGTTAATAAACAAAATTGTCATTTTTGGGGTTCTGAGAATTCTAAAGTTAATAAAAAGAGACCATTGCATCCACAAAAAGTCACTGTTTGGTGCGTTTTTTTGTCCGGAGTTGTGATTGGACCGTACGTCCTCGAAAAGAACGATGGAACTACACTGTCACTGTCAATTAGGAGCGTTATGGTCAGGTCATATTATAAGCGACTCTTTTGCCTGCTTTTAAATAATACGACTTAGAGAATAGGTGGTTTCAACAAGACAGTGCCACATGTCACAGAACTTAGCGAATATAGGTTTATTGCAAGAGACATTTCCTGGACGCGTAATTTTTGGTCGTAGCGATATCACATGGCCACCAAGATCGTGCGATTTGACACCGCTGCGATTTGAAAATGTGGAGTTACTGGAAAACCGTATTTTTGCAGAAAAAAACTTTAACTCTTAAGAACTTAAATATCGCCCAATATTTGTCAGAAAGTAGTCAAAAATTACCTCAAAATAATCGATGCTTGCAGCAATTCGCCGAATGGTCTTTTAAATGATGTAGTGTTTTACACTTAATGCCAACATTCAAGCTTTATAATAATTTATACGTGGTTTTTGTTAGCGTTAACTTTTGAAACGGCACAATAAAACAAAAAAAATAGAAAACCCTGCATAATTTAAGGTTTTCCAATAAAATGTTTCACTTTGATACGTTTTGTAAGTCTTTTTTTTATAAAAAATAAAAACATAAAAAAAAAAAATTATAAAAGTTGGTAAAAATTGATTTTCGACTAAATTATCTTTTCAAAAAATTGAGATTATAAGAAATATTGTTTTCAACATTCTGAAAAATTTTGAATAAAATAGAACTGACAGTTTTTTTACAAAAAATAAAAACTTAAAAGAAAATTTAACAAAAGTTGGTAAAAATTGATTTCAAATATCATTTCAAAACTTTGAGATATTCGCTTTAAACTACTTTTATCTTTTAAAAAATATTGTTTTAAACATTCAGTAAAATTTTGAGAAGAAAAAGTTTTTTTTGCAAAAAATAAAAACCTAACAAAAAAAAACAATACTATAACTTGGTAAAAGTTTACTTTCGACACAAATAGTAGTTTTTTTTTATAAAAAATCAACAGTCACCAAAAAGTAATAGGCAAGTTAAGTAAAAATTGATGTTGGGTTCTTGATATTTCTCAATTTGTAAAAATTTAACAAATGCTACTTAAATTGGTAAAAATTAATTTTTGACTAAAAATCTATTTAACAAAACTAGATTTTGAATTAAAATTATTTCATTATCAGAAAAATAGTGTTGGTTACTTTGAAATTTTTAAGAATAATTAAACTGATAACTTTTTTAACACAACACGAAAACCAAAAAACTTTGAAGCAAGACAAATCGAAAGACGGGATGGGAAGTTATCAGTGTGAGTAGCAACCCAGCCTCTTTTTCTGTATCGTTATCGTGCTTATTGAATAAAATTCCCACCTTTGTCTTCGTTTCATATCACGCCTCATTCAGACCACCCTATAAAAAACTGTGTCCCATCTTTGTTTAATTGTTAGATGGATTTCTTTGTTTGTTTTGATATTATTCCGTTTGCTCGATTCCATTGAACCAAATTAACTAAATTCATCCTTAATTGTTTATATCCCCTTAAGCTTGTCTTCGTAATAATTAAAAGATACAATATCTATCTATACATAAAACATCAAGAACAAAATTATTGCTCAGTTACTTTATCTTTTTATGGCCAACAATGTTGCTTAAGAGTATGACAATGACCATAATAATGGACAATGGACATCAGCTTGCATTTAATCGTAATTCTTTTCTATATTTATCTTCCATGCAATTACAATGTCAGATTAACTGTTAGTCCATTTTTAATTATTCAATGGAAGAGAGAAGAAGATGCCCCAGCGTGTGCCAGAATCTAGTTCGCAGAAAGTCATAAAATATAAAATAGAACATCAGAAATGGGTGAAATTGAAAATCAAACTTTACCGTAAAATATACAAAAATACAAATAAAATTGAAGAGAAAGAGGAAAAAGAGAGAATTTAAACATAAACAACAACTAAAAAAAAAACATAAAAACAAAACAAAACTTCACGTGTATCTACAAAAATATATGTAATTTCAGATACTTTGTATCGTTCTATACATTTTCTAAACAGGTGCTTTGAGTTACTCTTAACCAAGTACGATGATGTGATGCTTGTGGTTTGGGTTCTAGTTAGTCTCTGAATAGATTCGTACTCGATTTCATGTGTAGATACTTTATTCGATATCCAATAGATACGAATGCAAAATCATAAAATTCATACACAAAATTTAAAAACATCACGATTATTGTCGTTTCGCTAAACATCAGTTCCGGTAGGTTAGTCGATCGGTATCGCGTACGCGCGAGAATGACAGGTTTTCAATGTCGGTTTTAACTAAAAGACGTGTTGGCAGCTTCAAGATCAAGAATGTTTCTAAGTGGTTCAAGTATCTTTGTATCTTTTAACGAAAATTCAAAAAAGAAAAAAAGATCAATAATTTATAGTGTGATCGGCAATCAAATTATCAGATACTAATTGGAATCAATTATAAATTTTATCGGGGATTCTATATTTCCACAAAAAGATACACTTAACGAAAGAAAACGTTCTCTGGTGGAAAAACTGAACAAAAGTGGTACGAAAATATAAATGAAAAAAAATATATTTATTTTTGTTTATAGAAAAATTCTTCCGATTTTATTTTGTTTTATCTTGTTTTCTGGATAATTTTTGTTTCCCTCATTTTCTATATTTACGTTCAAATTATAGAAAAGAACGAAGAAAAATTTTCTTATCGCAGAAATTTGTTATTTTTGTATTATTGTGTTCTATGTGTTCTTTAGTTTTTTGTTTCGTTAAGAAGAAAATGAATTTAGAACAAAACTTGAGTGAAATTAATTGAGAAGACCGACCGTCCGCGTCGTCGTTGTTTGGCGACGATCTTAGTTTAGTTTGTGTTGTGCATCTTTAAGATGTTTGATGTAGTTTTTGTTTTTTAATTCAATTCTAATAACTTGGGTTTTTATCGTTTGAATACGAAATTCATTGATACACCTCTAATAAAAGTGATATAAAAAAAATATATTTTGTGTAAAATTACGTAATGATTGAAAATGTATTTTTGGTGTTTTCTTATTTGATTCGTTTTTGTTTTAATTCAAATTAAGTGGGTGATGGTTTTTTTTTCTTTGAATACGCAGTCGTTTTATTTTTGTTTTTCTAATTTGTCCGGTGGTATATTTTGAATTTTATTTGTTTTGATTTTGAGTTTTTTCTTTCTATACATATCTAAATGTTTAATTATCTATAGTGTCGATGACAGTTCACGGTTCTTTTCTTTTATCTTTAATGTTAGACGATAAAATAAAAACAAAACAAACTCGTTTGTAGTTCATGGTTATAAAATCAATTGTGGTTTGATGTAAAGTAAATAATTTAATTTATAAGTGTTGTAAATTTATATCAAACAAAGAACAAATAAAAAATCGTGTTGAAATTGTAAATAATATGGCGGAATATGCTTTGGATGCAGAGGATCGTTTTAGATGTTATTGCTGTGGTATGATTATTATTTATTTGTCCTGTCTTGAAGTTATAGTGTTTTATTAATTTTTTCATAAACTTTCAACATCAACTCAAACTTTTTAAATTGAAAAAATATGTGTCCTAGTTTGTTTTCCCATTAAGAGATTTCATTTTGTTATTTAAAAACGAGTATTGAAAATTAAATTTTACATGACCAATCCTCACATACGTGATTGTAAATGATTGATAACGTCACAAATTGTATCTTTAAGTTTTTAAAACAATTACCTTTGTTCCGTATAGACCTAATCTTTCACATAAACCTACAGAAAAAAATTAACAGTGTAAAATCAAAAGATCTCGGTGATGATCTCTAAGAGAAACAGCAACTGTCAGCCCAATTTAATATCTTCCAAGTCCAGCCATTAAAATAATTGCTTATTAACACAATCCATTACCCAGAACGTTTACAACAGCTTTATTTTCTAATGAGTAAAGTTCAATCACACCACTATCTCAAAAACAGTGACACGATACAAATGAACATGTTGTTAAACAATCATTCTTAAATCTTCTGAGCTCCAAGGGCCAACTTTTTGCTTACTAACGTAGCTTACAAAGTGAAAACAGAACATCTTCTCACTGAAAATAATGTTTCGATTAAGATCCAGATCATTTTGATGCACTTTAAGGACTTAACAAGGGAAAATATAACGTTGCTGTTGATCATTCGAAATTTTAAGTTATTGTGTTTATTGATCTTTATAAACCCTTAGGACTAAGTTATTATGCAAAACCGTTTTGATTCCAAAGATATACGAGAAATCCAAAAACCCTGGGTTTGGGTTAAAATTACGGGCTACTGATTCTTCGCTAACATGTCGTAAAATGTCAAATTTTCTCACTAGTTTCAGTATTTTTGGTTTCCCTACGAAAGTAATTAAGTTTTGCAAACTGTCACTGCAAATGAGTTTTCACTTTTAACAATCTCAATGGCCTTGTTAAATACTGTATCGTTGCATTTTTAGTAATTGCTGGAAAAATGACAGCTCAAAATGACATTATATTGAAAAAGTCTCAAGTGTTAGGATAAAAGTAAGAATTTTGGATCAACAGCACAAGGCTTAAATTAAAGGGCACGGAAAACACAAAGTTTTATTTTATATTTTAAATTTTAAATTTGTTCGAAAAGAACATGGCTCAATCAAATGAATTTCTATCATTGCTGCAATATTTATTGTAAGAAATGTATAAACATTTAAAATTTAATGTTTATTTAAGTTTTCTTCGTGTATTTACACATAAATTCAAAAGCTATAAAATGTTTTGAACCAGGTAGCTATATATGATTTACAAACAAAATATACGGAACAGATTAAAAATATAAAATTGCATTTTCATTCATTTTTTGAATTTGTTTGCCATAACTCTGAATCTTAGTTTTGTTTTAATAAAGGGTGGTTAAATTTTAAAGGCTGATTTTGATTTTGTCAATTTTTTGTCGTTTCTTTTTTTGTTGAACATTTTCTACTATACTGAAGCATAATTGAGGTTCTATGGAAATTGGAAATTTATTAATAAAAAACCAAAATCAGATGTCTACAAAGTAAATTGTACTTAAAATAATTACAACTTAGTTAGTACTCCAGCAATTCGTAAAGCGTTTGCTAAAAACTTTCAGAAATCTTTAATTGACACTACTGTTAAAATAGATGAGAATTTCTTACTATACTTGCGTAACTGTCCCCAGAGTACCTTTAATAATTTTCAAATGAGGTTAAATAAAATCTTGCATTATTAAAAGATAATTATTCCTCTGTTCCAGATTTAATTCCCTCAATATATTCCCATAATTATTCAAATATACTAAAACTCGGTCTGAAGTTCGAATGTATTCACACTCATGATTCTAAAACCTTCAAGCAACTTTTTCATGATATCATCACATTTAAGCTCAAATTAATGGGGTTTCCATCTCAGTTTATCACATCTATTTCATCTTATCTTCAAAAAGGGTCTTATCAAATAAAATTCAAAATTTCTTTCTCTTACCCTTTCATTGAAAAATCAGGAGTTCCTCATGGTAGTCGTTTAGGACCTCTACTCTTTATCTTAACTATTAATGATGTATCCCTTTATGTGCAATACAGTAACATTTTAATCTTTGTAAATGATAAGAAAATCTACAACTTCAAGAGGATAATAACAGTTTTGTTTTGTGTTTTGTGCAAAAATAATAGGCTAAACCTTAATCATTTTTTTTTTTTGATAATAAGCGCGCACTCAAGGGACTATTACTACCCTTGTTATGTAGAGGCACAGTGTGAGCAATAAGAAGAGGATACATGGTTTGAAAGGAAATGTCGGTGCACATTGGTTTTGAATTCCTGAATTTTGTGTGGTACGGCTAAAGAACGGATCTCAGAATTTGACAGTACGGCCGAAGTTGGACTCGAGGGTATACTAGATGCGCGAGTATTACAGTTGAACTATTTATGGGGAGGAATGCAGCTGGCTTTTTCACTAGAGAATAAACTATTAAAATAACGGTAAAAAAGAGTCAGACAAGAAACGTTACGATGATATTCAAGCGAAGCAAATGATATTATCACCTATTAATTTAAATGCTCTACGTTCAATACTATCCAAGAGACTTTAGTAAGTTGCAGGAGCCCAAACCCAGATATTGGAGTTATACTAAAGCTATACCAATTATAACAGCCCGATCAAAAGGGGTGAAATATTTCTTGCATAGCCTAAAGAAACGCAAACACCTTGCGAAATTTTTGGCGAACATATCGTGTATATGATCGTTCCACAAGAGGTGGAACCAAGATTTTCGAGATGCTCAGTCTCATTGATGCAGGTGCCATCCAAGGATAATGGAGAGAAGGTGTATCTCGCTTTAACGATAAAAGAAAGCATTGGATTTTTGAAGCATTAAATTCCACGTGGTTTTTAATCCCCATTGAAGAATGCTATTTAGGTCAGAACTTAATGAGCTTATCATATTTTGTAGTTCCATAACCGAAGAAGAGGGATGTGAGTGAGAGAGCGAATATGAAAAGCTTAGAGTACTATCGTCAGCGAAATAATGTATTGGAGATAATAATGTACAGGAGATCATTAATAAAAATGAGTAAGAGTGTTGGAGATAGAACAGAGCCCTGTGGCACACCAGCTTTTATTTTGAGGTTTTCAGACTTAAATCCATCCAATACTACTTGCATCAAACGATACGAAAAGTAAATACTAATCGAATAAAGCAGAGATTCATGACAACCGATAGCACGCATTTTCGATAAAAGAAATTGATGCCAAACTCTATCAAATGCTTTTGAAATATCAAGTGCAATAATCTTACTTTCTCCAAAGCGATGCAAAGATTTGCTCAACTGTTCGGTGAGATAAACCATTAGATCAACAGTGGACCTATTGCTTCGAAAGCCGTACTGCCGGCCATTAAGAAGCTTTCGATCTTCAAGATATTTCTTGAGCTGATAATTAATCAGCGTTTCCATGAAAGAAAGTACATAAGTGCTTTCGGTCGGTAATAAGTGTGTGAGGAAGATTCGCCTTTTTTGGGGATGGGCTGGGCAAATACAGTTTTTCACATTTGGACATTGTAATATTTTTTGCCGTAATGTTTGGTCATGTATAAATTTGGTCCAACGAATATGAATGTTGCAGGCCTTCCTGGCTTGTTTGAACTTTTTCCGTCTTTCCTCAGTAGGGTTGTTTTTATAGCAAGGGAAACTTACTTTTTTGGTCCTAATAATCCCTTAACAGCCAGCATCAAACCATGCGTTTTGTTTTGGTCTAATGCTTTTAATCATGTTTGGGATAAAAGTTCTCATTCCTCGGAAAAACTAACTAACTAACAACGCCACTATCGAGGGAACATAGTGACCAGTTAAAGATCCTGAAGTAATTATTGAGACCGTTCCAATTGGGTTTCTCATATTGCCAAACGATTCTCTAAGGAGCTCTTTCTTTAACTAGACAGTTTTGACACGAGAAATTTGCTGATATAACACAGTGGAAAGATTGGTCTTGAGGAGATAGAACACTAACAGTATACTTATCCGATGTAGGAAACAAGTCAAGAGTGCTTTCTGCTCGACCTTCCACGTCCGATATTCGGGTGGGCTCGTTCACCAGGTGAGTTAGGTGGTTCAACTCAGCGAAGATCTCAGCACACACTCCATCAGGTGTTGTTTGGCCTGAATGTTGAAGCCATGAAGAATTGAGTACATTAAAATCGCCCGTAACAACGACTTTAGTGTGAGGATAGGACGAAACAATTCTTTGGATGGAATCAGACAAAGCATTAAATTCACGAGAAGTTCATACTCTGTCTAAATAAGAGCTTCGATAAAGGCAATAGTGAATGATTTGCTTATTTATGGAAAATTTAAACCACATGTAATTACTCGTATAATAAAATAAAAATAAAAATACATTCGACATGAACATTGCCAATCAAAAAAAACTTCTATCGCTGTTGCAATATTTGTTGCAAAAATGTATATAAACATTTTAATTTGTTTATGCATCAGCTATGTGTAAATTTAACTTTTCTTTATATATTTGAATGTTTAATTTATCTTTAATTACCAGAAGCTGAAATTGCATTTAAAATTTGAATTATTTAAACAAAATATACGGAAAAGATTAAAAATATAAACCTGCAGTTCTATTGAATTTTTTTTTAATTTTTTCCAAAACTCAGAAACTTAGTTCGTCTTAAAAGTCAAGAACTTAATTTAAAACATTTGAGATGTTCATTGTAAACTATTGCAAGCTTTTTCACGAAATTGTTTCCTATTTTCATCTTTTTTTAAATTATAAGACTTCGAAAAATTAGTAATTCTATTTCTAGAGATTATTAATCCTCTAGAAATATATGCAAATACCCATAAAGACTATGACTATAGGTGCTGCAATAGTTCCTACTTGTATAATGACTGTTTTGATTTGTTTTCATCTTCCATAAACCATAAATAATATAATTATAGATCTCTATAGTTTCACCCAGAAAAGGTTAACGCATTCATTTCATTTCACTTAATATTAAATTACTTAATAAATTTATAATTGCATGGATGATGATTTTTTGACATTAATATGTAAATGACTTAAATGATTTTAAGTATTTAATTGATGTTTGTGCTTATTTTAGTTTTTTTTAATTAATAAACTGCAAATTTAGATTTCAATTAACTAATGGCGCATTATGTGAATGCATATTCATAGTATGAGTAAACCTTTTCGAGAAATCCAAGTACAACAGCCCTTCTAAGCATTGCATCTTCATGACTTTCAGCTGGTCATTCATTGCAGCTTCTGTATTTGTTGCTTAATTTTTTTAGACGATTGAATTAATTTTCTTTGTTTTTACAAAGCAGTCATTGTGAATAATATATGAAATTCATACCCTTTATATAGTTTCAGTTCACGAGAATTACGTGTCTTAAGCTGATTATTTTATGAGAAATTTATTAATCTGTGCATCATACTATGTATATGTCTTTTTAGAAAAACTTGTAAACAAAGCAATTAGAAAAAAATAAAGGCTTGTTAAAGCTCACGATCGAATTGTTAGTGATCGTGATTGAAGACAATTATTACTTGAGAATTTATATGGCTACTATTTTTAATTTTTATGGCTACTAAGTTTCAATCAAACATGACATGAAGAAGATAGAAAAGTCGAAAAAAGTGATATCGTCCTTCGGTTCTCGCCCCTAGACGTCCTATGTCAAAAATAACTGTACTCCCCAAACAAATTTTTAATTCAAAAATCGAAAATTCAAATTTTCTCAAAAATTTATAGTTTTCAACCTTAAATTATAACTTAAAACGTAATATAAAAAAGAAGGATGTCCAATAAACGAGCTATTTTGTTTGAAAAATTCTTAGGAACTTTTCTTCTGAAAAAGTCACTTATTTATTCTAGACAATCTTTGATGATCATAAATGACAAATTTTTTAATTTTTCAAAAATTTTTTCTATTTTTCCAAAATTTGATATCTCAAAGACGTGTCAGCAGTTTCAGCAGTTGGTAACAAAATTCAAATAATAGCACTTAATAACTCCATACCAAAAATATTTCTAAGAAAATTTTAAACATTAATTATATTTATTTCTATATATGTACATATTTGCAAGAATTTCTTGATAGTAAAAAACTTTTCAAAAATTGTATTTTAAATCTCATAAAATTGTTTATACATATGTAGTTTCGTTCACGAATTATTATTGTAATTTTTGAAAATGCTTGAAAAATATTAGTTGTTGTTTTTCGAAAATTGTTTTGAAGGTTATAGTTCTTAATAGGAGGATATGTACTCAAGATTCTTTTGTCAAAATTCAGCTTTAAAATGTTTTCTTTTTAAATACGCGTTTTCGAAATTCATATTTGGAAAATTTGGTGTTTTGTTATTTTGCAAGACAGCAGCATTTTCTCTTAAGAAATCAAATTTTATTTTGATAACTTTTGTTTTTTTTTTTTTTGAAAAATGTATTTTGAATGACAAAAATAATAAAATTCAAAAAATTTTAATTCGTTGTACTTCGATTTTAAGGAAAATTATTTTTTTAGACAATTAATGGTTTGCTTTGCAAAATGGGTTAAAACAGATTTGAAAAAAAAATATGAGTTTAATTAGAAGGTTCTTCAAAATTAAGTATTTTTTCGGTCCCCAAACCAAACAATCGTTTTGAATTCAAATCTCTCCTTATGACTTTTAAAAATGTTAGGAAACGAAAAAGCACGGTACTAAGCTATAAATAAATAGATAATTTGGCAAATTAAAAACCTTTGTCTCACTGAGTTTGTAGGACAAAATTTATTGACAAAATTAGCGACACTAGAGCCATATCGTCGAATTCAGAAAGAAAATCAGGTCTTTGCTTTTCGTCTAGGAAAGTTCATCAAAATCTTTAAGGAAACCCTTTCTCAAGCTTAACATTCTAGAACTAGCTAAATGATGCCTGAGTCTGCATAAAAGTTCGATAGAATGGTTTTTGTTATTCGTAGGCGGTTGGATTCTGTCCGAAAAATTGAGAAAGTTTTGGCATTCATAACTTCAAGCGGAATATTTGATTGATGAGAATATTGAGAAAAGTGAGCTATGAAAGGCCGATCCTTGCCGTGCTATCAATCCCACTATGACTGGAATCCAAATAAGCGCAAGAGGTTTGAGTTTGATTTGACTAATTTTTGGCAACTCTCATAACATTAAAGATGACTTATTAACAAATTATAACGTAAAAAAACTTTTGTGAAATATTTAAATTGACATTTGAAAATAAGGTTTATATGTTCGCAAAACCGTCATGAATTTTATTTAAAAAAAAATTCTTTATCCTCAATTTGTAAAGGTAATAAAAGTTTTAAAATCCTGGCTTAGTTGATGATTTGAAAATCAGACATGGATTAAAAGTATAATTTTGTTTCCATTTACAAAACATGGCCTGGCCAATGAGTGTGAGTTGAGTTATTATAGGTTGAAGAAACATTTATAATTAAGAATAATATTTTTAGTGTGTTTAAATTTTTTTTTTTTTTTAACTCAAAGTACGAACAAAAAAATGATTGACAGTTGTAAGTCAGGTCCTAGTGACTTACAATTCTCAACCATTTTTTTTTCAACGGACTGTTGCCTTACCTTATTTATTTATTAGATTTAAGCATATTATAAAAATAAAATTTGAATAGAAGAATTTTTAGGAGAGTATTTAGATATTTTATGTAAATATTTTACAAGAAAAATAATAGGTGTTCTTCATAGTTTACAGTATTTCATCTCAGCTCAGAAATTAAGTTTAATTAAACTACGTACGGATAATGTTACGTATACGACATAGTGACCAAAAAGAGGACATTTTTTGAATTGCTATTTTATCCCGTTTATTTGTTTTTCTTAGAAGCTAAATTAAAAACCAAATAAACAGAAATAGATATACGAATGTACATATGTACATACATGTACATGTATGTATAATTTAAAACGTGAAACATACATTTCCTTGAAAAGTTCTCACAAAACACAGAAATGCAACATTTCCATTCAATTTGGTATGCTTGGGTTTTCCTCTAATTATTCAATTCCATTATTTTACCTTTAAGTTTGCTTTTGTATTTTCCTTGTATTAATATTAAATAAATACAAACAAAAATACAAATACATAGGCATACAAATGTTTTCACAATTTGTATCCTTTCGCATTTTGTATGTAAATATTTCCAACGTCTTTTGGCAAATACTATGTTAAGTATTTTTCCTCAAATGTTTGTAATTTATTATTTGTAACAAAAAATTTTAGGGAAAAAAATCTACCGTAGACGTAGTTTTAACGAGGTGTTATGAATATCAAAAATAAGACGTAAACACAATTCCAGTGAGGTGACCATATTTCATCCACTTGCTTACACCATTTCATAACTCATACATGCTTTATAAATCCTTTAAAATTAGTTTCTATATCTTTGATAAAGTTGAAAAAACTTGAATTCGATAATAAACGAAAGTTGGTTTTTAAGATTCTCCTAAACCATTTAATAAATCGTCTTTTCAGCAGTTTAGCTAAAGTTTGTTTACATAACTTATTTTTAAACCTTCATAAAATTTTTAAAACTTCGTATGTTATTATTAAAAAAATTTTTAAAAGCCCTATTCTCAGAAAAAAAATGTATAACCAGAATTATGATGCCAGATTTTTGACAGTCAAAATTTTAACTCTAAACCGTTATAATTCTAAAAATCACAACTCTCTAAAATTTGCAAATGTTTTCAGATGTTTTGAAATGAAGAAAAATATCAATTTCTAAAACTACAAAATATCTATCATGTTAAAATCTATGAATTGAGGTTTGTAAGTTTAAGTACTTAAAAAAACGTAGAATGGTCACCGTATTCGTATCGTAAAAGGTAAAATAGGTTACATTCATAAAAACAAAAACATAATATTTCGAGTAAAATGGGTGTGCGCACTTTTTTCCATCAAGCTGAATGAAGATGAAAATGGAAAGCAATATAAATGAATATAGAATGAATTTATCGACTTTGCTTTAAGGGGTGAAGCACGTCTTTGTGAGCTTACATTCGAAAATACGTCTACTTACTACAAGTTAATGTTATGATATGAAGAATGAATTTGTGGAATTGGGTAATTCATAAGGGATTGATGTGTGTGGTTTTGGTTTTATTATAAAATTCATTATCATATCAACTTCACTTTAGAATTAATCTGTCAATCTCCGAGTTAAGACGGTGCAAGTTGACTCTTAAAGGGAATTATGTTGCCTTTTAAATGAAAATGTATGGAAATACGAAATTTTATGCGCTGGTAATTGGTTTATTTAAAACATAGTCATTAATACTAAGAATTATGTTGTCTTCTGATTCTAATTTTTAGCAACACACTTTACTTAACGAATGTTTCTTAGGGCTTTGTCTCTTTCAATTATTTAATAAATTTCTTTCTACTTATTTTCTTCTATAGACAATGATGTCGAATTTGCCCTTGCCGAGTCGAAAGCAATGGTTATGAGTGCATCCCGCCAACATGTCCTTCAATCACAATCATCTGTTAATAGTACAGCGTCAATACAAACAGTCCTTCATCAAACTGATGGGACAATACAAACTTCATTAAATCAACTTCAAACATCGATAATAAGCAACGGTTCTGGACAATCACAATTGCATTTACAGCAACAACAACAGCATCAAAATCAAAATCACCAACAACAATTACAATCCTCTCAAAATCATCATCATCATCCATCAGATAGTATAAGTTCGTTTTTAGATCCACCATCAGCTGTAATGAGTGGTGTTAATGGAGGAGGTGAAAGTCCTTTAAATATTGGAGATGTTGCTGATTTACTGCATCCGCAACATGCAATTATTACAGGTTTGCAATATTGTTACAATGATTTTGAAAGTTATGAGAAAAAGAATTATTTTGAAATTATTTTAATATTTCAGGTGGAAGATCTACTGAAGGCTGTCCACTTATAATATTTCCTGACAATAATAATTTTCATGTGCTAGAAGAAGCTGATTACCAAAAATTAATTTTATACTTAACTTCAGTGCCATCGTAAGTTTAAGGACTTCAATAACAGCTAGGCCTAGATTTATTTTTAAGAGCTAGCACATTTATCACAGAGTAAAACAGATTGTTTTTCAATAAGAAGTTTTATTTGGAACAGACCGTTATTGAGGTCTGTGTTGGAAAGAAGTACGTTTTAAGAGCGCACTACAATTCTACAAAAATATTGAACATTTTGTAATCACAGTTCGCAAAACTAAACCACACTAAAGAACAACTTAGAATGTTTTTAATGACTGATCTTTACAATGAGGTATTCCACAAATGACATCACACCGTATTTAGCATATAGCTAGTCGTATTTTCGCTGATTCGGTCCTTAAAATGCATTTTTGGGACCTATTGACATCTCGGTAGAAACGTAAATAAGCAGATCTATGATGATTGATTTTGTATCTCTTTAATTAGAAGATGTCAGTTTGAACGACATTTACATATTTTAAACAACACAGAGCGGCGCTACGTACCACATACAGTCATGATTATTGAACAAAGTTTTCTAATCGTATTATTTCGCAAAGAGGTAATCGCAATAGGCCTCCTAAAATATGCAAATCCTAAAGTTATCGAGGACATACAGGCACAAGTTTGCGAATTGTTCATTTAATTAAAAGAATATGGTGCTGCAGTAGTAGCCTTGTGAGCTATTTGACTGATATCTTTTTCCATTGTTAATGGAATACTTTCCTCTTTGCTTACATACTTAGCTTCTCAGGCGTATTATTCTCGAAAGTTCCCCTTACTACTCCTACGCACCATCGTGTCCAATTTCCATATGTCTCTTAACCCTCTCCAATTTTTCCTCAGTCTTTTGGATTCTTGTGGCGTTAGGTAATTTCATAAAGCCCAAAATTCAAAAATCCCAAAAACATATCGACAAAAACCCAAAACGAATTTCGTAACGCCCAAATAAATTTGTTTTCAAAATAATTTTGAATTTGGATTTGATGGCATAGAGGTTGTGCCTTGTGACATTTATTTTGCACATTACTTCAATTCTAATTTCTATAGTTTCTATTGGCTATCTCTATCTATCAGCCAACGACAAATCATAAAACAAGATAAAGCCAGAAGGGAGAAAAGTCGTAAGAAATATCGCTAAGAAATGTCACAAAGCCCAAATAAAATGAACTATCACTTAAACTTACTTTCAATGTCGTAACGCACAAATAAAAAAAATATCATAACGTACTAAAACATCCTTTAATGCTGATATCGGTAGCACTGTTAGCAAGCAAACCATTTCGGTTTATTTCACTTCCAAAATTTGCCTTACTTCGCTTTCTGAAAGTGGAGTTTTTGGGGGTCTGACATTTGTTCGTTTAATTTTTGTGTTTCGGCGATAAAATCTGAAAGAAACAAACATTTTTCAAATTGCCCGAATGTAGAAAAACACGACATCTTTTGGGCGTTATGTCAATTTGTAATATGGGCATTAAGGTATTTTTAAATTGATTAGGGCAATGTGACTCTGATTTTTCGGGCGACAGAGTCATGTTTGAAAGATATGACCTTTTTATTATCTTGGCGTTATTTTATTGTGTAATAAGACCTCACTTTTCGCTTTATTTGAAATTTCATAACACAAAGTTTGGGTTATATTGCCCACATCGTACAACAAAAAAATGTTAATAAAATGGTTTTGAGCGTTATGACTCTTCTTCTTCGTTTCCGTCTGCTAGTAGCACACTTTAACTCCTCCTGGAGCATAGGATGGCAACCAGTTCCTTCCATCTCTCTCTATTTTTAACACGATACTTCAGCTGGGACCAGGTCTCCAAGTTATTGGACCGAGCTTCACAGATGATCTCTATGTTTCTCTTGGCCCCAGGCTGCCTTCTACCTTGAGGATTCTATTGAAAGCACTGCTTTGCTATGTTGTATTCTGTCTTCTCAATGTATGGCACATCCAGCGCCAGTTTCTCTGCGCGATGTCAACATCCACTTCTTTTGCCCAGTCCTGAAAGCGCTATGACCGATTCCTGTTCTAACTTTCTTGGCTAAGTACTTCTAGATCAGGCCCCTGATTTCTTGCTTTCCTCTAAAAGTGGTTTCCATGGAATCGCTTGACACTCAATGCCCGGCTCCTTTTCGGAGGGTATCTCCAATCCACTACCACAGTGCCACTTTTGTCTTCTTGCAATATCATCTATGGGTTCCTGATCCGACAAAGATATGTTTTGCCTAGAGATCTTCAAGTTCTGAATACGTTAGCAGCTTTCTTAGCTCTCCATCCATAAAGCAAAACGGGTTCAAGATTGAAGCGGAACAGTCATTCATTAATCTTCAAGCTAAAAGAGCTATTCCTCCATATTTTGTACAGCAGGCCGAATGCAACATTTGCTTTTCTGATACCGATACGAACGACCGTAAAAACAATAATCTTAAGGTACTGGAGCTCTTCTTCCATCTCTACCGGTTGTGCAGAAATATTGAGTTGAATTGATGAATTGATCATTGGCTCCACGATTTCTACTTCTCTCCTCAGCTTTGTTGTCATTTTATGAAAATCCATGACCCTACAGGTTTAAGTTTTAATTGCAGAGTCCCTTGAATTCCCCCATTTCCATTCGATAAAAATACGTGCAGTATGTCGTATTATCAGGATTTAGTAGACGATTTATTCGGGATGTTCCTCGTGCGCAAGGTAATCCCAATAAATTCTATGTTGACACTGTCGAACGCCTTTTTGAAATCAATGAGCAACTGATGAAGTAGTGATCAGTATTCAACGCACTGTTAAATGATGATCCGCAAGGTGTTCATGTGATCGATTCAAACAGGAATGTTTAATGAATTAAATCGCCATCTATTGATTTCTCCTAAAAAAGCCATTTATTTTAACATACAAATAAAACTTCTTATTGTAAAACTCTGTGCTATTAACATATAAAAAAAACGTTGCTATTTTTGTCTCTGTTTTAGATTGTGTTTTCTAATCAAAGTAAATAAAATAATTTGTATTTTTTTCAGTATGCAAGATGCCGATCTAGGATACCACCTAATAATTGACAGGCGGAAAGACAAATGGACATCAGTGAAAGCAGTTCTACACAAAATATCAGTAAATTAAACTTTAAAAAATAAATTTTATAAAATTGTATACTTATTCACAAAAACGTTCTTCTTGCAGATCTATTTTCCTGGAATTGTTCACGTTGTATATGTTTTGCGACCAGCAGGACTCTTCCAAAAAGCAATATCAGAGGTAAGATCTGAAATTAACAATTGTTTTTTAACTATCATAAATTTGAAAATTGTATTCAACCATTCGCATAGATGAATTTTTTTTAAACTTCCCTTAATTTGGGTCAAAACAATTTGACTTTACAAAAATTTAAATAATCCACAATTTTGCAAAAAAGTACACATTTTGTGAAAATCCGGATTTTAAAAATGGTTGTATCAACTTCTCGGAGCTCATGTGTAAAAAATTCTTCAATTCTATTATTTTTCTTCAAATGTCGTTTTTAAAAATATATCCTTTTTCTTTTTAGGTCAGTACAAAATTTTCCAAAGATGAATATCGATTTCGTCTAGTCATCTGTTCGGCTTTAACGGATCTACATGAATATCTGGATCAATCTCAGCTTACATTGGATATGGGTGGAACATTAGTTTATTCACACCACGAATGGATTCAACAAAGAATTGTTTGTTATATAAATTATTTAATTTTAATTGCTTATTAGAATGTTGTTCTCTTTTCAGTCCTTAGAAAAATTCTCAAGTCTAACACATCAAGTATCAAATGAATTAGATATATTCATTCAAGTTATTCACGATACAGAATTTCCTAACTCTGTTGATGCTACACAAAAATTATTAGACGATCAAGGAGCTGATTATGATCGATTAAAGGTTTCAACAAATTAAATATTGTTAAAGAAAAAGTGTTAAATATTTTGGTATTTGTTTTTTTCTTTTTGTAGGAAGAAATATTAGGTGCAGCGAGACACGGTGAAAGTCTTCTAAATAATATCAAATCAAACGATGAAATAAAAGAATTTTCCGAAAGAACTGGCAATGTCAGCTCAATTGAGCGGTAAATTTATTTTTATTTTTTAATTATGTTACTTTTTAGTTTTTGTATTTTTAAGTAGTAATTTAGCTTTCTACTAAGTCTATCGGGCATTGGGTTTGGTTTCTTTGCCTATTTTCTCTATTTTAAATTTAAATTTAGAAAAAATAAACTTTAAACGTTTAAAGATGACAAAAAATGGTTAAAGTTACAATTTCGAGTATGAAAGGTTTTGTTCGAATAAATTCCAAGATATTTGCATTTGCTTTCTAACACTCAGTTTACTAAAATGGAAATAATTTGAAGATACTCTTGAGTCAAGTTAAAAACTTATGTTTTTTTAAATTAGCATTTCGAATCGCTTCTTGCAATTGATTAAGTTTTATCAACGAACTAAGGCCAGTTTATTGGTCGATGGTGATAACAACTAAATCTCAAGGCTCTCTTTTGAGCTTAATGGGACCAGTTTGAGTCCCTTACGGAACATAAAAGACTAATTATGTTAATGTGGTTGATATCTTTTAGATCGTTGTAGAAAAATCTCCTAGGTAGATCTTGCGTTTTTGAGCTAGAGCAGGTAAAGTACAGAGGAGCTGACGAAATGTTTCCTCCTCTCCTTCATCCATACAGCTTTTGTAAAAGTCATTTGAGAATACGCCTAGCCTATCAATGGGTTAAATTTTAAGGAAATTTGAACACAATACTCGTGTATCTCTTTTTGTGAACTGTGTTTGGTGATTTATACACAAAATCCTTAAAATTTTAAGTGATTTGATCATCGTACCGTCTTGTAATATAGGCTAAAAATCGTATAGATCAAGCATTGCTTAAAATCTTGTTGGGTTCTTCCACTAATGTGATGTCAATATCCGCGTTGTCTTAAATGGTCCTTATAAGCCTGCCAAAAAGTCACTTTTCAAGAATTCAGTTCTGACCATGGTATCCTTACTTATGTCACCATGCCTTCAAAAATAAGAAAGCTTCATTAACAATCAATTTCATTGACAATATTGATATCAGAATTAAATTTAAGTTTACCTTTGCTTTTTTATATTATAACTACTTCTAAGACCTTTTCAAATTTCACTACTCGCAAATGCTAGAAATATAAAAAATTAAACTTAACGAAAACAATTTTTTGTCATCTTGTAACTATTACAAATTTTTTAAATATAGCTCTGCACTGGTTTTGTAAAAAAAAAAGTATTGATCAAAATTTACCCAAAAAGAAATATCCCTTTTTGCAATTAATAAAATAATCAAAATTAAATCCATATATATGTCCGTGTTAAATAAAAAGTTTCGTTAAATTCAGTTCAAACCATAAATATTATAGCTCTTTAATGAGCATTTTTATATGTGTTGGCGGTTATGCATGTGGTTAAGTTAATAATAATCTTTTTTTTTAATTTAAGTTCAAAAATTTCGTTTATTTAAAAATATTATCTTGACGTTGCTTTGTGCATGATGTGTTTTATAAAATTAGTTTTCCTTATTTGTTTAAAAACATTTGAAAAACACAAACAAAACACTTTTTCCACTGAAACGAACAAAAACAAACATTCACTTTCTGTTAAAACAAGTTTTGAATTCAAAAATTTCACAAAATCACGGTTTTCAAGACCCTTTTTTTATTTTTGGCACTCAATATTATGCACAGCTTTGTAAAAAAAATACATGTCTCACAAGCATTTTGAGGGGGGAGGCACAAGCGAGCGCTTTATCATTTATTTTTCATCTACCGTTCTTCTCAATGTGGCTTCATTCAAAATTATATAAATGTTTTAAATATTTCATTTACCCTAAAATTCATTGAATCACATTAAACTCAAACAAAATTAACAAAATATTCACTTCATAAATCACCCACAAAACAACAACACCACACAAAACATGTAGTTGTTAATTTTATGTTTTATTGAAACAAAAATTGATGAATTTATTTTTAAAATTCATTATTTTTTACATTTAAAAAAAAAATATTTATGTGCCAGTCTCTCACACATTCATCGCTCATTGTGAACATAATATTGTTGTCTCTCCTCTTTTTCTCTTTCTGTTATATACGACAAAAAATATTGTTTCGTCGGGTTTTTTGCACCGCGTTAAATTAAAAAAATAAAAATTAAAACTGAACGAAAAAAAAACAAAAATCGAACACACCCCAACCAAAAAATCAAAAAAATGAAATATGTATGAATCAAACGAACAGACCCAGTGCAGGGAATATAATGATGAAGCAACATCAAAATGTTGCACAACATATTGTTGATGATTGTCGCGATTATCGCAGACTTCTGGTGCAACTGGAGGAGACCGAACGACGTTTCGATGAATTCTGGAAGACCCATAAGAATCGCCTTAAACAATGCCTCGAATTAAGGCGATTCGAACAAGATTTTCGTGAGTTGCAGGTAACTTATATCCTCTATGATTTTGTGAATGTATTAAACATTTTGATTTTTTTTTGTACAGACCAATTTTGATGTTCATCTCAAGACCGTAGCCGATATGACAGAAATTGGAGAAACAGTTGTCAGGGTGGACACACTAATCAAAGAGACCAAAGCTTTTCAGAAGATGTGCGAAACCGATATTGAACGTGCTGAACAAGTTATTTCTGCTGGCCAGCAATTGATTGGCATTCGAGGAGCATATCCCTGGGAAATTGTACAACCAAAATGTGATGAATTGGCTCGAGTTTGTGATATAATTCACGAAAGGTTGTGCAAGCGGCTTGAAATTTTAAGCAAAAATCGAGAACTAATGGAGAGAGTTGAAAAGGTGAGTTCACGAAACAACTTGAGGATTAAATTGAAAAAAAATATTTTTTAAGCTCTATTGGAAAATTCGCTATAGAGCAAGATTACTTTAGTTCCTAGTTCCTCTTTTCCGATTCCTAATGTTGTGTTGTCCTATTTAAAAAAAAATTGACCCAATTCAATTCGAAAATGTTGTTGGGCTTAAAAATCCATAGTTCCGTATTTAAAAATTCTAAAATGAGTGTCTGTACTGCAATCTTTTGTAAACCAATCAATTGCATTCATTCATTTGAAGACATTTAATTCGTTGAAAAGAATGCATTTGTAGAGACTCTCGTATGCGGCCGTTCACGTTGCTGGCTAACTTTCAAGTGTCCCTCTTTTCCTTTGTTTCTTTGGTTTCTTCCTTCTTTTTATTCTTTAATATTCCTTTTCTTTATTAGGTCGGTATTGCCAGGGTCACCAATTTAGACTTAAAGTGCTGCCAGATACTACATTTACTTTATATTTTTTTATATATTTTTGTTTTATTTATTTTATTTTAAAATAATTTATAAACATTATTTTTTAATTAAGTTTGCTGAAAACCATAACTACTATCTAATAACATTTGTTGTAAATATAAATAATGTTACTGGGTATAATCCTGGAGTTTGGCTGGTGCTCTTCTCTTGCGAGGCGGTAAGTCATCCGAGTTTGCTCTCTTGCTGGTTGTTGGTCCCTGGTAGCTTAAGTCCATTTGATCTGTGCTTTGTTTCAGTCCTTCATCATTTTCCTCTTCATTTTGTACTGGCACACGTATGACGTGCGAAACATTTCGTCGATAACGTACTCCTGTTTCAAGATTTTCCACGACAATCTCTGAACCACTGCGTTCAATTACTTTGAAATCAGTTGGTTCGAACGTTACTGACAGCTTGTTTGTATTGACCAAATTCTTTAACCACACTAAATCTCCGACTGCTATCATATTATCTTTAGCACCACGTTTTTCATCCGCATAAAGTTTCTCATGGTCTTTCTTTGTTTTGTCACGATCATGTAATTCTTCGTCATATACAAAAGGCTGATTTATTTGTGGTAATTTGTCTCTAATTGTTCTGCCAAACATTAACTCCGACGGTGATTTTAATGTGGTAGAGTGTGGCGTAGAACGATACATTAACAAATAGTCCTGCAACTCTTTTTGCCAATCGTGATGTAAATTCTGACTTATTTTAAGGCGCTTTAAAATAGATCGATTTTGGCGCTCCACTTCCCCGTTCTGCTGTGGCCAAAATGGTGTAGAGTGAATTACTTGTATATTATTTTCATTGCAATGTTCTTTGAACTCAGTGCTGATGAATTGCGTTCCATTGTCAGCTGTTATGAAATTAGGTCGACCAAAACGTGCGAAAATAACTCTAAGTCTTTTGATTGTTTCGAGTGTTGTAATCTTTGTCATAATTTCCACCTCAATAAACCGACTAAAATAGTCGACAACAACAAGGAGGTAATGACTTGAAGGTAGCGGGCCCATGAAATCAATGGCTAGGTGAGACCATGGTTCAGAAGGAAGCTCTTTGCGCTTCAATGGCTCGGGTGGTGGTGGTGCCGAAACCATTGTGCAACCATGACACTTTTTTACAAAGCTTTCCGCTTCAATATCTATTTTTGGCCACCACACTTTCTATCTTAATCGACGTTTCATTACCGTGATTCCCGGGTGTCCCTCGTGTGCTAATTCGATTGTACGAATTCGCAGACTTTCTGGCATAACAATGCGGTTGCTTCGAAGTAAAATACTTCCAGCAAAACAAAGCTCGGTTTCAAATATTTTAAATGGTCTAGCTCTGTCAGACCAAATGCTTCCTGTGAGTCCAGTTTTAACATCGTTTATAGTTATGTCTTTTTCAGAAGCCTCTTTGATTTCATCCAGTTTCAAAGCGACTGGTACGGCATTTGCTATCACATAATTGATGTATTCTTCAGTGTCCAAATCATCATGCCACGGCTCTGCTTTGCTCGTAACAACTAATCGAGATAATGGATCTGCAATATTATTCTTTCCAGGTTTATACACAACCTTAAATTTATAGGATTGTAAACGAAGAACCCAGCGTTCTATCCTTGCACAAGGTCGACTGGTTGGAGAAAATATTGTTTCCAATGCTTTGTGGTCGGTGACGAGTTCAAATGTTCGGCCGAATAAATAAAAATTAAACCTCTCAACTGACCATACTAAAGCCAAAGCTTCCTTTTCTGTTTGGCAATAGCGTTTTTCGGTATCGCTCAAACTTTTACTGGCGTATGTGATCACTCTCGGGGCCTTTTCATTGATTTGAATCAAAACAGCACCTAGAGCAATTGGGCTGGCATCAGCATACACTTGAGTGCGATTCTTTACATCGTAATAACCCACTACTAAATCGTTTGTTAGACTTCACAACCAACCAAAATTTGTTCCATAATTTTTTGGAATAATTCCGGTGCGCAAGCTATTCCAAACATGAGTCTGGTGTAACGGAATAAACCCTTCCTGGTAATAAAGGTTGTAATCGGTCTAGACTCCTTTGAAATTTCCACCTAAAAACACAAAATTTTCCATTTAAACTTTTTTTTTTTTGAAAAGAAAACTGAATCGCATACAATCAATCTATGACAGTCAATTAACTAAATGAAATGCTCAACAGCCATCATACAGACATTAGCTATCCTAAACTTTTCGGTACCGTTGTTAGATATATTTTTCTACATAGACAAGGAAAAGTAAAAATTCGTTTTTTTTCCTTATGTATATTTTATTAATTATTAAAATTTGCCCATTTCAACGGTAAACGATTCAAGTGCATTCCATTCTTTTAATACTTTTGCCGATCTCAAAATGTTGTCCAGCTTGCAGTCACCCAACTTAAGCAGCTCCCGCCGAAGTTTCGCCGAAAAACATTTTTCGATAATTTGATCTTTGACATTATCTTCGGCGGCCTCGCCAAAATCGCATTTTTCAGATTGTATGCGAAGTCTCATGACGAATATACCGAATTGTTCGCTTTTTTCTTGTTTAATGAGACGAAAAACGTGTCGTTCGTATGTGGCATTTCTTTTCGGTTCAAAAAATTCGTTTAACTTGCATAACGCGATGCCATAATCTGTTGGATGTGGGCTACACCCGATGGCAAGTGGTCCACGAGCAACTTCAGCCAGACTTGCTGGTGTTGGTAGAGCTTCATACAACTCCTGAACCTTGCGCCCAGCCAAGTGTAGCAGTTTTACGAACTTTTCAGAATCGTCTTCGATGTGAGTTGCTTTAAGGTACCACTCGAATGAACGGAGCCAATTTCTCCACTCTAAACCACAATTTTCTTCATATAGAGTGTAGTCGAACGGCGGTTGTTCTAAATATTTTAATGCAAAGTTATCTAGAGAAAAAACGACAACAAATAAAACAAAAAAAAATAAGTATTTTTTCCTATTCGGAGAAATATTGTTTGTGCTAATAGTGGTGTCTCTTCATGACAAATGCAACTATATGCACTAAAACACAATATTAAAGCACTATTATGAAGGAAATATATATTTCCCCTCCCCCCAGACTTGCACACCAGTTGTATATTGCCCGTCTAAGTTTTCCTAACCACAATATTCAATGGCGGATAGATTAGATCATTGAAGTCTCACCACAAGATATTTGCCCATCATTTAAGTAGCATTCTCTTTCTTGCAATCATTGAAGTCGCACTATTCTTCTCTTTTTTTTTCCGGCTGTTGGCAATCATTTAAGTTTCTCACTGGCAAACATTTAAGTTGCTCTCTCTTTTACCTTTGCCGATTTGCAAACATTTAAGTTGCACCCAAAGCATTGAAAGAAGCGAGACAAAATAAAACATGACAGGAAAAAGAACTGGCAGTGGTAATCCGAATATTCTTACTCCGAATTGCTACAACTGTAAATTTACTTTTTTTTTTTCCTTGTCGCCTTATGCTCAAGCCTGATAAAAACGAATCAACCTACTTTATTTTCCTTTTTCACTTATGTACAGACTTCTTGATTCAACCAGTTTAACAAAATAATTGCCCATTAGTGTACCATCCCTATTTCAAATAGACAACAATATTAAAATGAAGTATTTCTACTTACCAGACATTGCGCGTTAGTTTATTATATATTTTTTTATATTTTTTTTGATCCTCGTCGCCAATGTAGAGACTCTCGTATGCGGCCGTTCACGTTGCTGGCTAACTTTCAAGTGTCCCTCTTTTCCTTTGTTTCTTTGGTTTCTTCCTTCTTTTTATTCTTTAATATTCCTTTTCTTTATTAGGTCGGTATTGCCAGGGTCACCAATTTAGACTTAAAGTGCTGCCAGATACTACAGCATTGATTGAGAAAAAGTTATTGCAATGCTTTTGATGCCAAATTATTGGTCAAGGAATTATGCTGTGTTATCCTATTTATCAAAATTGACCAAATCAATTCCAAAATTGACCCAAATCAATTCCAAAATTTTGGTTGGTTTTAAAATCCATAGTTCTTTATTCAGAAATTTTAAAATGAGTGCCAGTACTGCAATCTTTCGTGAAGCAATCAATCGCATTCATTCATTTGAAAACTTTAAATTCGTTGAAAAGAATGCAATCAATTGATTGAAAAAAAATTATTGCAATTCTTTTGATGCCAAAAAATGGTACATTTACAAAACATTGCATTTTTTACAACTCTTGTTAATATGTTGATGTTGACGAAAAAATACAAGACAAACAAAGTTATATATAATATAATATAGGATTTTCCTATAATAGGTTTCATTAACAAATAATTGGCATACTTTTCATGAAGTTTTCCATGACCGATTCGCACATTTAAAGCTGTATGCGCTCGATAAATACACGAAAACCATATTTAAGGTCTTGAATAAATTTGAGAACATTGGCATAGACCTAATCTTTCACGTTGCACGAAAGAAGAAGTTGTTAATTCACAATATCCTGGTGACCAATTGTGGTCCACTCTCGAAGAAATATCAAGATCAGCAAAATTTTCTTGTTGTTTCGTTGTTAAAGACTCAAGGCTTCATAAAAAAGGTGTCGCTTGTGAAATATCCAATCCTTAAAATGTCTAATTCCAAAGATTGATGTGTAATAAACTAACTTTGGTTTTAGTCACACTACAGCTTCTATTCTTTATCACAAACTTGTCTTTGCTGGCCGTGAAAGTGCTTCATTGCAACAAATACGAACCTTAGTTTCACAAACTGTGATGCAAAAATGTTTAACATTTTAGTAAATAATTTTAATAATTTAAAAGCGGTATTAAAGTTTGCATCGTTCTAGTAACTTCAGAGTTTTTACTTGTCAAATGTGAAAAGATGACAGCTTTAAAAGTGACAACTGCCCAAAAATACGGCTATTCAAAAATTACCTTATATTGGAAAGGCATTGGACATAAGGAACTTGAGATTAAGGCAAGTTTCTGCTATCTTATTGACCAGCCAGGAAACTTTAATGGACAGTTGTCAAGAAAATCTCCCTTACTGTCATGTTAGGTGTACTTCTGTCAAAATGACAGTTGATCATGTTTTTTTTTTCATTTAGCGGGAATCTTAACTTTATGCCTCTATGATTTATTTTTGTTCTGCACATTTCCATTTAATGTTTTCTGTAAAAGGGTTTCCTGTCATTTAAGATGCAAATCGTGATGGACTTGTCGCTTTCCTGAGGTATGTTTTTATATGCAATAATGTTTTTGTACGATAAACTGAAGGTAGGTTTGTGAATTTGAAATTCCTGACTAACTAGTTAACTTGGTCGGAATGTACGTTCAAAGAATGAAGTAGGTTTCTGTCTATTTATTGGAAAAACAAAAATTGGAAATTGTCAATTGCACATTTTCTTTGATAAAAAAAAAACACATTTTCGAAGAAATGTTTTGAAAATTCAGGCTTTTTAAGATTATGTGTTTAATTAAATCCCCTTTTTTTATTTAAAAGAAACTTTCTTTTTTAAAAATGTCTTTATTAAAAATAATTAATTTCTAATCATTTCTATATTTTTCAGGCTAATAAATGGTGTGCCAACGGTGTCGAACTCCTTGCCACGCAACGCATTGAAAAATGTTCAGTATCAGCGGAAATTGCCGATAAGAGTTTGCAAGAAATTCAAGCGTTCATTGCCTCAGCATCTGAATTTAAACTATCTAGTCCTAGAGAATTTAAGAATGTTTTCCTTGAAAGTACAACACCAGAGACCAAAGCTCTAGTCACTCAAGTAAGTTCAAAAAAACAAATAAAGCATCTATCAATTAAATTAAAAAAAAAACAAGTATTCCCTTATATTAAATGCATCACATCATGACTAATGCTATGATATGAAAATCGCCGCAGCCGCCACCGGCCGTGCCATCGTGCGTCGTTGTCGTCAATCTGCCAATCAGTATGAGTAGTGTAATGTCTGGTTTTGTGGTTTTTGATATCTTTCATAATAAAATAAATGCCCATATAAATTCCTCTCTTATCATAGAATCCCCTTTGGTTCCTTCTCAAGCCCATATCGTCATAATAATATGTCAGCTCAGAAGTCGAATATCTAAAGCTGCCCCATATGAAACTTTATAACAATGAAAAACCTCACTTTGATTTTAGTTCCCTCTCGTTAGTTCATATTATTTCAGTGACAGTGACAGCTGTTCTTATTATTATTGTTATTGTTGTTGTTGTATTTTTGTTTTTATTGGTTGACTCTTTCAATTTTATTTTAAGTGAACGCGCTTTAACGAATGAATGATTAATTTAGCATAAATGCAAATCTAGAGTAGATTGGCCATTCAAGAGCTTATAGTTCTCCAGTTGCATGTACACTTTACAGTACAGTGTACACATCATTACAGTGTTTTCAGTTCAAGTCCCATCATAAAGAAGATTTTTCAGTTATCCGGGTTTTATATTCGAAAGGAACACAATGTCACTAACAAAAAGTGCTTGTATTAATTCTTTAACTATACGGAGACGTTGAAAATATGATATCGGTTTCGGCTATTCGGTTGAGTTCAAAAACCACCCCTAAAGTGAGCTTCTAATATTTTTTAAGGTGCGTGCGATATGAAAAAAATTATCTTTTTGTTTTCTATCCAATGAAAATAAGTGAATTAGTAATGTCCAGTGAAATCCAATTAGTCACAATTATTTGCTTTTGAGTGATGATAAAAAATGTAAATATACAAATTTCTGTAGATAAGCGGGCTTGAGTTTAAGACGCGGTTTATATATGAATTTAGCTCGGTTTTCCGTTTACTGCGATAACTATTGTTTATCAAAACAAATGTTGTTAGTTTAAAATTGATGGTAATTTATTCAAAGTTTGTGAAATAATTAAGAATATTAACAAATTGGATTAGATTTGAAGACATCCAGTTCATCCTTTGAAATACCGTGTGTTAGTATGATTTATGTTTCTTATTTTATAACACTTTCTATCAAAGGAATATAATCGGAGTTATTGAATTCAAAAAGTAAGTTTTTTGGTAAAATTTCATTCATGCATTACAATACGTTCATAAAGTGTAGATAAGGTCTTATGCTCCGATAAATGTGTATAACAAATGAATCAAAACCAAAACAAGGAAAGTGTCGTGGTTTTTGTTCTTAGTTTTTTTTTTTACTTAAAAAATTTGAAAATTCCGAAAAAATTGTGAGTGTTTTCTTATCATATTTTACGTCGAAATAAACTATGTTAACAATGTCAAAAAACCACAGTTATTTAAAAAATAATCATAAAAATTGTGAAACAAATTCTGTTTACCAAAAAACATCATGAGTTTGTGAAAAAGTCCAAGAATGTAACCAGTCGTTCCATAAATTATTTTACGAAAATTCAAGACCTTGTTACAGGTGTCTTATTTTTCTAAATAAAGTGTTAAATAAAATAGAATAGCAATAACTTAAGAACAATGATAACACAGATCGACAAAACTACGTTTTGTTTCAAACAATACTTTTTCAAATGATTAAGATGTACTTAATTCGAATTTCGTCCATCATATCAGGTTTTTAAACTATATCCGTTTAAAAATGCTAAAAACAACTTTAAAGGGGAATTTAAGTTAGACTCAAAATATTTGTTAACAATAAATTATATGTTGTTTTTGCAAAACACTAATATTTCTTTTTTTTTTGATATAATAGGCAGGTTCAAACAACATATAGGACTTCATTTGCAGTCAACTTCATTCTTTGAACGTACACTTTGCCGAAATCAACTAGTTAGTTTTTCAAGTGTCATGATTTTCAAATTCAGAACTTTACTTCGAAAGCCGCTACTTTATGTTCATAGTACAAAAAGTATTAAACAAATTATTGTTTACAAAACACTCTTCAAGCAAGCTACAAGTCCATCACGATTTGTATTTTGTTTTGTAAAGAAATATTAGTTACTTCTTTTCAAAATGATAAGGGACCCATTAACAGAATGTATTAAATGAAGTTGTTTTTGTAAATAAATTGTAGAGTAATAAAGTTCATCTTTGAGTTGAATAAAAAAAACATGATCAACTGTCATTTGATAGAAGTAGACTTGACTTAATAGTTAGGGAGATTTTCTTTCTTTCCATTAAAGTTGCCTTAATTGAAAGGTAATTTTTTGGCAGCTGGCCAATCAGATAAACTTGCTTAACTTTCAAGTCCCTTGTTTCGTCTGATCCTGCCCAATTTAAATCATTTTATCATCCATAAATTCTTTATTTATGATGTTTTGAGAATATGACACTTTCATAGTTTAAAAAAAAATACGTTTTGTACTTAATTTTTAGTTCTGTGGTATCGGATCTAAACTTTATTGTTTACTATTTACTCAAATTTTAAAAATACCCATTTTCAACATTATTTTTATAATTTTTCATATATTTTACAAGCTCAAGTTTGTTTAGAGTTTTTAAGACAATATATTCGTTGCAAGAACAAACCTCACTATCAAACCGTTTTGCCTTTTTTCTGTTGGAAACCGTTTTAGCATAAATGGTTTAACGTTTCTTTCAGATTTGTGTTATACAACAACTTATACAAATTTGTACAAACATATGAAATACTTAAAATATTTGAACGGAGCATTAAAAAAAGGTTTTAAAGATTTGAAAACCACTACCGATTTTATTGAAAAGAAGCTACTATAGAAATTAAGATAGCCTTAAAAAGTTTTTTGTTTCGAGTTTTAAAATAGTAAGCTATATCTCAAAAACCTGACTTGATTTGAATTAAGTCTATCAACACCCATTAGAAAAGTGCCTTTTTATTGTCAGGAAAGAAACTTTGCGGACAAGTGTAATCAGTTCTGGCAAATGGTTTTTTTTCTAAACCTCTGGGAAAATTCATGATGTTCTTGAATCAGGCTCTCCGCCAGTTTGCTATATTTCCAAAAGCAGATGATTTTCCAAAAAATGATGGTCATGTCCACATTTGTTTGCTTATGAAAGCAATTTTGGAACGAGGATTGGATATTTACAGACCTATTTCTATGCTGATTAGGAAGAATCTATGTAATCATAAAGGGCTACCGACTCTCTACAGATCATTTTTAACACCTTGACTCTAAGAAGTTAAAGTGGAAAGAGCCAGTGATTTAAATCATCACCACTCTTCTGTAATGGTTTGATCGAAAGTCTCACTGTTACATCTCGCCATATGGTGGTTTCGTTAGGGGTTTAACAAAAACCCCTTTCAGTAAAAAAAAAGACGAATTCTTCTACAAAACAAAACAAGACAATAGCGCCTTAGCGTCAATATCGTAAGTTTCAGAGAAGCTTAAGGAAGGAATCTATATTTTAATCCTTAAGATTCTTTTGTATGGTCAAAATTGGACATGCCTGAAAGAACATGCATTTTTTAAATTGCAATTATAGAATTGACGTAAGCAAAAACAGAGCGTGCACTATAAGTCGATGGTCACAAAGCTTAAAAGCTGGAGTTAAAGCTGACGTCAGACATTTTGAGTGAAACTGTTTTTTAATTGAACTAACATCGTAAACAAGTAAATGGATCAACAATAAAAATGAAATATTAAAATACTGTATTGTTCTTATCTTATGATGTTTTATACTTGTAACAGAACTTATAATACGATCATAGAAAATTAAATTTAACAATTTTTATAACATTTTAACATTTGTATTCCTGTTTATTTTGCGTTCTTTTTTATAAAAATGTATTCAAAACTGACAAATAGCTGCCTTGTCTGGCTTCGCAACATAGGGACTTTAATTAAAAAAAAACTTTGTCGGCTTTTCGATCAGTAACTTTTGGACCATCACTGTTCCCCACAAATGAAATCCAAATGAACAAAATCTCACCTCCAACGCAACCAAATGACATAGACCAGGTGGCTGATAACACGATTTAAGAATTTGTTAATCAAAAGATCGATTTTGGAATACTAATAAGTCTTGCATAAAACAGAAAACATCCAAATCAATGTCTTCAATTTTTGCAAAAAGAAAAACCTCGTCAGAAAATGATATATTTCGTCCAAAACTGTCTAACCAATTCAAGACCGTGCCCCTTTAATTGCTGAGTCAATTGAGCCTTGTAAGCTAATGATCTAAAAATCTCAGGTTCAGTACCTCATTTGTTGAACTTTTGAGAGATCGATGGCGAATTAGAGTCTCAAACTTCAACCACTTTCTCACCTGTGCGAAACTGTTTGGTGAAAGGGAACATGCGTATTGCGTACAGTAACGTTCAACTTTACTTAAAAAAGAAACTATTTGGGCTTCTAAGCACTCACTTCAGAAATAATTTGTAAATACATATTTCCCAACATTATTCAAGTGACGACTCATTCTTTCCACGGAGAACTTTTTAATTTTAATCAAACTTGACATTACTTTACTAGGGGAATCGAAAAAGTACGTATCTCAGTTTTGTCCATCTCTTTCAATAAGTTTAAATTTGGAAGTTAAGGTTTGGATTCTTTAATTTTTGTATAACATACAAAATGTTGGTTCAAAAATGTAAAATTAATTTTTTTTCAAAAACGAACCAATGCATTTTTTAAAAACTTTTTTATATTTTTGCGTTACTTCATAAGTGTAATTCCCATAGAACACTTGTTTGGTTTTAAAGTTTTTTTTTCAAAAACTAATAAACCGATTTCAATAAACTCTCTTAATAAGATTTGAGGACCAAAAATGTCTTATTTTTTTTTTTTATTTTCAAAATAATATTTTATTATTGTTTTCAAAATTCAATTCGAATTACAATGTGAAACGTATATTAATAAGCACCACAAAACTGCATTCTAAAACCGTTCGTAAGAAAAAACTGAAGAATTTTACATAAACAAAATGAATTTAAGAAAAAAACCGCTCTTACGTGTTTCAAAAAGAAAAATTAATGAAGTTTGATTAATTAAATGGCATTTTAATTTTGTATAGGTACCTACATTTTTAATTTTTTTAAATAAATATTGTTTTTAAACAGAGTCTTTGGGTACAAGTTCGGACGACCCTGTGCACTTTATTTGTTAAGATTTGGCGCTTAGAACAGCTGTCAATACCCGTGTTTTTTGGCATTCTATAAATAGTATAGTAGAACATTCCCAAGAAAACGCATCGGCAGTAGCCAGATTTTTGTATTTAAAAATTGGTAAAATTGAAAGAAGGGCTGTCAGAATAATAAGCAAAAACAAAACACAAAGTTAAAATTAACTTCAGTAAAAAAAACTGACTAAAAATGATAAAATTGACAATTTTCAAGAAAAAATGGTAAGAAAACATCTAGGAATTGAGATTCTATACAAAAAAAAATAATTTAACAATTGCAGCTTTTGACATAAAATAAAAACTTCAAGAAGAGGGTTTGTTCGTAGAATACTAAATTCACATGTGGTGTTGAAATGAGCTTAAAGCTTACCTTTGTAAAGGGTGATTTTTTTGAGGTTAGGATTTTCATGCATTAGTATTTGACAGATCACGCGGGATTTCAGACATGGTGTCAAAGAGAAAGATGCTCAGTATGCTTTGACATTTCATCATGAATAGACTTACTAACGAGCAACGCTTGCATATCATTGAATTTTTTTACCAAAATCAGTGTTCGATTCGAAATGTGTTTCGCGCTTTACGTCCGATTTATGGTCTACATAATCGACCAAGCGAGCAAACAATTAATGCGATTGTGACCAAGTTTCGCACTCAGTTTACTTTATTGGACATTAAACCAACCAAACGAATGCGTACAGTGCGTACAGAAGAGAATATTGCGTCTGTTTCTGAGAGTGTTGCTGAAGACCGTGAAATGTCGATTCTTCGCCGTTCGCAGCAATTGGGTTTGTGTTATTCGACCATATGGAAGATTTTACGCAAAGATCTTGGTGTTAAACCGTATAAAATACAGCTCGTGCAAGAACTGAAGCCGAACGATCTGCCACAACGTCGAATTTTCAGTGAATGGGCCCTAGAAAAGTTGGCAGAGAATCCGATTTTTTATCGACAAATTTTGTTCAGCGATGAGGCTCATTTCTGGTTGAATGGCTACGTAAATAAGCAAAATTGCCGCATTTGGAGTGAAGAGCAACCAGAAGCCGTTCAAGAACTGCCCATGCATCCCGAAAAATGCACTGTTTGGTGTGGTTTGTACGCTGGTGGAATCATTGGACCGTATTTTTTGAAAGATGCTGTTGGACGCAACGTTACGGTGAATGGCGAACGCTATCGTTCAATGCTAACAAACTTTTTGTTGCCAAAAATGGAAGAACTGAACTTGGTTGACATGTGGTTTCAACAAGATGGCGCTACATGCCACACAGCTCGCGATTCTATGGCCATTTTGAGGGAATACTTCGGAGAACAATTCATCTCAAGGAATGGACCGGTAAGTTGGCCACCAAGATCATGCGATTTGACGCCTTTAGACTATTTTTTGTGGGGCTACGTCAAGTCTAAAGTCTACACAAATTAGCCAGCAACTATTCCAGCTTTGGAAGACAACATTTCCGAAGAAATTCGGGCTATTCCGGCCGAAATGCTCGAAAAAGTTACCCAAAATTGGACTTTCCGAATGGACCACCTAAGACGCAGCCGCGGTCAACATTTAAATGAAATTATCTTCAAAAAATAAATGTCATGGACCAATCTAACGTTTCAAATAAAGAATTGATGAGATTTTGCAAATTTTATGCGCTTTTTTTTAAAAAAAGTTCTCAAGCTCTTAAAAAATCACCGTTTATATACCTGAATCGAGTTGAAATGAGCTTGATTTGACTCGATTCAGTACGGGGATCGGAGTGAAGTCAAATTTTTTTAAGAAAAACCTGTGTGGAGAAGTTGGTTTTACAGATAATGCACTATGCTCTGTTTATTTGCATGTTTGTGTACAAAAAATATAGTTTTGTTTTAATGAAGTTAAACAAAAATTGCACATGAAGTAGGTAGCGTATTCTTATATTCTTGCACTTCATAAAACACATCGAAACTCCATTTGCATTTTAAAAAGTGTTGTTAATCATCGTTTTTAAATCTTCTTGTGCGGTGGAAACACCAAAAAGATTTATTTAACCTAAACTGTACCAACAATTGAGAACGAAATCACTTAAGCTCCATTTGAGACTAGTATAAATGTCAAAAACCCATCCGTGGTAAAAGTCTACTTTAACTTTTATCGGCAGTATTCATAATGCCGATATTGTTTTTGTTATTCGTGTAAAATCATACTATACTATTGATAGATTTTCTTAGAAAACACGGGTAATGTCAATTTAATTATTGTATAAAAATAAATGACGAGATGGTCCACCCTGGATAAATTACAAATGTCAATCGAAAACCTAAAAAAGAACGTACAATTTATAAAAACGTTTAAAATTCTTATTCGATTTAAAAACGATTTCTTTTGATGTTTTGAAACTTAAATGATTTTTTCCATTTAAAAAAATCAAACAATTTTTAATTTGTTGCATTTGGAATCTTTTACCAAAAATTCGTTCAGATATATTTAGATTTCCAGACGCACTTATATGATCTCAAACTGAAGCTGAAGAAATTATTATCTTTTACATTTAAAACAACGGAGTTTTAAAAGTATCTACATTTCAAAATGAAGGTATAATTCTAGTTGAGTTGAGTCGGTTCATCTTCAACTGGGTTTCGGGTGAGTAAGTAAACAGTAGTCACCTGCAAAAAGCAAGGCTTTGATGAGTGTCCTCGACATTACAATTCCACCGGGAAAAAAATCAATCAAGTCTTCTATAAGCAAAGCAAAAAGATTTGGGCTTTAATTGCATCTTTGCTTGACTCCCATCTTCGATTCTAAACTTTCCGACTTTTCGGTACCATTCCATACCACTGCCTTATTTTCGTCATAGATTTTTTCTAGTACCTGCCCAAATTTGTCTGACATCCCATAATTGTAAAGCTTGAAGAATAGTGATCAAAAGCTGCCTTAAAATAAAAAAAAATACTTTTTGTTCAATAGAAGTTGCTAAAACCTGCCTGAAATTCCCCAAGCAACTTATTATCATGACGCCAACGGGTCATTTAATAATGTTGCGAACATCTTGTAGGTGGCGTTGAGAAAGGATATTCCCCGGAAGTTGGATATATCATCAATGTTGCCTTTCTAATGTATAAGAAAAATTAAGGAACTTTTTAACTGTTCTGAAATATTTCCAGTATTCAAAATTGTATTGAAAGCCGCTGTTAAATTTTAAGTTAGCCTTTCTGTTCCATATTAAAAGAATTCAAGTGGTATACCATTAGGTCCTGAAGCTTTTCCATCCTTCAATATAACTAATACGGTTTTAACTCGTCATGAGTTATGACACTATCCAAAATATCTTTTGAGTACGAAGGTTTATCGTATGGGATATGAAGCGTAAGACTCTCTGAATTCAAATTTTTTGGTTGATTTTTGGTTTTGCTCCATTTAATTGGTTAATCGCCATCCAGATATCCTTGGAATCCTTGCAGTTTGTAAGTTTAAGAGTCTCGGTTTCATAAAACTTCAATTTTGTTTCCTTGCATATTTCTATGAATTCTGCGTTTGCTAATAAATAAATTTTTTTTGAAGGATTGGCAGCTAAATTTTCTAGAAGTTTTTAACCATCCGAATGATTTTTTGCGTGCTTTTTCGCAATCTGCGTCGAACAATTTTCCTTTTTTATAGGAATTTTTCACTGGTATTTTCTTGATTCCGGGCATGAAAGTTTTATAATTTTTTCAATGTCGCCTATTGAAATTGGAGTCACTTTTGGAAGATTCCGTTCCAGGTTGCATCGATACTCTTACGCTCTTCTTTCCAATTTAAATTGTGTGGCGGCTTTAAAACCGTTATACTGTCTTGCTCTATTAAGTTAGTTCGGAATTCAACTACTAATGGCAAATGATCCGAAAACGGAATACTTTTGAACTTGAAATCTAAAAAAAAAAACATATTGCTTGACGTATAAATTTAAGTCACACCCAAATATTTTTGTTCCCATGATTCCTCTTTTCCATAATCTCTTAAATAAAATAAAAATACAAAAATGCTAATATTTTACCACTTTCCAAAATCAAGAATCTAAAACTTATTATAGATGCAGTAAATATTGAAAAACGAATAAAACTTTACACCTACAACCTTTTTACAAATGATATTTTGAATATAATTAACCTAAAAGTTTTGTTTTGATTTACGAGTAAGAAAGATAGTCATCCAGATTAAATTGATCACTGATTATGCCTACAGATTAAAATAGGTAAGCTCTACTGAAAAGTATCCAACGGATTTATAGAGTTATTTTTTCAAAAAAAAAAAAATATCATAAGACCTATGACCGTACTTAATCAGTAAACTTACCTATTTCTTCAAAAATAAAAGACGAACTAATTTAATAAAATATCTATAATACTTTTAAAGTCCACCCACCTTTTTCTTGAACAATCTCTAAACTAGATTAGATTGTTTTTGTTTGTATCTTCTATACTTATACTTGTTTATCACATTTATAGCAAAAGATGCCGCTATTCTATTATGCTATCAGAAAACTCTATTTAAATACATAATCCCCTTAAAAGCAAAGTTATGTTACAATATTGTTGCAACTTAACGGTTTATTGTCAATTCCTTGACATTGTATCAATCATTTACCATCAGCTTCTTTGTTGTTTATAAATAAAAATAATTAATCTTTATCGACTTTGAGGTCATTGTTACAATCCCAGAGCAACCAACCAACGACGAAGACGAAAACAAATCTTCATTAATTATTGCAACAAAACAAAACAAATGCAACAAACAAACTTTTGATGATCAACCATCAACCATTAGACACATAAGATGCATTGTATCTATCATTCATCTCCATCCAACAGTTATATAACCTCATATACAACGCCACGTAGCGGTAGAAGTATTATTTCAGTATCTTGAGAGGAGCTATCTCATCGATAATTATCGTTATTCACATTCTCTTGATGACTTGGAATTCCCCATCTCCATCAAACGTTATATATACTGATGGAGGAATCACGGTTCCATTGTAGAACTCAGAATTCTAGACTCAGAAACATACACAATATCTGCAAAACATCAACATCTTCTTCCTTCCCAGCTCGACAGCTAACAGATTCATCTTGCACATGGAATCGTTTTGTCAATTTATCGAAATAGACTTGTGGACTTCAACTTGAACTTCTGACTTGTTTCAAAGACGAACAAGTATTTCTGGTTCTAATCTCTGCCAGCCAGAATCTCAATTCCAAGTCTAACCACTCGAACATGGAATAATCAGGGAGTCTAAGTGGGCACACCAACCACAACCAACCACCTATTGAAAGAGAACCTCGTTTGATAGTTAGATAGATTTTCAGCAAGAAGGCAAAGAAGGAGAAGGTCTTGAAAAGAAGGAAATTTAATGAACTTCGCAAATATAGAATTCGTGTGGAGTGGAGGTGAATGTTGCTCCACTGGATTTTCAGATGATCATGTCTACTGCTTCTATATACCAGAAATAGATACCGTTGCATAATAATTGATATACGAGTATGTACCTAAATGTGTAGGTACTTTCCAGAGAAGACTGATGTTTAGGTATAGAACAGCATCAGAACTCGGTAACTGGGTCAGGAATTAAACTTACTCAGGCCAGGACCAGTTTCGTGGGTTCTCCAACTTCAAGATCAAAAATGTTGACTGTGGTAAATTATATTTTGTGGGCCAATACGGTTTTTCGTGCTACCAAGATCAACTTGTTAAGTGAGATTTATGGACAATTAACATGCATCGTAGCTTGGTCGGAATGTAGCCGTCGCTCGGTCGTCGTGGTGCTTAGGATGATAGAACTTGATTTGCTTACGTTCAGCACAAGCTGAAAACTTTTAAAAGAACGTAATGCATTTGAATTTTGTTATTGATTATGGATTGCCGGAGGACTGGCGTCTATTTTGAAAGATGACCAGAGTCTTTCTTTAAAAGGAGTATTAAACTTCATTTAAGATACGAGAAAAATAGACGTATACGGTGATGGATTGAGTTGAGTTACAGGAATTGTGTCAAACTCAGGAAGTTGTATTTATGCAGATGGAGTAATATATACAAAGTGGTAATTCGTGATATAATCCTGTTGCATTGAACGGATGGGTTTTGGTCAAGACTTCTAAATGAGTTTTATGTTGTCTTCGGATATTGAGCTAAATTTCTTTAACATGTTTGGTTGTTAATTCCATATGAAGGGGTTAATGAACAAATTTGGGGTCAGAAGCTATTAAAAATAGCCGGTGGTAGGTATTTACCATATGGTAGGAATTTCATGTTTTTATATACATAATTAATGCATTTTCCGTTTACATTGTGTTGGAGGCAGAGAACTTCAAGAGAGTTTACTTGTTATTCAGTTATACACAAATTTGGAGATCTCTTGCGATTGTAGCCGTTCGACGTTGTACCTTATCCCATCATACCCCTGTTTTACCCTAAATGTGTGCCTGGAATCTCAATCTGCTACCTTGGCTACAACGTCGTTTCTTCCGCAGCAACATCAATGAACATTATTCGTTATCGAAGAGCTGTGTTGCAGGCTATTTTCCCCGATTATAAATAAATTCCCATTATAAACAAATAAAACTAAGCACATCAATATTCTTATTTTGTGTATGAATATTTTACTCCTAAAATATGTCTCATTGTCATTCTGGAGGAGGTGCTGATCCAACCCTTCATGAACCAGCAACTCTGACTCGAATGCATTCATAGGCTTTAGTCTCTGCCAAGCATTAATCTGTTGCTTGTTCGTAAACATGGGAAATCCGGGTCGAAGGACCAAAATGTTGCGCCAAGATATACTTTAATTTTAGCCTTTTAAATTAAAGTCAACTTCTTGTGGAACAGTCACCTTTGAGAAGTCGTGAAAAATACCACAACATATTTTGATTTTCTGATAAATAAGGCGACAATCAATAAAATCCAATATATAAAGCCTTAACTCCCATCTCTAGGCTATCGTTTCGAAAAAGATTTTTAAATAATTTGTGATATTAACATCGTTGACTTATTTACGTTCATTTTGTGCCGTTATTTTAACTGGTTGCGCTCTAATGAAATAATCATCTTAATTTCTCCCCTTAAACAGGTTAAGCGTATTATTTGAACTTCTTTAGGAATTATCAGTTTAACCTTGAACCCAAGTTCATAATGTAAAGTGCAGAGATTGGTTATTAAACCGTACTTCTCGAATATGGAACGTCATACCACTCTTTATTTTTTGCTGTCATGGGAATGTTTAAAAATTCCAAACCTGATCATACTCGTATCTCACCCACACTGTGCCCCAGGTATGTTTATGGTAAACAGAACATTTTCCAATGCGGTAAGTAAAGAGTTTTCCAAAGGGCGGGTCGGGTTTAAAATTGAATAGAAATAGTCGTAAATAAGATACCTATGCGGTTCTATCTTTGCTTGAGGGCCTTATCAATGACATTATGTGTGAAATGTAACAACGTTTTAATGGCCAGGCGGTTAAGCTGGATGAAGTGCATTCGAAATGTCCAGTTTTCTTTGGCCTAATCAGCCGCTTAATTTAGCATAAATTAAGTTGAATTTGACCGATGGCATCGATTATGTTGTCTTTAAGAGCCTTGGTGGTTTCATGCTTATTCGTACAGTCTTTGGCCTTAAGGTCGCACTTGACGGTGATATCCTGGCCAGCATCATTTATCGAAAAACGGGTCTCATTGCTAAAGACGATTTTTCGAGCAATATTGGAATCAACTTGCTTCAAAATCCAATCAGCATACACACAAAGCTCCGTATGGTCGTTTAGTTTTAGCTCCTAAATCAGTTGAATTTTGTATGGGTGCAGGCCCAAATCAAGACGCAAAATTCGCCAAGTTGTGGTCTGTGACAGGCTAAGTTCTCGTGGACGACATGCAATTGACTGCCTCGAATTCTGGGGCAAACCTTCACGAACGATGTTTTCGTTTCGTTGACGTAGAGGTGTTGGTTGGTTGTTCACTCAGTGCTTATGCTGGAATTTGGCCATCAAACGTTGAATAGTCCACTTGAAAGGACGACCATGTACCCCATAAAAAGGTTGTAACCCGGGCTTGGTTGCTACTAGAGAATATTAATTTCGATAATAAAGTTTTATCATTTGCAAGTCTTTCTCGACGCTATAACTTGCCATGTTAATTTGTCTTTAGTGAATGATTAAGAGAAATAAACAATATGGCCGCCACTAGCTGTCATAATCAGCCCGTCTCTATTGGCAACCCCTTTATACGTCAAAGCATTGATTTCATTTCTCCTAAGCCGTTTTAATCACTAATAAAACTTTAATAAAATCTGATAAAATTAAACTTATTTTTTTAACTAAATCGAATAAAATTTGTCTTCATTTAATATCAAAGTAAAGCGGCAGCTCATAGAATTCATAAAAAACAATCGAATTTCCATAAGTAAGGTAGTTCCATTTGAAGCCCTCGTTTGCAATCATGTAAACTAATAGTCACACTTTCAATAAAATTAAATACAATGTCTTTATTAAAAATTGACAATTATTTAAATTTTAAGACCCAAATAATCTAGATGTCTCATTTAAAAGACAAATTAGACTGAAATTGCATTTTTAATTAGTTAAAAACCAATTAAATAAGTATTTTTCTATTAACATAATCGATACGAGTTTAAATTTAATTTCTTATCAAATTAATGACAAAAAACACTGCATTAAATATCACCAAATTGTGATTTTTAATGGAACCGACTTAACGTCGGTAACCTTTCATTGACCGAATTCTTGCTTTTGGAACTAGAATTTTGTGTATTATGACGTTCTTAAAAGACAACAAAAATAAAAACTAGAATTTTAAATGAAGATGAACCCATGGAAACATAACAAAAACTTAAGAATCTCATAATAGAGAAAGTGCTTCACGTTGATTAAGTATATACTAAGTATAAAAATAGTAGAAAGAAGTTGAACAGAAAAAAATAAAGACATTTAAAGAAAAATGCTGAGAAAAATAAAACTTTGTTCTACATATTTTTTAGCGCGACATCTTTTTGTGTTATTACCTTGAACATTAAGATGTTGTTTATTTATTTTTTCTTAATTCATTGTGATATATTGTTGTTCTTCCAAGTTGATATCTACTACTTCATTAAACAGATGAAGATACTCGACTTGACTCAACTCAAGGCATCACTCGTGTATCGTTTTGGTTTCGAGAAAAAAAATATATAATGGTGACATAAATTTAAGAAAATGAGATGGATTCTGTTGCATGTACGATATGAGTGAACATTTACATTATAAGACATTCGTCTTCGTTTTCATTGTCATCGTCTTCGTCGTCGTCGTTAAGGTTCTTGTCATCAACAATATCATATTGTGGGACATTTCGTTTATAATCATTAATAGTTGTTTTGAAGATAAGATATGTAGTGAAATTATGAAAAGTGCAATTCAGGTAGAAAGAATTTTTTTTTTGTTTTAAATATTTTTCTGGAAAAAGTGATTAAAGAAATTTTGCTCCAATTATTTAGTTAGCAAAAAATTGAAGTTCAAGATTGAGGCTAAGTCAGAAGTACTTTGTTGTATTAAAATAGGTTAGGTTAGTTGATGTATATAAGCTTACAATAGAAATGCCATTATACATTATTGCATTTTTTTGCTGCCAACATAACTAAAATCTCTTAATTATTTCATAGACCAGGAAATTTAGATATTAACTTCGAAAAAGTACTTTTATTTTGGAGTGGAGCAAAAACATTTAGTTAAATTATTAAAAACAATAGTTTTTTTTTCATATTTAAGTTGTGGATGAACTTGTAGATCATTTAATTTTACACACAAAATATTGTGACGCTGTTTTTTCTATAATTGATAGATTTTAAAAAAATGGTCGAGAATATTTGAGTGTCGTGTTTAGTCAAACAATTCAATAAATACCAGGAAAACTTGGCCTTGAAAAAAAATATATTTTTCGTGGAGATGGCAAAAGGAAGCAAGAACTTTTCTGTGATATCTCAAATATTTTTTTAACTTCCCATAGGAATTTATTATAATGAAAATGTTGACATTTCTCGACGTTTCAAGGTAACTAAAGGGTGTCCCAAAATTAACGCAAGATTTGAATGTGCCGCCATTTGCGCAGTGATGTTTTGGCAACCCTGAAAAAAAGCAATTTGACAGCTAACAGTATAGGGTTATTAAAAATGGAGCGTTACACGATAGAACAACGTGTCTTCATTATTAAAGAATATTTCAAAAAAAGTTAAAGCTTGGCGGCTGCAGTTCGAAAATTTCATACAAAATGTGGTGGGAATAGTGTTTTAACTTTGTCAACTGTGAAGAGATTAATTGAAAAATTCATGGAGACTGGATCCGTTGGAGACACCAAACACACTGGTTCTTTCCGCCAAAATTGGATGATATTGATGTTTCCAATATGTGGTTTTAACAAGACGGTGCCACATGTCATACAGCCCGTAAAACAATTCAATTACTGCATGACACATTTCCAGCTCGTGTACTCTCTCGTTTCAGTGATCAAAATTGGCCTCCTAGATCGTGTGATTTAACACCATTAGACTTCTTTTTATGGGGTTATTTGAAATCACAAGTCTATGTCAACAAGCCCACAACCACCCGTGCATTAAAGGAGGAGATTCAACGCTGCATCAACGAAATTCAGCCACATTTATGCAGAATGGTCGTGGAAAATTTTAACAAAAGAGTATGCATGTGCATGCAAAGCCGTGGAGGCCATTTGTCCGATGCTTTATTTCATACATAACCCTATCCTATGTACTTTACGAGTCAATAAAAATATAACTATCAAAAGACTAAAAACGGCGTTTTCTATTTAATTCAAATCTTGCGTTAATTTTGGGACACCCTTTAGAGTCAAAATAAAAGATTTGTGGAAAGATGTCTGTGCGTACTTGTGTACGTACGTTCGTACGTCCATAATTCCGTCGTCTATAGCTCAAGAACCAGAAAAGTTACTGACAGATACAGATAATAGTGCAGAAAGACGCAGAAAAGGCTCTCAAGAAAATTGCCTGGGTTTAAAAAAAAGGTAAACATTAAACCCTAAATATCTCACGAACCAATAACGCTAGAGACTTGAATTTATTTTTATATTATATATGGTAACGTGATACCAAAAAAATAAATTTGTCGAAAAAAATCCAATTAACGTTTTTTTATAAATCAAAAAAAAAAACTAAACAAAACATATGTAACCTCGAAAATTTTACGAATAAAAAGTGCTTTTATCTCCAAAGAATTGTGTGCAACGAAAAATAACGTTTTCAACGTCTAGTAAAATTTGAAAAAATCAAATTGATGCTTAGAAGAATAAAAACCTAAAAATAACATTGCTCAAAGTTGGTAAAAATTGATTTTCGATTAAAATAACCTTTTAAAACTTTGAGATATTGGCTTTCAACTAATTTCATCTCATAAGAAATATTTTTTTTAAAAACTGATAAAGTTTTGCGAAAAATCGAACTGACAGTTGTTTTTAACAAAAAATAGATCTTATTAACCAAAATAGATTTTGAAATCAAACTCTTTTATCATTTATGCAAAATAACAACTTTTTTAACAAAACACAAAAACCTACAAACCTTTTAAGCAACGCAACATTTTATAAGATAATATACATACATAAAAATAGACTACGAAATTTGGAAAATGTTTATCTTAAACAGCAAAACTGCCAAAATCAATTAAAAATTGTCATAATGCAAACAAATTTAAAATAATTTTAAATTTTTTTTTGTTTCACGCAAATGAATTTTATCTTTTATTACAATTTTAAAATTGCTGTTTGGGAGAAATATTTTCGTCGACTGTAAAGGGTCCGCAAAAAGATCTCCCATATTTTAAAAGGCAATGACAAATAAATAAACAATTTGACAAAAAAACTGTATTGAGTGTTTTAAATTGGAACCAGACTTCTTTGTGGTTCCTAGTAAACTGATTTAAGTTTGGTTGGAAGAAGGTTTTAATCATGTGCGAGTGGTGATCCGCATTAACTGTTACTTTTTGCCCATTTTCCTCGAAAAAATAAGGACCTAAGACACCAAATTCAGCAACAGCACACTAAACTGTCACATAAGGGCTATCTATACCCGGAATACCATTTTATCTATAAATAGCTTTAAATATAAACTTCTAAAAATTCGGGAGGTTTTTTTGCCGGACCCTGTACACATCTTAAAAATGAGTAGATGCTAATTTCACGCTTGTAGGCTAACGAGGTTTGTCACCTTAAAAAAAAGTATTTCTACCAAGTGTTGTTCTATTTTATAGCTTAAATATTCAAAACAAAAATTGTTATTAAATTAAAAATACTTTTCATTTTCAAACTCAAATCTATTCGCTATTATGACGATTTTTGAAAATCACTCAATTTGGTGTTAATTATAAGAAATAAATCAACAAATGATCTACGATAGTTTTTTTGCTCGAAAGTGAACAATATCAGGGTAAACAAATTTAATAAAGATATAGTTTAGTTTGAAAATCTAGTTTTGTTTAATACATTTGCAGTCCAAAATCAATTTGTACCAATTTTAGTAGCATTTGTTAAATTTTTACAAATTGAATGAATAAAATTAATTTGAGAGATATCAAGAACAGAGCATCAAATTTTTAACAAATTTGCGTACTATGTTTTGTAGATTGTATTTTTTTTATGAAAAAACGGACTGCTGGATTTTTTATAAAAAAATACTACTGAATATAGAAAACAAAGTTGTCTGTATAATAAAAAAAAGTTTAAAGACAATATTTTTAATGTTTGAAAAAACTATTTGAGTCAAAAGTAAATTTGTATCAACTTTTAATATTGTTTTTTTTTTTTGTAAAAAACTCAATTCGATTTTTATCAAAATTTTACTGAATGTTGACAACAATATTTCTTAAAAGATAAAATTAGTTTAATGCTATAATCTCAAAGTTTTGAAAAGATATTTGAGTCAACAATCAATTTTTACCAACTTTTGTTAAATTTTCTTTTAATTTTTTATTTTTTGTAAAAAAACTTTTTATTCGATTTTTCTCAAAATCTTACCGAATGTTAAAAACAATATTTGTTTTAGATAAAATGAGTGTGAAGCCATAATCTCTAATTTTTTAAAAGATATTTTAGTCGAAATTAAATTTTTACCAACTTTGAGTAATGTTTTTTTTTAGGTTTTTATTTTTTATAAAAAAAAACTATCAATTTGATTTTTCTCAAAACTTTATCAGTTGTTAAAAACATTATATTTCGTTGCACAAAATTTGTTTGGAAACTGTTGATTGGATTTTTTCTCTAGCGTCATTGTTTCGTCAGATATTTAGGATTTACTAAAATGTTCACCTTTTCTTAAACTGCTATGGTAAACAAAACCAACCACGCAATTTTCGCGAGAGCCCTTTCTCCATCTTTCTGCAGTATTATCTGTATATCAAAATTTATTTGATTTTCATTCTAGAGACTCGGAAACGTCCAGGAATGTCAAAATTTCGATTATTTTAACTTCTTATGGGAGTTAAGAAATAGTACACGCACATTCTCAGACGTCTCGTCTATCTGCACAAAAAAATGTTATATGAATTAGTTCCAACCCTTTTGGACTTTTTTAATTGAAATTATTCTTTTTTTTTGTCAAATATTATTTTTTAAAGCAGTAAGTAAGTAAGTTTATATTGAAAATAAAAGTTTTTTAAGTTAAACAAAAATGAATAAAACAAAACACGACATTTTCTAAACCTTTTTATTTCATCTTCATTATTTAATTTCAGCACATTTTTGCCATTGAAATAACATTTTTTTAATTCTATACAACTCTAAAAGATAAATGCAATTGTTTTTAAGCAAAAAATGGTACACAATTTTAAATCCACTTAATTTCACTTAAAAGTCATCCGCTTAAATTTAGAAGCTATACTCAAGTATCAAAATTGCTGTAATATTTGTACCTTTTTTTGAAGTGGGTTTTTTGAAAAAACATGTCTTTGAATTCTTAAATCTCAATTAACTAAGCATTAAAAAATTCATGTATTTACCTTTTTCATTAACCAACAAATAATTGTATTTTAAATTTTTATTCAATTTCTAAGCTCCGCAGCCTCTGTTTCTACAGTGTTAATATCATCATTGAACCATGAACCACAAAAGAGGAAGTTCATATGGCAATCAAGTCGTGTTCATATTTTTAACTCTTTTTTTCTTGGCTTTTCCTATTTAAGAGTATTTAATTAAATAAAAGTGAAAATACACACCATAATAATAGAAACGTTTAACAAGTTACAAGAAGAAAATAAACATGTTCACAGTACACACCCACCAAAAGGAGCAATGGCATTTAAAATCCCCCCTTAGTGTATCCTTCAATTTGTAAATAAATACGTTCATGCAATGTCGAAGAAGTTAATTACACATAAACACTAACTACTATTTAAAATGTGCTATGTACATAATAAGCTAAATAATACAAATATACAAGGTCAGAGGACTATCGTGAGGAACTATAAAACGACTGTGATCGAAATTGCATATTATGTGCATCGTGATGGCCAATTAAATTGAATTTCCCATCAGCCAAAGAAGATGCAATTATGTTGTTTTTCTTTTAAATAGCGTCTTGGTGGTCGGTAAGTTGGTATAACAACGTGAAGTTTAATTTCAATTGACTTTACATGACAAGAAATGGAAATAATGAGATGATTAAGTACAAAAATGAAGATCAAAAAAAGATTTAACCTAAAATTCAATACTACCATTACATCAGGACGAAACGCATATATGAACGCTTTTATGCTGGTTTATATTTAAATCATATTTATTAAAATAGAATAAAACCCTTTACTCATTTATTTAATTAAAACAGATCATCATGATAGTGAAATAAACAGTATATTATGGGTTTTCTATGAGGCAAAATAAATTGATTTATTAACGACTCATTAACGTTTTGAGAAAAATTGAATTGGCGGTTTTTTTACAAAAAAAAAAAAATATAAACCTAAACAAAATTAATAAACGTTGCCACAAGTTGATTTTCGACTCAAATATCTTTCAAAAATTAGAGATTCAAACCAATTTTGTCTTGTAAGAAATATTGTTTTCAACATTTATTAATTTTTTTTTTAAATCGAATTTACAGTTTTCTCACAAAAAAATAAAATTCAGAAAAAAATAGTAAAACTTAGTAAAAATTTACTTCCGACTAAAATATCTTTTAAAAATTAAAAATATTGGTTTGAAACTTATTTTATCTCACAGAAAATATTGTTTTCGACATTTAGTAAATTTTTTTATAAAAGTCCAACAGTCCGTTTTTTAATAAAAAAAATAAAATCTACAAAAAATAGTAGCAAATTTAGTAGAATTTGATTTTGTTCGGTTGTCGATGTCTCGTAACAATAGAAGACGTTAACTTTAAATTAATTAATTCTTACATTCTTACAATTTGTATTTGTTTAAAATCTTTTAAGAAATTTAACTAAAATTGGTTTTCGACTCAAATTCGCGTTAGCAAAAATTTCGAAATGAGACTATTTCATTATAACCAAAATATTGTGGGTAGTTTTTAAATTTTTAAGTATAATTCAATTGACAACTTTTTTAACAGAACACGAAAACCTACTAAAACGAATCGACAGAAGTGATTTAAAGTTATCAGTGTTGGTCGCATTCCAGCCTTTTTTTTTATTTAAGATTAAATCTGCCGATCTGGATTTTTAGTCAGATTTACTCCTCTTTGCACAAATTTGAATACAATTATTAACTTGTAATTGAACAGTTCTACGGTAACACGTTCACAAAGTTACGCTAATACACAGTGGCGTGGTATCCAAGAATTTCTGGGGTATGTAGGTATCTGACAGAACAGCTGATTCAAGACATGGTCGAATTTCAAGAAACTTGAAAAATTATTTCAGCTTTTTTTATTTGTTTTTAAATAAAAAGATACAAAATGTTAGTTGAATTTTGAGGATGTTCTGCACATAATAGACGATGAAGAAGCTATTTGCCTCCGAATTTTAGAAAATGATCAATTTGCTAGGTCTTACCTCCAGTCTAGTGTCCAGCATTCTGAAGTTGAAGAACTTCATCCGGTTCCAAGGGTAGAACAAAATACAGCAGACAGAAGCGGACAGCTTGTGGAGCTACAAGCAAATAAGGTCGCTGAAAGGAAAGTTTCTTTCGTCGCAAAGCAATTTTTCCCGCGGCTATTTTAATTTTTAATTTTTGTATAAATTAAAGTAAACGAACAATTCAAAAAGTTCATTTAACAAACGAATTAAAATAAGATCTCTCGTTCAACTCAAAAAAAAAAAAAAAATACAAAATTCCTTAAATTACGTCTTAAACACCAAATTCACAAAAGTGCTGATGTCAGGCTCAAACAAGAGACCTTTGGAAATGTCACCGGAACAATTAAACGCTAATAAAAATAGCAACTGTGATACCATGTCGGTCGCCGAAATGTCTGTGCCTGCACTAGAAAATTTGCTTGTTACTCTACTTGAAAAAAAACTATCTGATCTCCCAAAAAAGAAGGACTTTGATAGTATGTTTCAGCAGATACATAATCTACAAACTCAAAATGAACTTCTTTCTAATGAAGTGTTGGCTGTCAGAGAAAAAAACATCATTTTGGAAAGAAAAATGGACTACATGGAAAAGCAATACAAATCCAATCACATCATTTTTTCTATACCAAATAATTTGAAAGAGAACCCAACAGAAACAATTAATCGATGCTCGAATCAAATTTTAGACCGCCAAGACATAACCTTCGAAGACGTCACAGAGCTCCCTTCAAGAGGAAGTCAAACTCGGTTGCTGGTGAGAACAGGAAACAACAAAATAACCTCACAAATCTTCAAAAATTCTGGCAGATTGAAGGGAACCGGTGTTTACATAAATCCTGACTACACACGAGATGACCAGAAAAAACGTCAAATCTTGTTGCAAATAAGACATGCTATCAAAAAAAAACACCCATCGGCTAATCCTCTTGTCCGTGGCCTCAAACTGCAAGTAAACAATAAAACCATAAACTGCGCACATGATGGAAAACTTTATTGTGACAATCGAGATGGGATGGAGGTACTGAGAGAGATATTTGGAGAATTACATCTTGATGAGTATAAAAACAAAAATAAATCAAATCTTTTGAATACTCAAGTCAACTCGTCAAACGAAAATTCACGATCAACAAACTTCATGTCAACGTCAACAGCAGCTGTCACTCCAGGAATGTCATCAACTCTGCCATCCGGCAGCCACCAAGAAAAACAATGAAAAAGTGTTGCCGTCTGTCAAAAAGCAAGTAGTACCAAAAAAAGTAGTAAAGTAAATAGTAGCGAAAAAAATGAAATTATAAATATTAACTTATTAGCTTATAATGTTGCTGGGCTTAGTAACAAATTATTATTTGTAGATTTTTTCAACTTTGTAAAAAAACATGATATATTTTTTCTGTTCGAAACATTTATAACGAGTGAAAAATTTGAACAATACTCTAAATATTTCTCTGGATTTGAATTGCGTTGGGTATCAGCAGTACAGTCAACTAAATTTGGAAGAGCTAGTGGTGGACTTTTATACGGTTTTAAAAAAGAAAAAATTAACGCTGTTTTTGTAGATGTCAACAACATACCTTGTGTTAAAATACTATGCACAAACTTAACTTTTTTTGTATTACCCACGTACCTTAATTGTAATAATTGGGAAAATGACTTTTTTGCGTTAGAAGACGTTTTAAATTCTTCGCTTGTCCAAAATGTTTTGCTTATAGGAGACGTTAACGCCCGAATAGGTTCAAACCAAATTATTCCAGCAAATTTCCATCTGAATTCAATACCTTCCCAGTTTCTTGAAACCCGATCTTCTAAAGATAAAACAATTAACAAAAATGGACGTCTATTTTTAGATTTATGCCAAACACATGATCTGTTTATCATTAACGGTTGCTCCAATAATGATAGTAATGGGGAGTTTACTTTTATAGGAGGAGCGGGAAAATCAGTGATTGACTTTTGTACTGCATCAGCGGAATGGAGAAATCGTATTTTGTCTTTTAAAGTTGAGTCACAGATTTTCTCTGATCACATGCCCTTGGTTGTCCAATTTACACTAAATAAAATCTCAAACTCAAATTACTCAGAAATCACCCTACCACCCAAAATTATTTGGAAAGAAAGTAAAAAAGAAAACTACCAAACAAAAATTTTGCATGAACTTCAGAAACTAACTGATACTTCTTTAGTTTTCGATACAAGTTCAAGACTAGACTCTCTTTGTAAATGTATAAAAGTTGCTACCTATATAAGAAACAACAGAAAAATTGTCAACTTCAAACAAAAAAGGACTGTTTGAATGCAAGAAATAATTCCTTCGATCTTTTAAAGAAATCAAGAAAACAAAATTTAAATGAAACAGCCACCAAACAGTATATTTCAGCAAATAAAGCTTACAAGGATTTGTGCAGATCAAAACGCCAGGAATATTATACATTAGTAGCACGCGAACTTTCAATGATCAAAGATAGTAAAAGTTTCTGGAATAATATAAAAGAATTGAAAGGATCTAAGCTTATTTGCGGAACAAACTTGAAAGCAAGTTGTCTAGCTGATTATTTCAAAAATTTACTCAATCCTGATCCAATCTCGAATCATTTTTCTTTTGCGGAACCTTTAATTTTAGATCAAACTCTCGATTGTCAAATTTCAATAATTGAAATCCAAACTGCAATCCATTACGCAGCGAACAACAAAGCCCCAGGTCCTGATAGAATAAGCAATGAGTTTTACAAAAATGCGCCTGTTGATTTTGTATATGAAATTCTTCACCTTTTTAATAATATTTTCAATACCGGAAAGGTTCCACAAGCTTTTCAAGATTCTCTGGTCTATCCAATTTTTAAAAAAGGCGATGTTAACCTAGCAAATAATTATAGAGGGATATCGTTTATGAATTCTATTGCGAAGCTATTTGCATCTGTACTCCTTAGTCGCATCAACATTTGGTTAGCAAATAATGAAGTGCTTAGTGAATACCAATCAGGTTTTCGTAAAGACTACTCCACAGTTGATAACATTTTTACATTAAACTCAATTTCGCAGTATTTCCTTCGGCAAAAAAGAAGTTTGTACATATTTTTCGTGGACTTTAAAGCTGCTTTCGATTCGATAGACCGACAAGCATTATTTTATAAGCTATCACAAAAAAGACTGTCGACGAAACTTCTTTTGGTCCTGAAAAATATGTACAAAAATACTCGCTCAGCGGTTTGGGATGGGAAAGATATGTCTGAATGGTTTGAGACTACATCTGGTGTCAAACAAGGTTGTCTTTTAAGTGCAGTTCTCTTTGCTATATTCATTGATGATATATCAATGTATCTGCCCGCTGGAATAAGTTTTGCAGGTCTAAACGTTAAGGTACTCATGTACGCAGATGACATTGTACTTTTAGCAGAATCGCCTCAAAGTTTACAACTTATGATAAATAAGCTAGTTGATTTTTGTAGAGTCTGGAAATTAACGGTAAATCTAGAAAAATCTAAAGTAATGATAGTAAGAAATATACAATCAAAACTTAAATCGAATGAAAAGTGGTTCTTTAATGGTAAAGCCATTGAAATAGTGACAGAATACAAATACCTTGGAATACTTTTGAAATCTAATATGAAGCTAACCTCACATCTCGAAAAAAAACTGATTGCATAAAAAAGTATGATTAACGCGTCATGGAAAGATGTTATGAGCAGCAAAGATGTACCAATCTCAGCCAAGTACAAGGTATTTTATGCTGTAATGTGTTCCGTTATGTGCTACGGTTGTCAAACATGGGGATATCAGTCACACGAAGAAGTAGAAAAACTTCAACGTTACTTTCTCAAACGGCTTTTCTTCTTACCATCCAATATTCCAAACTATGTTCTTACACTTGAAACCGGCCTTCCTGCTCTTTTTATTCATATTCTAAAACTCCACTTTGACTACATTTTGAAAGTACTGGCATATACACCAAATAGAATTCAATTGTCAATAGCAAAGTACATCATCGATAACAAAGTGGAGTGGATAGGAGAATGGAGAGAATGGGCAACGAAGTGTGGAATTGAGCTAAATTTTCAATATACTAACATAATCTTGCTAAAAGAACAACTCTACGGGTTATTACAGGCTGTCGACATCTACCAGCGTAATGAAAATCTACAAAAAATGTCATCTTCAATCAACAGAGTCATTTACCCCGATTTAAATCATAATATTTTAAATAACTATTTTAGTGATGAATACAGTACAAAGGAAATTTATTTAATCTGTAAAGCAAGAAGTGAGCAACTTAATTTAAACGGCTCACCCTATAAGGGTTCACCCACTACACATTGCACCCTTTGTAATTTGAATTCAAAAGAGGATACTTTTCATTTTTTATCAATTTGCCCAGTCTATAAAGAACTTAGAGTCCTCTACTTCGGGAAACCAACTTTAACTATGGAGCAAACGTTAACAATTTTAAACGGTGAAAATTGGAAAAACCTAACCATTTATCTTGAAAAATCAATCTGTTACAGAGAAATGATTATAACAGAATTTTCTTAATACTTAAATTAAAAACAGTACAATTATATATCATGTTTTTATAATTACTAGTATATTATTGTTGTATATTATCTATTTTTTTTAATTATTATTTTAAATAACTAAAATTTTGTTTTAACTAAACTAAAAGTCTGTACATAATGCTTAAATTAATGGGTTCAAAAACCCGTATTTTTGTTTTAGCCAAACTAAAAGCTCTTTTTTTTTGTAATCTTGAAACCAAGTTTTACTCAATTTTATTTTTATTTTTGTTTTTACCAAACTAAAAGCTGTTAATCCATATGTCCAAAATATTATGTATTATCTAATAAGTAATTTATTTTTGTTTAAGCTAAACTGAAAGCCCTATTTGCATATTTATATAATTTTTGCAATTGTTCATTTACGTTTTGTTAAATAGTAAACATTTTCTTTGTACACAATTTGAAAACACATAGTCAATCTGGCAGACGGCATTGCCACCGCCAAAACACTTTTATTACCAAATTTAAATGTTATTCAATTGTAACGGAAACTATTGTATTTAACAATTTTAAGTAATAAAAAAAAAACATCAGTGGCGTCTTTAGGCATAGGCCCGGTGGGACATGGCCAAAGGCCCCCCAATTATTTAGCCCCCAAATCCACCGACACAAGATGAATGAATCTACACAAGAAGTATATAGAAAACGAAATATAGTTAGTAGACAGTAACAGAGAAACAACATCTTAAACTTCTGGCAACATGAGTCTTTAATCATACACCTGCACACGATGTCAACATTATTTTAACAACTCTGCTTTCGTTCTACTCTACAATTCTGCGCACATGTTGACTTTTCAACTCACTCCATAAACAAACACAAAATTGTTGCATGATGATTGATTCATCGCAGATCATTTAAAAAATATGAGAACTCAGAAAAGGGATACAGTTCCTATTTATCAGCAAATATTTGCAACCAATTCATTGATATAATAGAAACACAAGTATTAATGAAATTTTGGGTGAAATTAGATCGGACAAATATTTTTCCCTAAGTGTTGACAGAACACCCGATCTTTCTCATATCGACCAGTTGACTTTTGTAATTCGGTATGTTAAAAATTGTGTTTCCATCGAAAGGTTCTTAAAATTTATAACTATTCAAGAGCATAAATCTGAATATTTGCCTGACACAATCTGGAAATTTCTGAAAAACCATGATATTTCAATAGAGGATTGTCGAGAAAATATTCTGGTTTATTTTATTTTATTTTATTTTTCATCAACTTACCAGACAGACGGCAACGCCATTGACTTATTATTATTATATTTTATTACTGTCGTTGAAACTTATATTGTAAGAACTAATTTGTTATAAATAAAATATTTGAATCTTGAATCTATTCTGGTTTGCAAGCAAGATTAAAGGAGATATGCGAATTTGCTACCTTTGTACCTTGTGCAGCACATTCTCTTAGCTTAGTAGGCCTTTATGTGGCTGGTTGCTGTGCAGGAGGCAACAAGTTTCTTTCAAGTGGTTCAAAAATATACAACTTTTTTTCTGCCATCGCTACCACCCTACCGATCACTGGAATAAATTGAATGTATTTTTAGGTACACATAGAGTTTTTAAAAGCCTTTCTGAAACAAGATGGTCTGCACGAGCTGATGCAGTTAACGCGCTCCATCATAGTTATAAGCAAATTACTAAAGCCTTGATATCTATCTCTAGAGCTCCAGGCACAAAAAGCGAAGCGCTAAGCCTGTCTAAGAAAATATGAAAATTGGAGTAACTCATTTTAACGGAAATTTAGAGCACAATATGAAAAAGAATTCATAAAACCAGTAAGAGCCTTCAAAAAGAAACAATAACGATTGACGTTGCTGCCAATTTGCTTTATTCTTTCATAAATGATATAATGAAGAATTTTAATAAATTTGAAGAGTGTGCCAAAATTCAGAACCCGTATGCTAATTATAAAGACTTATTGCAACCAAAAATAGTACGAAGTTCGCGTGCCACATATTTTGATGAATTGGAAATTTGTTTCCAATTGTTGTACCTATTTATCTGCAATTCAAAATACGATCCAATTGCTGTCAAGAAATTAATGCATTTTTTTGTCGATTGCAATATTTGACTTCAGTGTAAATGCAAAATTCTTGCGAACAGTTTTCAAAAAACCATATAGATGTTAATGCAGAAGAAATTGAGGTAAAATGCTTGCACCTCGAACAGTATTTAAAAGAATTCAATAAAGATGTAAATGAAGATCTTACTACAATATCAAAATTGTACAGTCTAATTACAGTAGATGAAATTAGGAACACATTTCAACTATTGAACTACATTCTTTTTAAAAAGTAAAAATATGTAAAAAAAAAAAACCTAAAGAATTAAAAAAAATATATAATACTTATTTTTTTTGGCCCCTAAATCCTATTGGGTCCAGGGTCCCCAAAAGTATAAAGACGCCCCTGCTAATAAAATGAAAACAAAATAAATACAATTGTAATCGCGACGAAAAAAACATGGAAAACCTCGTTAATATGTCAAAAATCTTGTTAAGATTGGCCATCTAATGGCTTCTCTTTAAATTAAATGTTATTTTGACACTGACAGCTGCTCCTCTCGAAATCTTCACAAAAAGTTTGTCAGCTTTATGCTTGAACAACAATATTGAGTGAAAAACAGATCATGACAGCGAAATTTACGATAGCCATTTTGACATGATATTTCAGAATGATATCTTGATCCGTCCAAAATTGTGTACAAGTTGGCCATCTTGTGGTTTCTCTTTTAATCAAACGTTATTTTAACACTGACAGCTGTTTTTCGCTAGAAATCTGCCAACTTGGCGCTTGAACAACGTTTGTCTAGAACAGCTTCACTTAGACAACGATTCATTTTTATCTCGGTTTCTATGTTTGCCAACCAAATCCGGAAAATCCACAAATTGTTTGCTAGTGTATGCATCCGCAGTGAATGACAGTTTGGTGAGAATTGTAGAGATGCTTATTTAGTAAAATTGAATACAAGTATTTGAAAGACTTTTGGTGCATACAGGTTGGGGCATCATGGCAAAATTGATGAAATCAACTGGTTAGGTACTTTTTGAACTTAAAACCAAACCATGAAGTACCGATGTTATGCCAACAATCCGGAAACGATTCACAGCACTTAAGGCCCATATCATTCAAGTATGCCATAAGCTACATACCAAAACCATCAAAAATCTTCTAGTTTACAAATAAGTCTTATAGTGAAAGCCTGTAATGAAAACGACAAGGACATCAACTTTCTTCAATAACAAGTCTATAATGCATTTCAAATGAAATAAATCATTTTCCTATCTATTAATTGAAACATCACACAAGATCTTCAACTTCTTGTTAAAAAACATCCGAAACTTATATAAATTGTTTAAAATATTACCCAATTGTTGCTGCGAACAAGAAATGCAAAAGCATCATCCTCCTCTGCATGACAATGACACACGATTTTCACTTTCTATAAAAACCAAGATGTGTGAGCTGTAGATACTTAACGTAGGAAACAAGTCTCATGGGTCTTATTTCAGGAAGAGATTTCCCTAAATCGTCTAAAATGTTTTAAAAAAAAGTAAATAAAACCCCCAACAACTTTAATGTCGTAATCATACAATAATGTTCACATTCGCACGTCGAACAGCAGAAAAAAACTTTAACAGAAGGTGAAGTGTATCCTCTGCTAAGTGCACAATGTCTTCAATTTATTTTCCAAACATCCCAACGACGCGACGACGAACTTGTTCTCCTCAGCCATAATCGGCCACAGCTAGACCATCACCTTTACCACACCAGACCATCTGCTAGCTAGCTGCATGGGTGGCTCGTTGGCTGGCACGAAAGAGCAAACCAACGAACCATCCCCAAAATTTCAGAAAAGCTAAACAAAGGTCATCGTCTTTGGTTTAATCCCACGTTATTGCGGGGAGCTAAAACCTCACTGAAGCTGATAGATTCCATTACATATAAACTACCCAAGAGCTCATCCTCCACAAGATAGTATCTTCTTTTCAACTCCTATGCATATGAGATGGCTTAGCCGGAGTTGTCGACGTCGTCGTCGGTCGTCGTCGTGTGATGTTCATCTACTCTGCCACTTCCTCGTGCCTATCGTTGTCGTCGTCGTTTTCGTCCACAATCATTTGGACATGGTCACAGCTCACAGGTTTTTCCAGTACGGCTCAATGTTATCTATGGAACCATAGAGCTCCTTTTGGAGGATGATGATGGAGTGTGGAAGCAGCATCAGCTTTCTTGCACTTTGACTTTGACAATGGCAACCACACGCTGCTGCTCCTGATGATGGTGGTGGTGGTGGTGTTGGGTAATCGGTCATTTAGCATCACCTAGCTGCTTCGCGGTCGAAGTATAATCGCGCATCAGAAAAAAAGGAAGATGCTCCTTGGGACGGACGACCGACGCGAAGCGACGTTATGATGCGGTACGATGGTTGGATTTTCGTTTCATTGTAGCATTTGGATGTTGTATCCGTTGATGTGACTCTTAACAAAACGACGACGACTGCGAATCTGTCGTTTGGCTGGTCGCAATGTGCGGTTTCCTGCCTTCATAAAGCGCTTTGTTTTTTATTTTCCATCCGACGACTTACAAAATGATAGTGAAAGTCCGTCGAGGTTGAATGCAGTTTTCGGCAAGAAGCGATCTTTGTAAAAAGTGAGACTTGGCCATTTTTACCCTTTTGTTCGTTTGATGTAAGAAAAGAGGGGATAGGTTCGAAGATGCTCGTCGAGGATTATGTTCATGTTAAATTTATTTATTCTCACTGTCAAGTGCAAGTAAAGTTTATCTGCGTTTAACCATTAAAGGCGCAACCACCATATCGCCTAGGCAGGCGAGATGCTCTGCGAAAGCGAAGTTGAAGGCGAAGGCGAACGCCAGCCAAGAGCAATGATCTCCTGATAAAACAAATAACTTTAAATCCATAGGTGGTACATTCAGTAGCATGTGGTTTTTTGATTGAAGACAATGTTTTCCTTCTTCTTTTAGAGTCGATATTGGACTTTCGTTTCGAGATGTTGCTTACGATACTATGCTGGGTTGCTGCAGACGCTCGACCGGTGGTGGTACTGATACTGATGGTGTTTAGAGTCTAGATGTGCGCTGACTTCTTAAAACATCGACACAGAGACAGAGATATTGATTTAATTTTTCTTAAAGTCTTTTGAAATGAAATAAATGTTCTTGATAACAGTTTAGCGAAAGTGTAATTATTTTAAATGGGTATTTCGTTAGAAGATTGAAGATAGGCTGTCATAAATGAAGAAATTTGCTTGTTTTAGCAATTTTTAACACAGTTGTTTGATATTGATTTTCTTGACTAATGAAGGTGATATTCACCTCAGTAAACCAGATGTCAGGCTAGTCCCGATGAGTTTCTAAGAGCAAGTGGTTATTGAGAGTTATTTTAGAAATACATCAAGTTTTCAGCCTAGAAAAATTTGTGAAAGACAATTTTTCTACGTTTTCTTGTTCGCCAGAAAACATAAATAACATTTTTTTAATTGCTTAATGATTGAAAATGTTTAAAGAGATTTTTGCGATGTTTTATTTCTTTACTTTATCTTGTAAAACTTAATTACTAAGTGTTAAAGATGTTAAGGTTCTTGAGATAATTGTTAACATTTCGAAACTGTCATAAAAATGTTTGATATTTTTATTGCTCACTGCAATATAAGGCCCTTCAAAAATGATTATTCCCATTTTCTATTCTTGTATATTTAAACATGAATATCAAAACCAGTCTTTTTTTGTTTGTCATACTATTTTTTATTATTCACATTCAAAATATGGTAACACTGATTGACAAGATTTTGTAACTCGTACTTAAATTATACTTTTTCGAAGTATTTTTATGAGCCTAGCTCGAATTTGACTTCAACGACTTTACGAGATATCACTTTTCAAACTTCGAAAAAAGACTTTTGTATAGCTTTTCAATAAGAGGTTTCATTTTGATATTAAAAACACGATTATTTTTTTTACAGAGAAATCAATAAATGTTTATTTAATTGTTAATAGAAATACATATATGAAATATTTAAAATGAAAAACGGCTACGATTGCAGTACTTATATCAGTTTCAGTAAATTTTTAATGACTTATTCGCATATTTTCGCTTGTTGGTATGTTTTGTCGTCAATAACTTCACTATTTCAATCTTTAAGGTCTTAAATCTATTGTTGAGCTTTATCGTAGAGCTCCTCTTTTACGTGTTTTCAATAATAAAAAGTCTGAAGGTGTTAAATCACAATATTTCGTTGGTTGTGCGGAGCGTAGTGACCTCTTGTTGAAAATAAACGTCATCTACACCAATATCTTCCAATTCTGCAAAATCGTTTTAAATATCTCAGTTCCACAATCAATTTATTGTTGCACCAACCTCATATTCGAATCAACATTAACATGAGAGTAAACATTTTTTGAGTCCAAAATTGCTTATTAACGTAGTCTTCGATTTCAAAATAAATTTTCTACTTACTGATGATGATTTTATAGTGACAATCTAGATTATTTTGATGCATTAAAATAACGAAACTATCGAAAAAATGACGTTGCTCTTGATTGACACGCTTGAATTCTTGTGTTTAAACCAAAGTCCTAATGCAAAATATAGTGATAAATCGTTTGTGAAACTGCTAATTCCAAAAATTGACGAGACTGACGAGCAGAATTTTTCCGTTTTCAGTTGAGCAACGCTTATGGTAAAGATTTTTTACTTTTCCCAATAACCCGGAACTATTTCCGACTGGAAATGTGCTTCATCATGATCAAGAAGTATTTTAATTTTGAGAAATATTTCTACAAAATCTTTACATTTGTTGGGGTAAATTGTTTATATTTCTTTCAATGTCAAAAGATGGCGAACTACAAAAGTGATTGTTGCCAAAAAAGGAGGAAGGTTTTTTTTAGACGGGTTATTCTTCGCTTCTTTAGAAATACACGGATTTGATATTATGTTTTCAAAAAAACACTTTGGACAATTGGGCACCATGAATAGGTCAAAGAATTTTAGACCACTTTTGGGAGCGTTTTTTGTAATGCACCGAATATTCTCTTCCAGCGTAATTATCGTGTTAAGTTTATCTGCATAGGCAAATGAATTAACATAACTCCACAAAAACTAGTCCAGTGGTGTTAAATAGCACTATTATGGAGGCCACCTGTGGTTTGGATCAATAAATAAACTAATCATTTGGTAATAAATTGGCATGATTTGTAAACTGAACATTAATCAAGTGACAGCTGTCAAAAAGACCAATTTCGAAAAAAGTATTGCCAGATTAAAAACCAAACTTGTAAACAAGTTATATTCAAATCTAATACTGCTAAATTCTTTATCTGCGGATTAACTCGTCAGTAATAAGTTATCTGTTTAAGCATCATCACATTACAAAAAAATAGTGATAAATTCGTACGTTGTTAACATTTCGAATACATTTTTGTAATTGAATGATTAAAAAATTGAAGGATTATTCTTTTAAATTTTCTCTCTTTAACATTAAAACCTATTTGGTAAAAAAAAATCATACGCATTATAAAAAGGTATGCTTTTTAAACTTAAAAGCATACTTAAAAGTCTGGAACCTTCTATTCGTAGATTTAAGTACCACTATTCTTCTATAAATCATCAAAGCTACTTATTTACATACAATTCCTTTTTTTATCCCAAATATAGTCTCTCAGACATTCCAAACATCTATGGTCATCGCATTTAACCGAATTCCTTTTGTTTCCTTTTTGGATATTTGTTTCCAGGTCTTACAAAGAATCGACGATGTGTCATTGATGTGTGATAAACGCATAGCAAGTTTAAAGAAACTAACTCTGAAGCCACCTCGACCAGTGCAAACAGTTACTCCAGAACCAGCTGTGCCACTACAACCACCAGGTGGAGCACCAAATTTACTTCGTCGAAAAAAGGTAAGTCTTTTATTTTCTTTACATATTTTTGCCATTGGTATGTTTAAATTTAAGTTCTATGTAAAATTAAAATGAGTCACGCATCCATGGGGCAAGACCATAAGTAAAGTATCTATAAAACATTCTTGTTTTGGTCTGCACAAACATTATGTTGGAATGACTGTAAAAAAAACGAGAATACTCGTTCAGTTTGAACTGTTGACCTAATTTTCCAATAGCCTCCATTTGACCAGTAAGAACATAAAATAAACCATATCCATGTCTATAGGAACTTTAGTCTATTAACTCTCAGCTGAAAACTGGGATAATGTAGGTTTTTTTTCTGGATTCTCCCATTCACTCTCTTTTTCCATGAAACATGACTATTAAAAGAGAAGACAGGTAAATCCCTAAGACGCGGTAAACAATACCCTATCATAAAATATATTTGCATTGTTTTCATTTTCGTCCCATCACATCGTTAATCTTCAAGGTAAAAACATAGTAAACAGAAATTCAACGTAAAAGTATCTTCTATGTAGCTTCACCACATTCTGCTAAAGTGTTAGCGGCAGTGACAGTGGCAGCGTCAACAATCAGCAATCAGCGAATCTGGTGTATAATGTATACGAATTAGAGAAGTTTCACTTTTGTTCTCAGCGTTCCGTAAAGTGTCTCATGCCAAATCTAAACTACACAACACCATCAGGCAACAATGTTCATTAGCATACTTTGCGTTTGCCCCATCACCACAAATGATATAGTTGTTGCAGTTGAATTGTTTTATGAATTTTTCTTTTTAAGTCCAACTGTCAGAAGGGGTGAACTAGATACTAGGAATGGGCCTAGGGCGCCAAATCGCTCTCTTTTTTTTCCTGTCCCAAAACCGAACAATATATTATTACTACATTTTATGAGGAGTGTAAGAATATTGCTTTTTTCTCAATTACAATTTAAAACATTTAAGGATTTCTTAGTTCTCGGTAATTCTCATATTAGCTATTAGATGACTTTTTAGTATTTATTTGAATTTGTATGAAGTTTTGGGTTAATTTTTGGTGCTGAATCCTAACTTCGATTTGAGCTTTTAACTAAAGGCCTTGTTAGGAAAAGCGAACGTTTGAGAAATCCAATATAGAGCAAAGTTAAGATGAATGAATTTTGACCATCGAATTGGTTAACTTATTTCCAAAAAAAATTGTATTCATGAGATGAATGATTTCAAAAACGTTCGCTTTCAGTCGAACAATCGATTCGTCTCGTAGCCTCAACTAAGTATAGTAAATACATACGTATAGTTCTAAATGGCTCCGTTTGACAACCCAATTTGAGTTTTTTTTTTTTTTTGAAAAAAGTACTAGAAATAAATGTAAAAACCAAAGTGGTAACATTGAAAAAAAGGAAGTTGCTACCTACACATTTTTATCAAATTTTAAAAAATTGTGCTTGTGATTTTCAAAACCCAGTTTTAAAACTATTGTTATAGTAAATATTTTATCTCAGAACTACAAAAAGAAAGCTGCTATTGTTATAGTAAATATTTTATCTCAGAACTAACAAAAAGAAAGCTGCTGTACGGAGACTTTTTGGACTATGTGTAAGTGTTTTTGTTTCGAACATCAAAAGGTGATCAGCTAAGTAAGTTCCCAAAATCAAGTAAAAAAATCGAAATCTACAATGAAAATCGAGTTCTCTCATTCCATTTATTTTATAACTTCGAAATCAGTTACAAATTAAAATTAAAACAGTTGACAAATCAGTTGATTGTAACAGTTTGTTTAATTTCTTATATTTTTTTTTGTTCTGTGCTTTACATTTGTCGTGCTAAAAAATCATTGCAAATAATTTTTCCGTTCCCTTGAAGCTGAAACTTCTTACTGATCAAGTGCATTACATAACAAAAGTTAAGGTTTTTCTCTGCAAAATGATTGATTTTAAGAAATGTCCTCTTGTTAAATTTAATTTACACCAAATTAATCAAGTCGAATTCAAATCACTTTAAAATCGGAGAAATCGAAATGCAAAACATGAAAATTCATTTCGTTCTAAGTTCGAAAAAACATTATATCGAATTTGATAAATGTTAATTTCAGAACTTCAATTCAATCAAATTCAATTTCATTTTCACTGAAAGTGTAATGTATAACTCATCTGAAAACCTGACGTGATAGAGTAATCTTGGAATCACTTTCAAACTAAGACTATTAAAACCCTTGCAGAAAAATATTCAGGCAACAGTCACTTTTAAAGCTGTAATTTTTTGACGTTTGACAAACAAAAATTATACCATTACTTAAATAAAACCATACACTTCAAAATTAGTTTAAATTCGTTAAAAATCATTCAAAATAGTAAAAATTCACCGTTTGCAAAACTTTAACCCTTTCGGGTCTTCATGAAGCACCTTTTCGACCAACAAAAGTAAAATTGGTGAACAAATTTAAACTCTCGAAGAATCGGACCCGTGTATCAAGAACTCTTGAACAGCATGAAGTGTAACCGAAAACTTAGCAGTCAGAGATCTGTCCAAAAATATAAAGAGATACATATAGCTTAAAAGTATCTCTATTGCAACTACCAAGAAAATCTAATCGGTTGCAAACCAAATTAGCTTCTCTGATACAACGAGAGATTGCTTCATTTCGACCATAGTTCGTTCTTTAAAAACGCTCATGAAACAAAACGAAATCACGAGAATTACTTCTAGGAACGTGAATACATATTGAAAAAGTAATGGATGACACTTAATATGGTATGAGACTATGTCCCTTATAAACATTATTCCAGAGTATGTACGACGACTTTCCAGACTTTGTATTCCAAATAACTGGCACCTGGTTTTATAAAGTCAAGTATCAATCCTCCAATTTAATTTAAAAAATGCATATCTAGTAAATTTCCTTTGTTCTTTTTCAATTCGCTCACACGAATTTTTATAAGTTGGATTCCAAATCGTACTGCATCACTCAAGTATTAATCTAACCAAAGAAATAAAAAAGAACTTAAGCATGTAAGGGTCAGTAAATTCTTTGGTGTTTTCCTTAATGAACTCTAGCATTGGATTGGATTTATTGATTATGTAATCTATTTGCGGTAAAAAGGAAAGTTTTTTATCGAGTACAACTCCTAGATCTTTTTTTCTGAACCACTGGTTCTAGTTTTGAATCGTTAATAGTGTTATTGAAGTATATAGGTGATAAAGACTTAGAGACATTCAAGTGTAGAAAATGTTTGTCACACCAATCAGTCAATCTTTTTTAACCATCATTCAACAAAGTTCAATCTTGAATGGATTTAGTTGCTGCGATACATTTTAAGATCATCCGCAAATAAAAAACATGATCAATTTTTGAATATTTTAGGAATATAATTGATAAATAAGAGGAATAATATTGGTCCCAAATGGCTGCCCTGAGGGACACCAGATGCTACTAAGATCCGTTCCGAAAATGATCATTCATTTTAACAAATTGAAACCTTCGAGTTATATAAGATTTTAACCAATCGAAAAGGTTAGAGTGAAACCCAAACTGCAAAAGTTTATTCAAAAGAACCTGGTGATTTAAGCGGTTCAAAGCGTTGGCGAAATCGGTAAATATAATATCCGTTTAAAAATTTGATTTAAATTGTGTAATATATAACTACTCATTAACGAAAGATTAGTTACCGTAGATCTTCCAGATATCAAACCATGTTGGTATACCGAAAAAATGTCTTTTGTTTGAAAAGATAGGTTATCAAAGACTATCTTTTCAAATAACTTTGAATAAGCTAAAATTTTACAGAATGGTATATAATTAGTAACATCCTGTTAAGATTCTGACTTATGTAAATACAGATGTTATGTAAGACAACACTCTAGGAACTGACTCTGAGAAAGAGACAAATTAAAGATAGTCCTCAAAGGCCTAGCTAATGAAGATGCACATTTAAATAATAAAATAGCTGGAATCCCATCAGGGCCTTCTTTTTTGGTTGTATATAAGTCAAGCAAGGCTGTCATAACTTCTGAAACCTGTAATGTCTTTGAACCAATATTAAGAGATACTGGGATCCAGATTAAAAGGTGAGTTTGGCGAATAAACAGACTGCAAGTAGACATCAAAAAGATTACAAATCTCATTCAAGTCACTTGTTGATGTATTTAAATACAGCTTGGATTACAGTTTGATTTACATTTAGAGTTAATAAAATTCCAAAAGCTTTTACTATTATTTTTTATATTTAATTCTATAGTAAATTATGGGATCGATACAAAAATTTATTGAGGGTATTAAATTTCTTTTAAAAAATTAAAATATCTCGACCGAAGTCAAATACTTTCGTGATTTTTTTTGAAAAGTTTAAATGCTTTATTCCTTGTATTTTTTAAATTAATAAGTCTTTTATTAAACCAAGGTATATTTGGACTGGATTTAGATTTTTTAATTGAAACAAATCTACGTACAGCTTCATAAATAATAGATAAAAAAGGTTAATTTTCTTAGCTTAAATTGACTTTTGAAATATATGAATCGCAAGGAAAACAAGAAATATATTCATTCAATGCATCAAAGTTCGCTTTTTTAAAGTTTGGTCATGTCATTACCAGTCTTGCAAACAACGAGTCAATTTATATACAGTCGATTCAAGACTTTATATATCAAATTTTTTATATAATAAAGCCTGATATCTCCTTCTTTACAATGAAATAAACATTAATTAAGTTAGCTTTAAATAATACCATTATTTTTGTTTCAATATAAAAATGAAACTTCTTAAAGGGAAACACTCTTTTTAGATACCATTTTACAGAATAAAATCGTCATATATGTTTAAATGTTGAATTCAAATCCTATTTTAGTTTCGGTAGCCATTTTGAAAATCTATTGCCATCTACTGAATAAACAATTTAAATCAAACAAAAATATTTTAAATGTAATTAAGTTTTAAATTTACAAAAAGTTATTTAACGGTTGAGCAAAAATTATAAATTCCTTAAAATAGGTTTAAAAATGCAAAATATCGCAAGGCAAAAATCCTGAGGGTATTTAGTTTTACTAATTACAAATTAATGTGGAGAAAAGCTTTCTTAATAACCAAAGAACCCTTAGGATATAATATCATTTAAATCCGGCTCTGCGTACACTTAATAGTCACACAATAAATTAGAAAAGCTGAAAAAAATACAACTGAAAGTTTTTTTTTTCAACTTAGATTTAGACGATGTTCATTTGTATATATTTAAGCGTAAAGTGTTGTTCGTTAAAACATTAGATACACGTGTATATTTTGTCTTCCTTTTGCTAATTTGATGTTATTTTTTGTTTTTGTTGTTGTTATAGATGAAAGTCAACACACAATTTAGACACCTTTAGATATCATTAATCATAAAAAATATACATTTTACAATAGGAAATAAAGATGTTTTTATACATACATACATAAATAAATCGCAAGCAAAATAGCAAGATATGTATTCACGTATATATTTAGATTAGAGATAAAATTCTTGATGATGATTATGAGGGATATGAATGAGTGTTGTTGTAATTCTTTTGTTTCTTTGATGGGTTTTCATTTCAATTTTATTTGTACCTACTTAACTTTTTTGTTTTGGAAGAAAGTTATTCCTTTGGGAACTTTTTTGAGGTGAGAGACACATAACAAATTAACAAATTTCATATAACTGTGGTGGAGTAAAATTTATATTTCTTTGGACAATAGACAAGTATTTCAAACAAAACCCACATTTATGGCTTGTTTTACATAAAAACGTACCTTTTCTATATCTTCTATATCTTAAACTTGAGAAATTAAAATATTAAATGATAGTTGAGACATCAAATCTGATAATTGTTTGTTTTGCATCAGCACGAGAAATGATTTATATTAATTATTCCTTTATTCGGCACACGTTACTGGTATTTACCTTTGGTTCAACAAAAAAATCGATTGATTTATTGATATGAAATTGCATCTGATATTGGGTTGAAGATTCATCTCATTCAAAACAAGAACCTTGTGGGTCAATAATCAGTTAAGTACATCTGTCAAGTGTCTGGAAGGATCTTTCAATTTAGCTTAGCCATAGATTGAACACAGTTTTTAAGATTATATTCGTGAACATATCGCTTATACTTAAATTCTATAAATTACTAGACTTGCAGATGCCAATGGTACCTAACTTAAAAAGTTTTATAACATTTTTTTACACCAATGAATACAACAATACCATTCGTTCATTTTAAAACCTATACAAAAATCATTCTTGTTCAGAAGCAATATCCTTACATTTTAGCCATCATTCGTCCCTTAATTCATTAGATGCATTTTGGCAACGCATTTTCGCATAAAATTTAAAAACATTCTGAGTAATTCTACAGAAATTTGTGAGTTTTATGCATAAACAACTATAACAAAAAAAAAACACAAATAAAAAAAAAGTTCTTGCATCAACTCTTTTGTTTAGTTTTGATTTATAAGGAAATCTTAAAGTTCTCTGGAATAATGCGTCTGATCATGATTTTTAATTTTAAAATTTTCCGAAAAAAATAAAAATCCACTTATCTGCAATCAGTATCTGTTACATAGAAAAATCTCTCCTCCCTTGATACGATACGTGACAGGAAGTATTCAAAATAACAAGAAAAATTATGTTTTCCAATGAAATTGAATCTTCGAAAGTATTGTCTTTACGTAAGACAATACTTTTGAACCTTAACTCTTACAAATATTAGTAAAACATTATAAAATTCCATCATGTCCAATAAAACAACTGAACCACTTAAATTTTATGTATACTTTTTCCTTCTTTTGAAGTTTGCTTTTTTTTTTTAATATTTAATGAAATTAGAATAAAATGAAAAGTGTAGTTACTTTCCATTGCAAATGCAAGACAGCATAGTTGGCTAAGCAAACTTTGCATGTCATGCTATAATGACCATGACCTAAACACGTCTTAGATAAATGAAAGAAAAAGAGAAAAACATTTTCCTCACTGCCCATGCCCATGTCCAAAAAAGGTAAAAGAATAAATATCTTTAAGAAAATTTATCTTATCTTCTTCAAGTGCACATACATAGTTCACTGATCTTCTTATTTAAAAAAAAAATAATAACAAAAATGCTTTCTTGTTCATTCACTCTCTAATAACAAAAGAAACACACTTAGTTGAAGACGCCGGCCGCGCCATCCACAACCGCCGATGCGTACTCTTCATAAATAAGATCAACGTTTTCTATGTCACAGTCATTATCAACATGGAACTTAATTCCTACTTAGTTTTTGTCGGTTTGTATATTTTCTATGCCCACAGGTAGCAATACCTAGCAATTATACATTACCTACCTTCAAGATAAGAAACAAAAAAAAAGAAAACTCTTATAACTTAAAAATAAGCGTAAGAAAGTCGTAAGCTTTGGATCATCTTTAGAATCATACAAAATTTTTGTTTCTTTTTATTAAGACTTTTTTTAATGTTAACTCAATCATCAAAACTTCTCATTAGTCATCAAAGTTTGTTTTGATGCGATAAGCTTAAAAAAAACTTCTTCAGTCTATCAGTTGTTATTGAATATTCAGTCAAAGTTATTGAATATAAAGAACGCCTTTTTTCAAATTTTATCAAAAACGAATCTAATGATTTTACTTATTTTAGAGTTTGTTCTATGAAAACATTTTTAAAATTTTTTTGTTTGAATATTCTTAAGAAACCAATACTTATCCATAAATGAGAATAAGAACAATAACACAAAAAAGCTAATTATACATTTTGAAAAAGGCCAAGACCAACACAACAAATCTTACTTGTAGATCATGTTTATTAGAGTCTCCGTTGAATTTGATTAAAATATATTTAGGACAGAATTTGGTCGATAAAAAGCTGGGGAAATGCAGAAAGAAATAAGTTTAAAAAAATAGTAACAAATCTATAGATTTTTATCTTAACTTATTTCAATTAAATCAAACACATTTTGTCAATAATTATAACGATTTAATCTATGAAAGTTTTATCTTGATGTAAATTGTAATTGACAAAATTACCGGAAACTAAAATTGACAACATTAACACTTTCACATATTTAAACACTTTCAATTTCATTTCAGACTTAATTAAGAATCGTTTTCTTTTAACTTTTATGACGGCAAAACATTTAAACACAAATTTTATTGAATTTACGTGCATTTTAACTGTTATTTAAGTAATTTTAGAATTCATGGTTTGTCATATTAATTTAATCAAATCTAACATAAGAAAAATCGTAAAAAATATTGTAGAAAGTCAGCCTTCATACATTTTTCAAAACCGCGAAAAGTTTACTAACAAAATAAGTAATTAACAAAATTTGTGTGTAGTCGTTTTTCAATGATTATTAATTCTAAACTGACATCACTACATATATTGTCAAAAGACAGTAGCGCAAAATCTAGCTTGAAACACCCTCAAAATATATATGAGGTAAAGAAGGGATTCTCTTATGTTCTTTTTTCCATTCCGTATTTATTGATAAATATTGAATTACTTTTTTGAGCTATGCCAGAAATAATAAAATTTTCTTGTAAAATCATTGTTATCATTCATCAAAGCAAAATATCGCAATTTTTTCACCACAGCAGTTTCATTAGCCTCAAAAACGACACCAAACAGTGCCACTGTGAGGATTTGTTAATTATTTATTTATAATTCGCCAATTACTAACGTTAACAATTCTTATTAATATAATTTATACTTGAAATCTAAAAACTTAAACTAGACTGTTGAAAAATATTAATTTGCAATTTATACTTTTTATACTTATATTATTCAGGGAGATGATAATCATCTCCCTGAATAATATTAAGTCGTCTTGCAAGCGAAGACAGCCATATGTAGAATTAATTTTTTGAATATTTTAATGTCATCAGCATATACATAAACAGACGAATTTTGAATGATGAAAACAAATAGAATAGGACCAAGGTGACTACCCTGGGGTACACCAGAATTCGCAACAAATGAACTCATTACCAGGTCTAAGACATTCGTAAAGTTGTAGGATACTATTAAGGACAGTATCTTCACTTATAACGAAATTGATAGAATTTAAGTAGGGAAAATTTATAACAGTGGTAGATGTGTTAGGAAAACTAACAGTATTATAATCTACAAAGCATCTGTGAAGTAGTTTGCAAACATGTTCGCAATTATTCTCGGCTCATTACTATATGATGTCGAATCAGTCATTAAGTTAGGGTACCCACATGATTTCTTCTAACTATTAACGAATTTCCAAGAACTGTCAGGACTATTTTTAAGGTTTAATTCAATTTTCCGAATGTAGTCATCATACAGGATGTTAGAGTAGTCAGTGAAAAGTCTTTTTATTATAATGAACGTACTATAATCATCATCAGTTTTTGTTTGATTATACTTTATCCAAGCTTTGTTCCATGGTGGAACACTCGAGTTATTTCGAGTCTTTTTAAATAGAATCGTTTTGTAGAAACAGTCAAAAAGAGTTAAATGTTACATATGTCGTCAATATTTAAGTTACAAAGTTAAAAAGGTTTTTAAAATTACACCTACTAAATTGTAGTTATTAGATAGCATATGATGTGAAGCCATGTTTAAATTAAGTGCAATGTCTTATGCAGGATGATGGCGATCTTCGTCCACAATTTGGACAGCAGGCAAAATCACAGCTGCTTCAGAGCTTATGGTTTCGGAGAAAAATACCAGATCGAGTGTTTTTCCAAAACAGTTCTTCACACCTTTGAGTTGAATTGAGCCTCATAGAGACATACCATCTGTTAATAAAAGCTCATTTTAAGATGACGTATTTATTAGTACGTAGAAGTTATCTTACGTCAATTTGAATCCAATTGAGATTGGGTAAACTAAAATCACCAACAACCAGTACTTCGTCTTCAGGTTACAAAAGGATATAAATACTTTCTATACAGTTGTTTAGTTTTTCATAAACTTAGTTCTTGAAGCTTGGGGGTTTATATGCTGATACAATAAATAAATGTCCTGTTGCCATTTTAATTTTCAAGCATAGTATTTCGATGTCTGTTGATCGAAAGTTTTTAATTAGATAACCAGTGAAAGTATTGTTGATAACGACAAGAATTACACCACCAACAGCGCTTGAATCGTCTAAATTATTACGATTACGTCTGAAGACTTGATAACGAGAGTTAAAAAGCTCCGAGTCCGAGAAAGAGTTGTTGAGCTATGTTTTAATGGATGCAGAGACTTTATAACAACCATTCTTGATTTTTTTAGCCTCCAACGCTAAAATTTATTTATAAATTTGATAACTTACAAATTTAGAGCATTTAATATACAGGTTGCATTAAAGATACGACTTTGTTGGTGATACACCAGCTTGAGTTCTTCTATTAACTGTAGCTGCACTTTTATAACTTTGTTGAATGTCAAATTCCGAAAATCGAAGAAGTATCAACAAATTTGAGTTTTAATAAGTACTAACGACCTATTGTAACCTTAAACAATCATCATGTAGTCAATTTTAACAACTTCAGTGCGTTGTTATAGCAAGAATCGTTAAATTTTTAGTAGTAGCGTAGCATTTCCTGTCGAATGCCAAAAGATGACAGTTTCAAAAGTTCCAGCTGCGCAAATAGCAAGATATTCAAAACAAAACCTCTTATTACAAAAAAAAACTTTTCTTTTCGCGAATAATACCATATTGGCCTGTTAAAATATTAAAATTTTTAAGAGCTAAAAATATTTAATAAACAATTTGGAGATTTAGGGTCTATTGACTTACAATTCTCAATTATTCCTATGTGCGAGAAATGTTGTCACTGATAATCTAAAGTTTTAAGCCTGATCCGAACGGCTGTTTTAAGAAAACACTTTTCATGACAAGAATTACTCAATTCCTTATAAGAGGCAATACTCGTGAAATTAAACTTTAGATATCACAGGCACGGATTAAACCCAAGACCTCTAGCAATACAATCCTATTCAATAACCATCACACCAGGGGTTAAACCTTTAAAGATAGAAATTTGATTGAAATCTTTAAAATAAAGTAAATCATCTTTTTCAGTTTATTACTAACTAAAATTTAACTTTTAATAAATAAGCCTTGATAAAGATTGTTTTAATCTAAAAACCATTATGTTGTCTGTGCGACCAAATTATTGACTGATTTGAGCATTTGGTACGGACACTCCTGAATCAACGGCTTCTGCAAACCTGAGACTTTTAAAATTGCGGCCACCTGCTCAGAATTTCTGTAAGAAATCTCGTGTGCTCTACCATGATTAAAATATTAAGGTTACAACGACAGTTCGAACTTCGTTTACAATTTAATTCAAAGTCGTTCAGTCTCTATAATCAAACTATATTTTAAAAACTTCCTTAGCACAAACACATGATGTTTGAAGGTTTAGGCTGGTAATTAAAAAAAAAACAAGGTTTTGAACCAGTCTTAAGACTCCACATATAAGTTCGTTATTTGCTACGACCAACATCAGTTGACAGACTTTAGTTGACAGACGCCTGTTGGTAGACGTTAATTAATAGAAGTTAGTTGACAAACGTAAATTGAAAGCTATTAGTTGACAAACGTCAATTAAAAGCTTTCACTTTATAGACATCAGTTGACAGACATCAGATGACAGACGCAATATGACAGATTTCAGTTAAGAGATTAACTAATTTCAAAATAAAAATCATGTTCTATTCTATTTTGCTTTGACCCAGAGTAAATACTCCAATTTTTCAGTTATTCTTACTTTCCCGTTCCTCAAATTATGAACCTTCTCTTCCTTATATCCATCTTCAACGGTCAATCTTTTCAATTTTTCTTTACATTCACAGTTCCCACAAATAAATACAAATGCGGATATAGCACAAAACCTCATCTCTCTATATAGCCCCAATCAAACATCATAGATCGTCAGAAACACACGTTGCACCAACAGCTACTTTTTCTTGTATGCAGAAATATGACCAAGAAAAACTTCCTCTTTTTTTAATCAAAAAATCACTGTTACACTTTTCTTTTAGCCAATATACAATAAAATTTCAATCTCTTTTGCGTTATTCTCTGATTTTTCTTACGTTATGTGTGTGAAGGTCATGCTCTTTGCGTTCATACGTTTTCTTCATATTTCGAAAAACTTGCCCGTTTTCAATTTTGACCAATAATACTTTTGCTGTTTTGAATCAATATCTCATGGATGTATCTTTTGTGTTGTAACTGTAACCGTTTCTTTATATTAGTTTTATTATTATTATTGTTTTTATATACACAGTTCAGTGGCGTTGTTATTCGATTATGATGAAAGCATATCACAACGCGCAGTCAATAATATTTCGTTTCCGCAACAATGGCTGACCCCCCATATGTGGTGGATATTGTTTGGTTACAGAAATGCAAACGGGCTCTGATGCAGAAGCTCTGTTCGGCAATGAGTTTGAATGAATTTAACGGTGCTAAAGGGAACTTAATGTTAAAAATCATTCAGCACACGCACGAGCATACATTTTTCATATGCATATAAACACAGCTTATTGTTTATTATGTGTAATTGAAAAAGAAAAAGAGAATTTAAATAAAAATGCAAGAACATTTCACAGTAGATCAGAATGGCCTCAATGTTGACAGAAAAATCCAAAGACCCTAGAAATTCACGACAAATATTATTTTTAGTTAAAAATTGTATGCTATCCGAAAATTGTTTTAGCAATGTACACATTTGTCTAGAACTAAGTTACCCAATTGAGGTAGTTTAAAACGATCATTTTATTATATACATAGGAGGAAATGACCATCCCGTTCCCCTGCCCCCCATAATAATAAGGACGAACAAGAATCAAGTGTAATGACAACAAAATTCACGTGAATATATTCACAGATCTTTTGCATTCTCTTCCATGAATATTCGCAGGAGAGAAACAGAGCATTTTCATTAATGATGTTTCTTTAAAAAAAAAAGACCTTTTTCGAGGTGAAAACAGTTGGATCCTTGAATGTACGATCTTTTGATGTATGGTATTTGAATACTACTAATATTAAACTTAAAGTGACAATGATTTAAAACAGATATTTCATTTATTTCTTTTAAACTGAAGTAACAATCGAAAGCATTGAATTATTGATGGATACAAAATCACCCAAATGACTTCTTTGAAAAATCTAAAAAGTAAAGGACTCAGAGTTCACCCCTGTGGTACTTCAAAGTTTTTGTATATTAAAAATATTACATTATTCAGTTCCACTGTAGTATTTTTAGTATTGTTAATGGTCAGCTCTATACACATCACGTCCATATGGGAAGCGAAAATGATTGACGGTGGTGTTCTGATTTAATGCAATTAACTTGTTTACTCGCGCGATGATCACGTATCTGATCTTCCAGTTGCGAAACTGTTTTGTTTTTATATCTTTGTTTCTACTATACCATCAGTAATATACTCGTAAATCCATGAATTTTGCGGAAGTTTTGTATACATGAGAATTCTTTTTAATCTTGTGAAATTTTACGTTTTAATATTTTGACACAATTTTTTTTTTGGAACAATTGACAATCCCTCGCAGCAGCCTGTATATTAAAATGATGTAATTCAAATACAGGAATTTAAATTTAAGATTTCAGATTAAAAGAAAAAGAACACAACACATATTAAAAAAAACGAGGTCATAAGATAAAATTTTATTTTGTTTTCAGTTTTGGTTTAATTGAATTTTAATTTTGCAAGTATGAAGTTCTTTTCAGTTGATTAAAAATGACGGGATATATTTACGATGTCAATGAACTTCACTTTTGAAAATGTTGTAATCAAATTAAGTTATTTTTTTTTTGTTATTAAAGTTTTCCGACTTTATGCGTCGATACACATTTTATTTCAACTCACTTCATTGTGTAATCATGTGAATATGAATTAAATATCCTTGAATCAAGCAAATCTAATTGGAAATTAGTTTGAAATTAAATTAAATAAATTAATAAATAAAAAGAGATTTTCCCCGAGTAAATTGATGAATGAATAAACGAATGTGAGCTCACTCGAAAGCGTAGTCTTATTGAGAAAATGATATTTGTATAAATTTAATTTAATATTACTTCCGACATGTTAACCAGAAATAATGAAATTTGATTGATTGTGTTCTTTCTATTAAATTTAAATCAAATTAATTTATTAGTTTATCATCCTTCATTCTGCTTAATTTATTTCCAGAAAACTTTTCGATTGGAAAGTTAAAACTTGCTGTATTTTTTCAATACAAACTTACCAGATTTAAAAATTATTTCAAAAATCAACTGATGAAATCAATAAACATTTCATAAGAAAAGGCCTTTTATAAGGTTTCCCAGCAACACAAGTCGACAAGATAACCTTTATTTTTGTAGCACAAACAAATCAATACATTTTTAAAAGGACAAGTTGTCCTAAATTAAAACATCGGCTTAAAATTTGTGCATCACATCAGATTTGCTTAAATATGTTCCTTTGAAAATGTTAAAAAAGAAACATGAAAGGGGTTTTAAGGGTGATTTAAAACGCAACATATCCCTAAACAATAAATTTTATGATGAAGTTCAAAAGTAAAAATCTTTGTCTTCTATTTACACCTTAAATCCTTTTAGTATCTTACATACTTTCTGCAAAAATAAACTTGTAAGTTATGAGTTTAAAAAAAAAATAAGTTATTTTGATTATGTTGATTTCGCATAGAAACTTGGATTTTATTTGCTGATCAAGTCGTAAAAATACCTGTTGTCAACATTTTCGTCAATTTTTGAACATTTGAAACCTACTATAAAACGTCCTTAATTTCGAAGTTGATTTTAAAAATGAGTCTTAGAATAGGGGTTGAATCTTGGATAATTTTAAATGCTATAAAATACACTTTAAGGCTAAATCCCTAGTCTAACTTTAAAAGCATTTGGAAAGTATACTTTATCCATTTTACGTTTATCATTTCATAACAAAAATTAAAAGAAAAATGTTTTTTTGAAATTTAAAAGTAAATTAAATTAATAATCACGAAAGCTTTTTTAGCTTGAATTTTTGAAACTATCCAATGGATTACGGCACCAAACAACCAACTTGCATTCGGTCGATTGACCAACCCCAAAAACAAAAATTAATGTGGTACTTATTTTGTTGAATACCATTTTCTGCTAACAAAATCATCAAGCCGGAAAGTTGAGTTGGCTGAAGATGAGTTTAAAAAAGAAAAAAGTCTTAAACAAAAATTGCAAAAAAATTGAATTTTCAAAGATGGCTTCGGGGTTTGAACCGAGGAATTCTCGATCTGCAATGAAAAGCTCTACTACAACCTATTAAATCCACTTTAAAAACTTTCATTCGTTTAAAAGTTTTAAAATGAAGAAAAAATGTAACATGTCTTTAAAAATAAAGAACTGCCTTAGCTAGAGTCAGCTTTATTGCTTTAAAGAGAACTGATAAAAATGTAGCGTTATTATTCGTATGTCTGCAAAAACTTGGTAAAGGGTTATTTTTTACCTATTATATTTTTGGCAACACTGGTTTAAACAGCTGACGCACGTTTCGTTTTGTTTCACTGTCAATTATTTTCAGTTTGGTCCATAATTTACCCATGAATCGTCTTACAAACGAACAACGCTGGCAAATTATTGAATTTTATTATCAAAATGCGTGCTCTGTTAAGAAAGTTCATTAGCAACGAAGCACGTTTTTGCCTCAATGAGTACGTAAATAAACAGAATTGTCGATTTTGGAATGAATATCAGCCAAAAGCATTGCAAGAGCTACCAGTGCATCCAGAAAAAGTCACAGTTTAGTGCGATTTATGGGCTGGTGTCATCATTGGACCGTACTTCTTCACAGATGATGTGATTCGTAACGTAACTGTAAATAGTGAGCGCTATCCAAATTTTCCAAATGTTTTGCCCAAAATGCAAGAGCTTGACTTGCATGACAAGTGGTTTCAACAAGACAGTGCCACATGCCACACAGCACGCACAACAATGGACTAATTGAGAGGCTAGTTTGGTGAACATTTTATTGCACGTTCGGGCAAAGGTCAAAATTTGCATGAAATAATCTTTAAAAATTAATTTATATGGACCAAACTATCGATTCAAATAATTTTTGTGTTTTTTTTCAAAAACTATTCTATAGCTTTTAAAAACTCACCCTTTTTTCTTTTGTTGAGAACCATTTTAACAAATGTTTTGCGTTTATTTCAGATTTTTGTAAGAAAAATAAAATCGAACAACTTATGATGGCTTTCTGACAAATTTATGAATTTTTCAACTGAATATTGAAAAAAGTTATTGTTGATTTAGAAAACCATTATGAATTTTATTGAAAATAACTATTTCATAATTGTAATAGCCTTTGAAATACCTTTTTTGTTAAAATAGTTTCTGTTTTGAATTTTAAAAAGTGGTATCTCAAAAACCTGACGTGATTTTGTAATTTTGAAGTTGGTTTTAAATAAAATCCATTAAAAACCCATAGCAAAATTACAATTTTATTGAGAGTGACCAAACTTTGTTGACCAGTGTTAAAGGTTCTTAAATAACCTGGACAGTATTTGGACAGTTGTCACCTTTGAATCTGTCACTGTTAACGATAGCCAACAATGCTTTTTTTACAATTTCAATTTTAATTTGTCATTTTTAATAGTTTAGAGGAAAGCAGTTGAAATTTCAGCACTTGAGAGTTTGAACCTATTTTATTATTATAAAATAAAGTATTATTTGTTACCTCCCTTTGCAAAGTCTGGAAGTCATTAAAGATGATGATAACGTTGTTCACATCTACTGTAATTTAAAAAAAATAGAATTGACAGTTTATTTCACAAAAAATAAAATGCTAAACAACATATTTCTAACCCAAATCTATTTGAACTGAAATCTTTTAACATCTACATTAAACACAGATGGTATTCATTAAGAATTTGGCAGAATAAATAGGTTTAAGGTGTATTCTACTACAATTCTAGTACAATTTCACTTAAAAAATTAATTAGCAAGAAAGCCAAAGCTTTTGAAACCCTTAAAATTATTCTGCTTGCCGTTAGTTGAGAAATTTCATGTTTTATTGATGTTTTAATTTTTGTTTTCATATTTTTTAAATAAAATAGATCCGTTCGCGTACCTTCCTAAAACAGTCGGGTACTCAAAAATTTCATAGTTTTTCGTAAAAGAGAGCATTAACGAGGAAGTAAATTATTTCCCCGTCCTACGACTTTTTTGCTGATTTGTGAAAAGTGTCAAATTTGATAGAACTTCAAATAAATTAAATAAATTGCTCGCTTTTGCTGTCACTTATAAAATTAAAAATTCTTTTCCCAAAGAACAGCAAAAAGATTGCAATTTTTAATTTAATCAAGTTTTTTTATAAAAAAAAACAATGGACCAGCTGAAGTTCATGTTGTCTTAATTAATCCATTTACAAAAAAATAAATAAATTCTAAACACGAAATGAAACAATGATGTTTCAGTCAAATTGTGGGAAAAAATTGTAGTTTTCCCGTTATCTTACTTTTTTGTAGTTTTGTCTTTTTGTGAGACAATATTTCCCCCACTCTTTAAAATATCTCTTTTTACAAATTTTAGTGCAGAAAGTAAGCGAACGGACCAAATGTCTCACAACGTAATTTTCTCAATAATTTTGTTTATATTTGACGTTTCTGTCGTGTTTGTTTTTAGCCTCAATGCTATCGTTTTAAAATGGTCTTAAATTGTCTATGAATACCATAAGCTGGAGTTAAGTTTCGAAAAATTTAACGTATCGAATGTCTTATTAAAAAATAGTTTAAATTTCAATTGTTGATTGCATCATATTTGAAGTTGTTTAAATGACAATATAGCTTCTAGAAAAGTAATGAATATTTTAAAGGGTGAGTTACATATCTCAACCTTTTTTTCAAAACTGATTTTATCATACTTTTATTTTGATTTAATTTGGATTCTTGAATTTTTGAAATGTACATGACATTTAATTGTCATTTTGACAAACTCATTGTCACAAACGTCAAATTCAAACAAAAGCTATTCGTATAGACAAAACTTAATTCGGAAAATCACTTTCCAAATCATCAACCTTTAAAAAAAAAAATTAAACAGAAAACATAAAACATAACAAACCGAAGCATTAATGAATTATTTTCAAGACAAAATGTTGAATATTCGTAAATTGGAAATTATAGTTTGTAATTTTAATCACGCGCATTTGATGTTTTTTATCGCTGAGACAGGTCACGCAATCAAACACAAGTCGAACTACATGACGCGACGACGCTCGCTGATCGCATCAAGTACGCATTTACACACGGCAATTTTAATTGTCATACAAGAAATCTTAACAATTCAAGACATAAATAAATATATATTTGTATACAAACATATTTTTATGTTCATATGTAGCAACAATAATAAAATTATTAACTAATTAAATCAGTTCCATGAACATCGCGGTGCAAGTTTTATTCGTAGTTACTACCGCCGCCACCGCCAGCGCCGCTTCGTTGTTGTGTGGAGAAAATTTTAATACCTAAACAACAACACTGGTGGAACGTGTCAGTTACGATAGAGAGCAAGAAGAACAACAAAGTTGCATGATACTTTCATTTCACCCACAATCTGGGTTAATTCGATTGTTAGGGTCGGACGACACTTGGACTTGGATTCAGCACCAGCAGATACCTTTGGGCAAACCCCCTGCTCTTGCGGTTGGGTTATTAATTAATTAATTTTTTTTCATTCATTCATTCATGAGTTTCGTTTTCATTTGATGATGGGTGTAAAAAAAAACAAAAGAAGTTGCGGTCGGTCTGTGTTTCTATTTCAAAGCATTGCAATAATGGGCAATGGGTGATGGTAGCAAAAATCAGAATTGCCAGTGCGTGAGGGCACATACTTTTCTTGCTGCGGGTTTCGTGTCACTCAATTATTTTATTAGTACCAAGACAGAGACTCTTCATATAAATTGCAGACGTTCAATCAAGGTGACATGATTGTCCAAGAGTATAGGTATGTTATTTGGCGAAAGTGACTGTCTGCTGCGGGTGTTGAGAAATACTTAAACCTACTCTTATGGAGGGAAATTCCATTCCATTGCGCCAAATCAAATTTGTCAAAGTCTATCAAGCCATGACATTTTTTGTGTTTTATGCAAACACCAACAACACGAAAAATCTTCCTTCTCAAAGAAGTTATCATCATCATCCTCATTGTGACATAATTATTTTGATTAGCATATCACTCTCAATCTCAATTAAAGAATTGCATAAGATGTGAAAACATATAAATAACTCAAGGAAGACAAACCTTGATATGGGTATATGAAGAGGATAGGTTAGGTATCCAAACCACAGTCCTCTATAACTCTGAGAAAATTTTAAAAACAAGAAAACACAAAAAGATTGATTTTGTCTCATATAAGATACAATTAGAGATCGGCATATGTAAGGAAACGGAAGCACTTGGCACACAGAGTACTCGAAGACTATGGAGACGGAAAGTGCTCTGCTAACCCAACCTCTCCCATAGCTCATTGGGTAATTGGAACGCCTTGTTTTTGTCATTTTGGGTTTTTGTACTCATGTGACAAGCGACAAGAAATAATTGTTTTTTGTATAAGACAACAGAAAAACAAAATAAAATAAAATCAATTCACTCTCGTTTCCCTGGTTTTTTAAGAAATCGAAGAAGTAACATGAAAAATGTTAACAATTACAAAACCAGTTGATTGGGTTGGGACAAGGTACATACAATTGGAAACTGGGTAATTATATTTTGTTATTTTTTTGTATTAAACTATTAGATTCAGGTCTGATAGTGACAAAAACCATTTGTACTTAACTGAAATTTATAAACAAATAATCACAGCGGTAAGGGGACATAAAAGTGTAGCCGCTGAATGTTTTGAAAGATTTTGTTTGCAATTTTTAAGATGTGTTTAAAAAAATGAGATTTTCATTGGTTTTCTTTTATTTTGTCGTGCTTACCACTCAAATTATCAAACATTTTCTAAAAGCTGCCTTAAATTTTAGTTTTGCAACGTTTTTTGTACGTTTTCGTGCTTTGCAAAAAAAGATGTCGATTCAACTTTAAAAAAATAACTTTAAGCTAGCAAGATCATTTTGAATTATGATAAAATAAGTTTGATTTCAATATAACTCGAAAATTACTTTTTAGAAATTTTAGTATAATTTTTTGAAAGTTTTTATTATTGTTAAAAAATAATACTGATGGATTTTTCTAAACCATTATCTTACGTTACAACAGAATTTTTATATAGAATAGTTTTGAAGTAATTCGAATCCAACATCAGTTTTTACTAATTTTGTGTAATATATTTTGTAGATTCTTAGTTTTTGTAAAAAAATTATCTGGATTTTTCTAAAATTATACTTAATGTTAAAACCAAATTTTTGTTTAAGATAAAAGAAGTTTGATGGCAATATTTTTAATGTTAAATTTATTCGAGTCGAAAATCAGTTTTTACCAACTTTAAGTACAATAAGGTGTCGACGGAAACCGTTTCTTCCATTTTTCTCAACATTTTACTTGCAGATAATATAATTTTTTGTTCATAAAGTATATATGTAAGTTTTATATGTTTTGTTCAATTTTTTGATTTATCAAAAAATTAATTTAACTTTTTTCAAAATTACACTAATTTGGTATTACATTATAATACACACAGGCATCTCTCGAAAAATCAATGATTCAAATTTTAGGGCCCTTGAAATGTCGATAGATGTAAAATTTTTCAATTTGGCAACTCGGACTGTTAAAAATGTTAGGGCCACTAACAAATTATTAGTGACTCCACAGAAAAGGTTTAAGTCTTTTAGTTTAAAGTACTTTTAGTTTTGTTCATTGAAAGCAGTTTTTCGTATTTACATAAAAACGTTCTGTTTTAAAATGAAGACAATTTCTTCCTAACGATTTTACAAGGAGAGGTATTATTGCATAGTCTTCAATTTGGGCAGATGTCACTTGTCTAGTTGCCATCTTTCCACATTTAACAAGTAAAAACAACTTTATTACTAAAAATGTAGCGATACATATTTTACAGTGAAAGTTTACAGTTCGAAGTTTCTTGACCGTAATATTTTTTTAAGACTTGTTTACAATTGACAATTTCGGTCTTGTGATTAATCCGCCCTAAAGCATTTTTCTTTAAAACATCGTAAATGAATAACCATCAGTTGTAAGAAACAGTTCTATTCATTTATCCCGATGACGTACAAATGTATTTGAATTGCCCGTTAGAGCTCATCGAATATAGAGCAAGCTGCCTTAATGAACCCCTTGACAAATTGGTCAGAGCAAAATGATCTTTTAATAAACCCTAAGATGCCTGTATATACTCGTATCTTGTTTGTATTTCAAAGAAAGTTGTTATCCTTTATTGCTCTTCTCTTGTGTTGCTGCATAACTATCCAAACAAATATTTTGAAACTGCTAAGAATCTAAGAATGGTGTTTATCTAACAAAGTGAGTGGTAAAAAATAAGGCACATTTTTTATGGTAAGGAAACCATATCGCCCATATCAAAAATGTCTAGGGCTCAACACGATTTCATTAACATTTAGTTAAATATTTCGGAACTTTTCGACGTAAAAAAATAAAATAGCTCTATCGCCCGAAATTTTTTTCAGAAAAAAATGCATTAGAACCCAAAATTGGTGTCATATTGACAATCAAAATATCATAACTCCAAAGTTACTAATTTAACATATCGACCAAAAGATGTCATGTGTTTCAACATACGGGCATTCTGACAAAATTTTTGTTAATTTTGCACACTACAAGATTTCGAGTTTTAAATTTTATCGGCAAGACGTAAACATTAAACTATAAAAATCTCAAATCAACCAGAAACTCGGAACTGCAAGAAAGCTCAACAAATATGTTTGACTTTATTTTACTTTCAGGAAGCCAAATAGGGTAAATTTTCAAAGTGAAATAAAACAAGCCTAATTGAGCTTTTTATAAGATTTTGTGTAGGTGCGAGTTTTTTTAAACCCAAATTCTCTAAATGCAATGTGAGCCCAAAAGTAGGGGGGTTGCAGGAGAGATGCTTGCCCTTCCATAAATACCTCCCTGTTTATACGCTTTCCAGAGCCCAACCACCTATAATCTTTTGGTCGTTATGACATGTGATGTGATGTTTTCTCTATGATAGTTTTTGTGACGTTTCTCTTTTTGGGCTTTATGTCATTTTATGGTTTGGGGCATATAGAAATCATAATCGTCAAAATGCCCAAAATAAATGTCACAAAATACAACCCATATGTCATAAACCCCAATTAAAAATTCTTTTGGGCAAAACGGCAACTAACAATTTGGGAGTTCTTTTATTTAAAATTTATTTGGGCGTCACGAAATTCCCTTCAAGGTTTTTTCCCGATTTTTTTGTCTTTTTTTAACATTTTAGGCTTTGTGAAAAATTGTACTGTATACAGATGATCCTTTCAGAGTCACCAGCAAATTTTCAGCTTATGATAAATCGGTTGTTAACATACTACAACACATGGAGACAAAAATCAAAAATCAAGGTATTCAAAAGATCACACAGTTTGGTAAGAGAAAGTTGGTTCTTCAATAGCCATCGTCTTGAAATCACTAAAGATTACAATTATTGAGGCTTGAAGTTGAACAAAAAGATGGATTTCAAAAATCATCTGATTGAAAAGGTGAAGTTTTCGCAAAGCTTGCTGAACATGACAAGGAGGAATATTTTCTCAAACCAAAATGTTTTGCTGTCAGCTCTCTTTGTTACGCGGCACAAGTTTGGGAAGTGGATGAATTTGAAGCAGAAAAAAAGCTCCAAAGGAAATTTGATAAAAAACTTTTTACTCTGCCAAATGGAACACCTTACTACGCAATTTATTTAGAAACGGAGGTTGCAAAACTGTTTATCAACACCATTAAAATGCAAGCTGACTACATCTTTGAAGCTGCTTCACATACAGATGCTCGTTTGATAAAGAAAATGCTCCTTTCTAAAATGCGGAATAAGGACTGGAGGCTTGCAAAATGGCAAAATAGTGGCAAGAGCTGTGGACAAGTTATCCAATTTGATTTGAACAACTTAGCTCAACTAAAGTAGCAGCTTTACAAAATAATTCAAAAACACGAAGACTTTGTTCGAAAACTTTGAAAACACATTCAGCTATAAAGAAATATCGTTAATATTCAAATCCAAAGGTGAGCTCCTAACCTTAAATGGCAGTCCATACAACGGAAATTTCCAGCAATTCTGTGCCCTATGCAACATGAAAGCAAAATAAGACTGCTTCCATTTTATAAGAATTTGCCCAGTGTTAAGACACCAAAGAGTAAGATTTTTTCAGAAAAACAGTTTAACAATGCAAGCAACAATAGAATTATTAAATGGTGTAAATTGGAAACTATTGTACTGTTTTTCAAATTCAATTTATAATTTATAAGTATAGACATTTTTTAATGACTAAATTTATTATATAAACTAAAATCGGTTTATTTACTTTGCCAACTGAACTGACGGCTATGCCAAAGCTTTATAAAATTCGTTATGTTTATTCAAACTGTATTAAAATATTTATATATAAATGAATTACTTACTTGCTTACTTACAAACAATTTTACTAAATTACAAGCCCAAATGAAATTAAATTTTGCACAGTAACCAACTCTTAATAGTCTTTCTTTCCTCTTTTTCTTGTTTAACCTTTTTTTAAATCCGTTTCTTTAACTTAAGTAGGTAATGTAAATATTTTCCAATCAAATTTTGTACAATAATTGTCAAAACTTAGCTTTTTTTAGGAACATTATATAATATTGTAGCCTATATCTTAGTTATAAGTCAATCTTGTCTAAATATACAGTTCAGGATAAACCACACTTTCATACTAATATTATAAATGCGAAAGTAACTCTGTCTGTTACTCAATCACACCTAAACTACTGAAATTTGGTATGGAGATATTTTGATACCCGAGAAAGGACATATATAGGGATAACCACAGAATCTTTCATTTTCAACAATTAATTTTTTTTTTAATAAGAAGCGCACAGTTAAGGGGTAGTACCCGTAGCATGATGGTTAGTGCGTTGGACTGTCATGCAAGAGGTCTTGGGTTCAATCCCTGCCTGTGCCACCATAATTTAAAAAAATAATTTTCGCGGGTACTGCCTCTTGCGAGGAATTGACAATTCCTTCAAGAGTAATTCTTGTCATGAAAAAGTGCTTTCTCAAACTAGCCGTTCGGATTCGGCCTTAAATTGTAGGTCCCTTCCATTCCTGACAACAATACTCGCACACAGGAATGGTTGAGAGTTGTAAGTCACTAGGCCCTGGTTCACAATGGACTGTTGCGCCACCCCATTTTTTGATTTTGCACAGTTAAGGGGATATATTACCCTTATTATGTAGACACAGAGTGAGCACTAGGAAAGGGAGAGAGGCGTTGAAAGGAGATGTCGGTGTACATTGGTTTTGAATTCCTGAATATATCAATAGTTGGGAAAGACAGAGTGTGGTAAGGCACGAATCTCTGTACTTGACAGTACAACCGAAGATGGGCTCGAGGGTATATTGAAGAGCATTCCTAGAAGCGCGAGTATTAGGGTTGAACTGTTTAAGGGGAGGAATGCAGCTGGCTATTTCTCTAGAGCATAAACCATTAAAATAACGGTAACACAGGGTGAGACAAGAAACATTTCGACGATGTTCAAGTGACGTAAATGATCTTATGATGGTAATATCACCAATCAATCTAAATGCTCTACGTTCAATACTATCCAAGAGGCTTAAGTAAGTTGCAGGAGCACCAGCCCAGATATGGGAGTTATACTCAAGCTTTGGACGTATATAAGACTTGTAAATAACAGCCAGATCAGAGGGGGAGAAAAACTTCTTGCATCGCCTTAGAAAACCCAAACATCTTGCGGCATTTTTGGCGACATCGCGCATGTGATCGTTCCACAAAAGGTGGTTGGTGATACACATACCAAGAATATCCAGATGTTCAGTTTCCTCTATGCAAGTGCCATTTATGGATAATGGCAGGGGGGTATATTTCGCTTTAACGATACAAGACAGCATTGCGTTTTCGAAGCATTAAATTCCACGCGGTTTCTTATTCCCCATTGTACAATGCTGTTTAGGTCGGAATTTAATGAGCTTATCATATTTTGCCGTTGCAGTTCCACATCCGAAGAAGAGGGGTGTGAATCTGAAAACGAATATGAAAAGCTATGAGTACTATCGTCAGCGAAACAATGTATAGGATTAGATGTTGCAGACAGGAGATCATTAATAAAAATGAGAAAGAGTGTTGGAGATAGAACAGAGCCCTGGGGCACACCAGCATTTATTTTGTGGTTTTCAGACTTGAATCCATCCAATACAACTTGTATTGAACGATTCGAAAGGTAATTACTAATTCAATGAAGGAGGGATTCATGCAAACCGAAAGCACGCATTTTCGATAAGAGAGCCTGATGCCAAACCCTATCAAATGCTTTTGAAATATCAAGTGCAATAATCTTACTTTCTCCAAAAGTATGTAAAGATTTGTTCCACTGTTCGGTGAGATGAACCATGAGATCACCAGTGGACCTATTGCTACGAAAGCCATACTGTCGGTCATTAAGAAGCTTCCGTTCTTCAAGATATTTCTTGAGCTGATAATTAATCAGCGTTTCCATGACCTTGGGAAGAAGGGACGTTAGTGCAATCGGTCGATAATTAGACGGTGAGAAAGATTCGCCTTTTTTGGGAATAGGCTGGACAAATGCAGTTTTCCATCCGTTCGGAATGAGACCTAAGGAGTAGGAGGCAAACATTTTCTTGATTGTTTATCATCTAAACAGCAAAAAAATACTTGCGTGATTCATTTTGAAACATCGTTAATAAATATCTTCCGTTCTGTGCAGTACAGTCGAAATGTGTGTATTCAATGAACAAAAAATCATTTCATAATAAATTTTGATTTTGTACTGTCGTACATACTTTGAAATTTAAAAACAGCTTTTTTTACTATTGATAATTTATAAAATTATCATTTACATTTAATTTTATTGCTGTAAGATCTTATCGATAGGTATGCCGCTAAACAAATCACATATTTTATAACAATCACGTTTTCAATTTTAAGCTTTAAAATGGCATTATTTATTTTTAAATAGAGGCACATGATCCAATTAAATTTTAATTGATTTATTGATTGATAGAGACAAATTTAATCCTATAAAATACTACCAGAATCGATCGTTGAGAAAATTATATAGAGAAAAAGATCAGATTTTAATATTTATAAAAACACAGGTATTCTAATTTAATTGCTTTGTACTATTTTTTAAATGGCATCACACCTTTCTTTCGAGGTTTTTCTATCATTTTATATTATAAATTATTATATATTTCTGATGTTAAGTTGTTTCAAAGGTCATTGAAATGTTTTTTGATGCATGGAAAAATTCAGTTGGGCCGATCACTTTTACGCCTTAACTACTGAACAGATTTAAATTAAATATGATGAAGGGATAGTTTGAGACCTAAAAAAGGACATGAGTTACTTTTGACTTCGGAAAAGCATTAGAAAAAAAATACTTTCCGTAAATTACCAAAAATTTTAATAATATTTGGATAACATTGGTATTGCGGGAAAACAACATCACTGAGTGGGTCAACCCAAAGGGGCACACACCGTTGTCGGACGCATGCAAATTACAAAGAAATCCTGCAAATATTTTATTTGTTTACAACTTTATGGACACGGAGCAAGTTACATCATAACCCATTGAGTTTCTTAATTCTTTGAAATTGTCAGGGGTTCCTTCTCATAATTTGACATTGAAGGTTTTTTGTTTCAGTCTTGTTAATGAGAAATCTTGACGCACCAAAGTTAAGTAATAGTAAACGGCTACAGATTACTCACCTAGGGCGAAAAACTATAAAAGCTATAATTATGACTGGAATGGCCAAATAAAAAAATATTTAAATTCCTCGCATTTCGATAATTCCAACCGATTTCGCGTTTTAGTTTAAAATAGTGCAGTTTCCTCTGAAAGCAGTATTTGAAATAACAATAAATAAAGCTCAGGGGCAAACGCCCAAAGTTGCACGTGTAAATTTGAAAAAAAAAATGTTTTTCCCAAATGTTTTAGCGTGCTCACGAGTCTCAAACCCACAAAATCTTTACGTTCTGGACAAGGAAGGAAAAACAAAAAATGCCGTATATAAAAATGTATTGCAGGAACCTATCTTCTTTTCAAAATGTATTAACCTAACCTATGAAAATCGCACTTAGTTTGGCCTCATATCATCTCGGCACAATTTAAGCATACGTACAAAAAAGTACAGCTCCGGTTTTTTCGCATACTACTATCCAAAGTAGTAGGTAAGTGTGTTTTCATGGGGGAGGTCTTAGGTTCAATCCCTGCCTGTGCCAAATTTTGTATTCACGGGTACTAGCTCTTGCAAGGAATTGACAAATTCGCCAAGAGTAATTCTTGTCATGAAAAATTCCCTTCTCAAATTAGCCGTTCGGATTCGGCATATAAACTGTAGATCCCCTCCATCCCTGCAATAACTCGCACACAGGAATGGTTGAAAGTTGTTGAAAGTTGTACGTCACTAGGCCCCGGTTCCCTATGGACTGTTGCGCCACCTAATTTATTACTATCTAAATGCGGACGAAGTCGCGGGTAACAGCTTGTATGAAATAAATGAATCAATAAAATCATGAAATCAAAGGTGTTTTCCAAGCTTCACAATCATTCCAAGAACTTAAGAACAGAATTCGTTAAGATATCCGGGACATACAGCCGCAAATGTGCGATTTGATCACACAAAAACTTCAAGACTTCTAGTCAACCATTTGGTTAGTATTGTTTTTCATTGTTAATGCAATAAACATACATTGATATCTCTTTCAAAAAATAATTTGCTAAAATCAAAATGGAACCTCTAATTCAAAAAATGCGAACATTTTAAGATTATAATAATCTATTTAAACAAGTTTGTCTTTTGTGAATTTAACAATTCAACCAACTCTGTACCTTACATTTGAAAATGCAACACTTTATATTAGATTTTAACTTTTTCCACTACTTTAATTGAAAAAAAAAATCAATAAATAATTTGTTTAAAAACTAAAATTAAAAAAAATGTAAATACATTTGTATCTAGCTTCATGCATAAGTCCAACATTGTACAATGAATCAGCCAAAAAAGTGACGTTTGTTGATGGGAACCAGCACCTCTTTTTTCATAAAAAATCAATTATTTTTACAGAAAGACTTTTAAACTTCAAGCTATAAACTATACAACTTGATTATTAATTACCGTAGGGAATAATTAAACAATCGTACAAAATGAGTACAAAATAAATACAAAAAGTCACTGTGGGGTATACGTAACCAACATCGTTCGATTCATAAGGTTCACATCAGCAAATTCATATATGCCTATGCCTAGGCTTATAAAGAAGCCAATAAGAGTTTCGTAATTCAACTAAAAAACATTGGTTGGCATTTTCTTTTTTCTTTTCGTTGTTCGTCATTGCAATTTACCCTAGATTTCCACTGTATGGTCACTTGATGTCCATGCCATATAAAAATAAAGCTTATGAAAAATTACGAAATCCACGAGTAGGTATCTATGACAAAAGTTAACAATTTACCAACCCAGCAGAAAACAACAAAAAATTGACACTTTGAGGAAAAACTCATTACGCAGGCTTATTTTGTTTTCTTTTTGTTGGAAGTGAAAAACTTTAAGCGTGCCAGAAACAAAAACAACTAGAAATATAATATAGGAAGAAAACATTAAAGTAGTATCTTATCTCATCTTAAAAGATATAAAAATAGCTTTAGTCACTTTCTTTTGTTAAATACTGCACCACCACTACCGCCCGCCACAGACATCGTCCGCCATAGCCCGCCTGTACAAAAGTTGCACTTGAAGTAGTCATGGTATACAATTTCTCTTGACCGTATGGAAGACATGTGAAAGATATCAACTATAATTATTTCAAGACCTATTAAAATCAACATCATGAGCAATAGCCATCACTTTAAAGACCATTGTTAAGTTAACACTTCTCTTAAGTTCTGTGTGTATGAAAAGAAAAGAGGCTTTCGTGTCGGAATTAATCTTTAAGTGATGGAACTTTGTTTACGTTTAATTTTAGTAAAACCTACTTCTAGATTGTTAAACATAATTTTGGAACAATTTTTCTTCCACAAAAATTGACAATTGATGGTTTTAAATTGTGGTTTTGTCGTTTTAAAAAAGACTTTTACTTATTTATCACACTTTTTCAATCTCAGTTTAATAGTTAAATAAATACCTAACAGTTATTGATAATCATTCAAAATTATCTTGTCCACTTTTTGACATGCATATAGCTTATAGAAACCATGAGGAAATTAAATTAATTCAGTAAAATTTAATTTAATTTTTATTTATTTCACATAAAAAAATAAATTTTATGTAAACAGAATTCTATTAATTTTTTATATGTTTATGAATATTAAAGAGATATTTGTTTTTGTTTTGGAATATTTTTATTTTTTTGCTAATCCGTTAATTATAAAAACTAAGCAGTTATGCAGAGCTCATTTAAAATCATACTTACATAATTTCGCACAAATAAATCATTGTTATGCTTACATTATAACATTCATAGCTCATAATAAGATTGCTTTTATTGATATTTTTTTATTGTTTATCATTAAAATATTGTATGCTATGTAGACGCACCGTAAATGAGTATCTATAGTGAATAATTGATAAAACGTTGAACTTCTTTTGTTAAATTATTTGCATCTGAAAAGAAAAAGAACAATATCTGGTTAATATGTCACCATTACCATTATTTTAGATATTTTGTTCGTCAATCTTTTGTGACCTTCATTTTCAAAGGCAGACATAAAACATAAAGTGTTCTTTTGTTTCATATTTTCCCTTGAAAACACCTTCAGGGAAATATTTTTGTATTAATTTGGTTTTGTATTAAAATTAAGTTAATAGTTTATTAATAAAGCAAACATGACATTTGTATATGATTTAGTAACAATATTAACACTTTAAATAGTGGTTGATTTTATCCTAAGGCAATTAACACAAAGCATTTTCGTTACATTTACAGCTGTATGGGCTTCAGATCATTTCGATATAGCAAGCAAGGTCAATTTATACCTAATCCCGTAACTTAACAAAACAATTCTATAAAAGGTTTTATATTGTCAATAATTTTGATTTCCATTTACATAACTTTATATCTTGATGTCGTGTTCAAAATGTCCAAATGTAAATCGACACCTTCCGTCCGCCATCTTTTTAAACCCAACTGTTGTTCGCATCGATTTTCTATGCAGCTTGGGGAAAAATTGTGCCAAAAATATCGTTCTTACATTTTGAAATCGTATATTGTGGCTTTGAGTTCACACGATACATTAAATGTATCTGCTCCTTGTAGACCGACCTTCTGTATATTGACAAAAATTAATCCTTGTTATTGTCTTTCATGACATTTTGTAAGTTAAATCGAGTTCCACTTCAAACCACGCTATTAAACACAATGAATTAATGACGCTTTAACTCTCGATTGAGAAAACAGATAAATCAACATGGCCGCCATTAACTGTCAAACGCTTTATTTAATGTAATTAACAATTTTTTTGTTAGTTGATTAGCTTAATCCATAATTATGTTTTAAAATTATGATTTATCAGAAAATTTGAGGACATATGAGCTCAAACAATCACTGTGTACAAACCAGTCAACAAATCTGCAGCTAATACAGTTTTTTCTGGAAACTTCAAAATTTTCAAGTAAAGGGTGGTTAAATTTTAAGGATGGATGTTGGTTTTGTATAAAACACAAATCATTAGATGTGGGGCCCTTCACAGTCGAATTTTCAATGTTTAGCGGTTGAATTTACACAATCAGCGAACACCCGTACGTTCAAGGAACGCAAAATCGGCCCAGAACGTCGCCAAGGTCCATGAAAGTGTATAAGAACTCCGCACTTTCGCAGACACTTATTGAATTTAACATTGACTTGGACCTACTCCAGAACAACTTTTTTGAAAATGACGTTAGTGAGGCGGTCACCGTCAACAGCGAGCGAATAAAGATGATAACTAATTTCATATGGCCCAAATTGAACCATATTGACCTAGGCGACATGTGGTTCCAGTAGGCCGGGACTACGTGCCACACAGCAAACGAAACGACATCTACACACAACATCTACCCGCCCTTATTGAAAGACCCTATAGTATGGTTCAATTATGTATAGAACAAAATGTCGACAAAATAGCCGCCGCGACCGCAGTGGTAAGCCCACGTTCGCTAAGTTTTTTTCGTTGTCCATAGTTCAAGAACCAGAAGAGATATCGACTTCAAATAAATTTTGTTATACAGGTAAGAAAGCAGAAAGATGCAGAAAACGCTCTCAAGAAAAAATCGTGTCGGTTTTTTTACCATAGCAGTTTAAAAAAGGTGGACATTTTGGTAAACTCTAAATATCTTACGAACCAAAAATGTTAGAGACTTGAAGTAAATTTTATATTTTATATTGTAACGTGATACCAAACATACATATTTTTTAGAAAAATCCAATTAAAGGTTTGTTTATAAATCAAAAAAATTTGACAACACGAAAATTTTACGAATGCAAAATCATTTTATCTCCAAAAATATTTTTTGCAGCGAAAAATAAAGTTTTTAACATCTAGTAAAATTTTGAGAAAAATCGAATTGACAGTTATTTTTTTATAAAAAATAGAAATCTAAAAAAAACATTACTCAAAGTTGGTAAAAATTGAATTTCAACTCAAATATCTTTTCAAAAACTGGAGATTATGGCTTTCAACAAATTTTATCTAAAACAAATTGTTTTCAACATTAGGAAAAATTTTAAGAAAAATCAAATTGACAGTTTTTTTTACAAAAAAAAAATTAATAAAAGTCGGTACAAATTCATTTTTGACTTAAATATGTTTTCAAAAATTTGAAATTATGGCTTCCAACTAATTTTAACTTTTAAGAAATATTGGTTTTGAACATTCGGAAAAACACAATAAAAATATTGTTTTCGATATTCGGTAGTTTTTTTTTAATCCAACAGTGCGTTTTTTCATACAAAAAAAAAATACAAAAAAATGACGCAAATTTGGTAAGAATTGATGTTCAGTTCCTGATATCTCTCAAATTAATACCATTCATCCAATTTGTAAAAATTTAAGAAATTCTATTGTTGGTAATTTTAATTTTTTTAAGAATTATTCAACTAACAACTTTTTTAACACAATACGAAAACCTAAAAAATTTTATGCAAGACAAATAGACAGATGGAATGGGAATTTATCAGTGTTGGTCGCATCTCAGCCTCTTTTTTCGTTAGCAGTGGGCCATGTGGCAAGTGCCAACTACCTGTTGAAAACACATGTTTTCCACATTCATATTTTCCGATTCGGGCAGTAAATATACAATAGAGAATACCATTTACGGCAACTTCTTGATCGGTCTCATTTTGGAAAAAATACGCGTCAATGATGGTGCCAGGCCGTAAACCGCACCAAGCAGTAACTCTTTGTGGGTGCAATGCACAGTGGGTCCTCTCCATATAAAACAGTGCTCAAAATACCGTTTTTAATTTTTGGGAATAAAAATAAAATAAAAGTTCCAAATTAGTATAAAGTGAGAGCATGGTGCGCGTTTAATAAAGTGGTTTGAGTTAGAGACTCAGTAAACTTATAGTAAAAGAATCGACATAAATTGTGGGTAATGGAGGTTTAGCCGAAAAGCTAAGTACGTGGGCTTATAGTTTTTTGTGCCGTGGAATCGAATACAAAAGTTTGGTACTTTTTTATAGCTCAAGGTTGGGTTTTTAAAATTAGCGATTTTGCTGATTTTTTTTTCTCAGGTGTGTAACCGCTTAAATTCATATGCTCCGTAATTTTTCCAAAGTTCCAATACCTTTATCTCGATGATCCAATCAATATAACTCAAAAAACTCGGTGAAAAATCAACAAAAAAATCTTCGAACGAAGAGGTTCGGTTAAAAATCTTATTTTTTCAGTTCTATTAATCAGATGATCAAAGTTAAGATTTTGTGACTTAGGATAAATAACAGATCAATTTTTGTAGGTTTTTTTACTGAACATTTTACTTGTCGCGATTAAAAAAAATCAATTTCTTACTCCATTTTAGATAAAACATGTCCAAATTGCGACTTCCATAAGTAGCAGGTATAAGCATTAAGTATTTCTTTTTCTTGTTCTTCTTCAGTTGAATCCACAACGGATAATATTAAAATATTACAGAGAAAAATCTTATCGGAAGTAGTATTGGATAGTGAATTTTAAAAATTTGAAGACAAATTTTTTAGATCCCCAAAAATTTGTTATTGCAAAAACAAATTGCTCCGATTTATTCGTAAAAGAAATCAACTAGAAATTACGAAATTTAAAAAACAATTTCTTTTAAAATGGAATAACTGTAATAGGCACAAAAGGAAAGGTTCTTGGTGTGGTTACTAGGAGAGTTAAAATTCAAATTATATTGTTCACTTAAACGTGGTCGTCCGAAAACCGATTTTGGGCAGTGTAGTGAGCAAAAGAAACGGAGGAAAACAGCGGGATCACGCGCTTCTTATACTGCAGAACAATTTAGCAGGAAAACATCACGAAAGGATACTATGAAGGATGTTTTTAATAGATTGCTTTTCTCTTCTCTGATCCCCTAATAACTTATAGACGCGCAATGCCCGTGATCAACCGGAAAATTTGTGAAGTCATTGAAATGTAATTGAAGAACCATTCATTTCTTAAAAATAAAATACTCAAACACTTTAAAAATTGTTGTAAATACTTTTTTATTTTAACATATTATTTACTAAATTTAATTTGTTATAGCAGTGAGTATCAATATTTAACAGTAGTGATGATTTAAAATAAGATACTGAACTTTGAGCACTGCTTAGTATGAAGGGGACCCACTGTGCAATGGTTTTTCGACAATCACTCTTGGATTATCATTCGCCCATATGCGGCAATTCTTCTTATTGACGAATCCACTGAGGTACAAATGTGCATCATCCCTGAAGACGATTTTCTTAAAATAATTGATCATCCACTGTTGCTATTAGTTCCACCATTCTGTCCACTAACGATGGTGACGTTTGAAATGGTCAAAACGCTTTAGTTCTTGAGACAATTGCACCTTGCAAGCGTGTAAATGCCCGTCTTCATATTGCACTATTGTTTTCCCATCTGCTACAAACCCCGTTTGCTCCAATTTTTGTTCGACTTTCCGATTGTACGCACATTTAAAAGATTATATTGAACCACAAAATCCATCCCAGTGTTTTGGTGTCTTGGTCAAACAACATTTATCAAAACAAGCAAAATTTGAGATTAATCGTTATGATACAAAATTAGCAAGAACTTTTTAAGAAATGCACTATTTGATTTGATCTGAACTCCCATTTTCATAATAAGCCTAAAAAAACTTTGACAACATGTTCAATTGTGTATCCTTCCATGGTTCAAATGGAGTTAGTCTGAAATTCAGAAATATCAAATAAAATGCAGTTTATATGTGGCTTACAATCAACATCGGCCTTTAAAACTTAACCACCGCCTATTTCGATTTTGATACATGCAGAAAATGTTAAGCTCTATTTACATTTACTTCGCCAGCTGTCCAAATCAAAATATTTGAAACAAATTGTAACGATACAAATACAATGCATTGCTGCTGCTTCTATAGCTTCAAACACAGCTAGAAGAAATTGATTCGAATACATTATGACATAAGCTATTGCAACTGTAGGTCAAGCTACAATCAAAAAATCTCGGTGGTCAATCGTGATCTTCGAGAAATGTCACGGTCAGAAAATTTGTCTTGCAATTGTTTCGTCGCCATTTCATTTCCATTTTTGGAGAGAATTCAAACAATGTTGATGGGTAATTAATGAGGAATCTTTACATTTTTAGTAATGGCGTATTTTTTAATTGTGAAATTTCAAGAGATGACAGCTTAAAAATTTACAGCTGTCTTAAAAGTGAGCTGTTTAAAAAAAATAATAAATAATTGTTTTAAGGTAAAAAGGACTAGCATAGGAATTTTTACACTTAATTCTTGGCATAAAGTATCGCTTACCTTCAAACTTGCAACGCTATATAGAATATTATCCGTGCTTCAATTTTAAAACACCTTTCAGTTTCACTTTTGTTTACCTTCAATGATAAACATAAAATCAAAAACAAACAAATAATTATTGTTTTGTGTCTACATATATGTATGTGTCTACAAATTTACATCAAAATACTACTTTAAACAAATAAATTAGCAATGAAACACTTGTCAAGTTTCTTTTCACCTAAAAAACATCATCATTGTGGACATCGAAAATAGAAACAAAACAAAAATCAAATTTTTTCTAAAGTAGCATTTCTTGAAGACCTCGACTTCAAAAAGGTACACACAGAAAGAATATCAATTAAACGCCTCTCACAATCAAAAACTAAAAATGATGATGGTATCGCTAAATAAAAGTTGCAAATATCTATGCTTCGCACGCTTCTCCTGTAATCGCACCATTTAAAAAATAATAATAAAATTAAAAAAAAAAATTAAAAAACTTTTAACAACTGAACAATTTTATAGTGGCAAAGTCAATTAAGTTTGCTGTCATGGTTGAGATATCGCGAGCAATTCGACATTGTAGCAGATAGGAGTAAGGACGTGTAAGAGGTGGCGGTGTCTTATGCTCATAAGATCGCATACTTCAACATGGTAAAACATAAGCAATGTTCATTGAAATGAAATTCCATTTCCTACACATATCCCCTTAGCCGCTTGAACTGCACATATAACATGTAAACCGCTAGAGGCTGTCTAAAAAGGTCTTGAACAACCTTAAACTTGGGCACATACATTAGTCGTGTGCAACAGACTCCTCCAATGTCAAACTTAAAACAACATAGCATGCGTGCGTTCGTTGCGTCGTCGTCGCTTGGTCTCGATCGTTCCTCGACGTCTTCGTCTTTCGGTCGATTTAATTTATCGATCGCTGTTCATCTCTTTTTACGGCCCGTTGAATATGTCTGTTCACATTTTTGTTGTCTTCTAAAAAATAAACATGCCTCAGCAACGACGACAACGAGGATGCAGGCGGCAGGCGTTGACAAGATGATAATGCTTGCTCTATGCCATCATATGCTTCATTGGTTTTTTATTAAAATGCTTTAAGCCTATTTTCTTGTTGCGTTTCTTTGTTGTTGAAATTGAATTAAAGTTCTTGTTTTCTGGGATAAAGTATGGTTCAATAGCAGTGACGTAGTCACAGAAAAATTCGTCTTAAGGTCTGTTATCAAAAGGGACCCTTGATAGTCACATAGGTACAGAATAACAGGGGTTCAACCTGAGTTATTCCGGCTTAATTGTGGATACATTTTTTTGGTAAAATTACCCCTAATTAACATAAAATGGTTCTATAACGTTGATTATATTGAACCTTTATACTTTTTTTTTGAGAAAGAAACAAGAGGAGATATCATTCCATTTGGTGAGTCACCAAAACTTAATGAATCAAAGGAACTCACGATTAGAGATTGGACATAATATGTTAGATAATTATTTAAACACATATGACAAAGTTATCATGCCAACTAGGCACATTCTCCTAGGCCAATTAGCTTGGGGCTGAAAGGTCAATAGCTTTATTGTGGTTACAGTATTGTCGTCTTGTCACTGGCCTACGAATACATTTTTTCATATTTTGAGCATTTACTATGATATAAGGATCAAGGTTGTAAAAATTGATTTATTTTGGCAGCTGTCACTTTTGAAGCTGTCATACTATGAAATTTAACAAGCAAAAAATACATCATTGCTAAAAATTAAAAGATACAACTTTCAAAAATGTATTGAATTTTTTAAAATCAAAAACAAAAATGGTGAAAATTTTGAAGTTACCGTTCGAAGTTGCTTAACTAAAACCTTTCAAACGGCATAAAATTCAAAGATCCAATCCAATGCGCTTTGCTTTGACAAACAACTCACGTCTGATTCAATAGACACATCAATTTTTACCAAATTTACGTACTATTTACAGACTGTGGGATTCTTATAAGAAACAATTGAATATTGAAAACAATATTTTCTGCGAAATAAAATAAGTTTGAAGCCAATATTTTGAATTTTTGAAAAGATATTTGAGCCGAAAGTATATTTTTACCAAGTTTTAGTATTGTTTTTTTTAGGTTTTTATTTTTTGTAAAAAACTGTCAATTCGATTTTTCTCAAAATGTTATCAAATGTTAAAAAAAAAATATTTTGAAGTCATAATCTTCAATGTTTATTAACTTTTAGTAATTTTTTACGCTTTTAATTTTTGGTAAAAAAAAAACTGTCAATTGAAATGTTGAAAACAATATTTTCTATAATTTTTGAAAAGATATTTGAGTCGAAAATAAGTTTTTAAAAACTTTACTTAATTTTGTAGGTCTCTATTTTTTGACAAAAAAAAATGTCAAATTATTTTATTTTTTTTCAAATTTGTGTCAGATTTTAGGAACGTTATTTTTCGTTGCACAAAATTACGGACTTACGAACAAAATTACGGACTTATGAACGTATGTACACACGCAGGCACAGGCATCTCTCTAAAAATCTTTTATTTCGACTCTGGGGACCTTGAAACGTCGAGAAATGTCAACATTTTTGAATTCGACAAATCGGACCGATTACTATAACTTCCTATGGGAAGTTAAAAATAGATGACGTACGGTGGTAGTATTCTATGACTCACCTTAAAAATTTTCCGTTACAATTTCCCAAACGCGTGTCTCTTATACGTTTATAATTTTAGTAGGTGGTCTATCGTCTTTTTTTAACAAATTTTCGTAATAGATGTTCAACAACTTATGTGACATTATCCAGACTCTCAAAATTAACACCATTTCTATGCACGCCAGTGCTAATAAACTTATCTCACAACAAACGTCACAACGCACTCTTTATACACAATGCATGCACGCAATATGCATCAACACCCCTCATCGCATGCATCAACATCAACATCCCACGGGCATTACACTCTTTTTTTCAAGTTCTAAAACCCAACCACACAAAGTCATCATTGTCTTCCGGCCGCAAAATGCAGCCCAGCCATCTCAAGCCAAAAGTAACTATCGACAAACTTAGTCTTCGTCGTCAAGCCCATCGAATACCCAATATGAAGACAATTTCAAAGTAAACAAGGTACAAAGAAAAAAGTTAAAAAAGAAAGAAAAATAAAAAAAGACCAAAGAGGAAGCTAGAGCCTAAGCCGAAGAAGAAGAAAAAAATACCAAACCACAAGCCAAGCTAGCTACGGCCGCGCGCCATCAATGCATAGTTGGTCTGCGTCGTATAACCCATCATCATTCGCCATCATGCCCACAACCAGCTCCGAATCCGACCTCCATAGGAATACCGAATCCGAATCAGAGCCTCAAAGCACAAACTCAACCATCCAAATCCATACTATCAACTTTACTGCATTTTTCCTCGGTTAGTCCACTCCGATCCGTGTCGCGGTAAACGTCTCGTCTTCGTCGCAGCGCAGTTGTCTTTATAATATTATTCGTATTCTTAATAATCTCGCTAAACGCGTACGCATGCGGTCTTGATTTGAAGACAAAAAAAAATCTATCTGTGAGATACTTTTCTCGTTTTTTTTGCGTGATTAATTTATTTTAATGAAATAAAAAAAATCAACAAAAAGAAATTAAATATTTATAAAATTTCGGGTTGCGTATCTCTGAATTACAATTAAAGTTGTTTTTTTGATTGAATTTGTATCTGAGAGATACATTTGAAATCTATCTTTATGATTTGCTCGAAGTTTTGTTAAACGTTTTTGCTTAGTGCTAAAAATATGAAAAAATGAAAAAATCCTTTTGAATGTTTAAATAATTGTTAAAAAATTGAGAATTCGTGTAAAAGTCAAAGTTTTGAAAAAGAATTCTTGAAAAATAAAAAAAAACGGAGATATTTTGTGTTTTTGAAATTATAGAAAAATCTTTTTTAAGTGATGTTTGATTAACTTGCCTCCCTTAAATCTTGTAATTAACCTCAACCTTAAAAACGAAATGCCAATAGGCCGCTTGGAACAAAGCATTCGAAAGCCATCTTCCCTGGAGACTCTTTGCATTAGTACGAATAGTACTCTAGAATCTCGTCTCTCCAGCAATGACATACCCAAAATGGAGCTACTCAAAATCAATTATGTCAATCAGTGTAAACAGGCAGTTTCTGTTACAAGATCAACTCCTTCCCCAAGATCACCAATTGCATCATCATCAGCATCATCGTCTCCCACGTCTAAGCCCCGGATAGAGAGTGATCCAACTCGGGATTATAGATTTCTGGGCTATAAGAGACCCAATAGTCATCCAGAGATGCTGTCGAAGAAAGATTCATCGGTGACTATGATCGAGAAGTCACACCATGAAACTTGGGATTTTCTTCAGAATAAACGAGCCATTCCAACAGCAGCAGCGTCGTCACCAATCGAAGTCGCTGGATCTTCATCAGATTGTCGGGATTGTTGTTCGGAATGTTCGGATTGTTCATCTGGAACCACAGACTCACTGTCATGTTCAGGAGCAGTGGAAAAGAGCAACAGTTGGAATTATCGCTCAAAGTTTGACATTCCCAAGAAGCCAGAATCTGTCAGTATACCCCGAACAGAGCGTTATACAAAAATCGATTCAGTCGATAGGAGAGATCATGAAAAGGTTCAGATGAGGCATCCAAACTCTATAATAGGTGCAAAATCATCCTCGGATGTGTCGAAAATTCAGCGGATGTTCGAGTCGGCTAGCCAACATCAGAGAAATCATCATGTGCCTAAGCGAGAATCACTTGATTCTGAGCCTTCGCGGAAATTGAACTCAAGACAGGCCGATTCTCCTCGACGAAGGACTTTCTCGCCAGCTGGGAGTGATGAGAGAATAAAAAGACTGGAAGGCCAACCTTACGACTCAGACTGTTGTGAATGTAAAAGTAATCGAAAGCTTCTGAGTGATCAAAAATCGATCTCCAGAATTCCCAAGAAGGTGGATTCTAACGATCAATTGAGTCGACAAAATAAAAAAATGATGGATCATAAGGCTGAAAGTAAAGACATTCCAGGAAAGCAGTTCAAAAAGCAAGATGTACATCAAATTCTAAGTCGACAAATATCTGCGGATGTTAAGGCTTTATCAAAAAATTACTCCGAACCAACAGAAACGAGAAGCTGGGAGATTAGCAAAGAAAAATCAAAGAGCGAGCCCAATGAACTCGTAACCTGGCAGGCTCAAAAACAAGCCGAGACGAAAAGTCGAAGAGATTCAAGTGATTTCGAGTATCACCCTCGAAATGAATCCAATGAACAATTCAATCGCCAGATAAAGAAAATGTTCCAAACCTCTGAGGGCATTTCTTCCACATCCATCAATCGCAATCGATTTTATGACTCTTCACCGAGTTCAGACAACGATTTGCCACAGATAATCGATTCGAAGATGCTCCGCAAGCGGAATCCACATCAAATCAAAGTCGAACGTATTCACATTCGAAAGAAACGTCAACCCCTGCTGATCATTAATCAGCTCTCCGATTCCTCATCGCCAACTACCGCCGCTGCCGATCATTATTGCGAAAAATCTTCAAACAATAACGTTGATAAGTCTAAAAACACGTGTGGCTTCAAGAAGTGCACTTTCTCGAACTGCCCGATGTCAGCAAACGATCCTCACAACACTAATGACAGTCCGAAAGATCAATTGGTCAAGGAGAATAACAAGAAAAACCTTGAGAAGTCAACCTCTTCACAGACCACCACGGAGAAGAAGATCATTTTGGCTTCACCAATGACCCAAAAGAAAAAGCTATCCACGGTTGATGATGATGGCGATGGCGATCACCATCAACGAATCGAGGATCAAGTGACAATTGTGATCAATCGGGGTCAACAGAGCAGCGGTGACCCTAATGATGTTCAGAATTTCAGCAATAAAAATCTAACAAAAGCAACAACTGATGAGCTATTAGCGCCATCTGTGCTCAACAATACGATCGTGATCAAGTCGCCATCAAGCGAGAAGATCAGCAATGTGGATGTCAATTTGATGAACATCCAGAATCGTAAGTTCAATGATCTAAAGAACATCAATCATTGGACGGAGGAAGCAGAGAATGCTGGTGGTCATCATCATCGATCACAACAGCAAGCCCACAGCGGCGGCATCTCCAGCAGCGATCACGTGCGGAATAGCGTTAAGATTTTCGTTCGCAATTATCCCGTTAACAGTTGCTCATCATCGACAACGTCGACGTCGTCGTCTGCCGATAGTAATTCCTTGTCGTCTGCCGATGCCGACGACCGGGGGCGACGTGTAGGTAATGGCGTTGGTGATCTTATCAAACGATACGACTCCCAACAGACGGCGAGTGGCTCGAGTTGTGTGACATTGTCTTCATCATCGGCGGCAGACGATGAAGAGTACGACGATGATGATGGCTCCGGAAGTGCCCTATCTGCGGATCTGCGAAAATACCAATCGGATTGTAGTAGCAGTAGTAATTGTAGTTTATCTGTTTTGGTTCCTGCCTCCGTGTCATCGGCAACGTCGTCATCAAGAGGAACGGCGACAATTCAAAGTGTCTTCCCGCCCTCCTCGACGAAATTCGGTTGCGATGGTGGGATTTTTTGGAATAATTGTTATTTCTATGATGGAGATAAGAGTAATTACTGTTGTTCGGCGATAAGTTGTGATGATGAAAATTGTCCGTACTACGATTTGGAAGATGACGAAACTGCAGCGCATCAATCTTCGGATAAAGTTGATGGTTGTTGCAAGGAGAAAGGGACTAAGCAAAAAGTGACACCCGTCTCCGCCGCCGTGGTGGTGGTAGGAAAGAACCGGAGTCCAAGAAAGGTTTGTACATCAGTTTTGTCACTTTCATATTTTTAAATGTTAATTTGGAAAAAAAAGTAGAGAAAACAAAATAGCTGAAAAATTAGTAATTCCAAAAGTTTGCATTTTATGTCCCAAAATGTCATTTGAGCATTTTCAAAATGTCAAATAGTTTGAAAATTAGATACTTATGTGATTGTCAAATTGAGAAAGGTGCAAGAACATCCCCAACTTAATTGTTTACACAAAGATTTAAATTGAATTTATTGTAAGACATAATTAGGACACATTTTTCGGTCTTTTGAAAGATATGAAGTTTTTTCTTGTCATTTATGTCATTATTTCCTATATTCAACTTCAAGAATTTAAGATTAAAACTATTTTCTATGCTGTCCCAATTTAAAAACCAAATATCCTAAATTGAAGGTAGATCAAAATATTTGTGACAAATTTGTAGAATATAATTCCAAGTTATTTGGAGAATGATACATTTTTATGATAATCTTAACAAATAATAAAGTATACAAAATTTTGTAAGCTAATAAATTATGTCCCAAACTCTTACAATTAAATTCTAAAGTGTCCCAAAATTGTGTTTTAAACGGTTTCAAATACCAAAAAATATAATTTTATGGATTTTACCTCTAATAGACATTTCTGACAGTGTTTGCTGTCCCAAGGTCTTATCATCAAATGTCCTAAACATGGCGCAGTTTAGTAAAATGAATGTCTAACAATATTAATAATTTTGTACAATACCATGCATTGAACATTTTGCAACAAAAAAATTGTCAGCTTATAAATCCCGAATTATGTTTTAACACTTATACTTTTATTGAAAAGTGACCTAACCTTCCGGATAATTTTACAAATAAAAATTGTTAGTTAAAGTGGTTATAAGTTATTTGGGACATATTATATTCTGAGCCTGAACATATTTTCTGATGTTGAACATGTTTAAGAGATTTAAAATAATTTTAAAAGTGATAACTTTGACACAAAAATTTGCTGTCAATAGCTAAAGTCTTGTCCCAATGTTGTACAATTTCATTCCAAACGTATCCTGAGCGTCAAACGTCTAAAAATTGTGTGTACAGGTGATTGTAATACATATTTCTGTAAATTATATCCTTACAATGATTTGCATGTTCAGAGCTAAATGATTGTAAGACACTTGGGATAAAATCTTTAGATAAGAACAATAAAACTGCTGTCCCAAAGTCCTTAAGAAAAAAGCTTATATTCCTTATTAAAGGCAAGTTCTTGGTTTCTAATCATGCATTACGTCTTTTATTTGAACAAAAATACACCTTAAGTATTTCCAAGTCTCAAATCAAAGCGTATACCACGCCTTGCATCAAATTTGAATGTGCCTTACTTTTTTCAATAGACGAAACATTTTAATTCGAATTTTATATGCATTTAAAATTAAATACACAAATCATCAATTACTTTCAGTACAACACCTTCATTTATAACCATGAAATTAAGATATCTTGACAATCTAATTAATTTAAGTCATTGTGCGTTAACCCTAATCTTATTTGAGAAAAATAAACCGTTGCCTTTTTCTATTTACCGATCTATTGAGCCCACATTTAAATCACAATGTGCGTCTTACCGTGGATGCACCACAATACAGAGATCCCTATCTTTCTATGAATTTTCATTTGGATCTTTGGACTTGCTAAGCATACCTATATTCAAATCATTCATACATATTTTAAGGTCACCAAACATCTCGGCTATAATTGGGTCATCCACACATCGTCGCATCGTCCAAGAACAGATGAATAATCCAATTAAAGAACAAGTCTTGTATCACTGAATGCATTCATCGTGTTTTAAATTGTGGTTATATGGTGAATACAACTTTAATGGCTACTCGACTATAGACCGTTAATAACACACAATTTTGTGACGTGCGTCGTTGGTTGTTGTTGGTTGCTCGTACCCCATATTTATGTAGATTTTTATCAACAACTTAATATAAAATACAAGTTTTTATTTTATTTTTTCTTCTATTAGAAGCTTTGGTTTTATTCTGCCTAAATCAGTTGAATCCAGTGCAAGAATTTATTAACTGGTTTTAAATGGTTGTTTTTGTTGTTGTTGTTGGTTGGTTTTGAATTTGATTTTGATTTGTTTGAATATTTTCCGTTGGAATAAGTTTGTAAAGCAGGACAATGTACGGTAGATTTTTGATTTACGATAAAACACAATTTATGCATTATTAAAATTTAAATTTAAATTTGAAAAGAAATTTTATTTCTATAGAACGATCGAGCGGTATTAATTTTTAATTGTGTTGTTTTATGGAGATGTGATTTGTATTCTATAAAATGGGCTTGTAATGTGATATTTTTTTTTAATTTACATAATTGCCATCACCACCGATTATAAATAATGTATGCATTCAAAGAATTCAGATTCGGTCAATCACATAATTTAAGACCTTGGCATACTTTTGTTTTTGTTTTTGGCAGATTTGGTAGCCGCTATGTGCGTTATGTGTAAACGAGAATTATGTTAAAATTAACTTAATTAGGTTATGAGAAATGTAAATAAAGGTTTTGTTACCATCATGATAAAAACATAATTTTGGGCATTTCAAGAGTTTATTTTTTAATTAAAGGTCTAATGGAAAAAAATTGATGTTTTCATTTATTTTTGTCTTGTTGATTTATTTAAAACCATAAAATTCACATCATTGAATGCAACGTAACCCACCCACAATGAAGAAGTCAGGTCTTAGTGAAACTTTATTCAAATTTGTTTTTAATTAACATGCAATGGCAAATATACACCACTGACATATAGACTCTCATATCAGGTATTAAATTTGATGGAAAGCCTGTATGCAAAGAAAAAGTATCAGATTTTTCTTGAAATTTCCCACAATCAAATTTACAAGGGATACTAACTTGAAAAATGAATGTAATTAAGTCTCCATGTATATATTTAAAAGTTCAATGATCAATATGATGTTAGGTATTAAAAGTACAGTGCCCTATTATATAAGTTTCTGTACATTTATTTTTAATTGGGATTATTGTTAAAAATCAAGTGAACTATGGAAAAAATATTAAGAAAATTGTAGTGTTTACTTTTTAAACAATGTGAATCATTTCATATTCGTTTGACTTAATGCAAAGTTGCAAATTTTTAAACATAACAATATACTCGTATGTGTTTTTGTAAGGAATCAAAAATTTACCTGTTAGATATCTATCTCCTTCTATTTTTAATCGAATACCATTAACTTAACTTCATTTGATTAAAAAAAAATTAGCTCAGAAGCCATATTGATTAAGCAAATTACTTAAAGTTAATGTAGATATTTTGTGATTTCAAATTTAGAAAATATTTAGAGATAGTAAAAATCGTTTGAAATAAGTACAATTGTCATCAAGTTTTAAATAACTTAGCAATTCAATTTAAAATGTTATACCAGAATATTTAAAAAAAATTGATGTAAGGTTTTGTAAGACTCGACCTTTTAAAATGTTTTTAAAAAAATAAATAAAGAGAAGTTGCACTTTATTACTTGTAAGATGAAACATTTATGCTCGGATTCAGAGTCCATGATCCAGCAATGCATCTTATTTCAAAATAGACGTTACTTGACATACTTTTTTGACACTACGTTAAATTTTTGTTTTAGTTTATTAAATGATAATTTTGACTTTTCGACGTTTCAAGGTCCCTGGAGTCAAAATAAAAGATTTTTAGAAAGATGTCTGCGCGTGCGTGTGTACATACATACGTATATCCGTACGTTTGCGACGTTTTTTTCGTCTTCCATAGCTCAAAAACCAGAAGAGATATCGACTTCAAATAAGTTTTGTTATACAGATAATAATGCAGAAAGATGCAGAAAGGGCACTTAAGAAAATTGTGTGGGTGGTTTTCTTACCATAGCAGTTTAAAAAAAAGTGAACATTTTGGTTAACCCTAAATATCTCAAGAATCAATGGCACTAGAGACTTGAATTAAATTTTATATTTTATGTTGTAACGTGATACCAAACATACATATTTTTGGAAAAAAATCATGTCACCTCGAAAATTTTACGAATGCACAAAACAATTTTGTGCAACGAAAAATAAGAAATAAAACTTTAAAAAAAACTCTACTCAAAGTTGGTAAAAATTTACTTTCGAGTCAAATAGCTTTTCGAAAATTAAAAATATTGTCTTCAAATTTCTTTTTTTTTTTCACAGAAAATATTGTTTTCGATATTCAGTTGTTCAATTTGTAAAAATTTAAGAAATACTACTAAAATTGGTAAAAATTTGTTTTCGACTTAAAATCTATTTAACAAAACTAAATTTTCAAACTAAACTATTTCTTTATACAAAAAATATTACTCGTAAATTTAAAATTTGTAAGAATAATTCAACTGACAACTTTTTAAACCCAACGCGAAAACCTACAAACTTTTAAGCAAGACAAATCGACAGACGGGATGGGAAGTTATCAGTGTGGGTCGCATCCCAGTCTTTTTTTTATTTGTATATTTGCAAACATTTCAAATAAGCAAGTTTTGTATTGTCAAGTTCAAGAAAAACGTGACTTCAATAGTCAACTTATTTTGAAAATAACAAAAATATATACATACATATAAGTACTCCTTCATAAAAGAACGATATTTAAATCAACAAAAATAAAAGAACAATTCGTTGTAAAGAAATCAAATAAATAAAAATAAGTACACATACACCCCAGTGTACATTAAAAAATGTTTGTAATGTTTAGTTATATATTAATGATCAAAAATTGTTGAAGTGGTCTAGATCAATTTAAAAAGAAATAAAATAAACAAAATGAACTTTATATTGAAGGAGGAGTAATTTTATTTGAAAAAAAAGACCAGAAAAGTATAGCCACAAATTAAGGGAAGTCTCGGGCTTACCTTATTCAAGTAAAACCAGATACAGTGTTATCCATTTTGCGGTTTTAAAATTCAACGTCAACAAAACGCATATAAAATATTTTGTTCATGATATTTCTTTTTTATAATAAAATTTTAACTTTGACATTATGAGTGAAACACCACATAATCAAAATGACTACCACGAGAATTGTTACAAGCATCAATTCTATTGAGGTAATTTTCGACAATACTTTTGACACATATAAGCCGGTATATCAGCCATAGCTTCACAAAAAATAAGTCCAGCATTGTCAAATCGCATGGTGGCCAGTTGATATCGCCATGACGAGAAATTCAACGGCCAGGAAATGTTTCTTGAAATAAAGTCATACTAGATCGATCTGTGTGGCATGTGGCACCGTCTTGTTGAAACTACATGTGTTCTAAGTCGTATTTTCTTCAATAGCAGGCAAAACAAAAGTCGGTTATATTATGACCAAAACGCTCCGAATTGACGTGACAGTGGTTCCAACGTACTTTTCGAATACGTTAAGTCGAATCACACCTCCGGACCAAAGAGGGCACCAAACATTGAATTTTTGTGGATGTAATGGCCTCTATTCAATTACTTGAGGATTCTTAGAACCCCAAATACACCGAGCAAGAAATATGCTTTGTCGCTGAAGAAAATTTTGTTCGAAAAATCGCAGTCCACCGCCAGTTGTTTTAGCACCCATTTGATGAATCTACGACGCACAGTCATATCTATCCTCTTAAACTGTATGTTAAAGTACTCTTAGATAACCCGAGCGTATGATTTAAAAGTTATTTTTAACATACATATATATTTTATGTTCTGATTTACAAGCCCTCAAAGTTGAAAAATAATTTTACTGAAATTGCGAAATTTTCAGCAAATTTTGAGATGTTTTTTTCGAAGTTTCTTTAAATAAATTCTCTCACTCCTTCAATAATTTAATTGGTCTATTTTTTTGATTATCTAAAAAAAATAAGTATTGGTTATTTATAAAAGAAACCTGCTATAAGTAGTCTGAAGCTTTAGTACTAAGAAAAAATCCTTTTTTACCTTTTTGATTTAAAAAAAAAAGCGCCAAAAGATACCAAAAACGCAGATACGCCACCATATGCTCTATACATTCATATTAAAGCACAAACAAAATCAGCTGCAGATACGTGCAGATGTGGAAGGTATGCTCAAAAATGTTTCAGTGAATCGTATTTCAAAAAACTCCGTTTTGACGGTGGTGTATACCAATAAGTTTGATGTCTTTGGTATTAATTGTCAAAATAAACTGGTTAAGGCCATTATTTTATCTTTAATTCAGCGGTTTACTGTTATCCTTGAAGTAATAACGTCGAATGAAAAAAAAATGAAAATAAAATGTTAAGATTTTACTAAAGAAAACTTTTATTTAAATTTAACATCAAAACCCTCAAATTTTACAAAAATTTCAATAACACAATATGTGGCTGTGGTAGAATCACCATTTTTGTAGTAGGTTTTAAACGATCTATTTTCGAAAATGCCAGACTTTCAAAAAAACAAAAACTGGTTTAACAAATAAGTTTAACAGTTGTCGAATTCCAGCTATGTACTTTTGAAACCACAAATGAATAACCTGTTATTAAAATAAGGAAATCAATTGCCTTGACTGTAATTTAAAATTAATTTCCCTCAAGAACTTAAATAAATCCATTAAAATGTTCAATAAATGCTTTTCTTCAATTACAATTACAATTAATTGAAATGAGTATCTTTTCGAATACAATTGCAAGTAATTAAAAAAAATATTTGTTTCAATAATAATTACATTTTCAATCAGAATTACTTGTAATTTTATTGCAAAAAAAGTCAGTTACTAATGCAATCAATTACAGAAATGAAATCTTAACCATTATTTCTTAACTCTGGTACATAAACCAAATAAGCTCTAAAAATAGTACATAATATCATAGCTTTCATAATGTGGCTAATTTGAAGAAATAATATCTGAATCAATTCTTACAAAAAGAGGATGGGATGCTACTTAAACTTGCCATTCGTGACCGTTTGTAGATTTGTCTAAAAGTTTAACATAATATTAATAACAACGATTTATGTTAAATAACAAAATTTGAAGTTGTTCTTTTCATGTTTAAAAAATAAATTGGTCAGTTAAATTTTTCTAAAACATTTACTTAAAGTTTGCAACAATATTTCACTATAAAAATGAGTTTGATTCTAGAACTGTTTTATCTACGGAGATTTTTATTCAAATACCATTTTTTATTACTTTTTGAAAGTTTTAGATATTTCCAATTATCTTGCGTTAACAACAAAATTCATCATAAAATGAAAGCATTTTAAATCCCTTACCGTCATTTATTCCCGAGATATCAAGAATCGAATATCGATTTTTAATAATTTGGTGTAGTATTTTTTTGTAGATTATAATTTTTTTGAAAAAAAATGTATTGTTGGAAATTTTACTGAATATTAAAAACAATATTTTTTATAAGGTTAAATTATTTTAAAAGGAATATTTTTAATTTTTAGAAGATATTGAAGTCGAAAATAATAATTTTTATAATTTTTTAGGTTTCTTTATTTTATGAAAGAAAAACAGTCAATTCGATTTTTCTCAACATTTTACCAGATGTCAAAAACGTTATTCTTTTTATAAAATCGTAATTTGTTCGTAAGACATTCGAGGTGACAAATATTGGTTTCAGTTTGTTTTATTTATAAAAAACAAACGTTACCTGATTGTGTTATTAATATAATATCAGTTTAGTATCACGTCACATTATAGAACATACAATTTAATTCAAGTCGCTTGTGTTATTGGTCCTTGAGATATTTTGGGTTAACCGAAATGTTCACTTTTTTAAAATTGATATGGTATAAAAACCAACTATTCAATTTGTTTAAAAGTCCTTTTTGCATCTTTCTGTGTTATTGTATGTACATATTTGTTATTTTTAATTCGATATCTCAACTGGTTCTTTTCATATGAACTAGAAAAAAAGCTTCTTGAACGTACGAAAGCTTTTATTTAGATTTTCGGCACCTTAAAACTTCGAACAATATCAAACTTTACAATTCGACAAATCGGACCGTTTACAATAGCTTCCTATGGGAAGTTAAAAATAAATTACCTTGAGTGTAATTTAAAAATGCTTTCTGTCAAGAACTTTCAAAGCCCATTACAATTTTCAATTACAACTACAAGTAATTGAAATTACAATTACATTTGCATTTGCATTTGTAACTAACATTAATATAGAGCTTTGAAAGTTATTCCACAAAGTTTATATTTCCAAAAAGTAAAAAAATTCTAGATTTTGTATGTGTAACATATATTTTTGCCTGTCATTGAAATTAGTAAAATTTGTAACCCTCCATCAAAAACTATGAAATCAATTTGTCTGCCCTCAAAAGAACAAAAACTAAGTTAAAGAGATTCTTGAAAATTGTTAACAGTTTAAGGAAATAATTGTAACGGCGCAACAGTCCGTTGACACCTAAGTCCTAGTGACTTACAACTCTCAACCATTCCTGTGTGCGAGTACTGTTGTCAGAATTTATCCATGAAAAAAAACTAAAGATGACATAGCCAGGGATTGAACCCAAGACCTTTGGCATGATATAAAATTAACTGAAATATAATAAAATAAATACAAGCCCCAAATTCTTTTTTAACTTGTGTAATTTTAGGATGTTTTTTGTTTAGAATCGAGATCGTATACCCATTTCAAAATACGTTAGCTTAAACATTTATTTTTAAAGTAACTATATTTTTGTTTTGTGAGGGCCAATATAAAATATCTTTATTTCTCTTCACATTCAGACGAAACATAGTAATAAAGTTAACTTAATTTGATGATTACCCGTTGTATTCGATTATACCTTAAAAATTTACATAATTCTCCACCTTTTCTCAAACTTTTTCTAAATGATTCAGACAAAACCAGATAATTAAGTGTACATTTATGAATTTATTCAAGTATGTAGGTATGTACACTTTAAAATACAAGTAGCACTCCAATTTAACAGCCCATTAAATCGTTTAAACTAACGCGAGACGCTCAGTTCCGATTTAATTAACCAGTTTTCAATATTTTTAACTATATCAGCTGACTTAAGTAGTGCAGATTTTTTGATTTTGTTTCTTAATTAATTTGTCTATCCTACTCAAAATCAATAAATAAAATAAATTTTCGCTAAAACTAAAATTAAAAGAAACATTTAACTGCACTTTTAAAAAGATAAACTTGTCTTAAAACCGCGACTTTGCATGTAACTCTTTTAAACAACCGTCAAAAATATCTAAACCTGTTGACTTTCTTTTTATTCATCATCATCATCAGCATCAACTTCAGCGTCTCGTCGGTCGTCTTAGATTGAAGTCCAAGACGAAGTCGTCATGATTATTATTTTTTTGAACTTCGCGAGTATCTTGTGATTGATCCGTTATTTAACGAAAATTTAGCATTCACGCAGATATTTTGTATATTTTTGGGTTTTATGTTTTTCTCTTTGATTTCATATAATCAAGTTCATTATGTAAATATTTTTTTGGATTTGTTTTTGTTTTTTTAGGTTGTTTTTCTATATACACAATATACACACATATAAATGTACTATCAGGTTAAGTGGGGTTTATTCAATTTGTTAACGGATTGTTTTAAAATGTAGATTTGCATTAGACTTATGTTAATTTTGTTCAAGAATTAACCTAACAATATTGTTGCAAATTTGTATCTTTTTTGTGAGTCAGTCTATTCTTGGCCGACCTAAAAATAAAAGAATTCAAACAAGAAATACAACTCTTCAATTTTATTTCCTTGAACTATATGTTTATAGAATTATTTTCATATAATGACAATTAAATTTGACATTTAAAAGAATATAATGTAGAGTTGATGATGTCAAAAATGCATTTAAAATATTAAAGTCAAGCTAAAAAACAAGTTTTGGTGAAAAGATTCATTGGATTTGTGTATAATATGTGAAACATTTTTCGAGATGATTTAAATCGAATTAATAAGTAATAATAAATTGAATGCATTAGGATCGTGAAAAGACAACTTAATAAAAGTCATAATATTTTATTTGGTGCGTTATAATTTATTAAACAAAAGTAAACACATAATCATTTCTTTATAACTAATATTTTTGACATTTAGTTGCATTATTAGACATCTGGTTTTTAATGTGGCAATACTTTTTTTCGGAGTTGGTCTTTTTGACAGCTGTCACTTGATTTATGATAAGTTTGGTTTGCAAATTGTGCAAATTATTAACAAAAATAACACAAGAAAACAATTAATTTGTTAAAGGAAACTTTTGCTGAACGTATTATTTCATGTCATGGGTCCAAAATCAAGCAATTTAACATCCCTGGACTGTTTTGTGAGGTTATATGACGTTGCTTGGCTACGAAGATAAGCCCGAGACTATTGAATATTGAAAGATAACATTTGGCTTGTTATTGTTGACATAAGGCCCCAAAGGGCAAAAAGTGGCTTCATGTCTGGAATTTCTTTGAGTCTGCTGTGGCGACCACTTATTAAAAGTAAATTTTAATACATAATGACGAACCTTTATCATAATAATAAAGATAGATATTTTTATTCAATAATTTTAAGGTTCTTGCCACATACATTTTTTGGTTTAAGGAATAAATAATAAGGCATGACAAAATGTCGTCTGCCCGAGTGACAATGTTATTTAATTTTATATTCAATTTAAAAACTTACAATGTTTATTTATTTTTTCAAGTAATTGATACTTAGTGACTTGTAGCATAATTTACTTTTAGTTCAATAAAATAATAAAAAGGAGAGTAGTTGTAACTTTTAGTTTAGTCAAAACAAAATTACTTTAATTACTTTTACTGAAAAATGGAAATTTGCTTACTTTAAGTTTATTTACAAAATCCAAAGAAAAACATTACTTTTTGTAGACACAAAAGAAAAAGGTAGTTTAAAAATTTTCATCTATGATTCTTCTATAGATCATCGCCTCGGTGGTATATTTTTGGATCAGCAACCAATCTTCTCCATTTAGGTAACTTATTGTTTCGTTGTCGCTTAGATAGCTTTTTCCAAAAAAGAGTCTCCTTAGCTCCTTTAATATTAGATATACACCGATGAAGTGGATAGTGTTTTCGTTCACTCCCATATTGCATAAGGAGCAAATATTAACCAAATCGAAAATTTAGAATGAAACAACAACAACTTGTGTGTGCTACCTTCAAGTTCATAGGCTGGAGTTGAACTTCAATTGTAAATTCGGCAAGCAGCTGCCTTAAAACCTTCTTAGAATTGTAAAAATTAAAAATCTTGACCAGTGTCAACTCTTTCGCCTCATCTCCCTCCTCATACGAATCCAATCGAAATCGTTGGCTTATGAAAAAGAGAGGAGACAATAGAAGGAACCTGAATAAAACAACAACAATTACTTGTGTGTGCTTAGAAAAATGCTAATCGGTTCAGTATAGTTCGATAGAACGGAAAAAAAAAACCTTTAATTGGCTTACAACTTTCATGTGGGTGCGGTGGCATGGCGTAGTGCGTAGTGCACTAGCTCCTCACACACTAGGTCGCTTGTTCAAGCCCAGCTCGGGCAAAAAGTTCTTCAAAAATTAAATTGAACATAAAAGCGATTAAGCACCACTAAAGGAGTCTGATGATCGGGTTGGTCCCCGTGAAATAGCTATAACTCCAGCCTATGAACTTGATGGTAGCACTCCTTAGAATTAACCAAATCGTTTTTGTGTGGCAAAACAATTTAGGTTAAGAAGTTCACCTCTTACTTTAAAAATAGTTCTAATCAATGTCCCTTTCCGTAGATGTCCTCGTCTTTTTATAATTGACTTCCTTTCATTTTCATCCATCGATTCGATAACCTTGTACAGTTTTTTTTTTGCATCTGGAGACTAATACAACCATGTTCTAGAATGATAGGACAATTTTCAGCAAGATCAATCCAATCCTTGTAGAATCCAGTTTTTCGACGCATGACACTTCTCAACATAATATTTGGCAATCGGTTTCGGTCCATATTAATCACCTGTATCAAATAGTCTGCGCTCATCTTCAATGTTGATGCAAAGACAATCGAAAGGCCTGTTTCCAAATGATACATGTACTTAGGCGTACTTAAAGGGAGGAGAAATTCTTCTAAGGAAGAATCGAAGCAAGTTTTAAACAACTTGTATATCCGAACACCCCAGATCTATGCTCCATAAAACAGAACTGCTTTTGCAGTTGCGTTAAAAACTTCATGTTTGGCGTTTGTTGATATGTTGCTATTATTGAAAATTTTCGTTCTAGCAGCATCGGTCTTGGCTTTGGGGTGTAAGATAAACATAATCCTTGTTTTCTTCTCTTGCGGCCCGTCCTGCACCATTTGGAATACCATTATCTTAGATTTTTCCGAATTTACTTCCAGTCCCCATTTTTTACAATAATCATATAGCCTATTGATCGTAAGCTGAAGTCAAGCTGGTGACTCTGCCAAAATGACAATGTCATCAGCATACATAATTACTTTTATTTTTAGATTTAAAACTCCACTCCACAAGGAAACCAATCAACCAAGTCATCAAGAAATGACGCAAAAAACAATGGGCTGAGATTGCATCCTTGACGTAGTCCTCGATTTATTTGGAATTTTTGAAGTGTAAATCTTCAAACTTGCATTAAGGAATGATATTCCCCTATAATTTGCTGTGTCGTTTGGGTCACCTTTTTAAAGTATTGGTCATTTAATAGCCTCATCGAAGCAATCGGGATGTAGAGCAAAACTAAAGATGATATTGAGTGCTTGCCCCAATTTTTTCGGTGGAAGTATAATTGAAGAATTCTGCGGAAATCCCGTCTGTGCTGGCTGCTTTGCCATGTGTGACTCTAGTACCCTTTCTACTTTCAAAACCGTTATCTACGCATCAAGGATATCATCTTCGGCATGTGGTGTCGCATAATTCCATACTAGTTGTTCTGAAGAGATATTTAGCTATCCTGAAAATGTTATCTTTGTTATTAAGAAAACAATTTTTTTTAATAAAAACCAAGTGATGTTTATATTATTGATAAAAAGAAGAAGACAGTGGAGAAATATCAGTTGCGGTTTGAAACGCATATCGTTTTCATGAATTTTCAACTATTTAATAGTCAATTTGACTACCACAATAGTCAATATGATGGCTCTTAGCGTTCTGTGTAATAATATCCGTGGAGTGATGGTTAGTGCGTAGGACTTTCAGAGCGAAGGTCTTGGATTCAATCCCTGCCTGTACCACCTAAAGTTTTTTTTTCACTGGTACTGCAAGATTAATTGACAAATCTACCAAGCGTTATTCTTGTCATAAATAAGTTCGGACGTTTGGATTCGACATAATCCTCCATACTTGAAATGACTCGCACGAAGAATTTAATGAGAGCTATGAGTCACTATACACTGGTTATCTACGGATTTAATTTTCACGTTTTCACTTTCTCGTTAACTTCCCATAGGAAGTTATTGTAATGGGTCCGATTTGTCAAATTGAAAATTTTGACATTTCTCGACGTTTCAAGGTCCCTAGAGTCGAAATAAAAGATTTTTAGAAAGATGTCTGTGCGTGCGTGTGTACGTACGTTTGTACGTCCGTACGTCCGTACGTTCGCGACGTTTTTTTCGTCGTCCATAGCTCAAGAACCAGAAGAGATATCGACTTCAAATAAATTTTTTTACGCAGATAATAAGGCAGAAAGATGCAGAAAGGGCTCTCAAGAAAATTGCGTGGGTGGTTTTTTTACCATAGCAGTTTGAAAAAAAAGGTGAAAATTTTGGTTAACCTTAAATATCTTACGAACCAAAAAAGCTAGAGACTTGAATTAAATTTCTTATAATATATTGTAACGTGATACCAAACAGGTATATTTTTTGAAAAAAATCAATATAACGGTTTTTTTTTATAAATCAATAAAACTGAAAAAAAAAATTTGTCACCTCCAAAATTTTACGACTGAAATATGATTTCATCTCTAAAACAATTTTGTGCAACGAAGAATAATGTTTTTGACATCTGATAAAATTTTGAGAAAAATCTAATTGACCGTTTTTTTTACAAAAAATAAAAACCTAAAAAAAAAATGTATAAAAGTTTGCAAAAATTAATTTTCGACTCAAATATCTTTTCAAAACTTTGAGTTATTGGCTTAAATTCACTTTTATCTTTCAAAACATTTTGTTGTCAACATTCAGTTAAAGTTTGAAAAAAATCGATTTGACATTTTTTGTACAAAAAATTAAAAACAGAAAAAAAATTAAAAAAAGTTCGTAAAAAATGATTTTCGACTCAAATATCTTTTAAAAACTTTGAGATAATAGGTTCTAACTAATTTTTGCTTATAAGAAATATTGTTTTCAACATTAGGACAAATTTTGAGAAAAATCGAATTGAAAGTTTTTTTACAAAAAATAAAAACCTGAAAAAAATGTATAAAAGTTGGTAAAAATTGATTTTCGACTCAAATATCTCTTCAAAAATTTAAAATATTGGCTTCAAACTAATTTTATCTTATAAGAAATATTGTTTTCAACATTAGGACAAATTTTGAGAAAAATTTAATTGACAGTTTTTTCACAAAAAATAAAACTCTAAAAAAAAAAAGAATACTAAAACTTGGTAAAAATTTACTTTCGGCTCAAATAGCTTTTCAAAAATTAAAAATATTGGCTTCAAACTTATTTTATTTCAGATAAAATATTGTTTTCAATATTCAGTAATTTTTATATAAATATCCAACAGTCCGTTTTTTCATAAAAAATAAAATCTACAAAAAATAGTGCTCAAATTTGGTAAAAATACATATAGACAAACTTTTAAGTAAGACAAATCGACAGACGGGATGGGAAGTTATCAGTGTGGGTTGCATCCCAGCCTCTTTTTAACATCAGGAATTCCATGGATTATTGGCATAGACCTAATCGTTCACAGCTCTCTAAAGAAAAAAGTCCAAATGTGTAAAATCACAAGATCTCGGTGGAAATTTTTTAGGTAACTTCCGCGTCAATCCATTTAGTTGCACAAGCCTCCTAAACCTAAGTTGATATGTAAAATACGGTGTAATGTCATAGGTATATGGTCGAATTCAAAAGATCGGCAAACTTGAGTTTATGTTAAGGAAACAATGTTCTAAATTGTCGGTATCAATCCTCCACATTATTATCTTGTCGCAGCAGCTCAAATTCCACGATGCGGACGACTTAAGAAAGCTTTAATTTCACACGCTTTAACTGCAACATTTGCACCATTTTTGTTTTGAATTTCAACATTTTCAATATATTTCATTCTGTTTTTAAGAATGACTTAATATTGACTTGTCAAGTGTCATAAAATGACAGCTTGAAAAGTGACAACCTTTAAAATATTGGGATATTTAAAATCAAGCCTGGTATTGGAAAACAATTTGGAAAAATATTAAATAAACTATTCTTTCTGTATTTAAAAAAATGTCTGCTGAATATTCAAATGAAATTATTTACTTATATATTTTTATTCAAATTCCGTTTAAATGAAAGTATAAAACTTTAAAAGCTTTCAAATTTTAAGAAAAACAAATACATACGTTTTTGTTTGCCTTTTTGACACCTTTCGCACAAAAATGTATCGATCTTGAGCATAAACATTTTATGCAACAATAAATCGAACGTCTTAGAGTTTCTTTTTGCTCCAATTAAATTAATGTAACGTACATACATATGGATGTAACTTCTTCTTTTTCTTTCGACCTTAATTAGCCTATAGCCTCTTTCTTTTATTTTTTTTCTTATAACGTATATTTGTATAAAAATCTAGAGCATTACAAATTATGAATAAAACATAAAGCCGGCAAAATGCTTGAGTTTGGTTGAATGTAATGTAAATTGTTATGAATAAGTTTAAATTTGATATAAAAACACAAAATAAAGGAACAAGAGTTCTTAAACTTGTATGCTTATGATTATGGACGGAAACAAAGCAAAGAAAAGAAGCGTTTAAAAATTTCAAACGCAATGGTCGGTGAAATTATTAACTAGTATATGCAAATAGCAAATTGTAAGACTGACGGGCAAGTTAGGTACTTAAACTTGAGTAACAATTACAATGTACACTATGAACAAACTCAATGCTTATTAGAGCTTTAAATTTATTTTTTTAAGATACTTATGAAGTCGTTGCGTTGTATTTAAGATATTTTCTATTTAAAAATTAGATTGTTCATATTTTATATGCATATTTTTATAATGGAACAAATAGCTAATGGCGTGTAAAATAAAAATAATTTACATTTATTTTGAATTGAAGAGGATACATAAACATTAATAAAGATTTAATAAAATAAATACAAATAGGTGCATGAAGTGAAATTAACCATAAAATTGATTTACGAATATGATGTTAATAAAACCCGATAGGATGTACGAATAGTAATTTTTAGTTTTATTAAGCAACTAAAGCTATGAAATGAGGTTTCTCAAAACAAACTCTGCTAACAGGTTGATGCACTAAAAGTACTTACAGGTTAGGTGTGGCTGTCCAAGATGGAAACGGACACACTTAGGCCAGTTTAATGGCCCATTGTGATACCACATGAATCTTGAAGATTCCTTCAAAGCTCAATGGAACCAGTTCGAGTCCCTTACGAAATTTGAGAGGTTGAATATGCTGATATGATTTAGATCGTTTAGATCGTTAAAGAAGAACTCTCCTAGGTGATTCTTGCGTTTTCGAGCCAGAGCAGGGCATGTGCAGAGAAAATAAAGAACTGTTTCTTCCTCGTCCATACAGCTTTTGCAAAAGTCATTTGAGAATACGCCTAATCTCATGGCGTTCTTTCCCATTAGAAAGTGTCCGGTTATGACACCTATTATCGAGCTTATATGCGATCTACTTAGATAGAGCAGGCACCTTGAACGTTTTAAATCCATTGATGGGCAGATGTTTTTTGTGACTTGACACGTGGTGATGTTGTTCCACCTGGTGCCTGTCGTCCTCACAGCGTCTTGCATTAACAGCAGTTTACAGGTAGCGATTGGTATGCCAGTACTTGCCAAACGTGGTAGGATGGGCTGTACTGTACCGTTCCTGACGAGTTCATATGTCTTACAGTTACCTGGAATTTCTCTATGGCCCGGCACCCAGCAAAGGTGAATATTAAACTGTTGTGCCATCTCCATTAGAGATGATCGACTGTTATAGAGTTTGTAGAGAATAGTACTTAACATCATTTAAAAATTATTCAAGTGAATTTCATGATTTTGGAATCGATTTCTTTCAAGGCCTCGATTGAATTTAATTAATTTTATTGATGTGGGTTTTTTTTGCAATCCAATCTTAATTAAGCTAAGTGCAAGCGATTGTTAGATATTTACAAATAACACAATTTGCAAAATAAAGCGAAAAAGAGGTCAATTTTGAAATGAGAGATAGTAATGTGGACATTTTTATAGAAATACATTCTTTTTGGTCTTTTAGTAACTGTTTGATAAGTTGTAACTTATGAATCGCCAAAATTCGCGAAAACCTATTTTTCATTATTATCAGACTTCTTGGAATGGAAAAGGAAGGAATCAATAAATTTCCAGCTTACTGTTTCTTTTTCCGAGGTGAAACCCTTATTTTATAGGACTTATATTGTAATATCAGTCAGTGATCAGCTATAAGAATATATTCGCTGACAATTACTTTTCAATAAACCAATTTTTCCTCACATGTTTAGTAGACTTTTTTGTCCAAGTCTCACAATTTCAAATTTATCTTGTGGGATTTTACGTCAAAAGATTTTTTTATATGACAATAAAGACAAATATCAGAACCTGTCAGATGTCAAACTTTGTCTGACAATGATGCTTCACGTAACATTGTCGTACAAAAAGTTTACACGATTGGAAGACTTTTGGAATCAAATTGCCATTACAATGTGTGATAATTTTGACAGTTTTGATGAAGCCAACAGCATTTGTATTATTGTACAGCTTGACATTAGAAATTAGAAGTGTTCTTATCCTTAATTTTTCAATTAAAGGCTTATTGCATAATAGAGATAAATCAATGCAATCGAAATTAAAATGTTCTTTGGTAAATTTGTCGAAATTAAAAAAAAATTGCGTTTGTCCATTGTCTTGCTAACTATTATTTACATCTTCATTTTCAAAATGTTTCATATACTTCTTTATTAGTTTTCGACAACTTTTTTAAACAAACTCTTATTTGCAAATACAAATTTCTCTTTGCATATTTCTGAAAAGATATTAAAAATTCTAAATATAATTTGCAAAGTTTATTGCTTAGTAAAACAAGAAGAACAAATACTGTGCAAAATAACAAAAATTCTACTTTTCCAACTTTGAGCTTGGGGAAAATATTTTGGAAAAGAGGAAATCTTTTCAATTCGATAATATTGTCTTGCAAATTTTAGTTTGATAAAACGTAATTTGCAAAGTAAAAGTACAAAGTTGCAAAATGAAAACTGTTTGATAAAACAGGGCTCTGGTGTGATATAAAAAGAATTATTTTCAACTTATTTCAACAGCTTTTTGTAACGAGTGTGCAAATTTTGTTGGCATACTAAATTGGTTTCAATTTTAAGTAAAACGAGCTCATATGTAATTCTTCTAAATCCTAAAATTTTAAAGAAAATATTTAAGAGTTTGAATATTTTACTAACAGGAAAGAACAAGATTATTGATATCTATTCAAATTTTTAGAAAAAAAATAAAATAAGAAAAGGTTATTTTTACAAAAATGAAAACATTAAATATCGAATAGTTTGAAAAAAAATAGAGTTATTTACTTACAACTTCTTTTAAAAAATTAAGACAAATAAAAAAAGTGGTTGGGATGCGAGCCACTTCCCATCCCATCTGTCGATTTGTCTTGCTTAAAAGTTTCTTCTTTTTTTTTCGTGTTGGGTTAAAAAAGTTGTCAGTTGAATTATTTTTACAAATTTTAAACTTACCAGCAATATTTTTTATATAAAGAAATAGTTAAGTTTAAAGATATAGTTTTGTTAAATAGATTTTTAGTCGAAAACAAATTTTTACCAATTTAAGTAGCATTTCTTAAATTTTTACAAATTGGATGAATGAAATTAATTTGAGAGATATCAAGAACCGAACATCAATTTTAACCAAATTTGCGTACTATTTTTGTTAAAATTTATTTTTCTATAAAAAAACGGACTGTTGGATTTTTATAAAAAAAAAACTACTGAATATCGAAAACAATATTTTCTGTGAAATAACAAAAGTTTGAAGACAATATTTTTGATATTTGAAAAGCTATTTGAGTCCTGGGTAAATTTTTACCAAGTTTTAGTACTGTTTTTTTTTTTTGTTAGGTTTTTTTTTGTAAAAAACTGTCAATACGATTTTTCTCAAATATCACTTACTGTTGAAAATAATATTGTTTAAAAGATAAAAGTAGGTTAAAGCCAATATCTCAATGTTTTAAACTTTTTTGTTTATATTTTAATTGTTTTTAAACAAACTGTCAATTCGATTTTTTGCAAAATTTGTCTGAATTTTGAAAACAATATTTCTTCTTATAAGTTAAAATTAACTTTTGTTAAATTTTATTTTAAGTTTTTATTTTTTGTAAAAAAAACTGTCAGTTAGATTTTTCTCAAAATTTTAATGAATTTTGACAACAAGATAAAAGTATTTTAAAGGCAATATTTCAAGGTTTTGGAAAGATATTTGTGTCGAAAATCAATTTTTACCAAGTTTTATAATTTTTTTGTTTCGGTTTTTATTTTTTGTAAAAAAAAACTATCCATTCGATTTTTCTAAAAATTTTACCGAGTGTTGAAAACAATATTTCTTATAAGTTAAAATTGATTCAAATCCATAATTCCAAATTTTTTAAAAAATATTTGCGGCGAAATTCAATTTTTACCAAACGTTTTTTTTTCGTTGCTCGAACATTGTTTTGGAGATAAAATCATTTTATATTCGAAAAATACTTGTTTGGTATCACGTTACATTATATTATATAAAATTTAATTCAAGTCTTTAGTGGTTTTGGTTCGTAAGATATTATGGGTTAACCAACATTTCCAACTTTTTTTAAACTGTTATAGTAAAAAAAACCGCTCATGCAGTTCTTGAGAGCGTTTTCTGCATCTTTCTGCCTTTTTATCTGATAACAAAATTTATTTGAAGTCGATATCTCTTCTACGGACGGACGAATGAACGTATGTACGTACACACGCACAGACATTTTTCTAAAAATCTTTTATTTCGACTCTAGGGACCTTGAAACGTCGAATAATGTCAACATTTTCAATTTGATGAATCGGACCTATTACAATAACTTCATATGGGAAGTTAAATACAACAATAAAAATATGATTTAAAATCATGAAAAATAATTTAAAATAAACCAGCATGGTGTTCAAAATATGCGTTTCGCCCCGATGCAATGGTTGGGCTCATCAGATGATGACCATTGCACCTTGTCTTGACGCATATTTTCTCGAATAAATCGAGAATCCATATAATATGAGCTACATAGAGCTACTGTGAATTATATGGTTGCACTATAAAAATGTAATTTAAAGTTTGTTTTATAAAAATTAAAACCTACAACGAAAATTTAACTGAAAATTAAAAAAAAAGATAGCAAAGATATTGTCTTTAAACTTATATCATTTTACGATGAGAATATAGTATTAGTTTTAGAAAAAAATTTATAAAAATTAATTGCTCGAAAACCTTGAGAGAAAATGAAGATATTGACTAACAACATATTTTATATCAAACAAAATATTGTTCGAGACATTCTTTTAAGTTTTAAAGAAATTGAAATTGGGAGTTTTTTATATAATAAATAAAAATCTTCAAAAGATTATTAAAAGTTGGTTTTCGATTGAATCATCACAGGAATACAAAAAAGAATTGAAATTACACTTTTTTATCTTTTGCAATTGACGCTTATTTTTACAAAAAGAAAACTTAAAAAATGATTTTGGAATCAGTTATCTTGATAACAAATAAACATATTGACTTCGAACCTTGTAAAACTTTTAAGCGACTGTTTCTAATAGGAAAATACAAGACAGACACAGTCTTCAATTGTTTTATTCCACAGGAATTTAATTGTAAATATTTTTCACATAAATCAAAGTCGTATTTAATTTAAATTCTCAAATGTATCTTGACAGAAAACAGCTTAAACTTACAGCTAATTCCTTGACAAACGTTTGTCTTTAAACATTTTTTTTAAACACATTTACAACTCGAGCATTTCTTCACTTTTTATAACTTTCTTAGAACTCTGTGTAAATATATTATTGAGTTTTAAGGGCTCAAATCTTGGTTTATTGAAACAAAGTTCTTACTAATAATTTACTACTTTCGTAGCACCCGGTAGACCTTTTCGACATAAGTACATATATTTCTGACATTATATCAGTATTGATTTAGCGGTAAACAATTTTATCATTGATTTCTGTTTATTAATATATTGGAGATTTAAATTCATTTCCATTTTTATTTTTGATGTGAAGTATTTTGTACTGTTTGTTTTAATGATGTTTTTCTTATTTGATTCTAATACATTTTCGAAGTGCACGCTGTGACTAGACTTGGGTCTATGCTATGGACTTGCTGCCTTCCTTGCAATGTTCGTATAAACATAATGCACGTTAGATGTTTGAAGATATTTCTTGACAAATTGTATACAGTTTGAAAGTTCTTTTACATACAATACACATACACACACATATTATGTGTAGTTTTTTAGTCTAAAAGTAGTTGTCAGCTTTACTTGTCCGCGTCTATATTTTCTAAAAATGTATTATTTTTGCTAAATAAACAAAATTGGTGACTTCAAATTTAACAAAACAATATTACCTGATCATTAAATCGTTTAAAGAATTAGTTACAATGCCTAACCGAGTTCTAATGTCCTAGACCCTCAAATTTAAGAGTCTAATAAATTGAAATTTTATCTGAGACTAGTTCTATTCCTCGAGAACTTGATGGAGAAATGAGAAGAACTTAACCGAGTTACAATTTTTTGAAATAAATCGAGTTTAAGAGACTAGAACTTTGTCCATTATCTGTTAATATTTCAAATTTCCAAGTTCCTTAAATACAAAAATTGTCTTCTTACACAAAAAATTTCGTGAAAATTTTTATCGAATAGCAGTCAGAAGTTATCGGTGTTTGTCGTCTTTTCAAGTTTTGGAGTGACGTCGATTTTGCTCTCAAGAAGTCATTTGGTTCATAAATCAATTTTTCCGTAATGCGAACACTTAAGCCTTTTTTGATTTCGTTTCAATATTCTTACTGCACTTTTCAATCCCCGATTTTCACTCTCGAGAGAGTTCGTTAGGATCTGATTTATTTAAGTACATTTATTTAAGCAATGGATTTTTCCTTTTCTTTCAAACCTCTTTCCCCCATAGTTAATGACACAGAGTGACTTCAAATATTTGAACATATTAAAAATTCAACTCATGTCTGAAACTGTGAAAAATCGTTTTGTTTTATCAAAATTCCTATCTGCATTTCTTAACCTCTTCTGAGCAAATTTATTTAATTCATGCTTTGAAAACCATTTCACTTTTTTATGATCCAAAGTCATATATAATTTCATCGCTTAAGTCATACATCTAAGCATTCACTCTAATTTCGAATTCAAGTCTAGTTTTCGCATCGCATCATTTTATTTGAAGTAAAATATGGTTTTATTTATTTTTAAGTCTTTTTTAGCCATTTCCCTTTTTTTGTACCTTGTTCCAAAAGATCCGGTAGTAGCATCACGTTGATGTTTAAAAAAAAATAAAACTCATATATTTAAGATTCAAAACGCTACTTGTATCGTAGAAAGTTGTTATATTATTTTATCTCTCGATGTAATCGATGCCTGATTACCTTCAGCCACTGCCACATCCAGGTGCTGGAGTAAAATATCAGCCACCATTTGAGCTCTAAATGGAGACATTTTTTCTTTTTAACACCTTCATCATAATGGATGGTATGATGATGATAATAGTGATGTCGTACATTTATTTTAACTAAACTCGCCGTTTGTGAGGAAGTCTTGAAAGACTGTACATAGCTACTTGTATACCTTTTACATATTATTACAATCAACATTCTTCAGATGTTCTCCAAACTTAACTCTTCTTGTTTTTGTATTTTTATTTGTAGGCTGATGTAATACACGACATGAGACCAAGATCCATGGATGGAGTCGTTGACTCAGGAGTTTCATTAAATGGCGATACCGGTTCTAGTCCCGACAGTGAACACATGCAAAATCAACAGGTAAGTTTTGAAAACTCTGTAACTAGCTAATATACCGGTACTGGGCATTTGGTGTGGAAGTATAATCATATAATTCCTTAAGCGATCAGCGCCGCGCGCTCCATTTACATTGATGAACGACGATTAAGGAAATTTTCCACAAAACACATTACATATCAATAACTTGAAGAGCTTGAAAATTAAATGGAAAATATCTTATGCCAAATTATGGACAAAGTAGATAGGTTAAGACGGACACAAATGTATTCATTTTTTAACTGTCACTTTCTTGTCAATCAAAATAAAAATCTCATTTTTACAGATTGATTTACACCTAGACACTTATTTCATCTTTTACTGATCATTAAAAACAAACAGAACTACAAAACAAATCAATTTTTGCTTGGTAAAGAAAAAATGCAGATGCAAAAAGAAAACTGCACTCATAGTAATGGTCCCAAAATGATGCCAACACATTAATTTGTCGCATTGTATGTGCTTAGTGTTGACAACCCTTAAAGTAGTTGATAGCTATCAATCTAAAAGTTTGTTAAAGATATAACAACGCATTTTCATTTAAAAAAAATTAAGTTCACAAACGTTGAATCATTTGACCAATGACAACGGATTTTCATTTGTTATTATTAAACAAATATAATTGTATATACCAGTTTCACATTCATAATTCAATGGGTTCAGTGAGATTCAAGAGTGGTCGAAAGTTTAAAAATGACGTCTCGTAGAGTAACGATTCAAAACATGTGTCAAAAACTGACCCAAAATTTAACGAAAAATGTGTCTTCAAAACATAAACGACATCGATCAGTGAGAGTTCAGTAAGAATCAAGAGTGGTCGAAAGTTTGAAAATGACGTATAGTAGAGTATTGATAAAAAATATATGTCAAAAATTTGACCCAACATTTAACGAAAAATGTATCTTCAAAACATAAGCGACATTGATCAACTGCTCGTTGCTTCAATTGCTTCTAGTCAGTGTCAGTATACTCAAGCTTGATTTCACGATTGTTACATAAACAAACTGAGTTTTAAGGAATTTTTAATCGACACAAAAAGAGGCGAGTGACATTTGAAGAATTTTGTTTTGGTATCTCTCTTTATCCACTGCAATACAATGTTTTGTTTCTTCAAAACATCAAGCACAATAGTTCGCTTCTTAAATAGTACAGCATACTTTTAAAACAAATGTGTTAAATTGCATATCACTTTCAAACCCACTTTTATAGCTGTCATATTTTGACATTTAATAAAAAGTTACTACGCCTTTAGTAAAAATGTCCCAAACGATTTTATAAAGTGTAAAAGCCATTTTTAGCAATTTACTAAGCTTAAAATATGATTAACCTAATTTTAAAATCTTACAATCTCTTAATAATTTGCTAAAGTTAAAATCACGGAATGGCTTCCTTAACTTTTAACAATTTGCTTAACCCATATGACATCCGTACAATTATTCTTATAAGATCAGTGGATTGAATGGTTCAGTCAACTCAACAGTTGGGAATTCCAATTAATAGGTCTGTTTAAGCATATTTGCTCTGTTTATGCCCAAGAACTATGTTTTGACATATTTGGATGCTCGTTTTTTAATAAAAGGCAAATAATAATGTACTAGTTTTCTTTTTAATATTAAAGTGACATGTCTTATAGGAAAAGCCTATGAAAAAAGTCCTTTGTTTGCTGGACTGTCATAATTAAGTCTTATGTCAAATGAAATAGCTTCGTTTTTATGGCTTTTTTGATTTATCAATCTGATAAATGATGCTTTGAATAGAGTTTCAGATCTTATGTAGAACGACATTTAGTTCTAATTCACAATTGATAATTCGAAAACGTCACTTTAAATAAATCTGCAATTTTCTTAATGATTGGTTATTTTTTCTTCGTGTTTCCTTTGCTCTGATGTCAAATCTTATCAAAAAATGTCAGGCTTATTTGAAGCACGTTATAAAAAAAGAACAAAAAGGTATAACCAACAACAAAACTCGCTTACAAGTGCAAGCCCACCCCAAAGAGTTCATTTTCGTCGAACAAGTTAAATTCACAGAGTGACGCAAAGTTGAAATGTTATCTCTTTTCAAGTTAGCAAAATAATTTATTGCATTTAATAATCATTGCATGGTGTAAGCAACACAATCTTTGCTTACTTACAACATATCCACACCGCACCATATTTGCGAATGTTCATTCATTCACAATGATTGAAAATAATATCACTAAATGCAACTTTACCTTTTATCTGTCATAAATACTAGTGAATAGATTATATTGGCATCTCTGTTTAACATCAAATCTTTGTATCTATAAGATTTCCGGTTGATATGCCTGGAAATATTTCTGTGTGTGGATGGCATAATAAATTTTAACCCAGACACTCACTTCAATCGTTATATGCCTCGTTTGGTTTCAAGCCGGCTTGATGGTGGCTGAGTCTAAAAAACAGGTCCACACTCCATACGTCAATTCAAAGTAACCATAAACCGTTTTACTTACAATGATTTTGTTGACAATTCGTTTAGATTTATGGTCATAATCATGTTTTATCCTTATTTAGTTTATATTGTGTCTGGATATGCATCAGAATTATAAATCAAAACAATGTTTTGTTTACTTCTTCTTTCTTTATATGCATCTTTATATTTCGCAATCGTTTGACAGTTCTTTGATTTTGATGTCTTTATTTAATGCAATAGTACTGTTAGTTAAGATTTATTCGACAGAACACAAATCAAAGGTATGTATACATAATACAGTTGTCAAAATGACAAAAACAATATTTTTAGATGTCATGTGCAAGGGAACTGGACCCGCACAGCACAGTATTTTCAAATTGGTGCAATCATATAAAGGGCTGTTTACATCTTTACTAAAAGAAAAATGTTTTCTTAAAAATTATTTGACAACTCAGGAGCATGATTATATTTTCTTCTTTTTTCTAATTTCAGGACTCCCGTCTCAAACGTGGCCATGTATTATCAGAACTTCTCGAAACCGAACGAATTTACGTTACCGAAATGAGTTCAATCCTAAAGGTAAGAAGACCGAATGTAAATTATTTTTTCTACGCCACGATTATTTTCAATAACAATAAACGTAGATTTTTCAATTATAAAGTTTATTAAACCAATTAATAGTCCATTTCTATGAATGAATGTTATTTCCTGCATAAATATGTAGATCAGTTCAATGATCCTCCACTCCGCTGCAACTGTTAGAAAATATTCTTTGCACAAACAAAGAAAACGCATCAAAACTTCTATTAATTATTTATTCTTCCGGTAAACATGAGTACCTGCTCTTTTCGCGTCCGATAAAACTAATGGTCAGTGAATCATCGCGCAGAAATGCATGGATGATTTTAATCTTTTTGGATCTTTAAACAGAAAAATATTTTTTGCACAAATCTAATGCTTGGGTGATTTCTCGAGAAGTAACTGGTGCATCAAGTTGGCAAAACATAGAATATGACTTGGCTTGCATGGTCACATTATAATTGAAGATGTTTCATTCGTGAATCTTTCTTCGACGCGTCAAGATTCTTTGAAGTGTTTCCTTTTTTCCTTCAATTTTTTAAAATGCGTTATGGTGGCTATGATCTTCGAAAAGCTTCTAAAACTCGACGATCGTTTCGACTGAGAAAAGTTCAAAACACTGCCAATAATGTTGTTGGACGTTTCAATACAAAAATCGGTAGCTTTAATAGTAAACCACCAGCAGCACCAGTTTGTGAATCTCCATTGTCCTTCCAAGGATCACTCTTCGAGGATAGCTTCGATGAAATGGAGAAAACATATAAACCTAAAGCAAACTTCAATGCTAATGACTTTCGACCTAAAATTGATTCTGCTGCTGCTGACAAAAGTTACGTTTTCGGAATGAATTTGCTGAATTTCTCCACTGGCAATGTTCTTACAGGAAAATCAACCAAGATTTTTAGCGAAACTAGCTCGGAGCTAAGTGACAGCCTACAACAAATGAAGAATGAACGGAAGACCATCTTTAAAGAACTCATCGAACTGTCAAGTTGTGATGAATCGGTGGAGTATCAGCTGATCAAAGATTACCTCGAATGTAATTCTTATTCGGAGATTGAAAATGATTCGGAATTCAAGGACTATTTGCAGCGAAAAAATTACACTGATATTTTGGAATACCTAGAAGAACGATGCAGTTCTGCAACAACAACGATACACAAGAGTTCGCTGAATAACACAAAGAAGCTTTCAAACCCCAAGAAGTTACCCAACACCGATGAGTGCACACATTTGTGTGCTGCTTGCAAGGAAAGATTCCGATTATGGCGTCCGAATGATTTGAATAGAGAAAATCCCGAAGAACATCTCAAACCAAAGACATTTCTAGCCGCTTACAAAGATATTTACAAATTTTGTTTAGATTTCTTCGATGAAAGCTTTAAAAGTAATCGCAAGAAGGACATAGCACTCAATGATCTTCCAGCATATTCCGAAGAGAAGTACTTTAAGATTCTTGAAAAGTTTGTGACTTCACATGGATTTGGTTCGATTGATTCCTATGTCGATTCGAAATTTGGTCCGTTTATAAGCGCTGAGCTGAATACATTCAGCAGCAGTGGAGGACGTCGGAGAACTGCAAAAAGCAATAATAATTTCTCTTTAGTATATTAATTCAGCTATTCAGCATGTGTACAGCTGGTATTTAAATGTTCTTTTTGGTTATATTTTCAGGGCTATTGTGATCAAATGCAATCGGAAGAGCTGATGCACCTAGTACCAGCTAGTTTACAGGGCAAAGAAGATATTCTTTTTGGTAATTTGCACGAATTGTACACGTTTCATAGTGAAATCTTCCTCAAGGACCTTGAAAATTGTATTTCCACCACGGAATTGGTGGCTTTATGTTTTGTTCAAAGGGTAAGTTATTATTTTTTTTGTTTTAAAATGCATACACAAAAGTCAAATAATCAAAATGTTGTTTGTTTATTCAGCGTGACACTTTCTACCGCCTCTACTCGTTTTACTGTCAAAATATACCTCGATCGGAGCGTTTGCGAGAAACTCTAGTCGATACCCACCTTTTCCTGCAAGAATGCCAAAAACGATTAGGCCACAAACTACCCTTGGCTGCTTATCTTTTGAAGCCCGTTCAAAGGATAACCAAATATCAGTTACTGCTAAAAGATCTTCTGCGATTCAGCGATAGTGGAAGCTGTACGAAAGAACTTCAAAAGGCTCTAGATTGCATGTTGATCGTGCTAAAATGTGTCAACGATTCGATGCATCAAATTGCTATCACTGGTTTTCCTGTAAGTTTTTTTTGACATTAAATCAAGTTGAGCGTGTGGAATGACGGATTTTATTTGCAGAGTGATTTATCACAACAAGGTGAACTATTGCTACAGGATTCCTTCCAAGTGTGGACGGAGAGTAAAAAGGACATCCGGCTGAGGATCAAACCTCAGCAAAGACACATTTTCTTGTATCAAAAGTCGATGCTATTTTGTAAGCAAACCTCAAAGACAGGTCACAATAAGAGCACCTATCAGTTTAAGCACTATGTTAAGGTAAATGATGTTAGATGGCGCTTATAGGCGTTTGTAAGCACATTTATTAAATTTCCCTATTTTTCTATTAGATGTCACAAATTGGTCTCACGGAATCTGTTAAGGGCGATCCGAAACGCTTTGAAGTGTGGCTTCAAGGACGCCAAGAAGTTCACACTCTTCAAGCGCCTACAATTGATGTGAAAAACAAGTGGGTGGCTGAAGTTAAAAGGGTGCTTCTCAATCAGCTCGAAGAGCTCAAGGGTGAAAAAATCAAACAATACGGCCTAAATCATCGTGGCCTACGCCAAACTGCCTCTTGGGACACACCCAACTCCATCATTTCAACACCTCAACGTACAATGAGCTGCGAAGTCTCATCGGAATCAAATCGCAACTCAAATTGCAGCAGCGAAGACAGTTGTCCACCTCACACACCAGGTGTCAGTTCGATCTCATCGACGGAAAAAGAAAATCCAGACGGTTGTGGTTGGAGTTCGGATTACTCCAACAGTGAGGATGAAATGTCAATGATCGAGGATAATTCAACACCGGTAAGTAAAAGTTTTCGAATATAATTTTTTCTCAAAAACAAAATTCTAATTTGTTTCATTTTTTGTTTTTCAAATTTTGGTGTTATGTTTTTTGTTGTGTTTTTTTCATTTTGTTTTTAATTTTTTTATTTATTATTAAATATTATTTCTGTTTTATTTTTCTCGGACTCCTACTCTTCACTTTTCATGCACAAAATCAAAAACAATGCGCTTTAAATAAATTAAATTTAATCTTAAAAACAAATTTACAAAAAAAAATTCAGACATTTTTAAATTTTCTGGCACAATGGGCTTACAATCATGATGGTGGTTCATATCCGCGTGCAAGTAAATCAAATTCTAAATTTTATGTTTCGGTTGAACATTAAATTATAAACAAAAATGTAGAAAGTTAAAATCAAATTAAATTATTTAACTAATAGTACAAAACGAAAAACAAAAAAAAAGTTGTAATTTTGTAAAAAAACAGTATTTCGAGCTGCCATCATAGAGTTAATGCATTTTTGCTGCATTTTAAATAATTAAGCTTTAAAAAATAAATTTGTATAAATATTGTAAATAAATAATAATAATTTAAAACAAAAAAGCAAATTAAAATAATATGTGGATGAGAACTACCTATCTTCTATATCGTATGATCGCGGGGTGCAGTTATACGGTTTTTATTTTGGCCCACTATTTTTCGGTCATTGGTCACTGTCACAATTTTTTGGCAATAAAATGTTTATTTATGAATAAATCAAATACAAAAAAATGTGTGTCTTAAATGCAACTCCATCGAGCATCAATTTTGGAGGCCATCATTTGACATCATTATTTTTATTACGTAAGTTTTAGTTTTGTTTAAACAAAAAAAAAGTAACAACAAATAACTTTAAAAAAGAAAAACATATCACATTTTTACTAACCTATCGCTCAGCGAGCAATGTATTAAAGTAAAATTAGAAAGTAATTAATATATTAGAATTTGCTTTTGCAAGTGTTTTGTGGCTGCAAAATTACTAATAACTAACTTAAACAATGTACATATATTTTTAAAATGCTTTGGAAAATTTTGTTTCAGTAAAAATTAAATACTTACATCGAAAATAGTACAAGGTAAGGGATTCCTAGTGACTAAGGATAATTTTCTTTGAAATCCAATGAGAAGAATTTTTTAAGTGACAACAAGTAATGAAACATCATTTCGATTTTTTAGAATAAAATGATTTTATTTGTTAACAACATAAGAATAATAACAGTTACAAAATCTTTATTGCGTGGATTTGCCGTCTGCAGATTGGTACACTGATTATGATATTGAAATTAACAAACAATTTTTAAATTTAAATAAGAACTATTTTTAAAGAAAAATAAAATAAATCACTAATGATTTACAGCAAATATTAGAAGCTAGCTTTTAATATTCTATCACTATAACTTAGAGCTGTTTTACAAAAAAGTTATAGCTTTTCTGACAATTCATTCAATACATTCCGAACTTGTTCCGTTGAAAGCGTATCTTGTTTCAGGAAGAGTCTGACATCTACCATTAAATTAAATATGTCTTCTCTTTCTGCTGTGTTACATAATATTGCACAATATTGGAAGGTCATCTCGGTGTGGCCTAAAATTAAGCGGAGGAAGTTTTACCCTCGACCTTAGCATCATTGAGATGGATTCTACGCCTAGTTCGTCTCTGAAGTAGTTTGCATGTTGAAGGTTATAGTTGAGTGTACTGTACACCGACCTGTAAAGAGATCCTCTTGCTTCACTTTCATTCTCATTCCTGCAGTTTATATCTGTGTTGGAAATGATCTCGTAGAGTCTTTGTTTCTAGTTTTTGGGAGGCTCTTGGTCTAGTCTTAGATCGGATTTACACAAACGTGTATGATCCACCCAATCATCATACCATCCAACTTTTCTGCTCACTGTTATCATCATGATCTTCTTCAGAAGTCGACCTTCATCTATGTTAAGACCTTTATATACGTAATGTAATCAGACTGTAATTTCAGTGTTTTTATGTATAACGGTGATAATACAGTTTCGATGGTAGTCTGAACATGCGTTTTAAGCAGAAGCGTAAAAGTTTTTCAACTTGATCATATTGTTGACCTCCCCATACTTGCGTTGCTTAAAGCATGATTGATTCTGCAACAGATTCAAAAACTTTAAATTTCCTGCTATGGTTGAGTTTATTGCAGTTTTTGCCTTTGTAAGCTTATCTTTAAGTGATTTTCCATTTTTAAATTGCAGGTGAAGATCACTCCAAGGTACTTGTATTCGTTGACAACTTCAAGTCTTTCGTTATTGTAGTGCCACTTCTCATTTGTTCGTAGTCTGCCTCTCCCTCTATTGAAGATCATGATCTTCGACTTCTCTTGGTTCACCACTAGGTTCCATTTGGCACAGTATTCACATAATCGGTTCATCATCAGTTGTAGCGTTTCCGGTGAATGAGCAAGAATCACTATATCATCTGCAAACAGAAGTGCTTTGATAGTAGTACTGCTGACTTCAATTCCACCAGGCAGGATGTCCATAACATCGTCGATAAATAGCCCAAACAGCAAAGGGCTTAGAGTACAACCTTGCCTCACTCCAATTTTCTTTTCAAACCATTCTGACACTACTTCACCATCCCAGACAGTAGCCCATGTATCTTCCAGCAGATTTTCTATGACTCTTCCAAATTTGTGAGGCATTCCCTTGCAGTACAATTTGTACATCAACGATCGACTGTGTCAAATGCAGCCTTGAAATCCACAAAGAATGCGTATAATTTTCTTTCCCTGCGCTGCAAAAGATTCAGTTACATTGCGAAGTACAAAAATATGGTCGACAGTTGAGTATCCCGCTCTTAATCCCGCTTGGTACTCTTTGAACATATTGTTGTGGTTGATCCAAGATGTAAGGCGCCGTTGTAAAATAGTCGTACAAATTTTGTACGATACGTTTAAAAAGGATATTCCCCTATAGTTGTTTGGATCGGGTTTGGAGCACTTTTTATAGATTGGGAATATCAAAGCTTTGTTGAAATCTTGAGGCATATTACCCTTCTCAAGGATGTCATTGCTTAAGTTTGTTACTGTTTGTATGAGCTCTACAGCGCCGAACTTATAGAATTCACCCGGAATGCGATCCAACCCTGGTGCTTTGCCATTTTGCAGATCTTTGATCACCGCATTTGTTTCTTTCGCTCTTATTTGTCTATCCAGTATGTCGTATTCAAAACAGGGAGAAGCAAATTTAATGGAGTTTATTCAGCTTTGTGGATTTAACAGCGTTTTGAAGTGAGAGCACAATGAAGATGCATTTAAGTTTTTGCTTATGGTGAGTCTCATTCCTCATTTCGAAGATATTCCCCAAATTTTCATTTGACAGTTCTACCTTATCAATTGGGCAAACTTTGTTGAACAGACCTTCTCCATCAAGTGAAGTGACTTTACGAGCATCATTTGCAAACTGCTCTAAATTTAAATTCTCTACAGATATCTATTATAAATTTTGTGCTCTGAAGTCTGTAAGTTTTACTCGGCTTATTTGATTACTAAAGTAAATTAACATCCAATTTTCAATAACCAATTTGGAAAAACTGTTCAATTTTGGAACAAAGATCAAAAATTCCATTTTCAAAACAAAAATAAGTAATTCGCATTCAAATCAGTAGTTTAAATCGCAAAAATGTCTGTAAAAAATACATGAGACCAAAAATGTTGTTTCTCGTGAACTGATGATTTTTGAACAGAATACAAAAGATGAAAAATGCCAGTTTTCAAAATTTGTTCAGTTTAAAAAAAATTGTTGATAAAGAAGTTTTTCTTTTACCGGGAAAGGATAATGTACTTTTTTTTATCGCACCAATTCAACTTTATTTTACATATGAAGGACAAAGTGATTTGTTCCTTTCGCTTCTTTGTTGAAAGTCCGGTAATAATTTGATACCTAATTTTAAAACAATGGCTAGTCCGACTTGAGTCCAAAATCTAATAGAAGCTTTTCAAAGTTCCAACGAGGTTTGTAGTGTTTTATTTCCAATCATTCCTCTACTGTCAAATTTTCTTGCATAGAACTTATAATAAAGCCCTTGTAGCTATTATTGAAAATTTCTGTCATTGGACAAATAGGAATCAACATTTTCTAATTGAGCATTTGAAGCTAGGTAGCAGTTATAGCTTTCATTGAAACAAACCCCGAAAATGAATATTTGACTGTGTTTCCTTTTAATTAGACTTCTAATTATGTACTGATCGATTGGAAATCACTTACATTTTTAGGGGTCAGTTATAGCTATCATTGAAATCGATTCGGAAAATTTTCGAATTGATATTTGACGAAGTTTCCCTTCGATTAGAAATGAAAATTATATACTGATCCATCGGAAATCACCCAAAGAATTTTTTTTTGTGGAAAAAACGTGCAAAAATGTATTTTCCAGTGGGAAATTCATTTTCCTGAACAGCTGATACTTTTATGTTCAAAAGTGAAACGAATCGTTCTACTGATTTGTGTTTCAATTTCACAAAATTGCAATGACAGATTTTTGTCACTAAAGGTTTTTCGGTGGATTACCTACATTCAGGACATTTTTTTCAATGACGGATTTAATGAAAGCTATAAACGACCTGTCAAGAACATTCCAATGTTTTTTTTCAATGATGAAAACCTATGATAGTTATAACTGATGCCTTACTGATTTGTGTTCCGATTTTACACAATTCCAATGACATACATTTTTAAATGAAATATATAAATGAACAAATTCCAATGATTGGTTTTAATGATGAAAATCAATGATAGCTATAATTGGCCCATTAGATTTGATCATTGGAAAGATTACTGACATTTGGGAATACAAAGAAAATGTTAAACGGCTTTTAGTGGAACGAGTTGTTCTAAATCAGCTTTTAATGGGAATTGCTACATTAAAAAATTAATAATTAACTAAAAGAAAAGTTTTGAACTTAATAAAGTAGTTGTTTTTAATTGAAAACATTCTACAACTAAACGGTGATTTTTTAAGAGCTTGAGAACTTTTTAAAAAAAAAAACGCATAAAATTTGCAAAATCTCATCGATTCTTTATTTGAAACGTTAAATTGGTCCATGACATTTACTTTTTGAAGATAATTTCATTTAAATGTTGACCGCGGCTGCGTCTTAGGTGGTCCATTCGGAAAGTCCAATTTTGGGTAACTTTTTCGAGCATTTCGGCCGGAATAGCCCGAATTTCTTCGGAAATGTTGTCTTCCAAAGCTGGAATAGTTGCTGGCTTATTTGTGTAGACTTTAGACTTGACGTAGCCCCACAAAAAATAGTCTAAAGGCGTCAAATGGCATGATCTTGGTGGCCAACTTACCGGTCCATTCCTTGAGATGAATTGTTCTCCGAAGTTTTCCCTCAAAATGGCCATAGAATCGCGAGCTGTGTGGCATGTAGCTCCATCTTGTTGAAACCACATGTCAACCAAGTTCAGTTCTTCCATTTTTGGCAACAAAAAGTTTGTTAGCCTTGAACGATAGCGATCGCCATTCACCGTAACGTTGCGTCCAACAGCATGTTTGAAAAAATACAGTCCAATGATTCCACCAGCGTACAAACCACACCAAACAGTGCATTTTTCGAGATGCATGGGCAGTTCTTGAGCGGCTCTTCACTCCAAATGCGGCAATTTTGCTTATTTACGTAGCCATTCAACCAGAAATGAGCCTCATCGCTGAACAAAATTTGTCGATAAAAAAGCGAATTTTCTGCCAACTTTTCTAGGGCCCATTCACTGAAAATTCGACGTTGTGGCAGATCGTTACGCTTCAGTTCTTGCACGAGCTGTATTTTATACGGTTTTACACCAAATCTTTGCGTAAAATCTTCCATGTGGTCAATTAACACAAACCCAATTGCTGCGAACGGCGACGAATCGACATTTCACGGTCTTCAGCAAAACTCTCAGAAACAGATGCAATATTCTCTTCTGTACGCACTGTACGCATTCGTGTGGTTGGTTTAATGCCCAATAAAGTAAACTGAGTGCGAAACTTGGTCACAATCGCATTAATTGTTTGCTCACTTGGTCGATTATGTAGACCATAAATCGGACGTAAAGCGCGAAACACATTTCGAACCGAACACTGATTTTGGTAATAAAATTCAATGATTTGCAAGCGTTGCTCGTTAGTAAGTCTATTCATGATGAAATGTCAAAGCATACTGAGCATCTTTCTCTTTGACACTATGTCTGATCCCGCGTGATCTGTCAAATACTAATGCATGAAAATCCTAACCTCAAAAAAATCACCCTTTACAATCCTCGTACAGCTTGAAAAGGTGGTTAATTACAACCTTAAAATGCTTCAGTTTTGCGAAGTGTGAGTGCAAAATGTTCACTTTTTTAAAAGTGTTTTCTTAAAGTGCGTTTCGTTTCAGGTTTAGTAAGGGGCCGGTTATAGCTACCAGTAAAATCCATCATTAAAATTTGAAACAGGAGGAATCTGATGAGCGTTTATAGCAATCACTAAGTTTTGTACTGTTGCTTTCATCAGTAAAACTTTTAATGTTGTTATCGGAACAGTACAAATTTGGAACACCAACAGTAAAACGAAATGGAATTTTGTTTGGCTTTTGGCAATCAGCTGATCAGTAAAATGAAATTTCATCATTAAAAAAATTAAAATGGATTTATAAATTAAATAAAACTTTAAACGCATTTTGTCTTTTTGAAAAAAATACTTGAATATAGGATTCATCTTAATGCATCAATCTTTTGCTAGAAATAAATCTGTAAATGTTCAAGAACTAAAAAGAAAAAAATTACTGAGGGATTTTATTGAAAGCTGTAACCGGCCCCTTATAGTGTAATGTTTACTTGTCAGATGTCAAAAGTGACTTACAAAATGATCCTATATAAAACAAAATGTTGGTTTTTATCTACTGGCTCTTTATTTGAGAAGCGAAATTTTGTATCTGAGGCTGTCAATGTCAATTAAAAAAAAAATAGGTGGCGCCTAGTGACTTACAACTCTCAACCATTCTTGTGTGCGAGTACGTCAGGAATGGAAGGGACCTACAATATTAGGCCGAATCCGAACGGCTAATTTGAGAAAGCACTTTTCCTGACAATAATTACTCTTGAACGATATGTCAATTCCTCGCAAGAGGCAGAACCGCAAAAACAGTGTCAATTGTTAAATGAAAAAAAAACTTTCAGTAATACAAATTAATGAACACAAATTTCAAGCTTTGTTCGTTTTGTATAATCCATCAGTATTTGTAAAATCTCAAAAATATACACTAGTTTGGCAATAAATTAAAAATAGCTATGGTAATTGACAGTTGAAAAAAAAAATATTGTATTGTCAATTTTGATAGAGCTGTTATCATGTCTGATTTTTTCAGTGATGTAATTTCGCTAAAGCCCCTTGTATTCAAGAATTCAGTGGATATTAAAAAGTTTGAATGTTAATGTATCAATAACACTGATTTTGAACAGTGCCTAATTACTAAATTATCGACACAATTTCTGTATGCCTATGTTCTTTTTTCAAACAGTTTGCTTAAAATTGATCAGGGTTTTATATTGAAAAACTAAAGTAAGTTGTATGCAACTTAAAGTTACTTGAAGTTGCCACTAAATTGATATTACTTGCAACCTTACATTTTTCAAAACATGAAAATATCGCTCTTCCGTTTGCAATGGACATGGCCAGTAACCAAGCTATTCCAACCATTGTTTTGTGATTTTTATTGCTCGATTCAATTCAAAAATTCAATTATAAAACGTATTAATTTGCCGACTAAAAATATTTTCAATTCACTAAAAAGAAAAAAATCAAATCAGTTGCTTTTTTTGGCGATCACCTGGGATCAAGACAACATGAAATATATCAAGCAACCCAAAACAGTTTTGAACAAAAGTCGACTTTTTGTAGAATAAGAATTATCATCTGGTGTTGCAGAAGAAACCAAGTGGCTTAATAGAACATTAAGATTTTATAGAGCCCAAGTGGTTCTTGTAATAAAATGATATTCCAAATTCTTTTCCAAGGTTCATAATTGTTTAGTAAACTACTTTTGTCAGTTATCCATAACCCACAACAGTTTTACTTACTTACTTAAGGTGGCGCTACAGCCTCACCCAACAAACTTCTCCATCTAGCTCGGTCCGTAGCTAGATGTCTCCAGTTTCGCTCTCCAAGTTGTGTGAGGTCACTTTCCTCTTGTGCGCACGACCTGATCCTCGGTCTTCCTCTACTGCGCTATCCTGTGGGTGTGTATTCGAAAACTTTCCGGGCCGGAGCATTGGTTCCCATGCGCTCTACGTGACCCAGCCATCTTAGTCGTTGCACTTATACCCTTCTGGCTAAGGCTACGTCGCTGTACAGCCCGTACAGCTCGTCGTTCCATCTTCTCCTCCAATCCCCTTCGATGCATACGGGACCGTAGATCACACGAAGAACTTTTCTCTCGAAGCGACCCAAGGTGCTTTCATCCGCTTTTGTCACAGTCCATGCTTCTGCACCGTATAGCATAGGGATGATAAGGGTCTTATATAGCAACACTTTGGTCCCTCGAGGGAGGACTTTACCACTCAATTGCAAGAGTTATTCTGCGTTTGATCTCAGCGCTTGTGTTGTTTTCTGCGTTTACAGCGGAGCCTAGGTAGACGAAGTCCTTGAATACCTCAAGGTTACGTTTGTCGATTGTGACGTTTTGACCAAGACGGAGGTGTTGTATGTCCTTTATAGACGACAGCATGTAAATACTTTGTTTTGCCCTCATTGACCGTTAAACCCATTTTTGTCGCCTCTGCCTCAACACTTACAAAAGTCCAATTGACGCGGAGTTCTTCCGATTATCTTAATTTCATCAGCATATGCTGACTTTTGAAAGATAGTGCCTCTAGTGTTGACGTGTGAGCTCTGCTATTTGCTTTCAAGTATGATTTTAAAAAACCACATGACAGCACATCACCTTGTCTAAAACCTTTTTTGACATCAAATGCCTCGGTGACCTTGATAGAGCAGCGTGCATTCTCCATCGTCATTCTGCACAAACGGAAAAGCTTGGCAGGTATGCTCTGTAGAGCTCTTCCCTACGGATTCTGTCATACGCGGCTTTAAAATCGATGAAGAGATGGTGGGTATCGATTTTAAGCTCCTGGGTTTTTTCCAAGATTTACCGTAGTGTGAATATTTGGTCGATAATGGACTTTCCTGGTTTGAAGCCACACTGATAAGCATCTATCAGGTTGTTGATGATGTGCTTTAGACGTTCACATATTACGGCAGAGAAGATCTTATAGGCGATGTTAAGAAGACTGATTCGTATATAGTTGGTGCAGTTTAGAGGGTCTCCTTTTTTCAGGATCGGGCAAACAATACTGAGGTTCCATTTATCGGGCATTCTTTCTTGCGACCATATCTTACAGATAAGTTGGTGCATGCTCGTAACCAACTTATCTCCAGCTGCTTTAAAGAGCTCGGCATTCAAGCCATCTGCTTCAGCGGCTTTATTAGGCTTCAGCTTAGATATTGCAACCTTTACTTCGTCTAATTCGGGAGGATGGGATTGTTGGATTTCGTCGTCTAAGTTGAATGGATCATCCTGCCTGACAGCGGAATTCGGTTCTCCGTCGCCGTTATACAGTCTAAAGGATTGTTCCCACACGAGTTTTATCTTGAATAATATTCGCACTTAATCAATTGTTTCCAAAGGTAAAAGGTTTCATAACAACCAGATCTGACTTTTCAGATATCTAGCCTGAGGCCGACCGGCCATTTCTTTGTAGATAAGAATATGAATTTTCGTTACTAATAGGGTTTGAACTTTAAAGCTTTATTTTCTAGTTCTTAGGAGGTATATTTTTATGCAGGAAGAGAAATCATAAATATTTGCAATCTAATTTGTGTGCACAACTTCAGTATTTAAAATTAATTTTGTTTACTTTGTATTTAAATTTGATTTCAATCTAAATTCAACGAATTTTATTTTATTTAAATTTATTCTTTTACTTAAAACACAAAAGTAAAAAAAAAATAACAGCATCTCACAAAAACATAATATTAACACAATGCTTGCGCTTTATCGCTCGCTTAAACTCATATCACTAACTATACACTAAAATTATTCTAAATAATTATAAATAATACACTTTACGTATAGGATACTCACAAATCACAATCAAATAACAACAAAATTATCATTTATACTATTTGTTTAAAAAATAAATACAAAATATATAAATATTATATGTTTTCACTCTTAACACTAACCAAAAAATAAAAATAGGGCAGTAAGTTTATTGCTTTGGCTGACTATAATGCAATGGGTCATTCTGAGGTATCAATGCGTGAAGGTGATGCAGTTGAATTGCTTAAAGTCGGCTGTGCTGGATGGTGGTTTGTTCGTATTTTAGGTAATTTCTTTTTTAAGAAATAAATTAATTAACTTGCATTTTTCTTTAGTTTTTGTTTCGTTTTTATTGTCTATCAAATTCGCACATTTTATTCATGTATTTTTGTTTGAATGTGATCTCTTGTAATGTCTTTTCCATCTCACTTTTAAAATATTTACGTAATATGTACTTGATGTTATTTATCTATTTTTGAATCACTTATATTTCATCTAAGGATTTACATATATTATAGACATAGTGTTTTTGTAGTTATCCTTCGGTATTTAAAGTTTTTGATATTCTTCTTTTCTCGAAAAAAAATATACTTTTTATTACTTGTAGTATTCATGTTTGTAGTATATATTCGTAACGCAAGTCTTAATATCTAATTTTTCGAAATAATCAACTTTGAAACATGTTATTTCAACAGATCACTTAAGTGGCGCCCAACGCGGATTAATACATTTAATTTTCAAGTCAAAGAAATAACATTCGGAGCTGTCTTTGAAATTATTTTTTAATATTTGAAGTAAATATAACAATATCAAGAAATGCCACCGTCGAAGTATTTATAAGAAAGAATAATAGTTTTCTTAAATGGCGCCCAACATATAATTTCTCATAGTTTTGTTTTAGTTGGGAAAAGTGAGTGGTACCCAACCACTCTGTTGTTATAAGATCCCTTTTTCGTTGGACAACTATTACTTTTTGAAGCCTAAATCCTCAAAACAGCAACATACAAAAATGAGACATTTAACATCAACATTTAAAAGTCAACAATAATAAATAACGGGCATTTTTTTTAGACGTGTGGTTTTCAATCCTCCAATACTTTAGATCGGACTTGTATTCGTTTTGACAGCTGTCACTTGGTCAATGCTTAGTTTGCCTTTTAATAATGAACATTGTTTGCTAATTGTGCAAATTTATTACCAAAATAATGTTTCCCTGAACGCGATACAAAAAAAAAACAATCAGTTAATTGAAGTAAACTTTTAACGAACGCATAATCTTCTTCGTCGTGGTTTGTGAGTTAGCCTCAGATCCTGCGATTTAACATGGCTGGAGTCATTTTTTTCTTAAGTTATGTGAAGTTTCTTGTCTACGTAGATAAGCCTGATATAATTTACGCCTTGAAAATGAATATATTCGGCGAGTTATTGCTAACATACCGCCGCCTCTACTTTGGTCCTCTCGATTGAAATTTATTCAAACCAGTCGTGGTGGCCACATGCCTAAAATCATTTTAAAAATACAATAGCAAGCCCTTATCTTCATAAAAATTATTATTAATTATTGGTCATAACCTTCAATTATTATGCGTTTTATGTATTCTTGAAAACCACACATCTGAAGAAAAACACTAAAACAAATTATTCAAATTAGATTACCTTATCAAAAGAAAATGTAGTTTTATTTAAGAAAATAAACTCTTGTTAAGTGGCGCCCAACACTAAGTTCTTCAACCAGCTGCCTTCTTTTTTAAATTAATCTTAAAAAAGATACAAATAACCTCAAGAGAAAACTCAAATGACAAATTAGATAAGTTTTAACTCTCTGCAACTCAATTACAATTACAAAAAAAATAATATTTAAAAAATAAAACAACAATTTCTAACTTCGCATGTACTCGTTATGTTTTCACAAAAAACTCAAAATACTTTAACCACAAATTAACCTTCATTTAAAACAAAAAAAGCTAAAACAAAAACAAATTTCAAAAATTACCTATAAATATTTTCTTATAACTTTCAGATACCAATTCAGAAGGTTGGTCCCCAGCCGCGTACTTGGAATCAGTCAATCGAAAATCATCTCGAAGTTCGAGTCGGAATCAAGAACGAGCAGTGAACAACTACATGAATATAATCTCAAATTAAATTTTAAAAAAACCTACAAAATATTATCAACCTATCTCAAAATATCTAACCTGCCCATAAGAATATCTTAACAAAGAACAAAATTTTCTCTTTTCGATGAATTTGATCGCGTTTAACAACAACAACAAAAAATTAAAAAAATAATACAAATTCAAAGAAGGCACGTTTAAGGCCTCCACAGAATTACAAATAAAAAAAATAATTAATTTATAAAAAAAAAAACGGAATATATAACTTTCTCTCTAGTCTTTTATAACATTACAAATAAATTATGTATAAAAACATAAAACTAACAAAATTTTGCCCCGCAATTTGTGAATTAATTGATTTTCTAATCGAAAAATAATCAACTAACACTTTTGTGTGGCTTTTCTTATTTTTTTTTTAAATTATATTTTTGTCTTTTTGTAAATTATTATTCTTATACTATCGTTAAATATAAATATACCTTTGTAATTGTAATTTTATAAGAACTTTCTTAAACAAAACAAAAACAAATTATTTATTCCCGAGTCTATAGCCTAATGTATAAGTCGAAATTGTATAATTATTTAAAATTAAAACAAATAACAAAATAATTTGTAAATCTCTAAGAAACAATACAAAAAAATATTATTTAATTTCTTAAAAAATAAATTTTACATAAATTATTTGAAAATGAAAAACAAAAATTCTCATTCTTATAGCTAAGTGAAAAAAAAATAAATAATTGTACATTTTATTTTTAAGAAAAAAAAAACAAGAATTGTTTTATTTTTATATTTAAAAGAAAAACAAAATAATTAATTAATGTGTGTTAAGGCAGTTTTTTTTAATCAATTGTTGTGTTTTATTTTGTAAATTATATAAAAGGAAAAAAGTTTTGGTTCTTTTTTTTTGTTTTGTTTATTTTATTTAAGGAACTAAGTTTTAATATTTAAATTATTGAAATTGTAGATTTAAATTTAAACTAAAAAAAAAACAAAACTCAAATTAAAATACATCAATAGTTAAATATGCAATAAAACACTTAATTGGTAAATAAAAGTGTGCTTATAGAGGAAGACGTGAAATAAAATTAAAGCCTATGTTAAAAATGTTTTCGTTTTTATTTGACCTATGATTGACTTATGACTACTTCTAAGTATAATTGACAAGTCAAACCTTTTGGTACAGAACATAGTATATTTATATGTAAACGTAAATACCAGTCGCGTCACTAAAGAATTGAAGTTTAAAATGTTTTAAGGCCTACTTTATTCTTAAATTGGATCTAATATTTTAATAGGATATAACTGATTAATTTTAAGTTTTCAAGAATGAATTTAATCCGCGCTTAAGTAAAATTACGATTTTCTTAACATTTAAAGTAAATTAAAAACTTTATCTCTTAGATACAGATTAAACCATTTTAGAATCTCACTTGCTTTTAAATCATTGGCCTTTTCTGTTTTATGTAGGGCAAGTGAAAACTAATAAGTATTTTTTGGAAACAAAATTAAACTTAATATTAAAGATAAGGATTATAGATTTTTTTATAGTAAGCGCAAACTCAAGGAGATAATACTAGCATTAAATTCCATGCGGTTTCTTATTCCCCATTGTATAACGTTGTTAGGTCAGAATTCAATGAGCTTATCATATTTTGTCGTTGCAGTTCCACATCCGAAGAAAAGGATGTGAATCTGAAAACGAATATGAAAAGCTAAGAGTACTATCGTCAGCGAAACAATGTATTGGATTAGAAGTTGCAGACAGGAGATCATTAATACAAATGAAAACGAGTGTTGGAGATAGAACAGAGCCCTGGAGCATAGCAGCATTTATTTTGTGATTTTCAGACTTGAATGCATCCAACACATCTTTTATTGAACGATTCGAAAGGTAACTACTAATGCAATAAAGGAGGGATTCATGAAAACCGAAGGCACGCATTTTTGATAAGAGAGCCTAATGCCAAAACCTATGAAATGCTTTCGAAATATCAAGTGTAATAATCTTACTTTCTCCAAAACGATGTAAAGATTTGTTCCGTACTGTTCGGTGAGATGAACCATGAGATCACCAGTGAACCTATTGCTACGAAAGCCATATTGTCGGTAATTAAGAAGCTTTCCATAATCGAGATATTTCGTTAGCTGATAATTAATCAGCGTTTCCTTGCCATTAGAAAGAATTGACGTAAGTGCAATCGGTCGTTAATTAGACGGTAAGAAAGATTCGCCTTTTTTGGAAATAAGCTGAACAAATTTGGTTTCCCATCCGCTCGGAACGAGACCTGAGCAGTAGGTGAGATGAAAAAGTTCACGCAGTGGTTTTGCCAGCGTTGAAGAACACCTCAGAACAATAGCGGGGATACCATCTGGACCAGCGGATTTATGTATGTTAAGATCTTTTAGGACTCTCGCTACAGTATGAGTCCGAAAAAAGATTAGCCCCATAGAATCTTTAACTCCCTCAAGTACAGTCGGAGTCATAACACTCACTGGCAGCTTTGATTTTGCAGCGAACTGCCTCACAAAGAGATTAGCTTTCTTTAAAGAGCTAACAAATGGAGTGTCATTGACGACGAGGGTAAGAACCGAGGAAGAAGAAGAATTCCTCATATTTTTTACAAATGACCAAAAATGTTTACTGCCTTTGGGACATTGCAGTATTTTTTTTGCCGTAATTGTTGGTCATGTAAAAAATTGGTCTGTCGAATATGAGCGCTGCAGGCCTTCCTGGCTTGCTTGAACATTCCTGTTTTCCTCAGCTGGATTGTCTTTAAAAAAAATGAAAGTCGTTTATTAGTAATTCTTCGAATTTTAAGAGGTGGATACCTCAAAAGCTTGCAATGAGTGATGAAGTCGCTTTCGAATTCGAACTAAGCCCATTTGAAAACCTTCCGGAAAATATATTTCTATGACCTAGTTGACCAGTGTTAGCTAAGAAGTATATTCTTGTATTGGAGTAAAACTGATCAGAGCCTTAAAACAGCCAAAGCTAAAACATCAGTAACTAGAGATTTGTAAAATTTAAATAGTTAGAATTCACTACAAACATACGCTACTGGTTACACAAGCAATTTTAAAAACAGGTGATTACTATTTCCCATCGAGATCTTGTAATTAAACACCTTTACTTTGAAGACACCTGGAATATAAGGTCTATCCGAATGTTTAACAATGATTTAATACCTTGAAGATGGAATTCGTGAAGTTATCGGGGACATACATCCAGCAACAAATCTGCAAATCGTACTTCACAAATTTTAAACTTCTCAAAACACAAGATTTCCTGATTTAAATATTTTCGTATTAATTCAAGATACTTGGAGCTATGAAGTTAGTTAAGAAATAATAAAATCTAATAATAATGAAGAAAGTTTTCTACAAAATACATTTCAAATATTGTACATATGTATTTAATGTGGAAATACGATGTCTGCTTACAAAAGATGTCATGAAAAATTTCTTGGAAAATATTTGGTGTAGACGTCGCAGCCATTTGGCTGATATCGTTTTTGAATCTCTTGTTGAAAAACCCTTCTACCATTACGATGAGAAATCATTTACTAGTGCTTTGAAAAGTTTTATTAAAAACATTTTTCTTTCTTAATTTGTATTTTGGCCTGATTCCAAACCTTGGCTCTTACAATACATTTTATGTTTGATTGTAATAATCTTTTTAAACAAATATTAAATATTTTGTTTCTACTACATTCTCTGAAATCAAAATACCAAGTTATCGATATTTTTCTTTGTCCTTTCAACCTGGCCCTTGGATTTCGTATAGTTAAGTTTTCTTCATTATCTCTTCGTACTGTTTTCTTATAAAAATGTTAATGTTCTGCGTCAATTTAGAATTAATAACCGTTAAGTCAGTAAGTTGGTTAACATTTTTTACCTTAGGGACATTATAGTGTACTTCTTAGACACAATCATTCAAATAAGATTGTTGTTAATTGCGGTGTACCTCAAGGTAGCCACTTGATCCCACTATCTTTTGTTTTATTCAATAATTACCTCTCATCTTTCTTAATTAACTCTTCTTTCAGACTGATTGCAAACTACTTCGAAATGTCCAACTATGTTTTTGGGAATGGTACAATACTAATCGTTTATTTTTAAATATTTACAAATGCAAAACAATGCGTTTTTCTTGCAAGCATGATTTAATTGCTTTTGATTATATGTTAAACTCCTCGTCTTCTCTTGTTACTACAATGTCCACTCAAATAGGATTTTAAGTGTCCTCTCATAATATTTTACCTTCGTTTTCTTTCTTTAACGTGACCTGCATTGGGTTAAGAACTAGATTTCCACTACGTCCCAATTTTAGCCGAAACTATTCAGCTAGTTAGTAGAATTATAAGTTGTTTAATATTTTCGAAAAATACTTAAATATTTACTTCGTCGGCCTTGCCAATGAATCAGGCATCTTTGCCACATCCGGAATCCAGGTCGGGCTCGTTTATTTTGTATTGTTGTTAGTATTTTTAAATTATACTTTAAAGTAAATGTTACGATAGGCTTTAACGTACTGTTTGCATGACAACACTTAAGATTCCAGTTCTCCATAATTCTTGTCCTCAGCGCCCCAAAACAGTTTTTAGAAGAGAATTTCATTTAATATTTGACTACAAACAAAAACGACAACTTTTTTTTTAATATAAGTTAATTTTCTTAAAATAGTGTTAAGTAAAATAAGCAATATTTTCATACGTGTCCCCCTTGTGGTTGTGAAAGTCAATCAGCCAGCCCTTAACTTTTTTTCCCGATTTTTGAATCCCCTCTTCTCAAAAGTACTTAGAGGGGCAAAACCCATATTTATTACCGGCTAATGGGAGCTAATTGCAGAATTTGTCTTGTCTGATGTTTTTATCTGCGTTTGGCAGTTACAAAATTATGTTTGATTTAAATTTGTGATTAAAATAGATGTTTTGAGTTTTCTCTGATTGTATCATAAATTAATTTTTTGCTAAAATATAAAAATTCCATTATAAAAGACACTTTATTAGATTTTAGATTTAAATAGCCAAAAAGATCGTTGATCTCAAAATTATTTTTTTCATTTCCTCTACCTCTCTGTCTAATCTCATTTTAAAGAATTATTCTTATTTAAATAAAAAACAAAATAAAACTGATCTACCAGGCAAGCATACTTTGTAGCAGGTATTAATTTCGTAACCCGCTTTTGCATTCATTCTCCCTTCAAAGAAAAGTTGGTTCTTTCTATCACACCATGCCGATCGCGATCACCCACACTACTTCCTTAACCACTCCCAATTCTTTCAGTCTTTTTTGTTATCAAAAACTCTCCTTTAAAATATCATAGTCAAAGAACAAGATTACCAGAAATAAGAACAAAACAAAACAACTATTACTGTGCTAAAACTACAGCTGTGCCACATTTTTAAAACGAAATATGAAACAAGACAGAATAAACAATAAATCTTTATTCTTTTCACATGATAATTCCGGACTGGTCTCCCAAATTAAGAAGAGAAGGCTATAGCAAAATAAAATTAAAAAATATTACAAAAAAAAATAAGTTTTATTTTACTTCAACTTAATCTTTAGTTGTAAGACTTAAAAATTGTGTAGAGACATTTAACAATTTGAACATAAAATAAAAAGAACAAAACCAAAATTATATTTGTTCCTTGCTTGGCAGCATGATCGCCTGATACACAAAACTTAAAAGAATTGCCACGTGAATGGGATGTTTGTGGGCTGGAAATCGAATGCTTTTTTAAATATAATTAATCGTCAACTTGCACTTTTTAGCAAGTTTAAATATGCTATAGCTCTTCCCTCTGCATCAAAAAAGTATTCTCTTATTCATAAACAATGTACTAGGTGATCATACAACGTAGCAAGGATTGTTTTCGCTAGCTGTCAATAAAGAAGGAAGGGAGGCACAGAGAGAGAGAGAGAGAGAACACAAAAGTATGACGAAATATAAACAAAAAAAAACTTTCTTTATCATCATGAGCCTAGTATATTATTGTAATTTTTTGTATAAAGCGGCGGCGCGGCGGCCGCTCAATCAGATTTGATGTACCAGGCGATCATGCCCGTTAAGATGGCATAGCTAAATTTTTGGTTTCATCTTCCTTGGTTTTTAATTATGCTTTTCTATTCGTATACTCCTTTTGAATTTTATTAACTATGTACACGAAAAGAAATAGAAGAGAGTGGGTATGGCAAATTTTATAGTAGTTAGATGCATAGGCACATCATATACTATATATATAGTGTGTCTATGGTGGTGATCGTGGTTGTATAGTTAAAAAAAAGAAACTAACACAACACGTGCATAGTATTTTATCATTGTTTTGTTTTTCATTGGAAGTATTGATGAAGGACGGAATGATGAGCTTAAAACCTACTACGCTTCATGAACGCCTGGTGCGCAGGGAAGATTTTTTTGTAAAGTCGTTATCTTTCTGTTCATACTCTTAAATAGAAAGTTAAGTTGTGAATTAGAAAGAGGAAAATTACTTTTTTCTTCAGAGAGTAAATAGATAAAAGAAAAAGAAAACAAAAAGGTGAGTAAGTTCAGAAGTAGTGGGATAAAAATAAAGCACTTTTTAAATTAATGACATTTTCTAAATACAAGAAGTAATTATAATTAATTAAATTGAAATTATGATTACTTCGTATTAAAATTTTGTATTTTTGAAATATTAGTAAATAATTACTAAAAAGATTGAATTAACAGATGATGTACATAGGTGTTTATTTATTAGTATTCGCCGTACTGTTAGTAGATCACAAATAAAAGGAGTTAAAAGTAAAATATGCCATCTTTAATGCTTGCTACAGATGCTAAAGACTTTAACCTTTCATTAGAAAATATGAATAGAAACGTCACAAGTTTGAATACAAAATTTAATAAGCTTTTACGTTTTGTTTTATTTCTTTTCTTTAGAACGAAAAAAGTATAATTGATTGAGATTGAGCTTCGAAGAAGAATCTTTCTTTGATCTGAAAGGGCCACAGAGTCATAGTTTCTAGATGGCACATATGTATACCAGTTTAATAGCAGTTGGCATTTGGAATATGTATTGTACTTCAATTTTAGGTTCCATTTTCTAGAGCTTTAATATAATTTCGTACTTTGGAACGCAGGTGAGATCAATCATTAATTAAATCAACTACATGGATGAGAACGATTGCTATTCTAAGTCATCAAGATATGTTTACTCTTGAAATCGCTTGTCAAAAATATTAAAAAAAAAAATTAAATTGTTTCTTGTCAGCTATGTACATCGAGGAGGATTGGCCATCAATTTCAAAGTTAAAGCCAACTTCAGAGTTAAACAAATGTACACAAAATCGACCTATGTAAATCACTTTGCTACAGTCTGACAATCAACAATAGAAAAAAGAAATACATTGTACAAACTTACATACTCGTAGGTACATACTATTATTATTTTAAACTTTTTGCTTTGGATTATATTTTATGTTAAGTGCCGAAAAGAAGATCATGTGAGAAATTAAATTAAAGTTCACAAAATGATCAATTGGTCACTTAACATAAGTTTTTACTAGCGTACCCGTGCTGGAAATCCTGCAAAACAAATTTTGTTCCAAAGCTAAAGTTATGGGTTTTTCCACGTGTAAAATAAATCAAATTATGTTTGATCGAGATCTGTCAAAGCACAAATTTCTCCTGTTTTAGCATTCCATTGAAGAAAAATAAATTTATTTATTTTTCATTTTAGGTTCAAATCCGTACATCTGGATTTTTCGGCAGATTTACCCCTCTTTGCACCAAAACTGTTTGGAATTTGACATCTCTACCGGTCTCCCTAACACCTTCAAGAAGTTACACTAATACAATGACACAAAAATAAAACAATTGGTCGCATTCACAAAGCTAGTGGCTACGTAGTCAAAATTCGACTAGCTTTGTGAATGCAAAAATTCACTACAAAGCTAGTCAACCTGGAACTGTCATATTATTGACAAATGCAAATATATAAAATAAAAAAAAATTGATTTGATAACTTTAACTTATCTTTTGTGTTTTTAAATTTAATAAAATCAAATTTGAGAAACAATTTAAATGATTTACATTTGTATTTAAATACTGAACGATTTATTTCATTTTGAATTCGTGTTACTTTACCGAGTAGCTGATTGTGAAACGTCAAAATCATTCTACACTAACTTTGTAGCCGAATTTTTTACACTACGTCGAAGGGGAAATTTCAACTACTTTTGTAGTTAAATTTAGCCAATCAGTATCCCTTGACTACGTAGCCACTAGCTTTGTGAATGCCACCATTGCAATCGTAATCCATGCGCCACGAAAAGAAATCAATTTTTTAAGGAAATCTGGGGTGGAATCGGCCAAGGTGATTGACTATCGTTTTCATTTCGTCTGTGTAAGATGATTCAACTCAATTCAATTCGATTGAACGATTTCAGATTCAAATTGTCAAAATTCATTGTTGCCTTGGTAAAATTTTAAATCGATTCTAATGAAATATCTAAATAAAAATATCCAATTGCCTGTGTTCGAATAAAATTCTTACTTTTCTTGCTTTTTTCGAATTTATGTCGTAAACTTTGTCTGTCACGGAATTGTTATTTTTTTAACGAAACAAACCGAACTAAGAACATTTTCTAGTCGTTTGTGTAAGCGTCTGGTAGCTCTATTCGGAAAAAACATCTTTGTTTGAAAATGACTATCACATCTTTTGTGACAGCTTTTTAGGTATCAATTTGACTATCATCTTACGTAGATGAAATCGATCATTTTGACTGTCATTTATAAATAATCACCTAAGCCGATTCCATAACTGAATTTACCCATCGAAAACACCATTAATTTCAATTTGAAAGATTACGCTGAATGTAAGTTTTCGCTGACGCGCAGACATTTTTCTTAACTAAAAAGATTTGGATTCCATGAAAGGACCAAGAAAAATCAATTAAATACTTTAATTTCTAATAAGTACCTTAGGTATTTTCAATACCATATACCCTCTGACCTGTTCTGTTCTGTTTTGCGAACAATATGCCGAATAATGTCACAGGTGGAGTGGAGATCACAAAACAAGAGCAGAAGAAGAAATATGTTTTGCAAGTAAAAACTACACAATTGAACTGATAATACTTTATAACATTTATTTTCAATAAAAGAAAAATATCATTAATTCCACTAATGGAATTAATGTAATAAATCTTAGTTATGTTTTTACAATTTAATTAAACGAATACGACTAATATTATGATGTTTTTATCTGCGTTTGGCAGTTACAGAATTTTGTTTCATTTAAATTTGTGATTAATACAGATGCTTTGTGGATTTTTTCTGATTTAACTATGATTTTTGTTTTGTTGCCATTATAAAAGAAATTTTAAATTTATACACGTTTTAATTTAATAAACAATAAAAAGGAGGTATAGTTGATTTAAAACAGAAACAAAATATACTCTATTTATTTTTGAATTTTTATGTCTATATAACATTTATTCACATTTGATCCTCTTCTGGTTTCGTATTGTGTAATTTTTGAATGCGCAAATTTAAGCTAAGTTTTCTTCAAGGAATGTGTGCTTTATTTTTAAATTGTTTTTTTTCTTTTTTGACAGAAACAAAATTGTTAAAGAAGAAACAAAACAAAAAAAAAAAACAAAAACTTTACTTCTTATTTATAATAATGTATATATTTTCAATTAAGATATTTTGCAAAATTTATTTTGTTCTTACGAATTAGGAGGATTATAACACTTAATGAATGGAGTACTATCGACAATCAAAATAGAGAAGAAAAAAAAAAAGAAAATAAACAAAGTGGTAAAAAGAAAACAAATTTAAATTAATTAAATTAATTTATAGAAGCGCATTTTTGTTGTTCATCACTTTTGCACTTAGTTGGCTGTTACTCGACTGTTCGCGTAGAATTGTTGGGCAGACAATAGCAACGTCAGCACATAGATGCAAGCAGCAATCCAACAGTTGTAGGCGTTCTGTAAAGAAAAGAAATATTAACAACCAAATTAATTAAGAAATAAGATTGTGAAAAATTAATTAGAAAAGGAAATAAATTAATTTAGATTAAAGTATTTAACGATGATGGGGAGAGAGAGGATTGTTAAAGGTACACGGGTTGACCTTTGGTCTTACGTTTTAAGCTTTACACAAATTAAGCGAATTATTGAGTGTAAAAAAAGTTTAGTACAAAATCCGAAAAACCAGTTAACAATCATTTTTGTGTGCGTTCACGATTAAGAGAAATAAATATGTTAGTTTCTTACAAGAAGTCTAAAGTACAAGTAAGAAAAGATGGTCGGATAGGGATTAAATACTTTCAGACTTCAAAGTGCAATTTGCAAGACGTTGTAAAATATTTAAATTGCTGTTCAACAATTTTAAACTGGCCCAACTCGATGAGAAAAGGCAAGGTTCAACCTATCGGTGTTAACTTGGCCTCAAAAAGTGGCCGCTTTTTGTAATCTATTTCTTTAAAGTTGACCAATTAAAGGACCACCCTTTAATTTGTGTATTTAATGAAAGAAGATGATCGCTAAAAAAATTCATAATAAATTAGAGAATTTTATTGAGATTATTTTAAGGTCAAAAAAGGTAAAAGGTGGTCATTTTATTATTATTTTAATTTTCATATAGACAAAGGTTTATGGGAGCGTTTTTCCGATTTTTTCTCTGGGATGCTCAATAAAACGTTAAGTGTTTATTTTATTTGTTATTTATCATCAAAAATCGACCACCTTTGTTGTTAACCGATTTTTTGGCATATTAGTTGGTTTTTACAGCATTCACGAACTTTGCTATATTAACTCACAGATTTAAATATTTAACCAACATTTTGAAAATGGTCCTAAATGAATTTCTAAGTTTGGAATTCATTAACCCGAAATGTACCCTTATTACTTAAGGAAACGTTTCACTTAGTTGATCTTTGACTTTGACGCTATAAATTATACAGTGGGAGTTTTGAGGTTGAATTTTGACAAAACTTGTTTATATTTGTTCTTTCTGACTGGTGACTAAATTTTACTTGTGTCCCACAGCCCTTGTGCAAACGAAAATCAAGGGTTTGTGAAGTCGTTTTAAGTTGAAAAAAATATCCCTTTCAAAGTTTCGTAATCAGTATAATCTTTTAAATTTGTCTTCAATTTTGGTTATACTAATAACGGCTGCCATGCTAAAATTTGGTTAAAATTTTATATTATTTCATTTAGAAAAATACGTCTTATTTTGATTAACAAACAAAAAAATATTTTAAAAAAAAGCAAAATATTATAAAACATCTTGCACATGAGCTACGAACTTCGAATTGCGAACTGTGGATGTTCGCATATTTTGACTTTTCTTTTACATGGGTTTTATTTCTATTCGCATTAATTGCATATAGCATTTTTATGAATCAAATTTATTTCAGGAGTCAAATGGACCAACTCTATGACTGTTTTATTAATTAATTTGATTAAAGAAAATTTTGAACGCCTTCAAACAGACGACATTTAAAATCATGACAGTTTAGTGCTCAAGTTGTTTCATAATTAAATCAGAGAGCTCTGAACATACTCTGCTCAGAACTCTACTCTACTCTACTCTGCTCGCTCAGATTCTGCTCAGAGCTCAGCTCTGAACTAAAGTTCATAGCAACCACATTGCAATTCGTTTAACAAACTGTTTTTACAAAATTGTCGTGTTTTAGAGAACAAAATGCAAATTTTATTATCCTTACATAAGTGTCAATTGGTTTATTATAATTTAAATGTCTTTTTGTTTGAAATTGACTTTTTGAAATGTGTAAAATCACGTTTGTTCGTCCATTCGTTCATTAGTTGTTCGATCTCGTGTGCTAGGCCCTTTAAGATATTAGGTTTTTGTTTTGTGGAAAAGTCTGTGGGACAGCCAAAAATCAGTTATATTAATAAAAAAGGAAACTTATAACTTTTCGTGTTTTGTAGAAAAAGTTGCCAGTTGATTTTTTTCTTTAAATAACCTAAAAATTAACAATAATATAATAAAATAGTTTGATTTGAAAATATATTTTTGTTAACGAGATTTTTAGTCGAAAATCAATTTTCAACAGTTTTAGCAGCTAACGTTATTAGTTCATAAGATATTTTGGGTCAACTCAAATGTTCACCTTTTTTTAAATTGCTATGGTAAAAAAAAAAACTAAATTGATCTTTGATTTTTCATTATAAATTCAAACTCTGAGCCTTTGATATATCGAATCTTGGCGAAAAAACATTATTGTTTAAAATTTTGTACTGATTTTTTTTGACTGGTCCTATACATACATTAACTTTTCACAGAAACAAAATTCCTATGATTTCTAATTATGAAGTGTGTCCCACAAATATAGCCGCAAAAGAAAAATATAGTTTCGTGAGATAATTTTAAGGCTTACCTTAGGAGACATTTTTATCGTTTTTAAATTGCAAACTATGGACTAAAGTTAAAAATTAATTTTTGAAGTGTCATTGTTACAAAATGTTTTAATTTTTTGGAATTGACTATTAAAAGAAGTTGAGGGGATCTCAAACTACCAATATTAATTCTTCAAAAAAAGTTTTTGTGGTCGTGGTATTCCACTGCTAATGGAATTTGAACTGTCAATCAGTGCGGTCGTTTTCGCTACTATAGAAGTATTTTACTCCTTTCGAGAGTCAACTGCTACTCTACTACCCACTCCCCAACATAAAACGCCAAAGAAATTTTTATTTGGTTTACTATAAAAACCAAAATTTAAAATATAAAACCAAAACATGCACATCTCTGATTGCAATTACTAATTCCATTCTTTTCAGATTGCGATAGCGAAATATTTCAAATAAAAACGTCAATAATAATTTAATGGGTAAATTCACAAACGTCAAATTTTTTGGTAGTTTTTGCTTTTTTGCGATACTGATCGTTGCTCAGCTGATTACGATGCGATGATGATTGACAAAAAGTTTTACGTTTAAAAACAACTTTTGCATTATGATGGATGTGATACTAATGAAAACTCTCATTGTAATTAAAATCTGGACCCACACATTTTATATCCTCTAAAACTTTTCTCCACAATACTGACTTTGATTTTCTGCCGGAAATAAATTCACCTCCTTATTTTAATCGGGTTTCTATTTAATTTGTAAAATATTCACTGAAATTCATCAAATTAATTAGTTTATGAACAATTTAGAATTTGATTAAACACTTTTCATTGTCCTTTTCCGCCATTTTTGCTACGAATCGCATCGGCATGCATCAACAACTTATCCAGAAAATTCTTGATGCTTTTTTTGTTTATATTTTCCCATCAGTTTATCGAACTTTGCAATAATGGACAATTGACATTTTAAGTGATGCCAATTATTTGCGTTTATGAACGTGCTTCAGGGATAATCGCAAATCATCTCTACAGTCATGCGATTGTGAATTTACACAATGTTTCCCCTGATTAAAATATTCGTCGGTTCATTAATCAGTTTGCCCCATAGTATTAATTTTCAGATGTTAGCCTTATAAAAGATAAAAAAAAAATTCACTCGAGGTAGAAACGGTGAATGCCTTACTAACTGCTAAGGAAAACAATTTCAATAAAAAATGGAGCCATCGAAAACTTTAATCGAGAATTTCAAAAAAATGTATAAGGCCCTACTAATAGCTATCATTGGTTTTCATCGTTGAATTAGAATGTTTACGGGCCGTTTAAAGCTGTCCTTAAAAATTTCTGTCATTGAAAGAAATTTCCTGATTGAAAACCACTCACAAAATTTTACTGACAGAAATCTGTCATTGGAACACAAATCAGTGGAGAGATTCGTTTCAGTTTTTAACTTCAAAGTATCAGCTGTTCAAGAAAATGAACTTCCGTCCGGTAAATAGAAAAATGCATTTTTAGCAAAAAATAAAAAAAAATTTTTGTGTGATTTCTGATCAATCAGTATATAATTTTTTCATTTCTAATTAAATTGAAACACCGTCAAATATCGATTCAAAAATTTTTCCGGATCGATTTCAATGAAAATATGAAACATCGAACTTACAATAATGAATTGAAAATGTATTTATTTATAGGTTACCTACATACATTGGGTGGCGCAACAGTCCGTTTGGAACTAGGGCCTAGTGACTTACAACTCTCAACCATTCCTGTGTGTGAGTAATGTTGTCAGGAATGGAGGGGACCTACAGTTTATATGCCGAATCCGAACGGCTAATTTGAGAAAGCACTTTTTCATGACAAGACTTACTCTTGGAGAATTTGTCAATTCCTCGCAAGAGGCAGTACCCATGAAAAGACTTTAGATGGCATAGGCAGAGATCGAGCCCAAGACCTTTGGCATGACAGTCCAACGCACTAACCATCATGCCACGGGTACTACATTATTTATAGGTTAAAGGCTTTAGATTTGTGGTTTTGTTCATTTAATCATTAAGTAAGGTTGAACTTTTTTATGTATTTAAGAATGTATTTTATTTGTGTTGTTTTGTTCGATAAGTCATATGGTAGGGATGAGCTTTCCTTATGTATTTTATTTAATAGTGAATATTTAAAGAAAAACCTAAGAATTAAAATGATGAAATGATTTTTGTATTTTGATGTTAAATATTATTTTAATTGCCATTTTCTTTATTTAATAAACAAAAAGTGATGAATTTATAATATTTTGTATTTATTTTATTTATTTTGGTTTTTAATTTTGTTCATGGGCCAAGCATATGTCTGTTGTTTTTTGTTTTACTCCTTAATATAAGAAAATACTCCCCAAAATGACAGAAAAATACTACTCTTGAAATTTTTAAAACGACAGCACCGCTGTCAATACAATCGAATCCTTGTTATCTATATCTCAACAGATTTACCATTATCACTCTTAATTGCAAGCAAGGAGCTTATTAAGTAAATTTTAGTAAGGAGCTTTTGGGTTTTGAAGCTTTTAAGAACACATTTTATGGAAATGAGTATGTTGAGTAAAACATTGTGCAGTTTCAGGCAACATAAGGGAATACATTTGCAGTCAACTGCTTTTTTTAAACGTACATTTTGACCAAGGCAACCAGTTAGTTGATAAAGTACCATAAACTTCAAAGTCGGAAAATTATTTTACCAATTTCTACTTTCAGTTGATCGTGCAAAAACTCCATCTCGACTTGTATTTTATATTTTAAATAAATATTATTTATTTCACCACGAGCACAAAACATAAAATGGAATTGTGCAAAAAATAAATAAGTCACAGAGTAATAAAGTTGAGCTTTCAGTTAATTAAAAAAAAACATGATCAGCTGTCATGTAATGACATAAGTAGAATTGACTTGATGGTTAGGGACATTTTTCTTGGCTAACTTTCCAGTCAGAGTTGCTTAAATTGGAAGGAAATTCGTTGGCAGCTGGCCAATCATATACCAGAAACTAGCCTTACTTATAAATCACTTATGTCACCTAACCTGTCCATTATGATTGCATTTTTTGATATTATTGTTTAGAAAAGGTGTTTTTAAGTGTTTTTTTGTTTTTTAATAATAGTTACGTGATGTTGTGTTAATTACGTATTAGTAAATGACTACAAACTCTAAAAAGGACTTAATTATAAAAATATTTTATGGACTTCTAAAAAATAAATTGAAAGCCGTCAGAAAAGCAGCAGATTTTTTTTAATAAGGCCACAATTCACCAGCAAACGATATGCACACATTTTTATTTCTCTTTTGCAGCGATTTATATTTATATAAGGATTCCGTAATTTATCATATTATGACTTCCGTAATTATCATATTACAGATGTTATTGATTTTTATCAGAATATTTTGTAATTAAATAAAACTGCGGAGGTGAATAAATTATGTTTTAAAACATATCCTGAAAAGAATATTTATTGGGTTTTCCATGGATAAAATAAATCAATTTATTTTTTATCTACATCTGTCAAAACACAAATTGCCCGTTTTTGAATTCCACAGGCAAAATAAATTGATTTGTTTTTTATTTAAGATCAAATCTGCAGATCTTTTTACAAAAAAATGTGTTGATGGAAATTTAACAGCCTGACGAAGTTACGCTAAAACAATGGACAGCTTCAGATGACATAAGTATTTGTGTTTTGACGTAAACTAAACGATCACCTCAAACCAATTTCTTAGTTTGTGTCACAAGGAATTATAGGTAACTGCTCGGACATTCAACTAAATTGTTGAATAATTTTCTTTAAGTGCAAGAGAGAAAAACATGTGGTCAATGTTTTCCTTTCACAAACAAATCTGAGAGAAGAGAACCACCTTACATCTCAATTTCAATAGTTTTCTCTTTCATACATTGATTGCGAAAATTTATTAGTTGCTTAAATCCATAAAAAATGTCTGTATCCTACTATGATACACATAATGGCTGAAACACAAACACGCTTCAGCTTCGGCTTCGCCTGACGTTTACGAGTTCACTAAGGATTTGCATCAGGAAGAGGAGGATTCTATGATGATCCGAATCGGACAATTCTTCCTTCGAAGAGGGTTCTCTACACACATCTTGGTTTTTACCAGCTCATGAAATTGGCTACATCAATCAATTGATGTGTGACCCAAAAGTCGCTAAAGATAATAATCGAGAAGTAAGATGACGATTTGAATCGATTTGAAATCAACTGACTGACTGCGTCTGAAATTAGATTTGTTTTCAGGGTTATGTTACGCTTTACGATGGCTTCGAGAGCTTCTATTTACGCTATATCTATCGGAGAGCTCGAGATTGCTGGAATCTACTTATTTGGAGGGTCCCTGGGGCGGAGGTAACCCTCAAGGATCTCATAATCAAGGACTACGGTTGGACATTCGTGTTCACTGGAAGGGAAACACGTAGTCTGAACCTGAAGTCGTACAACTACTTGGGAAAAGAATGATGCATCGATTATACTTTGAATTCGATTGTCAGGAGCCACAACAAATGAAACATGAAAGATCTGGACAGTGTTCTGCGACAATGTTCAATTAATGGTGAGCCAAAAACAGGCAAAGCATGGAAAAAAATATTGATTATTGTCGAAGGTGTTTTCAGTATGGATGGTCGGATAATTGTCCGATTGCCTGAGGTTATTGCATTAAAGAAGAAATACAAAGCTTATATGTATTTGGATGCGGCGCATAGTGTGGCAGCGATGGGACCAAATGGTCACGGTATTATCGATCATTCTAATGGGAACATTTACAAAGAGCTTTGGCAGTGCTGGCGGTTAAATTGATGAAATAAGTGATTCAGTTGGCCTAAAGTATTTACGTTAACCTCGAGATCCTAATCTGATTACTTATTAAGTTAAAAGGAATAAATAAATAATAATAAATAAAGGAATAAGGTCATTTTATGATTCGTTAAATAAGAATGTCATTTATTTGAGGTATGAGAAGGTATAAGCATAAATTTAGTTACTGAAGATCTATTATATTTCTATCACTAAAAATAAATAAGTAAAGTAAAATTGAAAGATGTTTTATTTTCATTCAAAAAAGTTAACATCCATCAAAAATGGCAGTGTTAAAAAGCTAAAAATTTTGTTTCGATATTCTCTTTATTCATTGCCAATTTGTAAAAATCCATTTCCAGAAATTTGTATTGACTTATGACATTAAAAAACAAAAAATATATTTCATATAATTTTGTATTCCAACAATATATCTACTCTTTTCTTTCATAAGCAAAAGAATAGGACAGATTAGAAACAATTTCGTTTCGTGTATAAGAGATAGAAAAAGTGAACAAATGTTTCCTGTCTATTGGTTTATTTCGTTGGAGTTGCTTAATATGTGCGCGATGTTTGGGCAACTAACGATCAAACTACTTGGTTTCGAAAAAGTTGCATGTGCGCGCCTAGCCTAAAGTAAGGCAAATTTCAAGTATCTGATTTGCTAGCTGCTAAAAAATGTCATTCCAATTAAGAAAACTTTATTGGAAAGTTCACTGGAAAGTTAGTTAAGAAAATTCTCCCTAACTGTGGAGTCAAGTCTACTCACATATGTCAAATTGACAGTTAAACATGTTTTTTCATTCAACTTAAAGCCTTTTCCTTTCCTTCTGAAATTCAGTAAATCGAATTTGACAGCCATCCCAGAAATCTCCAGAAAAAATTTCTCGGACGAAATCTGGCAAAAAAGATAAACGTTTTACGCTCTCGCGCACTCTCTTTTGTAAGAATTAGCTTAGCACAACTTTTGAAGTGTGGAACGACTTCCGACTAAAATTGTCAGTCGGAAACTGTTTGAAACTAGGTCTGGAACACACCTATTTTGATGGTTTTTTCTGGTGCGATTTAATTGATTAACTGCTTTTTATTTGTATTTTTTTTCTTTAAAAACAAACAAAAAATTGCCTGTTTGTAAGCGACTAATTCACTTTGACTGTTTAAAACTTTAGCCGTTTTTCTTTTTAAGGTCAGAGCAGAAGTAGATCCGACATCCGAGTACTCTCTGATCAGAGCTCTCCGACTTATTTATGAAACATATTGGACAAATGAACTATCAATAGCTTAAGAATTTAATTCAATAAATTTGTAATTGTTGCTTTTTTGTAATTTCTTGGTATGACAGATGGTGTAAGAAATTAGTTAAACTTTGAGACAGAGTCTACACAATCTTCTTGTCATATTTATTATTGATGCAGAAAGTTATAACACAAATATATACATGAAATAAGTTAACAACAAAAAAGAGTCATGTGCTGTAGCTCTATAAATGAACCTTGTTTTCGATCTAAAAACACATCATTGTTTTCTTTTTTTTGCCTTTCTTTCAGTAAGAATATGGATTTGAAACTTTGGAGCACTTACAAGTGCCAATTTTGCTTAACATCTGAGATGTAGATCTTATCAATTTAGTCATAGGGCGTCAACTTACAATAAATTAAAACCCCACGAGACCTTGAGCTTTTCTTCATAACGCAAATTATACCCACAAAAAATCAGATCAGTTGCAACTTGCATTTGAGGGATTAAATGAACGTTACCTGATTGTAAGCAGCATTTGCAGCTGAGTAAAAGTCCCCGATAGTTTCATAATTCTCTGCCAAGGGCAAATCCTCAATCAGTGCCACACTGTGGATGTAGAAGAACAATCCCATCAGCGTCTGAAATTAAAATCCAAAGAAAATACAATTATTTAAATATCCCATGAATTTAATTTAACTCGGAAAGAATTGTTCCAAAGGAAAAAGAAAATAGTGCGTAGAGGTTTTTTCTTGGCAAATAAATTGAATTTTTATTTTCTCAATCGATTTTGCTCGTTTTGGATGATTCTACTTACCAATTGGATGATTCCCCAAACAGAGATGATAAGACCGCAGAGGGACAATTTAGGACCACAGATTTTCATTTTGGGATTAGGTGGATGGATTCTCTTCCAACAGTTTGTGAATTAAAGCAAATAAAAAGTATTTTATTAAACACTATCCTCTCTTATTCCTGTTGGAATACGACGACGATTTTTTTCTTATTTTTTGGGTGAAGAAAAATGTCAGTCAGGTGAAAATCATGTGACAGCTTGATTGTTGAGGAGAAAAAAAATATAAAGTAAAATTTCAATAATATCTGGATGTTGGTAGACCTGTATGAATTTTATGGAATGATATGGAAATGGGTAGGGAATGAAGTTCGAAGATGTAACTTTTTGAGGGAATTTTTAATGTATATTTCTTTCAGTTTTCCATTGAAGTCAAATAATTGAATTTTTTAAAAATTTGAATTTTAAAATGTTTTCCTAAGACCTCTGAAAAATGTGTACATATATAAAAAAACCTTTAAGCACTCACTTATTGAAGGGTTTGCACATTTGTTCCTGATTTTCTACGACACAAGACAGATTGTTTGAAGTTAATGGGAATTTTTTAAAATTATCTTGAGTGCTTTAATTTCAAATTCTTAGCCTTTCAATTAATAAGTGCGCAATTTAGCCAACAATCAATATACAGGAAAAATCTTTAAAAGTTTCTTTAGCAGTTCTCGTGCTTATAATGCAAACATTTTTAACCCCAATCATATTTCAAAAATGATTAGCTTCGCCATCCCAATTGTGGTCATTACAAAAGAATATTCATAATAAGACAGTTCATGAAAACTTTAGATGACCAAAAATGTCAGCTATTTTTAAGAAAGGTGACCCGGATCAGAAATGATGATAAGCGCTTTAGTGCGCCGTTTTAATACCAAAAACTCATTTCACCTTTGATTGAAAGGGATAGATTTATAGAGAAGCTTCATAGCGATTATGTTATAGCCATTTTGTCTCATTGAGAAAAACGATTAGGTCTCTAATCTTTATCTCAGATAGCACATCAAGTTCTTGAAAGAATGCTTTAACAAAGTATTTCATTCTAGTGTTTGCAAAAGCAGGACATTTGCAGAGGAAATGGATTATTGTTCCGCTTTCTCTTTGGTCACTACAGCTACGGCAAAAGGTGTGGTAAGAGATATCCAACTTCTCTGCATGAACCCCTATAGGCCAACAAACCGCAACAATCCTGGCTATGTCTTGCCTTGGCCTACATAGAAGATCGTTTGTACGGGTTTTATTATAGGTGGGCCATATCTTCCTAGATATAATGCAGTTGGGTAAATTGCTCCACCTTCGGTTTGATTCAGTTTGGTAGATAAAAAAGATTTTACCCTTCATAGCACCAAGAGGAATGTTAAACATTTCCGCAAGTGAGCAATGAAGGGCCGATCCTTGCCTGGCTAGCTCGTCAGCCCGTTCATTTCATACGATAATACTATGCCCCGGAACCCGGATCAGGGTGACACCGAGGTTAATATTCAGGCTCGCAAGCTCATCGCGACATTGCTGGACCCATTTAGATGAGGATATGGACGAGTTAATGGCTTTGACAGCTGCCTGACTGTCTGTAAAGATAGCCGCACTTCGGTTTTGGTTTTTGTTTTGTTTAAGTATCTTACATGCCTCCCTTATACAGGAAGCCTAAAGGATTGGGCTACATTTAGGGACTCAGAAAAGATCCCAGAACCAACTCCGCACTCCATCTTTGAGCCCTCAGTAAAGATGGTTGTGTGGAAACGTATTGACACGATGTCATCTTCCCAATATTCTCTGGATGGGAAAATAACCTTAAAACCCTTACTCAAAGTAGGAGTGCAGTAGTCAGTGTCTACCGAGATAATATCTGAGGGAATCAATTTCGTTGTGTTGCTGTGAGCATAAGGTTTTGACAACCAGCTGTTTGATTCATTCAGCCTAATAGCGCTGCAGAAAACTATGTATTTAATAAAAAGGTCGATTGGTAGAAGATCCAAAATAACGTTTGAGGCGTCCGTTGGGCAAGTACGCATGGCCCCTGTGGTACCCACGCAAGCTGTTCTCTGAACCTTTTTTAGCTTATTAATATTATAGGCTTTGCTTAAAGCAGGCCACCACACAATCGAGCCATATGTTAAGATTGGACGTATTACGGCTGTGTCCGTCCATAAAATCATCTTCGACTGATGTCCCCACTTTTTGCCGAAAGTTTTGCTGCAGGCGTAGAAGGCAACACAGGCCTTCTTAACCCGTACTTCAATATTTAGTTTCCAGTTTAGTTTAGGGTCGAGTATAACTCCCAAATATTTTGCACTGGAAGACAATGATAGGATTTGACCGTTGAGTCGAGGTAGCGTGAAGGGTGGTACTTTAGTTTTGGTGGTAAAGAGCAACAGTTCAGTTTTACTTTAGTTAACTCCTAGTCCACAACTCGTGGCCCAGTTGCTCTCCGTAGATTTGCCCTTAAGATAAGCATGCTGAGAGCTTTCGAGAGGTCGTCCAACTACTATTTCTCTAATATGGTAATCAAGAATGCGCCCAAATCTTAAGCACAAAAGATGTTAAGCTTATTGGTCTGAAATCCTTCGCGGATTCGTGACCTCGCCTACCCACTTTCGGGATAAAAACTACTTTAACCTGTCTCCATGACATGGGCACATGTTTGAGAAGGAGACATCCCTTGAAAATTTGTTTCAGCCATGGAGCTGCCACATCATGCAACTTTTGAAGCATAACTGAGAGTATGCCATCCATGCCTGGGGACTTATATGAAGAAAAAGTATTCATGGCCCACAAAATATTTTCTCTGGTTATAACGGAATTGACTTGCTCCACATGAGCTACGTTTAGCTCTGTGGTTTCAAGCGATTCGGCGTTATTATTTTCGCAACCCGGAAAGTGCATCTTCATCAGTAGCTCAAAAGATTCGGCTGTAGAGGCTGTCCAGGTTCCATCTGCCTTTTTTTGAAATGAAGGATTACAATGTTCCTTCGATAAAACTTTGCTGAGCCTTGCGGAGTCCTTTATGTCTTCGATTGATTGACAGTATTCTCTCCAATCTTCTTCTTCCTTCTTCCTTCTTATGAGAGTCTTTATACGGTTGGTAAAACTTATGTTTGTGGCAGATATTGAAAATTGACCTCGTCATTTTCCTAAGACTGGACAGTTCTTCATTCCACCAAGAAGGTAGGGTTTTACGGCTATATTTAACTGGGCAAGAGACTCTAAAAGCTTTACTTATAGAAGTTTCAAAGGTTTTTATCTTTAATTCAAGGTATCCTATCGATTCAGTGAGATTCGGTAAGTTGCTTAGTTTGGAATTAGCAATTTGACTGAATTTCTTCCAGTCAGTTCTTTTGGAATTTCTGTAAGGTGGAGGGTTTTTCGACTCGAAATTAATTTGAAAAAAAATCCACTTGTGATCCGAAAACGAATTCAAAGGGGAAACTCTCCAATTCTCCACTAATAAATTACGGTTGTTTACTAAAGTAACATCAAGCACATCCTCCCATCCACCATAATTTTCCGAGCTAGGAAAGACGAAAGTGGAAGTATTGCCTCTGTTACAAATGGTCATATTATTTTCAATAATAAAATCAAAAAGTGACTCACCTCGTTCGTTGATCACAGAACTTCCCCAAAGGGTATACCGAGCAGCTATAAGAATATAGGGGTATTACTGTGTTAAAATCATTGAGAATATTTTTTATTATAACAACTTTACGTTATATGCTACCAAGAGAACTGAGGCTGTGCGATATAGTTTATCAACTAAATTCTATGAGAAAATGCTTGAGATGAATACTGTATTTGTCCAAGATGGCTCAAACCAGTTGAGAAACTTCAAATGTCAAGTCCTTTGTTATTTTTCTTATACATTTATGATATCGAAAATCACACCACAAGAGGTATTGTGATAGGTCATGTTAATATTAAGGTCCTCCTTTATGAAGACGATATCGCTATGTCAAATAACCCGTTAACTCTGTGCTTAAAAATAATGGGCCATATTCATAGATATTTGCTAAACTCTTCCTAAGTTGTTATTAACCAAGTCCAGAGTTTAGGCTATTTAAAAATAAATGTAAACCTAGGTTTAGGGCTTAATCTGTGGTTTAACTATAAACATAGCAATTGCTGCGTTTAAGTTGTTATTATCACAGCCAAATGTCATATTTGATTTTTGTTGAAAAAGTAAATTATATCAAATGAAAATGTCGGTTGATACCGCAATTGAAGAAGATATAGATTTCTTAGTGGAGTTTGAGTTATTTGGCGTTCTGCAAAATATTTCACAAAGAAAAAGGAAAATATACAAAACACGGTTCAATTCATTTGAATTAAGTGACAAGAATTCTTACGAATGATATCGTTTGGATAAAGAAACAGTAACATTTTTTCAATATTATTATAATATTATACATCCATTTTGAGGAATGACAGGACAAAATAACAATTTTGAAAATTTTTGTTTGCTTCGAACTGTCATTTGAAGTATAATTGTAGTAAAATACAACCTTAAGCTTAGGTCTTACTAAACACATCTGGAAAATTGACTATGGGTAAGAGCTGTGTTTATTTAAACCAACAAGCCTTAAACTATTCTATTTGGCCAACAGAAACTCAGTATTTTGGATTGAATTTGTTGTGAAAGAAGAAGAAAATGTTTTGAATAAAATTTATTTGTATTTTAACAGTTTTGTTTGTTACTGATTCTATAATATATTTTCTAGGCATAGCAAATTCTAGGTGGAACAACTTACCAACATGCGCAGCCACAAAACTCATATGGCCTTCACTGGACCTTAAGCGGTCTAAAGACTTGTTATCTCAAAGCAGACTTCATATTAGCTCCCTGAGAGGTGTCCTTACGGGACACTGTCTTATAGGCAGACACGCAATTAGACTTAGTGTAGCCTCAAATGACTTCTGTAGGAGCTGTATGGACGAAGAAGAAGAAGACACAATCTCTCATCTCCTCTGCACTTGCCATGCTCTTTCACTCAGACGCAAACTACACTTTTGATAATCCCAGTGAACTAGCTAAAAAGGATATCAAATATGTTCTTCGCTTTATAAAAAGCTCAAAATGGTTCGACTAATAAGAATTAATTCTCTTGATTCATGTGGTATCACAATGGGCCTTTCTCTTGGCCTAAGTGTGTGGATTTTAATCCGCAGCCACGTTAGCCTAACCTAACCTAGTGAATTGTTTAGAACGGTTGAAGTGAACAAAAAGGGGATAGCAGCAACCAAGTGAGCTTGTAATTCTTGTTGGTTCATGTCGTGAGTCCATTCCACTCGAGCCCAGAACTTCAGTTGAAACTCTTCTTCGAGACGAGCTAGTGTTACGATCTTGTCTACGCTGATGTGCTGATCTATCACAGCACAGAAAAGGATTATCGACTTAAGGGTGTCGACGGCAAAAACAAATATTTAGGAGAATGTTGTTAGAATTCATTTTATTTCCACAAATAATTTGAGAAGAAGAAATAGTCATAACTTTTTAGTTTTTACTCACAAATTGTTTTCACCAATACAAAATTTGACAGCTGGAGTTAAACAAATTTAAACGCGAAATGAAAACGTGTAAATGTTCGGTGTGAACGATTTTCGGGTTTTCCAAAAATGTTTGCCAAAAACTCGGTTTGGGGTTTGGTGTGAAAATGATATAAGATAAGTTTTGATAGTAGTTACAGCCCTATCAAAAACTGATATGGTCTAGCTGTTTTAAATGACTTTCGGATCACATTGCGAACTGATAATATTGAAGAATTAAAATGCAGAAACCATTCTGTCTCCCTTTCGAACAACTTTTTAGTTTGTGTTTTGACACAAACTAGACGATCACCTCGAACCAATTGGGTAGTTTGTGTCACAAGGAATTATAGGCAACTGCGCGGACATTCAACTAAATCGTTGAATAATTTTATGTAAGACCAAGAGAGAGAAAAATGTTGTCAGTGTTTTCCTTTCACCAAAAATTCTGAGATAAGAGAACCACTTTACATATCGATTTCACTAGTCTCCTTTTTTATACATTGATTGCTAAAATGTATAAGTTGCTTAAACCCATACAAAATGTGTTAATCCTACTATGATACACGTAACTGCTCCACATTCAAATAAATATTTTATTTATCATGCATGTATTAGTGTATTTCAGTCCAATGATTTTAAAGCGTGACGAAGTAAGTAGGATACTTCCAGACGCACGCAATAATATATCCTTCTCATAAGTTTGTTTTGATCTTCTCTTTTTTTCATAAGCAAAAGAATAGGACAAATTTGAAACTATTTTGTTTCGTATATATGAGAAAGAAAAAGTGAATAAATGTTTAATGTGTATTGGTGTCTTTCGTTCATTACTTTCGGAATTGCGCGATGTTTAGGCAACTAACGATCGAACTATTTGGTCTTATATATTTTAAAACGTCACCATCGACAGACGTAACTTTAAGGTGGTTAAGGACTTCTTCTATCTAGGCTCCGCTATGAAAGTAGAAAACAACATCAGCACCTGAATCAAACTAAAAACGAAAGAATTACTCTTGCTAACCACTGTTTTTTTTTGGGCCAAGAAAACAATTGAGCTATATAAGACCCGTATCATCGTCGTCCTTCTATACGGTGCATAAGCATGAACTATAACAAAAGCGGATATAAACACCTTGGGTCGTTTTGAGAGAACATTTGTTCGCGTCATCTACGATCCAGTATACATAAAAGGTGAGAGTGGAGGAGAAGAATCAAACTAAAAACGAAAGAATTACTCTTGCTAACCACTGTTTTTTTTTGGGCCAAGAAAACAATTGAGCTATATAAGACCCGTATCATCGTCGTCCTTCTATACGGTGCATAAGCATGAACTATAACAAAAGCGGATATAAACACCTTGGGTCGTTTTGAGAGAACATTTGTTCGCGTCATCTACGATCCAGTATACATAAAAGGTGAGAGTGGAGGAGAAGATGAAACGACAATCTGTACGGGTTGTACAGCAACGTAGACTTAGCCAGAAGTATAAAAGTCCAACAACTGAGATGGGTTGGTCACGTAGAGCGTACGGAAACCTATACTCCGGCCTGGAAAGTCTTCGAATATATGCCCACATGAAGTGGGAGAAGTTGAAGGAGAAGTTTGTTGGGTGATGCCTTAGGCTAGGTGCGCACATGCAATTTTTTCGATACCAAATAGTTCGATCGTTAGTTGCCCGAACATGCATACATAAGCAACGAAACAAACCAATAGACAGGAAACATCTATTCACCTTGACTAAATTGTTCTCCCTCTTGCACTTACAGAAAATTATTCAACTAATTAGTTGAATGTCCACGCAGTTACCTATAATTTCTTTTCGAGGTGATCGTCTAGTTTGTGTCAAAACACAAACTTAAAAGTTGCTCGAATGGGCGACAGAATGATTTCTGCATGTGCGCGGACTCTCATACAAGTCTATAGTGCTTAATTTAGAAACCAAACAGTTTCGGAACTAAAAGTTGCATGTGCGCGCCTAGCCGTAGTTCCTACAGGACTGTAGATCCACTTTAAGTAAGTAAGGATGTATATTTTTGGTTTTTTTTTATAAACTAAAAGTCCAGATTATAAATGTTTTTTAAATTCGTATATACAAGAAGTTTTAAACATTGATTTATTAATATAAGCTTATTTCCCAAGGACTGTCATAATTGACCACTAAGATCTTTTGATTTAATACCTTTAGAGGTCTAAAGGTCTATGCCAATGTTCCTTTATTGGTTTATGAGTAATACCATTAAGATGATATACATGAACTTATCTAACTGAACTTATTCGCAAATATGCGAATTGTTCATGGTAAGTTTCAAGAAAAATCATGGTGGCCTTCGGTTTTATATCTCAATAGTCGCTTTTCATATAAAAATGAACCTTTTATTTGTGTCAATTATGAAAACTAGACCCCATTTAAAAAAAAAATTAAGATCTGAAACCTTTTACAGAGACTTAAAATAAAACTTAAGATGGTCATACACAACAGAAGGATAGAGCTAAGTAAATCCGAACTTGCAGCCAATTGGCTGTGTATGGCCAGCTTTAAAAGTTCAACGACATGGCTTTATACTGGCAGATAATTTTATTCTGTTTTACAATTCAGTCTATAAAAAACTATAAGAATACTCGCATCAAAAAAGAAATAAACTGAATTTGTTGGGGAGTCAAATCTGCTCCATAATACAAATTTCAAAAATCATTTTAAAGTGATCCTCAACTTATTTTTAAGATTGTTTTCGCGATGAGTATTCTTCTGTCAAAACTTAAAACTAGGAATTTATAAATACCATCTATCATCACTGCTCATATTTAAAAATCTCCGATTCCACTCTATTCCAAAACCGAAAACGAAACAACAATTTTGACAAGACGTCATCTGTCAACTTGAAGTCGGAAAATTTTGTGTGCAGAAAAAAAAAGTAAGTCGCAAGTTGAATCAGATTCAAACGAATAGGAATAAAAAACAAGTTTCACAAAGAAATAAAAAATTAAAAAAGAGAAAAAACATATTTTTTTAAAACATAACAAAACCTTTAAAAAAAGAACAAAATTTTAAATCAACTTACATTATTTTTATATTTTCAGTTCTTTGTTCACTTTTCTATTGTTTATGAACGAAGAAGAAAAACTTAAGTTTTCTTATTTTTCATTTAATTTTCTTGTAACAAATGAATGCTGCTGATTCATTTTACGAAACCTTTAACAAATCTCTAGAGGGATTCGCTTTACAAACCGAAAAACTAATTAATGTCTCAATTAAATTTGCATTGAATCTGCGTACGCAATTCAATCAAGCAACTGACACCTTCCAGAGTCCCATCGAGTTCACTGAACTGCAAATAACTCTGCTGAAGGTGTTGCTTTTGATTTTACTGACAAATCTAATTTTGATTGGATTTGCCTGGCGAAAATTCGGTGAAGTAATCACCGAGAAATTCGTTGAACCAAGTAAGTTCCCTTAAAAAAATATGGCATCAAATTGAAAATGATTTTTGTTGTTTTTTTTTGCACAGGCACTTTGAAAGAAATCGAGGAACTTAAACTGTCTGTTGCGAAATTGAAACTTCCCAAGGAACACTCGCCTAGAATCTAAACTAATCAAAACAAAATGTCTAATCGCATTCGGAAGTTCTTTTCCCGTAAAAAGGAAGAAGCTAAATTTAAGGTATGTTCCCAGAAGTCTGAAAATTCAATTTTACAAAATTACGTCATTAATGACGTCGTTGATTTTTTCCATTTGTAGCTCAAAGTAGGCAACATTGGAACTGGACATCAGCTCAATGCACCTGCTGCTCCATCTACATCCAAACCCCAACAACCCAAAGATGTTTATGTTCCTCCGAAACGCCAAGAACTTAGCGATGAAGCAAAAGCTGCAGCAGCTGCTGCTTTAGCCCGAGTCCAAAAAAAAGACAACAAGGAATTCAATACTTCGTTGGCGGCAATCAAAGCACAAGCTAAACGTGAATTGGAAGCCGAAAGAAAACTGAAGGAGGAAGCAGACGCACCATCTGGTTCAGAGCCACCAAAAGAAATCCTCGAAAATAAGAATCTAGCTTGTCATGGTGTGTTTTTCCGGTGTCCAATGATTGGCGAAGAAATTCTCCCCAAGAAAGAGTGGAAGGTGAAAATCAAGGAATTCCTCTACCAGCAGCTGGAATCAGAGAAAGCCCTCACCGCTTGTCTAATCATATACAACTGTAACACTAAGGAAAAGGTATGTCGCAAGAATTTAATGTCCAATTTGTGTTCTTTTCATGTCAATATTTTATTTAGGCTGAGGACTGCGTGGCAACGCTGTCCAAATACATTGAGAACCTCATAAACCACCCGGACGAAGAGAAATACTGCAAAATCCGAATGTCTAACAGGTAAGTCTCATAGTGCAAAAAAAAATCTTATAATGCTTCAAAATTTGTGTGCATAGAATCTTTTGTGAAAAAGTTCGTTATGTTGAGGGTGCCTTGGACTTTCTAATAGGCGCTGGATTTAGGGAACTTGAAATCGATAACGAACCTTTTCTACTTTGGTGCAAGGACAATCTTGATGCAGACATGGATCTTACAGTCCTACTCGATGCCCTTCAGAATGCCGAACCGATTCTCCTCGAATTAGATCGAAACATTCAAGTCCTCTTACCAATGCAAGCAAAACGCACTGAATTGCCATCCGATTTCTTCCGGATCAGCCCAGAAGAGATAAAACGTGAACAACAACTTCGAAGTGAAGCCATCGAGAGCGCACAGATTTTGAAGACAAAAGCAATGCGTGAACGTGAAGAACAACGGAATTTGAGGATGTATCGATTCGCTTTGATTCGCATCAAATTTCCAAATGGAATCTACATTCAGGTGTGTAGTAGGAATTCCATTTCATTTGTTTGGATATTTTTGAAAAATTTGTTGTTTTCATTTTTTCACAGGGCACATTTAATGTTTATGAGAAACTAACTGACATTTATCAATTTGTGCAATCGTGCCTGGCAGATGAGGCAATGGAATTTAGCTTAACACTTAGTGGTAGCCAATTCTCTGATGAGGATTTGGACAAGTCTCTTTATGACTTGAGGTTAGTCATAGAGATATTTTAAAATCTGTTTAAGGTTATGTTATTTTTTCGTTCTTTTTTAAGACTCATTCCAAGTGTGATGTTTCTGTTTATTGCACCGTCAACAAATGGATCTGATGAGAATTTCCTTAAAGAAGATCTTTTGATGCTTATTCAACCGATGTAATATCCTACACCAGGTGAAGAATAAACCCTCTCTCTATCTCTGGTAATAACGCTCTTAAAAATAGCTTATAAAGCAGCACTTATGGGTAATTAAATTGTAGCTAGAAGATGAGGAACTAAATTATTGATTATGGCTTTCGAAAAAAAAAATAAAGAAAAACTCGATAGACAACAGAAGAAAATGTTACAGATCATGCAATCATTATCACACTACCATATTGTTGTTGTAATTTGTTTGAATAATTTTTCATTCTTATTCTTATTTATATAAAAATCAAAGAAATTATGCAAAAAAAAAAGAAAACTATTTATTACTTCAGCAAGGGTTGGTTTTTTTTTTATTTTATTCAAAGAAGAAAAAGTGGTCCTTGATTTAAATAAGTCTTAGTGTTTCTTTAAAGATCAAATCAAAATCTGACATCTCAATTTTGCAAAAACTGAGATTTTAAATAATTGGAACAATTGGATTGAAAGATGTAAATAAAGTTTCACTCTGACTTTAAACAATATAAGTCATTTTAATTCAACCGGCCGCCGCTTTTGTTGGACATCGTATACAATATATAATTTCATGTTATATGAAATTTTAGTACATTAAAAAGGTTTGCTGGTGGCGCTGGTGATTCTCCCCCTTTATGAACTCTACTATATAGAATAAGTTCCTTGACGGCGGTTAAGATTCCGACTCGGTTATTGCCTCCATAATCACCGAAACAATTGAGCTTAATTTGTTCACCAATCTGACTTGCTTGTTGGATTTTTAATTTTCTATAAATTCAAATTTAAACTGTTTGACTAAACTATTTTTTGGTAGAGAACAAGTTGAGTCATTTAAAAACCTCTTTTTGTAATAGTAATCAAACAGATCTTCGTTATTGAATATTGACAGAAGAAATAACCGATTGACAAGTCTGTATTTTATAAATCACACTAACCACGTTTAGTAACCTGAAACCTATACAAAATATAAATCTAAAACATGAGTTAATAATTTTAATATATTTCAATAAGCTCACAAAATAAGGAGACCTTTAAACTACACCAACTATAGAGGCATCAGTCTACTTTACATCACTTAAAAAATCTTCTTTGCCGTAATATGTGAACGTCTAAAGCCCATCGTCAACAACCTTACCTGATAGGTCCTTATCAGTGTGATTTTATACCAGGAAAGTGCACAGTCGATCAAATAACCACATTACGGCAGATCCTTGAAAAAACCCAAGATCATCACCCACCATCTCTTCATCGATTGCAAGCGCGCATATGACAGTATCTACAAGGACGAAATGTATAGAGCGATGTCTAGTTTTGGCATTCTTGCCAAACTCGTCCGTTTGTACAGGATAACCATGGAGAATTTGCGCTGGTCCATAAAGGTTGGAAACAACTTAACAGAATATTTCGATGTCAAAAAGTTTTTAGACAAGGTGATGCGCTGTCATGCGATTTTTTTAACATCGTACTTGAAAGAATAATGCAGAGCTTCCACGTCAACACTAGAGCCACTATCTTTTAAAAGTCTGTCCCAATTACTAGGATATGCTGATGACATTAACACAATCAGAAGAACTCAGCGCGATATCAATGGAGCTTTTGTGAGTATTGAGGCAGAGGTGGCAAAAGCGATTTTAACGACCAATGATGGCAGAACAAAGTTCATGCTGTCATCAAAAAAGACTTACAACACCGAAGTCTCGGTCAAAACGTCACCATCGACAGACGTAAGCTAGTTATGGACACTGTCTACCTAGGCTCTGCTATGAACGCAGAAAACAACAACAGCGCTAAGATCAAACGAAAAGTCCAACAACGAGCTCTATGGACTGAACAGCAACGTAGACTTAACCAGAAGGGTAAAAGTCCAATGACTAAGATGGCTGGTAGAGCGCATGGAAACCAATTAACCAGCCCGGAAAGTCTTCGAATCCACGCCTAAACGACAGCACTGTATAGGAAGACCGCGGATCAGGTGGCTCGGCCAAGTAAAAAATAACCTTATCCAACTTGGAGCGCAAAACTGAAGACATTAAGCTAGGAACCAAGCTAGATGGAGAAGTTTGTTGGGTGAGGTCCTAGTTCACACAGAACTGTAGCGATACCTTAAGTAAGAAAGTAAGATCACAAATACATTGTCATTTATGTTTTCAATTAAATACTACACAACGATGTGTTTGTGATGAAACTTAAATGTGATTGCTAAGCTTGGAGTTTGAAATTTACTTTATTAAACAATATCGCCTAAAATAAATATAGCCACTTCACCATCGTTAAATTTTTGAAGTAATTTCTAAACACAATTTTGCACATTTCAGGTGGAATCTCGGCCATAACTTCTTTAAAGTTGGTTTTCAATGCGTCAAGACTTCGGGAATAATTCGTATAAACACGGTCTTTAGATAACCTTCACGGAAGTTAGTCTAACGGTTATAAACAGCATAATTGTAGACCAGAGAATTGACGTTAAAAAACTTAAAACAAGATTGGTTTTATTTGTTTTCCAATCTTGTTAGAACCATAATATCGTATAAACCATGATGTTTAATCAGTGGCTTATAAAATTTGTTCAATTTGCTTTTTACGCAAGTAAACCTATAAACTTGGATCATCAGCAATATTTGCACTGTTATCGATTGGGTGTGCATTAGGATCATCATCAACGCCTCCACTCTTAAATGTTTTACAAATTTATAAGTATCTCTGTCACAAAAGAAAATTATAGTGATTTCAGATTTCGATGAGTGTGGTGAAACTGAGGTGGATCTTTTTTAATCTTTCGTTCAATATAGATTTTCAGCTGGTCAAAAATCAGCGAACCTGAGCCAACGAGCCAAAGTGTGTATGAGGAATCAACAAGTCAAGTAGTAATAGCAGTCTAACTATCTCAGAATATCCCATACAAAAATTGAATTTAACAAATTCCTTACGTCTCTTTCCCTATTTTAATTTTTCTTAGGTAATTAGCCAACTTTTTTTTTATTGGGTTACCGTTTTTTGGCCTCGTTTTCCTGCTTACAATTTACATAATTTTAAGCAATAAATAATTTTCTAAACAAGTAACCAGGTCAAAATGGTTCTGCGCCAATTGGTTCGGTCGTGTATGTCCAGCTGAAGATCAATAGCAAATGTGATGGTCTTTTAAAATGCATTATTAATTCTTCCGTCAAACCTATAGCTTAATATGTGGTTTTATTTTTAATAGATTTTTGTTTATGGGAATTGTATACAACCGACAGATTTCTGTCAAAAAAAAAGACTGAAAAGTTTAATGACAGTAATGATTCCAATAACTAAAAAAGAATTATAATTATAATTATAATTATAACTGGCCTCTTTTTCTAAATTTAAAACTTAAATATACTCTCTTCCCAACAAGTCACATACATATTTCGTAACGAAATTCTGTAGTTCCACTTTTATTATTATTATTATTATTAATTTTATTAAATGGTAAATAAATTACAAATTTAATAATTACTTAAACTAGAAATTAGCTGCCAGGGCTATCTACTAGGGAAGTTAAGTTTTTAATTGTAAAAGATAAGAGATATATAGATACATAGGTAGTTATTATTGTTATTATTATTATTTTTTTTATTTTTTGTTTTAAATAGAGTTTTCAATTTTTAAAGTCGTCATTATATTGTATACCAAATTTATGTTGTCAGAATTGATATTTTTCAAAAGATGGTGTAAGTTTTCCTTTGATAGTTTTGCGCAGGTTGAAGAGACTTTTGGACAGGAAAGAAGGTGGGTCATTGTAAGAGTAGAGTTATCCTCGCAGAGATGGCAGAGTGGAGGTGCTTCTTTATTGAACAGGTGTTTGTGTGTAATGTATGAATGGCCCAGTCTGAGCCGGATGTATAGCTTAAGTTTTTTTAAAGATATGTTGCTGGGATAGATTGCTCTGTCCCCGTTTGGATTTAGATTTTTGTATGAGTGGTTGTAGTTTGTCCAAGATTCTTTTCTTTTGAACTTCCAGTTTTCTAGAAGTAAATTGGTAGTATCTTTTTTATTGTGTTGAAAAAAGGCTTTTAATGGTTCTTTTTTCGCTGATTTGGCTTCTGCGTCAGCTGCTTCGTTGCCATTGATCCCAACGTGGCCGGGAATCCAGATGATTTTTAAAGTTTCGGGATTTAGGATGAGATGGTGTCTTATGGTCTCTACTATTTCAATCGAGTTCGAAATGTTTTCTATAGCCTTTATAGTTGAAAGGCTATCCGAAAATATGATCGTTTTTCTTTTCTGGGAGTGTGTTATGGCTTGGTATATAGCAAACGCTTCGGCAGTAAAAGTGGATGTGTGAGAGGATAGTAGCCCTTTGGAGACAACGGAACCGTTGGCGCCAACAACAGCAAACGAGGTGTACGTGTCCCCTTTGGATGCGTCTGTAAATAGTAGTTTCCATCCAAGAGATTTGTAGTTTTCTGCGATGTCTTGAAAAAGTGTTTTGTATATATCATCAGAGGTTGAATTTTTTGGATAGTTGGAAAGTTCGGTGTTTATGGTGTTACTTGGTAGGTTCCAAGGTGGTTGGCTATTCTTTGCGTAGTTTTGAATAGAGATCGGAACATCAAAGTTCTTTGCCAACGTGAGTGCCCTACATAAAGTTGATTGGATTCTTTGATGTCTCTTTCGATTCAAAATTTTTTTGACTTCTGGATGGATGGATGTTCTGTATGAAGAGTTTATTTTAGTAATTATTTTGGCCGTGAGAAAGTCAATTCTGTCCGTTAAATGAGGAAGCCCAGCTTCAGTTAATATGTTAATGATGGGTGTTGAGCGTATGGCTCTCATGCAGCATCTGGTGGCGGAGTGGTAAGGTGTTGTGATAAGACCCAGAGATGATTTGGAGCATTTTCCGTAGATTGGTAAACAATAATCAATTTTTGATAACACTATGGATTTGGTTAAATTTATAAGAGTATTAATGTTCGCGAAGCTATTTTTTGAAGACAAATATTTAATTATATTAACCCTGGCAGTTAAGCTTTTCCTTATATAAATACAATGGTTCTTAAAATTAAATTTAGAATCAAATATAATGCCAAGAAATTTCAAAGAATCAACGTTTTTTATACAGCTGTTGTTTAAATTGACTTCAACAAATTTTGTACAGTTGTGTTTTTTACATATGTGAAACAATTCGGATTTTGAACATGAAATTATTGAGCCCGAGTAATTACACCATTTATAATAGAAGTAAACATATTTCCCAATTCGTGGAGGTCTTTAATTTTAGAAAAAATGATTAAATCATCGGCATAGAGTGAGTGTTCGACTTTATGAAAGCTGTCTATTATATTGCTTACTTCATTAAAAGCTATGATGAATAGAACCACTGATAGTGGAGATCCTTGGGGAATGCCGTTCTTAAGTTGGTGTAGATTTGAATAGATGTTGCAATATTTTATTCGGAAATTCCTGTTAGAAAGAAATGATTGTATATATTTGTATGTTTTTGGTCCTATTTTCCATTTTAACAGTTGATTAAGAACAACATGTGCTCCGATCCTATCAAAGGCTTTTTGGAAATCTAGACTGAGAATGGTGGCGTGGTTTCGTTCAGACAATGATGTGGAGACAAAATGGTCAATATGGAGAAGGGCGTCTAGAGTAGACTTCCCTTTTTTAAATGCGACTTGTCGGTTGTCAACCAGTTTGTCTTTTTCAAGGAACCAAAATAAACGTTTGGCTATTATTTTTTCTAAAATTTTTCCTGTACACGGAAGGAGGGATATAGGGCGATACCCTGAAATTAATGTGCGGTCCCCGGTGGGTTTAGGCAGTGGTATGATATTGGCAGTTTTCCAGGCATGTGGGATTATTCCTGTGTCGAAGATGTTGTTGTATAGTGCCAGTAGACGATTTTTCAAAGTCAGAGGTGAGTTTTTTAACATGACATATGAAATGCGGTCAAAACCCGGGGTTTTGCCTTTTGCTGTGTGTACGCAGGAAATAAGTTCAGACATGTTTATTTGCGATTCAATAGAGATAGCTGAAGTGCAGGGGTGGAAAGATATATTTGCGTTGTTCAGGCTTTTTTCTTTTTCGCTGATGAAAGTATGGTCGAAATTAGCATCGTCTGAAGATTGTTCCCATGTTTGGGCAAAGTTTTCAACGATTTTTAAAGGGCAAGTCAACGTTGTTGTGTCTGTTTTTATTGTTTCTATTGTGTATGGATTATATGTGCCTGTTAACGTTTTTAAATCGGCCCAAAGTTTTTGAGGTGTTGAATTTGGATTTATGTTAGCAGTAAATTTTTCAAAACAGTTCTTTTTTTCGGTTTTTACTGTTTTGCGAAATTTGGCATTAAGTTTACGATAGAGAACGAGATTGCAATCAGTAGGGGATTTTTTAAAGTTGTACCATGCTTTTTGTTTTTGCATACGCAGAGAACTTATTTCCTTATTCCACCAAAAGACGGTTTTCTTGTGGGTCTTGTCGCTAGTTTGAGGAATGGATAAGTGTGCTGCAGTGCGTATTGATTTATGAATCAAAGCGGATTCTCTGTTGATGTTCAAGGAATCTTTTCTCAGGAGCAACTCCCTAGATACAGTGGCTCGGAATAAATCCCAGTTGGCTTTGTCTAGAAGGAATTTTTTGGTTTTTTTAACCTGTTGGTTATATTGTCCGGTAGTGAGGCTAATGAAAATGGGAAAATGATCGCTCCCAGAGAGGTCATCCGATATGTCCCAGGTAGTTTTATTTAGAAGAGAAGGTGTGATGAGTGATAGATCCACGTGTGAAAGCGTACTATGGGTGGAAAAATGGGTTGGTCGACCGTCATTAAGTAAAGCTAACCCAGAGTTAGCGATAAAATGTTCGACTGTTTTGCCGCGTTTATTTAGTTTTTCAGAGCCCCAGGATGGACTCCATGAATTAAAGTCCCCTGTTATTAAGACAGGGTTGCTAATTCCGTTGATAATATCTTCAAGGTCTTGTGTTGAAAATTGTTGATCAGGGTGGATATAGAGAGAAATAATCGTAAATTGAATATTTAACTTGATTTCAACTCCTATTGCTAATATATTTGAGTTAATCGGAATAACTGAATGGGGGATTGAGTTATGGACGAGGATGCCAACACCTTGTTTGGAAGTCGTTATAGAGTCGATATTTTGGAAGTATGTGGTATATTGTTTGGGAGAAAATGGATGGCGATCGGAAATTACATGGGTTTCTTGCAAGCAAATGACCTTTGGTTGTATGTCTTTTATTAGTAGTTGCAATTCGTGTAAGTTATTCAGGTACCCATTAAGGTTCCATTGTAGGATGGTGAATTGTTGGTGAAGTGAAGGTAAAGTATTGTTTTTGCCGGTGTAAAGAGAATTTTGTTGTGGAGAATTGAATGCGGTGTTATTATTGTGGTGTTCATTATGACTCCGCGGCATTGATACAGAATCGGGAGGGCTTTGTAAAAAGCCCTGTCGATTCGGTATCCCCACCGCGGAGTCATTGTTTTGGTTAAGAAGTTTAGTTTTAGGTTGAATCATCATCTTGTTCCATATGATTACCAGGTTGGTAGTATAGGTTTTGTGAGAGAAGTGTGTTTGTTAGATTTGTTAGAGGAGATGGGAAGCTAGAAGGTGTAAGAGACTGAGTAGTCTCGACAGAGTGTGTGTGAGAGAGAGAGTTAGTATGAGTGTATTTGTTGTTTTTATTAAAAGTTGGTGTGGGTGTGGAGTCAGTTATCGTATTTGGAGGAGAAATCGTAGAAGTAGATTTTTGTATGGTGCGGGCAGGTATTATTGGCGCGGGTGGGGAAGTATGAGGAAGCTGTTCATTGTTTTTTTGTTTAATAGTTTTTTCGCAATTATTTGTTTGTGTGGGTGAATCAATTATTGTGGTAGATTGGTTGTAAAGATTTTGCTTAGATGTGTTGTTTGTTGAAGTAGAAATAGTAGCTTGATCGGAATAAGAATTGCTGGGAAGCAACTGGGGTGGAGGGGTAGAACCCGTGGTGGTGTTTTGTTTACTTGACGTTGATGAGTTTTGTAAAACTGAGGAGTAGGTTGTTGAAAAGAATTGAATCGGATTTTTTTCTTTGTATATTTTTTTTGCATCGGCCATTGAACATTTGTTGATTGTTTTAATTTTGAGAATTTCTTTGGCCTTGATGTATTCTTTGCACAATTTGGAAGATGATGGGTGTTCTTCGGCACAGTTAGCGCATGAAATGCGTGTGCAATTTTCTGGTTGATGGGGGGCAAGGTTACAGTTTTGGCAAATTTCTGAAGAAGAACATCTTTTGGTGGTGTGGCCGAGGAGTTGACATTTGCGACAGCGCATGGGGTTAGGGAAATATTCCTCTATTTTTGCTTTGTGCCAGCCAATATCAACGGTGGAGGGAGGGCGGAAGCGATCAAAAGTAAATAGAATTAGACCGGTAGCCTCTTGTTTATTGTCAGGTGTTGTTTTTTTAAATTTGTATACCTCGGTTACGCCTTGACATTTCATTTCACTAATTATCTCTTCTTCTGGCACATTGATTAGGCATTTGGCGTATGCTGTACCTTTGCAAGAATTAAGGTTGGATTGTAGTTTAACGGAGATTGGACAAAGGTTAGCCAGGTGTTTTTTGGACAGGAAAAGATTAGCTATTTTGGCGGATTTTGCAAGGAGAAGAAGGCTACCGTCACGTAGTTCCGTTATACTTTCGTACGCGGTACTAATACCATCAATGGCTTTTTTAAGTAGAAAAACACTTATAGAAGATAGAGGTTTTTTTTCATCACTAGAAGAAATGACTATGAATTTTGGGTCGGGAAGGGTTGAATTTATTTGCACTGTTTTGTCGAGTTCTATGTAGGTAGGGTTATTGTTTTTCTTTCTTTTTCTAACATTGGATTCGGGCAAAGACTGAGGTGCTTTTTCAAGCACCGCAAATTTATTGCCCGAAAGTACAGTTGGCCCAGGGGCCATAGTTTAATTGATATACCACTAGATCAAATTATATATGTATATAATTTTTCACGAGATAAATTGAAGCAACACAAAAGGTTGTTGAAGATATTAAGTAAGTAACGGTAAAGTATTAAACTGAATAGAGCGAGCAAAACTGAGAGACAAGTTGTCGGCTTGAAGGTCAGACGGTGACTGAGTTCCACTTTTTTTGATTTCATAAATCTGAACTGGCCCTTTTGTATTTTTGCCGGTTCGTTGACAGCAAGAAGCCAAAGGACGCCGCCACCCCAGCTGTTTCACCGGTTCCACGATTTTTTTCATTGTCTTCTTCCATATTTCATCAATTTCAATTCATCAAAAGCAAGTTTAGTAAACACCGATTAAAAGTAAAATGATAAACTATTGGTTTAATAATTTAAAAGAAACATAAAACTTAAACTAAAAATCACATCAAGAAATAAATTAATAAAAAGGTAAACGTCTGCTTTTTGCCTGTGAATGAAACAAAAAGAAAAAACAAATCCCAGATTTCTTCTGCATGCGTTTTTATTAAGTCGCTATCTACGCGCACCGCAAACAGCAAAATACAGTTAACAACATACAACAGTAGGATTGTTCATGGTATGATGGATTTTAATTAAGTTTTAATTAGTTTAATTTGATTTGCTCTTGGCTCTTGCGGCAGCACTACCTTCGCGCTGCCGATCAATCAAGAATTTTCCTTATTAATTTTCTATTTTTACATTTTGAAGGTCTACGACACATACGAGAAAATGATTGATGAGCAATTAATTGATGAAGTTGAACAACATGGAGTTATCTATAATCGGCAAAAATATTGCATCAACATGGGTGCTGGTTCGGCAAATGGCAATAGCAGTGGTGGCGGAGTCAACAAGTACGAAACAAAGGATGAGGCTTGGCAGGAAATCGCCATGAATTTAAGATCTGACGGTAAGCATCTTTTCTTTAATTTTTTTTAGTTAAAGAAAGAAAATTTAGGGCAGAACCCTTTAAATGTAATGATTTTCTTGGGAAGTAGGTTTTTTCGTTAGCCAAGTATTATGCTCAGAAATTATTTAATTGTTTCGTTTTATTGCACAGAATCATCCAATATAGAAGCCAAACAAACTACCATACCTATATAGTTATACATATAGGGTTTTCCAATAAGAATTTTTATTTTCAATGTTGAACCTGGTAAAACATTCCACAATAATTAAGTGGGACTAAAAAAAGATTTGTAACGAATCCTATAGATTTCACCCTTCATCCTTTAAGTTCACACTATGAACTATAGTCTACAGGAAGCTATAGTCCAGTCCTGTAAGCAGGAATGAAGGGTGTTCCGGTATCTCTTTGGCTGGCATGCTTGCAATAGGCTTAGCTCGTCGAAAATGGCTGGGTTCTTGCCAAGGGATACCAAAACGCGTGTTACGTAAAATCATGCCGAGTTGTAGGTATAAAAACACAGATAATACACATTAATTTGGATCTAAAAAAAAATTTAGGACCCTAAATTCATCCTTTAGAAAAACAAATGAATTACTATTCGAATTTCGACAAATTGAAAGGATTGATAGAGAAAGAAATTTCAAGTAACAACCTTAGAGAAGGAAGGACTCGATGTTATGTCCATATGAGGTATATATATCCCACCCGCGCATCACTATAATGTGGTACGACCTTGGCTACTGCTACCTCGATATTGTTTTGCAGTAACCCCCTAACTTCGTATGTGGTGACTTACCGAAGGTTTTCTGAAATGGTCACATTTACCCTATGAATAATATCTTAGCAATCCATGAAAATTACTAACTCGTAAAATTCATCTCTTTATCAATTTAAAGTCATTCATTAACATTTTTTTTTTAAAACGTTATAAATTTCATTTTATTTTACCAAAAAAAACAATAAATAAAATATGCATATAAACTAAAGAACAAAAATGAGCTAAAAATAATAATGTGCAATTAGGATGAAAAATCTATGTCTCAATTGTATGTTATTGTACGAGTTTTATAAAACTATTAACATAAATGTATTGTTTTTATATTCGTTTTTAATTTCTTCTTTTTTTTTGTATTCTCTTTTATTGTTTCTTCGTTTATTTTTAGGATTATTTTAGGAGAATTAGTTAAACAAATTTATTTCTATTCTGATAACAAAAGCCTACTTTTAGACAATATATTTTTTCTTTTATTTTCTTATTGCCTACTTTCTGGCAAACTTTCTTGTAATTTCAGTTTTGTTTTGTTTTCAAACTATGTATGTATTGAGTGTATATGTTTCAAAGCAATTTCCAACAATAAAATTCACGATCAAATTTAAATAAGTAAAAATCACTTACCGAGCTTTTTCAAACGTATGGAATTATAAAAAAATTTAACCTTGTTGTTATTGTGGCGATCAATGGATTTTGTTTTTGTTGTTTCTGCCGTCGAGGTGGTGCACCGCTTCGAGGATAAGCATACAATCCAAAGTAATGATCGTTGAACGATAAATATGTACCTATTTTTGATAAGATTGAAATTTGATTGAATTGTATATTAGAAAATTGCTTTAAAATTTTGTTTGAATTTAATTTAATTACTTTAGTTTTTTCTTTTTTGATATATTCTTTTTTTTCTTTAGATTTAAGTTTGATATTTTGTTTTAAAATTTAATTTTTTTTTTTTTTTTTTTTTACTTTAGTTTCTCTAATTCTTACATATTATGTAATGACATAAACACAAAAAAAATGCAATAATAAGATAAAAATAGATAACATAAAATAAGATAACCTGGTACTTAGCTTTTGAGTGGTTTTGATAGAATTCTGAATCTTGTTGGTAATTGGAGTATGGTAAAGATGGTCGTATATACTTGCTGTTAGATTTTGTGCGTGTGTGGAAGGTTGTATATTGCTGCTGTTATGAATGATGTGAATGTGGATGGTTGTCTGATTTTGCTATTTCTGCTGTGCACTTTTACTGATGTGGTCGTATGATTTTGCTGATGTGGATGAATGGAATGTGTGGATGGCTGTATGATTTTGCTGGTTTTGGTGTGTATGCGGATTTTTGATGCGGATGATGGATGTAGTGTTGTTTTTGGTGATACCTAGTTGGATGTTCTTGTTGTTGCGGATGGATGGATTGATGGATGGTTATTTTGACCTCTTGGTTGTTGTTGGGGTCGAGTGATGGTAGATGGTTGACGTAGTTTCGACGGTGATTTTGTTGGCTTGTACGGGTTTTTCTTTGACCAAATAGTTCAGTGGCGTTTCTTTAGCTCGAATCCCGTCAGCCTTTAAAATTCCTGGTCCCTCGTGGCGACTAGACTATGGGTCTGATGGATGACTTTTCTTTTAAAAAACAATATTAGAAAAGATTTTTTTTTTTTTTATTATTATTTCACATTTTTTTTTCTTTCTTTCACTGCATTATATATGTACCTTTTTATTTAAATGTGATGTTAATGATGTTATTAGCTTTACTTTTAATTTTTCTGCAGTTGTAGGTAAAACTTCACTTACAAATTTTTTACTACTTTTTTCTTAAAGCTTACACTGTGATATTATCTCGTCGCGCACCAGGAACCAAATGAACGATTTGTCCTGGCCTTTTTCGGCTTTTCCATTGTCGAAATTATTCGACGAAACTGGGCATTTAAAGATGGAAGTGGATCCGGTCTTTGTTTTTCTGATTTTTGAACCCGATATTTTATTTAGAAAAATCCAATTGCATTTCAAGATTGAATAATGGATTTTTCTTCACATAAGTGTGATATAATTTAATAATTTTGGTCAAAATTCTTGAAATTTAAGAAAACACGCAAGACCATACGTAACCAATACTAATGATTTTCTTTGTATTAGTTACCGATCATGATTCCTTTTTAATTATTCTCTTTTGTTTTTCTTTTAATTCCTACATCCTTAAGGTTGCTCCTTCAAGTGTTTTGCCTTATACTTTCATTTCTGATTTTCTTTCGATGTCCTTGACCATGGTCTAGTGGTCTCGACGCTGGATCTCGTCATCACCTTCGGACTCACCGGGTTCAAATCCCACTTCTTCCATTTTTACATTTTTTTTCCTTTAACAATTCTTAAACCCACTCCTCATCCTTCACGTAATTTTATTTCCTTTTTTTTTTATTGTGAATTGTGTTCGTCATGATCATTATCGTTATACGACGATCTTTACTTAAATTACATGAATGCATTCAAAAAAAACAAAACAAGTCCGAAAAGATGTCACCCTGAAAGTATGCATCGACCTACTAGCTTCTACAAGAACCTTTTTATTCACATTTCCAAACTGTTATACAATCTCATACATTGCTTCATCATACCAAATTACAACAAATAATATTGGGACACGCTTGCGTATTCGCAATTTCAATTTTTAATTTTCTATGTATATCATTTCTATTTAAAAATGTCATTTCTCACAGATTATCGCTCGACCGGACGGTAGGTCCTAAATTGTGCTAATATACTTACTTACTTAAGGTGGTGCTACAGTCTTGTGTGAACTAGGGCCTCACCCAACAAACTTCTCCATCTAGCTAGATGTCTCCAGTTTCGCTCTTAATCTACTGCGCTGTCCAGCCATCTTAGTCGTTGGACTTTTACCCTTCTGGCTAAGTCTACGTCGCTGTACAGCCCGTACAGCTCGTCGTTCCATCTTCTCCTCCACTCCCCTTCGATGCATACGAGACCATAGATCACACGAAGAACTTTTCTCTCAAAGCGACCCAAGGGGCTTTCATCCGCTTTTGTCATAGTCCATGCTTCTGCACCGTATAGCAGAACGGGGATGATAAGAGTCTTATAAAGAAATACTTTGGTCCCTCGAGAGAGGACTTTACCACTCAATTGCTTTCTTAGTCCAAAGAAAGAGCTGTTAGCAAGAGTTATTTTGCGTTTGATCTCAGCGCTGGTTTTTTTTTTCTGCGTTTACACCGGACCTAGGTAGACGAAGTCCTTGACTACCTTAAAATAACGTCTGTCGATGGTGATGTTTTGACCAAGACGTCTGTGTTGTATGTCCTTTCTTGACGACTTTGTACTTTGTTTTGCCCTCATTAACCGTTAAACCCATTTTTTCCGCCTCTGCCTCAATACTCACAAAAGCCCCATTGACATCACGCTGAGTTCTTCCGATTATGTCAATGTCATCAGCATATGCCAGGGTGTCGATTTGGTGTTCTTGGGTTTTTTTCCAGGATCTGTCGTAATGTGAATATTTGATCAACTGTGGACTTTCCTGGTCTAAAACCACACTGATAAGGACCTATCAGGTTGTTGACGATGGGCTTTAGACGTTCACATATTACGGCAGAAAATATTTTATAGGTGATGTTAAGTAGTCTGATTCCTCTATAGTTGGTGCAGTTTAGAGGGTCTCCTTTTTTCAGGATCGGGCAAACAATACTGACAATACTGAGGTTCCATTCATCGGGCATGTTTTCTTCCGACCTATCTTACAGATAAGTTGGTGCATGGTCCTAACCAACTTATCTCCAGCTGCTTTAAAGAGCTCGACATTCAAGCCATCCGTTCCAGCGCTTTATTAGACTTCAGCTTAGATATGTCAATCCTTACTTCGTCTCAGTCGGGAGGACGGGATTGTTGGCTTTCGTCATCTATGTTCAATGGATCATCCTGCCTGGCAGCGGAATTCATTCGTCGTCGCCGTTATACAGTCTGCAGAAGTGGTCCTTCTCCTCAGCATTGACTGCGGTTCCACTATGATGTTTCCACTTTCGTCTTTGCAGCCTTCGGTTCTAGCTTTATGTACCTGTGAATTTCGTTTCACCTGTTCATAAAACTTTCGAACTTCATTCCTGCTTTTAAACCTTTCAACATCTTCTCGCCTATTCTGCTCATATTGCTTATGAGCAGCTCTCGTCCTTTTATGTAGCGCATTTGCCTGCCGACATTTCTCATCAAACCAGGGGTTCCTTGTTGGTGGCTGTTTGAAACCCAGCACATCAGAGGCGGCTTCTCTAATTGCATCTTGGCAATGTTGCCACTGGTTTTCGATGCATTGTGTTGGCGGCAGAGAACTTCGAGAGAGGTTACTTGTAACTAGGTCGGAAAAGGATTTGGCTATCTCTGGCGATTGTAGCCGTTCGACGTTGTACCTTCTCCCAGCACCTCCTTGTTTTGCCTTGGGTCTGGAAATGCGAAGTGCTACCTTGGCTACAACGAGGTAGTGGTCCGAGTCGATGTTAGCTCCTCGGAAAGTTCGGACACCCTTCCAGCATGTCTGGCGTCGATCGTTATATTGTCAATCTGGTTGACGGTAGATTGATCGGGAGAAGTCCAAGTTCCTTTGTGGATGTTGAGGTGTGGAAAACGCGTACTGGCTGCCATGACGTTTCGCCCCGCAGCAAAATCAATGAGCCTGAATCCGTTGTCGGAAGTGTTGTCGTGTCTTCCCTTCCTAGCTTCTAGTTCTAATGAGGTATTTCAAAGTAAGTTTATCAACAAAATCCTTAACCTAAGACAAAAATATCCCCTAATCATGTTATGACTTCCATAAACAAGCTAGCTGTATCAAGACCTTAAAAAACTATGCTTTAATATTTCTACTAATTCCGATATTTTTTTTTGTGTTTATTTTCAGTTGAAACATGCAAAAAACGTTGGAAATACCTACGAGAGCGTTATGTATCACAACGCAAACAAGGCGATCCTCCAGTATACGAACATCTCTCACGTCCATATTTGGAAAAAATGAAATTCCTCGATCAACACATTCAGCCACGCAAATCCTATCGCAATGTATCAAGTTTCCTAACATCACCCAATGCCAGTAATTCATTTTGTGAATACAATATGGATTCTTCGAAATCGAATAGTTCAATGAAAAATCATTCTTTTAATGCCCAACAACATCATCAACAACAGCTGCAACACCAACAACAGCAACAATCACAATCTCTATCCTATCCCCAAGAGAATATCATAAAAACCGAAGAAGATCCAACGTTTCGTGATTTTGTAGCAGCAGTTGCATCACAATCGCAACATCTTCAACAAATCAATGCCCATCATGCGTCGTCATTCAATCCAAGTATGATGGCTAGTCCTAGCGATAATGGCGGCAATCATCACATATCCAATATTATACCTCCGCCTATTCAACAGCAATCTGTAGATAACTATGACCAATTTCGGGCGAGTGAGCAAGGTGCATCTGCGAGTGGGGCGGCCAATGTTGGCAATGGAGTGGCTTCATCAACATCCTCATCAATGAAGTCTCCTTTATCGTCATCGCCACCACCTCCGCCACCGGTTACAGCAAATAATAATGCATCGTCTGAGTTAAGTGATGAGCAAAACTTTGCAACAAACAGCAGTGGCAATAGCATGAAGAAAGCCCGCGTACAAGTGTCGAATCAATATCTGGACACCTCAGATTCAGATGATAGTCCATTGTCATCGATGCGGCATGCGAAGATGTTAAACGATAGCAAACACGCTGTCCAACATTTACATCAATCTCATCAGCATCATCAACAACAACAGCAACAACAAATCCTACAGCAACAACAAAAACACCAACAACAATACAATAAAATGTTCAACAATCCATCACGTAATATGAATTCCCTCAACCATACACCAGCAGCTGCCTCCGGAGGACTTTATCCATCGAGCAATGATTTTTTATTTTCACTCTATCAACAAATGTCGCCAGCAGCTGCTGCTGCAGTAGTTCAACAAGAACGAAATATCAATGCTGCTGCAGCTGTGGCCTCAACAAGCTCTGCACGCAGTTCGGAACACCTCCTTGGCGAATTGGTTACATCTGAGCTCCTCAAAATGAATAAGGATCGTCGAAAAACCGTCCAAAAAAGAATTCTCGAAATATTATTTTTTGAGGATTAGAAGAGTTTTGTTTGTTGATAAATGCCTCGGGTAAGTGCTTAGTTGCAATAAGATTTAGATTATAGTGAAAAAGTATAACCAAAATCACATCATTATTTAAAAACATAAACAAACAAAGATTTGTACAATATAAAACATAAATTATATTAATTATTTAATATATAGCGAGTTATTGTTTAGGGTTAAGTTTTTATGAAAAATGTGTGGTTAGGAAAGAGTTTGCATTTCTATTTACATTAATATTTCCTTTTTCTTTTTGTTAAACTGAATTATTAAAAGAAATATTTTTAAAAAATGGCCAAAAATTATTAAAACAAACAACATTTTGATGGCCAATTAAAAATAAAGAAATTCAGTTACATTTAATCAGTTTAAAAAACAAACAAAAATTACCTACATTCATTATCCTTCATCAGATATTTTATATTTGTATTTATGTGTAATACTAGCTGACCCGGAAAACGTTGTTTTGCCGTATACAATTTTTCTAGAAAATAATTTTTTAGTTATGTGAAAAAATAACTAAAGTTACTATAAGTGTGTGGGGATGTGGTTATGATTGAAAGAGGAATGGACAACAGAAACTAACTAATTAATTATTTTATTCTTTATACTTTATTAAATTGACAAATATATATTTTAAATTAGGAACAGTGTCCCCAATTTTCCACTGTATTTATCACCAAACCAACATTTTTTCCTCTCCTTTAATCTTGAAAAAAAAACGTCGCATATTTTGGTCATTCTCTTAATTCTCGTTGCTAGGAAATAAATGGATCTGACAATAATATTAAGTGATTTAAAACGACATGGGTCCTTTATCCTCCTCGTTAGCAAAATTAAACAGATGCCAGTCTTCGCCATCCCGATGTTGTCGTCGATGCGCGAGATATTTTTTTTTCTAATTAATTCCATTTAAACCAACTTTCCTCTTCCTCAGCCCTTCTACCTCGGTTTCCTCATCCCCTCATTCGCCCTTTTTTAATACAAAATCTAGAGATTGTAACAGGGGGGTAAATATCTATACCGCCGGGAGGAACTCCTGACTAATATAAATATTCTTTCCGCCTGCTCTTAAAACAAAAAAAATCTTGAACGGGAAGGGAAATGGATTGATAGCCGAGAGGGAGTCTCAACTTATCAGTATCGATACGGAAATTTGCTGAAATAGATCTCGGGCTTTATTTATTCAGTATAATCCAATTTTTACATACATGATAGGTAAGGTTAGGTTAAAGTGGCTGTTGGTTGGGAAGTCCAACACACTTATACCAAAGTATGGTCCGTTGTGATACCACATTGAACAGTTGATCAGCTTAACTCGTCGAACCAATTGAAGCTCCGAATGGAGCGTAGAAGACAAATAATGTCAGAATTTTTTAGATCGCTGTATTGTTGAAGTAGTAGTCTCCAAGGTGGATTCTACCTTTGTGATAAGGCAGGGCACGTGCACAGAAGATGAGAGATTGTCTCTTCCTCCTCCTCGTCCATGCAACTCCTACAAAAATCATTTGTAGGGGCTCCAAATCGAGATAAAGTTCGGTTTTTTGTGGGTTAACGCCTAGTCCACACCGATTTAGTTTGTAAGACTTCTTTTAGTATATTTGGATGTTTACCCGTTACTGCAATATGATGATGATAAGCTGATAATTCTTCGGTGTTTAGGGTGAACGTGGATGGATTTTCCATAATTTTGGAATAAAAACGACTTTAACTTGTCTCCAAGACATCGGGATGTATGCCAATTTAAGGCATCCCTTGAAGATGTTTTCTAGGATGTGTATTAGAAAACTTGCATTTTCTTGCAGTTCAGCTGGAATTATACCATCCGAACCTGCAGATTTATATGGCTTAAAGCTGTTAATAGCCCATTTGAGTTTTTCCCTAGTGACTAGACCTTGTGGGGGATATACATACATATAATGTATTGTCAGCATTTCGTTTCTTTGTTCGTTATCTTAGAATATTAAATTAATGACGGTAAGAGGAGATGGTATCACATGAATATTTGGTAGGAATATGAATGTGATTTGTTTAAAAAATTCTTAACCCTAACTCTACCTATCTCACTAATACCACCAAACCAGGATTTTCCAGCCTTTGGCCTCTCGTATCACACCCACTAGATTACGCATTATTAACATTAATATTCTAGCAAAAATCACGGAGAACTTAAGAATTGAGGAAAGAAAGAACCTTTGAAAATAAATATAAAACAATTTTATATCGTAGCCCAGCTTACCTTTTATAAACAGAAACCTTCCGAATTAAAAGTAAAAACACAACGATTTTTAGAGTAGAAAAATATATAAAAAACCACTATCCATCTTTATTCCATTAAACCTGCAACCGTCCTCCTTGCAACTTATATTAAGACTAATACAAAAACTAGAGAAACGTTTTTAAGAGCTTTCGTTCACAGAACGAACACTTCACTTTCGTTAAGTTATTTCAAATATTTACATAAGTTTTATTTACCTTCTATTTATTTCTGGAACCATCGACTGCTGAGGTTGTAAATCTCATGCAGTTCGATACAAACATTGTTGTGGCTGCTCCTGGAGGAATACAAATGTGGTTAGAAAAATTGTATGTATTTATGTATTCCATTCCTCGTCCTTTATATGATAGATAGTCTGTTTTTGTGTAGGTCTCTGCTTCTAAGTCATTAGTTGGCTCGTCACAGTGTTGTTAGATCCTAATCTAAAAATAAAACTTAAGACTATAGAATGTAAAGAAGAAGGAAAGTAATTCTATTGTGTTTTGTGATAGTTTTCACAAAATATTTATAATTATAATAAAACACAATTTTCAACTTTACTTTAAAAAATATCTATATTATAATTTAAGTTTAACTTGCTGCTCAGTTGCATCCGTTTTTTAGTGGCTACTTCAACGAACTCTTTTTCTAAGTTTTTCAGTTTAATCCAAGTGTTTACTACTAAGATCAACTTAGTAGGTTGATTTTGTTCGCGATTACGCCAAAATAATTAAAACCATGATTATAATTTTGATGTCTATCCAAACCTCGTCTTCACTCATCCCCCAATGCTTTCGGCCAATGGAAACGCGCGGACTTCGATCACGTCATAATACAGCTTTTTTGCTGAGGTGAGCCGACGCTCTTGAAATCCAGCGGAAATACCTACTCACACATAGCTCCCCGGCTTATGCACAGCACAGTCATCATTGAATTCGCCAACCGCTGGTGTCACTTCTTATACGCGATTAAAAAAAATAAAACTACGTCGTCGGTGGGGGGTGAGGGATAAGCGAATAGCGTTCCATTTTGTACAATGGTGAAAAGAGAAAATTATAGGCTTAGAAAGTGTCCCTGAATATTTAGACACAAACATTTAATTTCTGATAATTGCTAGTAGTTAATTTTACTTCTCTCAGATTGTAATTGCCTTCTTTACGCCGGGCAATCTATACTTCTTGTATCGTGATCAACATTTATGTTGTCAAAATTTGTTTTTGTTTTAACTCTACTGCAATTTATACACTTAATAATCTCACTTGTGCACTCTTTTACTTCGTGGTTTGTTTCTCCACATTTATAACAAATTTTTTCACTCGTGCAGTTTTCTATTGCACTTAAAGCATCTTCTTACGTTCACTTTTTCATAAATAACACATCTATCATACTTAATATAAACAAACTTTTCATCCATCATTTGTTTGAAAGCTTCCTTATCAATTTCTACAAGTACATTATACATATATTGAACGATTTTTAAATGATTGATACACTTTAATAACTTTAATATTTCTAAATTCAAAATTATTTTGGTTTTTAATTGATTCAATTATTGTATTTTCATTTAGAACCTTAGTTTCACTTTCACTTAGCATTAGACACCTTTTTGCATGAAACAATTTTTTGCATTGGCCATTGCATTGGATTAATGCATCAGTTTTAATTGACTTTCCGCCACATTTGTGGCAATTACCACTCATTGTCCTTAAAGATTTTTTTTTTTATTGTTCTTCAATAATATTGTCTTTTATTTTTTCTTATCTGTTAATATCCACTGTTAATTTATTTTTAAATTACATTAATTTTATGAAAAAAATAGATTTAAACTTCCGAACTAAAATTTTGCAACCGATCACTTCAAATGTCTCTCTCTTATTCCTTAAAACAGATTCTTGGAGTTGCTTACCGACTAACACACGCATGTCTCTCAATAATTCACTGGGTTTCTTGTCACCCAATGCGGTATCGTGTAATAATTTTTGCAAGCGAACGTCCTCCGATTCCATTAAGCGAGCAAGAATGTTTGTTTTTAAGTGATCGTACAAGCCGCTAGCGGGCTGATTCAAAATTATGTCTTTATACAAGTTAATCGTACGCTTTTCTAGCAACCCGAGTGTTGTAAAATATTTAGAATTATCCGACCTGACATTACCTACCGCGAACTGTCCCTCTATAATCCAAAGCACACGTCCGGATTTTCCGGACAAAACGGTAAATTTTGTTATGTTATTGCATTTACTTGGGCACTTAGAGGTACTCCTCCGCTCCCTGCACCACTGGCGAAGCTTGATTAGCTTTGATGATCTCGACGCGTAACAAACTGTACAAAATAGAATAATTGAAAGAAAAAGTTTATTAACTTAAAAAATAAATAAATTATTGAACAAAAAAATCAATTTTATTCTTATTAAAGTGCAAAATTATTTGGAAAAACTTTTAAAAAATGTGCGAGAAGAGCAACAAATATCCACAGACAAAATTTGTAGCGAGAAGCGCTTTCTTACTGCAGGTGCAAAAAAAAATGGAAAAAATCCGTTAACATCAATAGATTAGATATTTAAATAATTTAATTAGTCTTTTTAAGACAAAATAACAATGTTTACAACCGACAAAACGGTCCAATTCAAGTTGGGCCATGTTTGGATTTCAATTTTAGGGTGCGCCTATACTTTCTGCATGATTTTTTCTGTTTTTTTTTGTCTACAATAAATCTTCGTTGTCCCAGGAAACAATCTTCTTCGTAAGTGATGTTATTTTATTATCAGGTAGACTTTTTTTCTCTCTTTTTAGTTCAGCTAAAACAAAATAGGGTTTTTTAGGGTTGGGCTATTAGTTTAGCTAAAACAAAATAAATAAAAATGTTATGTTCTGTGCTTGAAATGAAGACAGTTAATAAGTCGTAGACTAAATTGAATATTTATTAAGAACATAAACTTAAATGTAATACATAAAATGGAAAATAGAAATGCTTTTTAATGAACATAATTGAATGAACTTTTGCTGGATGGATGAGAATGCAAAAATGGAAATGATATTATCCCGCCAGAATATATGTCACTTCAGAATGACAATCTCCGTCCAGGGTTGGTACTTGAGGTTGCTTTCATTCATAATGTCAGGGATGTCGTACCTTTAGGGTGGTAACAAAAAATAATGACTGGCCCATAAATTGCACATTTTTTGTCAGTTTGCTGCGGTCTCAATATTGTTATTTTTTGCAACAAAATGCAAAAGTACTTTTAAAAATTATTCGTTAACTTCTTTAATAAACTCATACTTGTGTTTATTTGAAGCATCGCCATCTCATAAATGGTTATGCAGTTCCTTATAAATATTGCTTAAATCTAAATTTCTAAGCTTACTGTAGACATTTTTGTTTGTTAGTTTTTTTTCTTTTTCTAATACAGATATATTAGTTCTTACAGTTTTATATATTTTATAGTATCCTTATGCGGATATGTAAGAATCCCCTTTGTTTTTAATAATATTAATTTCGAACTAACTTTTTCTGAATGCAGTAAAAACACAGTTCATTAAATATTACAAATAAAACACATTGATTGTTTTAAACTGTTTAATTGGCTCAATTAAATTGACAAAAAAGAATCACTATGCATTCTTGATATTGATTAATTGTTTAATTACAAAAAAAAAATATTTCTGCTGAGTAAACAAAACGGACCGCGCACACGACTTATCACTAGGGTTGATTCTTTTTGACTGACTCTTTTGCTTTTCGCGTTTTCTTTCGTCTTGTCTGTATGGACTCGTACCAGTGCTGTCGTTTTATGTATTTCGTCCGTTTTGTCTAGTGCTGCAGTTTTGGGATCCTACATTTATATAGACTATAATTTCGTTGGATGTAAAATCATTCGAAGGAGTTATATTTTTAAAAAGGACTAATTCATCGTCATCAACTTTTTCTTTAGTGACTTTTTTAGGTAGTGCATTCGAAGATGCCATTCAAATATTTGTTTCGTCGCAAGCAATGGAGTTTGCTTGATCTTATACTTGAAAAGATTAACTCTTAAGTGAGTAAGTATATAATCTAAGTTATTTAACTCCTCTACTTGAGTTACATACAGGTTTCTTATATTTTTCATAGCAATGATGAAACCAATAAAACCTGTTTTATTTTAAGTAAATATAATTTTCTAAGTTCTGAGGTGTAATTAATAGCTTTTTCGAAAAATTCAAATGTGATAATTTTGTTTTCTTCGGATATGCCTCTTTTAAAAGAAAACACAAATTTGCTTTTTGAATTGAAGCAGTCAAAAATATTATTAATAGTTTTGATAAACTGGATGGTCGCTTCAAAACCTTCAAAACCTGCAATGTTTGTTTCAAGCAGAGAAGGAAGGGCGTTTGCAGCGCTCTCACTCAGCGTTTCTGCTGCAAGTTTGACATTCATTATTTTTGAGTGCCAGTTTAAATGTTTCTTGTTCATTTATTTGCCAAATGAAGCCCTAATTCTCCTTGGTAATGGACAAGCTTACCAATGCATTCCCACCTTACTGGTTGACCACTTTCATCCGTAAATGTTTTTTTTTGTACCCCACGAATTATGTTATACAATTTAATTAATAATTATCGGTATCTCAATCGACTGACTATTTGTTTTACAAAAGAAGTATTGCCAAAAAAAGAGATGAAGGATATGGACAATAACAGAATAAAAGTGTCTCCGTGTGCGTGAGTTGGGGAAGTAAACCCAGGTGCGGAGCGGATGCATTGTCTGTCTTGCGTCGCTCTTGCGCTCTTGTTGTGGGGCCAATATAACCCACATTTATTATTAAGTCACCACGAAGTATACAAAGTGCATACTTTTCGATAATCATTTAGTTCTTCGAACCTCAATATAAATAAAATATGATGATCTCAGATATTGTTTAATTTTGAGTTCATATCGATTGCTAATTGTTTATTTACTTTGCGCGTGCGATTGTGAAATACGGAAAGAATTAAATGATATTATTATGAGGGGTTGTGGTTGATACTATTACTGTTAAGCCGTTGCATAAAAAGTATGCAAGAGGAACTTGCCATGCCCCGTTCATTCCGACAAGTAGGTAAACAATAGCCTCTTTGGCATGAGGAAGTTATTCAGTTGACGATTTCGTCCATCATCAGACATGCGACCAACTTTCTGTTCTTTTTTTCTTGAGCAATGGATTTAAGAATGAGGACATCTATAGATGTTTGGGTATACCCAGGGCCAACTTCGGTCTGGCTATACCAGGATCTCTCTGCTGGTAAATTGTCTTTAAAGAGTGACCTTATACGCCCGTGGGCTTTAAAAATGGCTTTACAAGGAGAAGGATCTCAGTTATACCGGGTATTTTCCAGCTATCTTCTTACCTTGCAATATCTTCATTGAATTGCTATCCCATCTCCAAAAATCAACAAAAAGAATGTTTATTTGTTATTTTAAATTACATATTTATTTGAAACGTTTTTATAAATATTGAAATATTATTGAACTTAAAACATAGACCTGCGAGGAAAACTCTTTTTCGTTTTCATTTTGTAATAAAAAACTTAAACATTTAAGTTTTATTTGATTTTTTATTCATTTTAATTTCCCAGTACGAAATATCCAAAAATTCACTAGTAAAGAAGTTGCTTTTTCCCCAAGGAAAAGAATCCTCTAATGATTTTAACATTGGCTTGTCATTGGAAGGAAGTAAGTACCTACACCCATTCTCGATGAACATTTTGCTATGAAATCACTGGGCTTATGGAATTTTTCTTGGCTAAAAAAGTGGTTCTTGTTATGTTATGATTTCTTCACAGAAAATGAATGCACGAACAATGTATAGTTTTTAACTGAAATTATTTAGTGAAAGAAGCATATAAATTTCATCTGGGTCTTCTTGGGTGTTAAGTTTCTTAGAAAGTTGTTCTTGTTGGGGGCTTTGCTTCTTTTGGTTCAAGGCTTTCTTAAAGTATAAGTTTTTAATCCGTTTGAAGGACAAACGAATAATTTTTTCATATTGTTTATAAGAAGGGCAATCCTTCTTGACAGCACCTGTAAATAAAATTTTAATAAATTTTTCTATAAGCGAATATAAATATTATAGCTTATTATATAAGGTCTCGTTTATATTTTTCATCGCTTTAAACTGCTTTTTTCCACTTGTTCCGTCGAAATTATATAATACGGCTAAATTTGGTGCCATGACATTTTTCAGATTTTTGTCTATCCCACCATTTCCACCGACGAGTTTCTTGAAAAGATCGATCTGAAAGAAAAATCGGTCAAAGCTCCATTAACTAGCTCTGCTGACAACATTCCCCTGCTAAGTAAATCCGCGGGATTTTTCTTAGTCCCGACGTGCCGTCAATTATTAACATTGGTATTCGTTTGAATTGATGATACTCGATTCCCCACGTAAGTTTTCATATCACGGGGTAGTCTTTGTAGCCAATGCAAAACTACCATCGAGTCTGTTCAAAGTATATACTCTACGCTTGCCCAATCCATTGCCTTCAGTAATTCTACCAATAAGCGACCGAGCAACTCTGCCCCTGCTAACTCTAGCCGCGGTATAGACACCATCTTGAGTGGAGGCACTCTTGTCTTTGAAGTAATCAATTGGCTCGTCACTTTGCCATTGGCTTGCTCTACCCTTGCATATAACACAGCTCCGTATGCCGTTGTGGAGGCGTCAGAAAATCCATGTATCTGTACCTTCGATACCTGTAACCCTTTTCGTGGCTTGCCATGTAAGTATTTTAAAAGCTCGCACTAATTCGTATCGAATCTAATTTTGCTGTGCTCCTGAGTCTAATATAGCTCGAACTGGCCCGATCAACTGCCCGTCGTCTTCAATCTTACCAACATTGTTGGAATCAAAGCTTCATCACCTGTGGAGGGAGAGATTAAATAAAAGACATTCAAGTAGCTTTCAAGAAGGTTCTTAGTTTTATTGAACTTTTGCCGCTTAGCCGGAATAATTAATTGTCAATCACCATCGCATTTAATGCCTTTCTTCACAGTAACCTCTGCCAGAGGTACTCTGTGGCTTGGGAATAATAGGCTGTTGTACATTATTTTAAATGGACATCTCGGACACGGAGACTGGAAACACGCATTCACGTTATGTCCTTGCTTGAAGCAATTCTCACACAACATGTGCATGCGCACAAAACGTACCCTAGCTGACTGGTCCAAAAACCCTGAATTGCTTGCAATGGTATAATTGATGTTCCTCGCCGCATAACTCGCACCTGTGCTGATGTCTTATTGCTCTGCTTGGCTTGCTCCCTTGCCAATTTATCGATGGCTTCATTCCTTGCTTGGACTGGCCGGCCGTGTTCCCTTGCTGCCCTACTCGCTCGCTGCTGAATTTGTCGAAGCGCTGCCTCGACCCTTTCCTCGCTACTGCGCCGCTCATCATGAAGGCCGCCTTGGCCTGATGGCTGCTTGTCGGTTGTGTGCTTCCCGAGGCTTGCCGATCCAGGAATGCCAGCATCTCCTTTGATGTTGGTGTTTCAGATTGCCGTTGCAACTCCCATTGGCGGGCCGTGTCCGCATCCAGCCGCTTGTGTAGCAAGTGGACCACGATCATATCCCAGTATTCCACTGGAATACCTTGCGCTTTTAGCTGTCGCAGGGTCTCGTGTGTTACATTCGAGAGCCTCTGGATCTGGTCCGCACGAGGTGTAGCTTGCAGACATGGCAGACTCAGGAACTGCCTCAGTAACTCGCGGCATGTCTGGTACTTTTTATCGTACAGTTGATTGAGCCTAGCCCAGGCTTCTAGGTAATTACCTTCCGTGAGCTGCCATTCGCCTGAAGTCCTGGCCGCCTTGCCGGTCAGCGATTTGGCGAGATGCTGAAATTTGAAAGCCGGCTTGACTTGCTCGTTTTCATGCCCTGAACTCTTGCCACTTCGTGAGGGACCCATCGAACTCCCCCACGTATTTTTTACCTCCTGCTGAGGAGGCACCTGGATGGACACCTCTATCGCCTGTCCGCTTGCCGTTTCCTTCTCAACTCGCTGCTCCCTTTTACGCTGCGCAATCGCGGATATCCGCTTGCGGAACTTCCTCTTTGTGCCGAGGTAAAGTTCCTCGGCGTCTGCTTGCCGCTCTGACGCCTCGTCCACGTCATTTCCCTTGCCAGATATCCACTTCATATGGTTCGCCGAAAGCTGGCTCCATACTTCCTCTAGACGTTCAAGCCGCACTTGCAGGTCCTCTTCGTCCTCATCTTCCCTGGGTAGCTCCAAATAGCCTTCCATCCTCTTCATCGCTTTGAGGTATGCCTCATGGATCCTATTGTTCGCCATTTGGGTATCCTGTAATAGATATATGGATAAGAGATTGATCCCTGAAACTTGCTTTAACTACTCCAACAATAAGTTTGTGCCAGATAAATACTAAACTTCCTAACTTGCCATTCATATAATTTGCTAAAAAGCATAATTTTTAATTCTACTATTTCACTTTCCCAATTACTATCTGCGGTCGGTGGTTTTCATCAAAAGATTTTTTAAGAAACCTTAGCTCGCCGGCTTTGCCAATGCAATCATGATCTATGATTGCTTCTTGCTCATATGCATGTATAATTATAATAATCTATACTGCTCTTGCCGCCTTGCTCGTCATGACAGCTCGCTAGCTTTATCCTTTCTGTACAGTAATTTTATTTAATTATTTGTTTCCTTGCCATCATAGCCACTATCCTTGCTGTTAGCACTTCGGCTCAATTGCTTTAAAGCTAGTATTTTGAATACACTCGCCGGCTCTCCGATGGCTATGATTTATTTCCCTAACCTTGCGCATTGTTACTCCCTATCCTACTTATTGCTTCGTCTGGTGGTTACAAGGCACCAGCGACAAACGCAACGCAAAAATAAAAATATATAAGTCTGATGGTGGTTGTAAAGCACCAACGACTAACGCAACCCAAAAATAAAAATATATAAGTCTGATGGTGGTTGTAAAGCACCAACGACTAACGCAACGCAAAAATAAAGATATATAAGTCTGATGAGACATGCTCCCAATACACATCCCTAATATCATACCAACGCACTATGTCACCAGCATCACCGCATAGCACAGACCGAAGCGACGCAAACACCAAAAAGAAACAGACAAAAAACGAAAATGATGAAAACCAAACCGTCTCTATTACGCTTGCCGTTGTTCATTCTTTATTTATATGAACAAGCTACCTCGCTAATTTGCCGCTATTTTCACTATGTTATTCTTTTCTTAATTCTTGCACTGACCTACACCGTCTTTCCCCTTGCTGTTGTTTCCTAATGAAACAAACTTAACTCGCACTATATGCCGCTTTGCCGAAACATAAACCCTATCCCAAATAATTTTCCATTTTTCACTTGACAATTAAGAATTTATCTGCACTCATTCACAACATATAAATGAATATATTTACTCACAGTTTTTTCTTCCGAGAAATAAATATATTTGTTAAAACAAAAAATTTTTAAATTTTAAATTGAAATAGCGCTCGCACAGTAATAAATCGCAATCTCTGAACGTGAACTGTTTCTAGCGCCGATTGATAAACAACTGAACGAGACAATCTAAAACAACCTACGGAGCACACGCAGCCGTTGCTTGTGTTTTTCTCCTCTTTGTCATCTTCTTCTCGTTCGCCTGCTAGTTGTTCGTGAGTATACACATTTATGTATTTTGTGTATCCCTCTATATAAAATATAGTACCGCTTGCTGAGAGTAGCTGTTTACTCTTATTTCCCCTTGAATAGCAGACACGCTCTTCCATGTTGGGACTTGCACAAAATGTAAAAATATGTAAAAAGAACACATGCACATACAATTCCAATATTAAGCCGCTTGCCGCTGTCGATACATCTTGCTGATATTTACAGCTATATTCTTCTTGCTGATTTTTCTTCTTCGATTCATCTACATATAGACTAGGTCTCGCCATTTTATTTTTAATTTCACTAGCTGGAATTTACTTTTAATTAACACGAGCAAAAACGAAACACTCGCGGACTTTATCCATTGGTCGCTGGTAACAATCCGGCTCGTTTGGACCAAATGTTTAAACCGAAGTTAAACCTCGCATAGAAATGCGGAAAACCCAACCCGACGTTGAAATAAAACGAAAACAGTTTTGTTTGGGAAAAAGCCTTAGCAAAAAACCTAATTTATTAAACACCTTTTTTATCACTTTCCGACTTGCCGACTGGCCATTTACAAAGCTGATTTTAGACTAAAAATATTTTACCTAAGAACGAAGAATGCATGTTCTTTTGTATGCTCTTTCGTACAATACATAATAAATATATAATGTTGAAGTGTAGGTTTAGCTGGCGGTTGCTGACTGTATTGGTGTTGAAACTCGTACGCTAGCGTTCGATACAGTATCGAAGTATTATAAAAGAGATTAGCTTTGTGAACAGCTACTCGAATTTCATGTATATTTAGGGTTCGTTTTTCCTTAGGATTGCTCTTATTTTTTCAGCTAATTTTTGTTGTGGACGACTGGTCAGGAACCGCATCCTCAATCCTAAATAAGAAAATAAAAGAATAACCAAATAAATTTCGTACTTACTCAAATGTTGTTGAATGTTGTTTATGTTTTGTAAGTGGAATACCAAGTGATGCAGCTGTCACTTGCCTCATTGTTGGTCTCCATGGAAATTCTCCATACCTTAGTGGAGAGAAATTCCATTGGAAAGCAATGAGTTCGTTCCGGAGGAGATCTAAGTTTTGTGTATTGTCGTTGTTAGTTGAATTGTTAAGTTGCATGTAAATGAAATGTTGTGCTATATTTATTTTTCTGAGAAGCACGATTCTCAGTTGGATTTTTGTTTGTTATGTTCTTTAAAAAGGAAGGTTTCACTTGTTATATTTATTTGTATAGATTTTGAAGATAATCAGAGATTTAAGATAAGATTTCTGGTAGGTTTGTTTTTTTTTGTTATAATGTTCACTACAGACAAATATTCTTAAACACTGATTTAGCACAAGTCCAGAGACAAGTACCAAATATCTTACCGCTGAAATAAAAAATAAAAAGAATAAAATACCGACACAAAAAACACCGCGAAAAACCTTCACTTCGCAATGAGCTCGGTAGTGCCTATATCTTTCCATGATTCCTTCAGAGGAACCGTAACCACAAACCTTCCAGAACTGTCACGTTTATACGTGTTTTGGAAATTCTGTTCCACCAGTTCTTCTTCTTTCGATCTCATGGACGAGGATTTGATCTCATCCAATATCCATAGTCGTCTAAGCGCTTCGTGTAGCTGTTTATTGTCTAAGCACACCGTGTGCGCTTGTTTATCTCTTTCCCAGCAAGGAATTCTTCTTGCTGTTCCATTATGATCTTTCCAAAGGCTGTTTCTATACCAACCACCCCATCTGACTGTCTTTCCAAACTTGGCATAAACATCTTTGCCAAAAACTTGCATCCTAGCAATAGGTCCACAGGACCTTCTTTCCAATACTCCGGGTCTGCTAATGGTGGCTCATGAGACGCATCCAATATTGCACGCGCCAAACCTTGTGCTGGAATTGTTGGTCGCTATCGACCCTCTTTCGGTAGCACCCAGAACTCTTGCTCGATCAAAACACCTGATGAAAACCAAGGACTAACCTTTAACGTGGTTTTGTGCTTGATCTGAAATGGCTGACCGCTGATGCCAATCGCTTTCTTAGTTGCTTGCTCTCTAGGGAGCGGCCATCTTTCCATCAATTGGTTGGTTACCAAATTGACTTGAGACCCAGTGTCCAGCAAAGCTCGGACCTAACCATAAGTCTTACCTTCCAAGTCTATCGTTACCTGTGCCGTTGGCATAGGGGTGTAACCCTCTCTTTCCCTACAAATAAAACTATTCAAATTATCTTTATATATTATCTTTTTATTTTCTTTTTGCTCTTTCGTATGTCTTTTGAAGTCTTTTCATGAGGCTTTGCCGCTGTCGTCATCTGACTCGAATCTTCTAGTATCTTTCCTTTCAAGTCGAGGACGCCCTCCAGTCAGTCGTTTCTTTTCATCTTTCGACATCCCTCTCTTTCGCCCCTGCTCCTGAACCTGGAGCACAGTTAGCTCCGCTTTATTCAGTTCCTTAACCGGACAGAGCACAATATTATGCATTCTCCGACCAGGACAACGTGTGCATGGCCCTTGGAAACAGTCTTTCACATTGTGACCGTTCTTCAGACAATTCGGGCACATATTCTATTCTTGCACCAGATCTTGTCTTACTTTTAGGTTCAAGACCTGGAATTCTGGACACTCCCAGACAGGATGCGCCATAGAGGAACATGCCTGACATGGCATCCTCTTCTTTCCGTCTGCCTTGCTCATTCTAGTAGTCAGACTTCTTCTTTCCGGTTGCTCTTTCGGTCTCTCCAGGTGTCTTTCCAGATTTCTTGTCGTCAATCTTTCCCGCGCAATTGCTTGCGCCGACGTCGATGGCCTGGAAGCTTCTCTGCGCCCACAATCTTGCGCACTTTCCAATGCAACCGACCATCTATCGAGGAAGGTGCATACTTCTTTCACCGTTGGCCTTTCGGAGCGGTGAGCCTCCTCCCACTTGCAGGCAGTCTCGGCATCCATCTTGTCATGTAGAACATGCACGATTATCATATCCCACCCATCCGTGGGGATACCTTCCGCTTTTAACTGTCGCAACGTCTCGTGTGTTGTATTTGACATTCTTTCCAAGTCACTTGCTTTCGGCGGACCTTGGAGCAAAGGAAGCCGAAAGAAGTTACGGAGGAGCTCCCGACAGGCCTCGATGTAATTCGATCCCGTTAACTGCCATTCGCAAAGAGTACGAGCGGCCTTTCCAACCAGCGAGCGTTTTTAAATAAGCGAACTTGTACGCTGGTGCAATCCGGTCATTCTCGTGTACTGCAGCCATAAAGCAGTCTCGAAAAGCTTGCCATTTCGTGATTGTGCCACATCAAACTCGCCCCATGTATTTCTCACATCATGTTGCGAGAATGGCATCGACACTTGAACTTCAATCTGCTGGTCTCTTCTTTCTGGGACCGAAGGTTGTAATTCGGCCTTTCTACGTTTGAGTGCGGCCGAGGCTAGGAAATAATGTTCCTCAGCTTCAGCCATCTTTCTTTCGTAATCTTTCCTTTAAATACACTGAAACGAAGAAATTATTGTAGATTTTATAGAATTTATAATATATTTTATATAGAAAAAATTAATAGCTTTAATGATAAATGCAAAAAAAAACTAACTCGACTCTAGATATGCCCGTCGACACATCGAGTCGAATGTAATTTTGTGATATTGTTGTGTTGTTGTATTGACTGATCTTTCCATCTAATGGCGACTACGCATTATTCAATGCTTTAAGTCCCTGCTTTTCTTTCCATCTTTCGTAAAGAATCTCATTACTTGCGATACCTTTCCTCTTTCCCAGTCAATAAATCTTCTTTCCTTCTTATTTCTTTTCAGGAAAATCTATTTGACAATTCTTTCAGAAAAGTCTATCCAACAATCCGTAAAATCTTTTCAACAATTTCTTTCGTATAAATCTGTCCAACAATCCATAAAATCTATCCAACAATCGTATAAAATCTATCCAACATTCCATAAAATCTATCCAACAATCTCTTTCGCATAAAATAAACAGAAATCTCAAAACGAAATAACTTGCACTTGTTGAACTACTAAAATTCATCTTTCCATTCCTCTCCCCCCCTTGCGACATTTAACAGCCATTTCAAATTCTTTCCGTAGGAGAGAGAAAAAAAAACTAGACCAACATAAGTGTAGACGAACGAGAGAAGGGAAAAAATAAAACGACATCTTCCTCCCTCTTTCCCATGTTAACGTCACAATTCAAAAAAAAGAAAAGAAAAAAGCTATCCAACACAATTTTCTCATAAATTCCTTCCAATTGTAAGCTAAATTTTGTCACACAAATAATTAAAACACGTCCGTTTCATTTGCTGGTTCACCAACCAATGTTTTATTTCACATCTCAATATCCCTACCTAACCGGCAGTCTCTCTTTGTATATACATAGTTTTTTTTTTCTTTTCTTTACATCTCTCTTTTATTTCTTCTTTTGGAAGTGTTGCCACACAATTGAACCATTCCCCTTTTTTTCACTTTCCACAAATTTATTTTTAATTAGACTCAAAAAGGCAAAATAATTACTCTCCGACACATAAATATTCTTTACGATATACTCATTAACTCAATTATTTTCCTTCCGCACAACAACACAACACATAAATGCACTTTTCATAATTTTATTTGTTTTGTGGACTGTATCTTTCTTACGTTTGTCTTTCCTGTATATTTATTTGATTTTTCCTTGAGTGTGCACATTTTGTCTTTCCAAATATTGATAATCTTTCCAAATATAATAATAAATAATTAATCCTGCGAATTATTTCCGAAATATTTCGCTTAATTTTCTTCTTTTTGTTGTCTTTAATTGTTTTCAAATACTGTATGCTTATTAACTGCCGACTCGTCGCTGCTGCTTGCTACACAATGAATGGATACATAGATTCGATTCTTAGCAGTGCAGCCGGGTTATTGTCTCTTTCCTCTTTCGTGTTTTTCTTATGTACATTACGCAGCTGTGCGCAAAAAGAAAACCAAAAAAAGAAAAAACCGTGTGTATGTTGTATGTGTTGCTATGAGGGCAAAACGAAGTGCCGTCATCGTGTCGCCTTCACCATTGTGGTGGTTGATGAATGATGATATTTTCTTTCGTTTAAAATGTGCATGCCTTCGTGATGTATTCTTTCGTTCGTGTAGATGCAATGGGAAAAGAGGTATGCCGCTTGGGTTTTTCGTTTGTGAACGATAAGGGGAAAAGTATATACGTGCCGCTTGGCCCGTTCTTTCGAGAAAAAAGGTTATAATACATAGTAGAGAAGAAGATAATACAAAATTACACTTTCTCTTACACATACTACTGAGTCACTTTTACTACTTAGTTTTTTAATTTTTTTATATTTTGTGGTATTATTTTCCAAATTTTTCACTTTTATAAGCACTCCGAGTAAGTTGTCTAAAATATAATTGCCTGTTCCGCATTCCTTGTCGCAGACGACGCTTAGAACCAGAAGCTAAAACGTTGTATCCATTAGAAAGATCCCGTATTGATCTTCCATTGGAAGCCAAAGATATACGAGACGAATTTATATCGTACTTTATCAAAGAGGGCGAGGTGGAATGGCAGTTCAGATTCATTTAAAAAATCAAATATTAAATTTTTTTAAATTCAATTTCAAATTAAATATAAACTGTTTATCTTTGTGGAAAATTACACTGTTTTATTTTCGAATCAACAATGTTCTTACCTATTGGTTTTAGTAGAAGGAGTCCAGTTCCAATACATACCTTCTCCATACCAAAACAAAGCAACCATCATTTCAGGGAATCCTAAAAAAAAGCGAACGCCCAACCGTCCGACTTACTGATTAAATAAAAAAACCGTTAAATTTTAATGAGTTAATTTTATTTAACCGTTCTCTACAATGTCCTTTATAAGACTAAGTCAATTGAAGCAAAGACATACCTAAAACTAATTCGTAAAACTACCATAACCCTGGTTCTCAGATGCGTCCGCATTATTGGAGTTGCGCGTGTTGTTCAATGCGCGCGTGAAATGAATCCGATTTAAATGCAACGAAGCAGATCTGGTCACCTGTGGGAAATTATTGGATGTGCAGGTCATATCAACTTGAGAATAGCTTGATGTGCTATTCTCGTCTTCTTTATCTGGAAATCTTCAAGTAGTATAAATGAAACACCAGAGTTAGAGTATAACTGATACGAAGTCGAGTTATTTGCTTTATTGAGTAAGATAGAACTTAACACTTTAACGTTGATAATTATAAGAACATCGATAAATAATTCTGAATCGTATTTATACTGTTTTGCTTATGTGCAATATCTTAAACATATTATATACCTCATACATAGGTCGTGCCTGTGTTCACGTAACACATTATGGTTTCTTGGAATATCTTAATGGTTAAAGTCTGCATCATATCCTGTGCATGATCGTAGCGTGATCGCATGTTTTCTAAGGTGTGGTCATTGTTGGTTGCTTGTGCATGCTGTTATTTTATATTATTTTTAGATACGGAGTAACTTGGGTTATTAACTCGAGTGTTCCCGTTGAGATGAAGATGGCTAAATACAAAAATTGTACATAAATCTGAGTGAAAATAAAGTAAAAAAACTTACTAAAATAACTTCCTCCATTACATTATCGAACGCTCTTCTCACTTTCAACCGTGCCAGTGTAGCCTGTTCTGTTGTTAGTGTGTCCAACTCTGAAGCCATGTACTCGCAAAGGAGGCCGGATGGGGTCTTTGGGGTTTTAGAAGATTAACGCATACTTTGCAATGTCTCTACCGCCATTGCCATTTGGCTGTCACTTCCTCCTCGAGAGTCGTTAAAAACTACGCGTCGTCAATGGCAGAGTAATAAAAAAAGTAAAGGGCATTAATACAACAATTTTAGATATTGTGAACTTGGGGTTTCTTACATCCTACAACCTCCGCTTCATCTCAATTGTTTAAATTAGCTTCATCGCATCTTCATTGGTCAACTCCTTCTCTACCCTCTTCCGATACGATTTCTTAATTTTTTAATATTTTCTGGCAAGTTTTGAGGCGCCGGTGATTTTTTTGCTCTGTTAAAAAACAAGATTCGGTACTGTTCTGTTAACTTCATAAATACCAAGACGCTTCTCTATAACAGTTAGTAGATTTCTTCGCAAAAGTTTAGCCGACTCAGTACTTTGATTTGTATTGGCTAATGTCTCTTGAAGTCCTACTACCAGCGGAATGATGCACGATAATGAGGGGTTCGACTCTCCCGACAAAATAACTGTTATTTTTTTGAATGGTCGCAAAAGCTTAACTATTTCCTCAATCAAAATCCATTCGTTAAAATCCAGATTAGATGGGGAAACGACTTTAGCACCTATTTGCCATTCAGTTCACTTCTAATTCGGACGTAGAAATAACTGACATTTTCATTCTTGCTTGCTCTACGTAGTGAGCCGTTATGCTTATAAAGCATTTCGTAGTCATTCTATGAAAACTCCCTGAGTGCATTTTCCGCAAAAATGAAATAAATAACTACTTCACTCGAATTTTCAAAGCCTTCTTTTTTTTCAAATTAGTCTGTTTGCGTAATTGAGAACATTCTCGTTCGGCAATTGATTTGAGGAAAATAATTCTCCTTGAACAGTTTGTAAAGGCCGAAGCCTTTGACAATTTAGTTTCAGACAATTGCATATCTCTATCCCATTTGAAAAAGATTTTATTTTGAAAGTTACATTATAAGCACGACTAGATATTTGTGATTTGAGCAAATCAAGTAACTCATTCGTTTGGTCCTGCTCAGGATGCTGACTTGCAGCTTTAGCCGCTTGGATGTCTACACGGAGAAAAATGATCGGTTAAAAATACCAGAAAACTCGTGTAAAATTAACAGAGTGAACCTGCTAATATAGCACCTGCAAACTCAATCTGTTAAATTTACACGAGCTTACTCGATTAAAAAAAATTGGTAAATTTTACCCACGTCCTCGGTTGAAGTGTTCTAAATTTTTATTTGCCTACTTCTCGGTTAAATTTGTCAAAATTGGTCTAAAATTATTTGGTAGGAATAGCCTAGAAGTTTGTAAAAGCAACATATTGAATTGCTTAAAATAACCTATTAACTGGTTTAAATTTACAAACTTAGTTAGTTGCAGCAACCTATTTTCTCGGTTATAGTTTTTAGAACTTATGGAAATAACAAACCATTTCGGTTGAATTAGCCTATCCACTCGGTTGGAGTAGCCAATCTACTCGGTTGAAGTAGCCTATCTAATTGGTTGGAATAGCCAATTTACTCGGTAATATTAGCCTTTCTACTCAGTTGGAGTAGATAATTTACTCGGTTGAAGTAACCTTTCCACCCGGTTAAAAAAGCCCATCGACGCGGTTGGAGTAGCCACTTTACTCGGCTGAAGTAATCTTTTTAGTCGGTTAAAATAGCCCATCTACTTGGTTGGAGTAGCCACTTTACTCGGTTGAAGTAACCTTTCTACTCTGTTAAAATAGCCCATCTACTCGGTTGGAGTAGCCAATTTAATCCGTTGAAGTAACCTTTCTACTCTGTTAAAATAGCCCATCTACTCAGTTGGAGTAGCCAATTTACTCAGTTGAAGCAACCTTTCTACTCGGTTAAAATAGCCCATCTACTCGGTTGGAGTAGCCAATTTAATCGGTAGGATTAGCCGTTCTACTCGGTTAGAGTAGCCTATCTACTGGGTTGGAGTAGCCAATCTACTCGGTTGAAGTAACCTTTCTACTCGGTTAAAATAGCCCATCTACTCGGTTGGAGTAGCCAATTTAATCGGTTGAAGTAACCTTTCTACTCGGTTAAAATAACCCATCTACTCGGTTGGAGTAGCTATTTTACTCGGTTGAAGTAACCTTTCTACTCGGTTAAAATAGTCCATTTACTTGGTTGGAGTAGCCTATCTACTCGGTTGGATTAGCCTTTTTACTCGGTTAGAGTTGAATTCTGTAAACCAAGTGATAGCCTACTTTAACCGAGTTGATGGGCTACGTATGTAGCTTACCTGTGATTTTACAGTACATTACGCTTATTTGAATCATATATAATATATAAAAAAAAAACATTTTTTGTTCAATGGTTAAAGCATTATAGCAATACAAAATATTTATTAATCAAATAAAGTTAGCATAACATCATATTTACAGTGTTTTTAGATAATTGTATACATGTATTATATGTGTATTCATATATATAAGTATAAATATACAAATATTTTTTATAAGTTTTAAATTAATAGTTTTATATTGCTTACGACATTAATTTTATACTTAAAAATAAATTTAATGGTTTTATGAATTCATTTATTGTCTGTACAAGATTTTGAAATTAAAATTACAAGTAAAAATAAATACATTAAAATTGTTTCGACGCCATTGGGGCAGTGGACTGTATAAATAAACCCGAAACAAGAATAAATAAAAACACAATCATTTAACGTGGAAAAAGGCAATGCCCAAAAAACCACGATCTTTCCTTTATTCAATTAAATTAAAACCTAAAACGAAACCGTTCCCTCTCGTTAGCCCGACTCGGTCGAGTTCTTTCGTGCAACTGACTAAATAAAAGCCTTTTGCTTACTCGCAGGAAAGCAAAAGCATCTCTCATCGAACCTGAAAGCTCTATTCTCTTTCAGTTCGATACAGTCCCGGCGAAAACCTAAGGTTTTCTACTACTCTGTATATTATTTATAATTTCTTATAACTAACTTAAATATTACATGATTACATATTATAATTATGTTTATCTTTCGTCATCTCTTTCCGTTGGCAATATGCAGATCTTCTGTACTGGCCTCGTTAGCTGATTTGTTGCAGTCTGGATCACTACGTTTCGGACAAGACCATCTTTCCCTTTTATTATCCTCAGGATTCGTCCCAAAGCCCAAGCTGATGGTGGGAAGTTCTCACTTTTGATCACGCATAGTTGTCCCTCCTTCACACCGTGCTTCTCTCTTCTCCATTTCTTTCTTTCCAACAGAGTTACTAAGTACTCCTCTCTCCATCTTGTCCAAAAATGTGCGAGCATTGTCTTTCGTTCTTTCCAAAGCCTTACCCCATGAGAATTCGGCAATTCGCTGGTCAAAAACGGCAGTGGCAGGACTAATGGTTCGCCAACCAAAAAATGTCCCGGCGTTAGCGCCTGCAAATCGCCTGGATCGTCGCTTAACGCTTGCAGCGGCCTTGAGTTCAAAATGGCCTCAATTCCTACCAAAAGAGTCACGAATTGCTCATACCCTAGGACCCGCAGGCCCACTACTCTCTTGAGATGAAACTTCATCGATTTGACTGCTGCTTCATAGATCCCGCCTTGATGCGGTGCCGCAGGAGTCATGAACCTCCATTCTGTCCCCTTTGCGCCGACAAAGTCGAGCGTCTCCTTTCCATGCCAGAGCTCTTTTGCTTTTCGCAACTCTTTCGCTGCACCAACAAAGGCAGTGCCATTGTCGCTATAAATTCTCTCGCATCTTCCTCTCCGGGCAATAAATCTTTCGTAACAAGCGATAAATGCTACTGATGTTAGATCTGACACCACATCAATATGTATGGCTCTCGTCTTCAGGCATACGAAAACGGATACCCAACACTTCTGCCTTACGATCTGCTCGCCTGCTCTGTCTATCGTTTTGATTTCAAAGGGTCCTGCATAGTCTACCCCTGAATGCAGAAATGGCTTTCCTGGTGTTACTCTCTCTCTCGGCAAGTCAGTTGCGTTTCGAAACGATGGTTGTATCGGACACACACCACACATTTGTGTAAAAATCTTCTCAATTCACTTCTGAGTCTTGGGATCCAAAATCTTTCGCGTATATGTTGCATCATAACCTGCACAGCTCCATGCTTTGTAGCTGTATGAGCGCTATCCATGATCAGCCATGCCAACCGTGAACCACTAGGTACGATTGCTGGATGTCGCCTCTCGTATCTCATATTCGCTCTGTCCAGACGTCCTCCAACCCTTAGAATGTTTTTCTCATCTAGTATGGGTTTCAAGGATTCTATATTGCTTCTTTCCGGTAAACACCTATCTTTCTTTAAGCATGAAATGTCTTTCCCAAAATATCTTTCCTGTTCTTTCCGTAATACATGATCCATTGCCTGACTCTTTTCAACAGATGTCAGCTGAATACATGTTCTTTCGCTTCTTTCCCTCAGACGCTTAGAGCGCCTATAATTCTTTCCATATTTTCTTTCCTCCTCTATCCGTCGCTTCACCCTTGCTCTTAGTGAATTGACATACCGAAAAATAAACCCTATTATACCTATCGCTTTCTCGAGCGTGTGTGAATATTCAATTATAGACACACTCTTTCCATCTTTCGTACGCATCGATAATGGTTCTGAGAACTTCATTATCGTAAGCACTTTCATCTCATCCCTCCCCCCATCTGAAACATTTGGCACAAAATTTTCAAATGTCCAACTCGATTTGGGTTGTATGAGCCACTCTGGTCCGTGCAGCCATAGTCGACTCTTGATTAACATCGACGGCTTCACTCCTCTACTTAGAAGGTCTGCTGGGTTGTCTTTCGTCCCAACATGTCTCCATCTTTCGATCTCGGTATTTGTTTGTATGGATGCAACTCTGTTTGCGACGAATGTCTTCAATTCACATGGCGTTTTATTGATCCAGTGTAATGCCACCAGAGAATCTGTCCATAGGTGATACTCCACCCCTCTCCATTCCATCGTCTTCATTACATCGACGACCAGTCTTCCTAGCAATTCCGCCGCAGCCAGCTCGAGACGTGGTATTGTCACTGTCTTTAATGGTGCCACACGCGTTTTTGCTGTCAATAGCGTGGACCATGTCTCTCCATTTGGCTGTTCGGTTCTAACATAAATAACCGCTCCATACGCCTTCTCGGACGCGTCTGAAAATCCATTGATCTCTTTCCGTACTCTTGAGGTTGCTCCAATCCATCGATCTATCCTTATGTCCTCCAAGAAGACAATCTCTTTCCAGAATTCTGTCCATCTTTTCATGGAGCATGTGGACCACAATCATATCCCAGCTTTCCGTGGGGATACCCTGGGCCTTCAGCTGCCTCATTGTCTCATGGGTTACATTTGACATTCTTTCCAGCTCAGCAGCTCGCGGATGCTCCATCAGCGATGGTAGCCTGAAGAACTGCCGAAGCAGCTCCCTACAGGTGGCGTATTGTCGACTATATACGTCGTTGAGGCGCTGCCATGCCTCAGCGTAGTTGCTCTCTGTGAGCTGCCACTCTCCCAGCGTCCGAGCTGCCTTTCCCGTTAAAGAGCCCTTTAAGTACGCGAACTTATACGCAGGCGAGATGTTCTTGTTCTCGTGGACGGCCGCCAGGAATCTGTCTCGGAATCCCTGCCACTTTGTGATGACGCCATCAAATTCGCCCCAGGTGTTTTTCACATCGTGCTGCGAAAATGGCATCGACACCTGTACGGCGATCTGCGGCGCGTCCACGTCCTCTCTCGGCGTCAATTCCTTGACCCTCTCCTTAAGGATGGCTGAGGCGTTGAAGTACGACTCCTCGGCCTCCGCCACCTTCCTCTCGACTTCGGCTGTTTTAAGCGGATCGTCCGCTGCCACCAGCCCCCTCTCCATTGCCTTTAGCTGGGCCCATGACTCTCCCAAGGCCTCCAGTCTTACGGCAACTCCCTCCTTTGGACAGACGCCCAACCTCTCGGAACGGCAAAATGACACCATCCTCTCGATGGCGTTAACAGCCGCCTGGAAAAGGTAGCCATAATTTTCCTCAACTGGCTCCATCTCTCGTTCTTTCCTTTAATTATAAAAAAACATATGTCATTATTATGTGGACATATTAATTGCTGAAAGAATAAATGCTGAAAATCATATATATATATAGGAGAATCGGGTCGGACCTTTCTTGTTTAAAATAATATATAAAGACAAAAAAGCGAGAACATAAAGAATAAATACAAAAAGGAAAAAAAAAAAATGTTTCTCAAAGACTAACGAAAAGGACCCGACTCAATCCAAAATAAAAATAAGCTATAAATAAAAGGTCGCGACTCAATCCGCTCCTGGAGTGTGCTGTTGCTAGTGTTGTTTTAATTGTGCCTTCCCCCATTTTTTTGCTTGCAAGCTCTCTCACACACAAACGTCTCGCATAACCATGCTTTTGATAACGTTGTTCTCTCCCCTCTCGCACAAACGTCTCGCATAAACATGCTTTAAAAACGTTGTTCTCTCCCCCCTCGCACAAACGCCTCGCATAAACATGCTTTGAGAGCGTTGTTCTTAATAATTTAATGTTTTTGTCACATTTTCTTTCCATTGTTTTATTTTCCCAAACCGAAAAAAAAACACTTTCCTCTATCGACCGGCGACAATTTGTCGGCACACAGCAACAACACACCCGAAACTGTACACCAAAGAAAAATATATTGTTTCTCACCTCTCCTTTAATTTTCTCAAAAAAAACTTATTTTATTTTTTCTTCTATCGTCTTTGTTCAGCTGAATCGCTGCGATCAAATCTTTCCCGTTATTAATCTCTTTCGATCAAAAATATTTTGTAAATATAACACTGATTATTCGTTTTTAAATTTAGGAACACACAAAAAATCCAACTTACACCGCAGAACGACGCACATTGAATGAATATTTTCATTCACCACTGCGTGAACCGTCTGCGCTATACATTATGTGTATCTCTCTGTGTGTTTTTAGTCTCGCGTACGAGCACTGTACCCTTTGTGTATCTCTCGTTCGGGGTGTGGCTTATGTCATGTGACCGCACACAAGTTTGTTGTTCTATATGCTAAAGGGGAAAAATATAAAAGGAAAAAAGATACCTAATGGGGTTTGTTTTGCAGCTGCATCATTGGGTTTTTTCTTTCGTCCATTAAATAGAAAAGAATAAAAAAACGGACTTACCGATTCTCTCCAAATGCTATCGATGTGATATTTTGTGGCGTACGTGATTTTACGTAGCCTCTTACCCATGTACATATGTGTATGTATATATCTTTCCATAGAATGCTCCGAATGCTATCGCTGTTTTGCGGCGTACGTGATTTTTGCGTAGCCTCTTATCCATATACATATGTATGTATATTTCTTTCCATAGAAATGCTGTCGCTGTTTTGCGGCGTACGTGATTTTGCGTAGCCTCATACCTATATACATGTATGTATATTTCTTTCCATAGAATTCTATTGTTTTTTTTTTTGATTCCCGACACTGATACATATCCGGCTCGAAGGACCAATGTTTCGACGCCATTGGGGCAGTGGACTGTATAAATAAACCCGAAACAAGAATAAATAAAAACACAATCATTTAACGTGGAAAAAGGCAATGCCCAAAAAACCACGATCTTTCCTTTATTCAATTAAATTAAAACCTAAAACGAAACCGTTCCCTCTCGTTAGCCCGACTCGGTCGAGTTCTTTCGTGCAACTGACTAAATAAAAGCCTTTTGCTTACTCGCAGGAAAGCAAAAGCATCTCTCATCGAACCTGAAAGCTCTATTCTCTTTCAGTTCGATACAAAAATAGTTCAGTTGTTTATTTTTCAAAAATGATCAATTAACATACAGAATTAAATCTATTTAGCTTAAGCCTTAGCCTTACAAAGGGATGGTTTTGGTATTAGGAATGGGACTTGGAAATGAGTCGAAAAACATTACGACTTCTTCTTCTTAAAATGAAAAATGAAATGAAATCAAAACTATTATTAGCTTTGTGAAGACAAACGACTGTTGTTTCAGACCACAAAAAAAAAAACAGTAGTGTCTCTCAAAACTAAGATAAGTGTGCTTAGACTATCGAACTTCGATAAGAGGATAAAATGAAAAATGAAACTGAAACTGGTATTCACTCCGTCATCCCTAGCTCAGAGAGGAGAGTATTGGTGGCAGTGGATGTTTTATCATAACGGGTTTTTATTTTATAGAAACCGTTCTGAATAAACATCCACGTACAGGAACACTCCTCAGGATATTTAGCGTTAAGGGTAAAAATTATTTTTATACACGCATCAACTGCTTCAACAATTGTTGGAATGAAATATCTATGATCATTAACAATTACAAAATACGATTTGACACTATTCAGTGACTCACCAACCGCAATGATGAAAGGTTGTAATGTTAGATTGTATTCTTCAAGCCTGTGTTTCCGCGCAGAAACAGCTTCACAGATCTCTGCATCGGTTTTAACGTGAGTGATGAATGCCTCCCGCACTTCGGCTTTCGATGGTCTCCAAACTTTTTTAGTAGCTCCTTTGAGCTTAAAAGTGTTTACGGATAGTAATGAAGGAATACTGAGTAAGGCTCCAAGGTTGCTTGAATCCTCGGAAGCTGAAATGAAATATAAGGTACATCTTTAGTCAGTAAATGCATATAGAAAAAAAATCACAAAAACAAGTTAATTGATAAGTTAAATCGTAATTTGTAATTTTACTTACTTTTCTCAAGGGACAGCAAGTTCTGGACGCATTTATCCCTTCCTGTCCTTTTTGCAGCTAATTGGAATATTTGTGTTTTATATGTTGCGAAGGACTCGATGAACCCGTTGTAGTTTTCGGGATACAGAAATTCGAAGTCCTTTAACAGCTGAAAAAAAATGGATATGATTAAATTACGTATTCAATTTGATTAAACAAATTTTGAAGAGAAGTTAATATTATTATATATGTGTTAATTATTAAATAGTGAGACATTTACTAAAAGATATCCGGTTGGCTTTTTCAAAGCAGGGAACTCCTTAAGGTAATTGTCAATGGTCATTTGCTTAAGTATATGCAGACGTGCCGGTGTGGTGGCCACCCACTTCTCCTCTACCGTAGTCCAGGGATGACTCGAATTTCTCAGCCACTGAAGGGCATCCTCGCAATCTACATCATTTAGCAAATTGTTTGTTTCCTGGAAAATTTCCAATTGCGATGAACTTGAAGTTGAAGGAGATGGAGAAGAAGAATATATTCTTGATCGCTTTGGGATAAGGCCAGATGCCCTATATTTCCTTTTCAAATTATGAATTTGATCTGGGAGCTTTCCTCCCCAGCGGCTTATAATTCCACGGCTAGTTTCAGTTATGTTGTTGATCAAATAAACTGTCTTTTTTTCCGCAGTAAATAGGTTGGCAATTTCATTTGTCCAATATGAATAAATTTTGTTTGTGATATTTCTTTCCGGATGATGTTGTAAAATATGGGTTCCGATTAAGCGGACAAGAATTAATCGAGACTTATTGTCTAGAGGAGTAGATTTAGGAACTGAGAGCAAACCTTTTCCTTCTAAGGTTCTTTCAAGCAGTTCTGTCAAGCTCTGAAACGGAATAAATTATTAACCCCTAATAAAAGTTAACTATTTGGTTATCTTAAAATAAAGTCAAGTTTCAAACTCTTAAATTATCAAAGTAATATATACTCGCTAACTTGAATCAGGCATCTTAAATGACTTGAACAATTTCATTTCTGTCCCTTCAAGTTAAAATAAAGATACTTTTTTGAAACTCTTTAACTTCAACGTTTTTTATTTTTTTCCGGAATGTGTATGTTCCTGAGGCGTTATTTATCCTCAAGTAATTATCTGCAAGAGTTTGAAGTGCGGGAAGTAAGTGTTTGGAAATTTGGACAATAAAGTTAGAATGTTGACATTCAAACAAAAGCCCTTAATAATAATGAAAACATATATAAACCCAGAACTCTTTATATTTGTCCAGTAACAATTCAATGACTTAAACAGGCCTCACTTTGTATGTGTTCAAGTTAGCGAAATTCTACTGTATGTATTATGAAATGTTTTATTTCTAGAGGCCGTATTGATTTAAGTACAATGTAGGATTGGATTGGGAAAAAGTAAAAGTGAAAAATATACAAACGTACGAGTTCCTCGGTTGAATTGTTATTTGTTTTTTCTTTGCTTTGCTTTTCAATCATACTTCCGCTTCCTTGAGTAAAGGAAATCAGCTCATTAAATGGAAATTCTTGTATGTTAGCAGATGCTGATTCTACAGTTATATCAGATAACTGTGTTTCAAAAACCTGTAACACATTATTTAAACCTTTCAATGACGAATGATTAATTCTACTGTAAAATAAATGTAACAAAACTAACCAAATCGTTTTCAGTGCTTGGGTACATTAACTTTTTATACTCCGACAAGTTTTTAGAGAATAAAACTCGGTGTCCAATGCTAGAAATTATATCTCTTATATCTTCCGGTCCAAGAAGAGCCAATGTCATTAACGAAATATTGTTTTCTAAGATGAGATTGAAATTTGTGTCAGTAATGAGAATATTGAATTTTAGACAATATAACGTTGAAATCAATAAAATAACTTTATTTAACGTGAATCCAAAAGTATTGTGAAGGAAAGACCTAGTAAAAAACTTCGACGTTTAGTTTGTAGTTATTTTCATCATATAGTTCATGCCGAGAGTTGCCATTAACAGCATTTTGAAGTGCGCAATTATCTTAAAAATTTTAAACTTATAAGTGTATAACAAGTATAAGAATGATAACGGTGTACTTTTAGAATATTCAATTTGTTTTCAACTTTCTCTTAAATGAATAATGACTTCAACGAATTTAAGAAACTTTATTTTTTTAACTGACTCTGTGAAATTGTTTCAAACGCAAACAAATTTAGTAAAGTTGCAGGGTAACTGCACCAGTCTCCGAACAGGCCCCAGTGTCCGGACGATTTTGCCTTTATGTGAAATAAAAGAAAAACTAAGCACAGAATTTGCAAAAAAAACAACAAAATACAGAATCAATAACATTTTCCACATATACATACGAAGTTTCAAACCGATCGAATGTGTAAGGGAAAAGCTATGGGTGATTGAAGCAGCAGCCGCTGCTGTTCTGCTGTTTTCTTAGCAAAAAAATAGTGGCAGACCTTTGACAAAAATGCTGGGAATAGTTGATCTTGTGCGATTTTGTAATCAAATGGTGTTTGTTCCAAAGAAAATATGTATAATGAACTTCCAATAACCAAAGAAAATAAATTGAGTTTTGCATTTTTGCACAAAAAAAGCGAAAATCTAGTCTCCGGACAGTTCCAAGCCTTTACTTAATTTTTTATTTATGTTCAAATTCTTTTTGAAACCCTTAATTTCCTTGTTAAAGGTACTGGTTTATATCCAGAATTAAAATTTTTCATTATCATCCCTCTAATGGATTAAAAATGAAGAAAAAAAACTCTAAAAATTATATTATCATTTTTTATTCTCTGTCACACAAACACAATATTTTGAAATCAAAATGATTTAAATCGATGATTTTCTTCACTGGTATGCATATGCATACAAAAAACACAAAAAGAAACCAACCAAAACCACCCTATCGAAGGCATATTATTTGAATCTGATGTGCATAAAAAACAGCGCATCAGTTAAGTGTTGAAAGATTCCAAGTGCCTGAAAACGGGTTTGGAAAAAAGAAACAATAACTAGTTAACCTTGAAACAAGTAAGTAGGTATTTCAGATGCATTAAATTGCTATGGTTTAGTTGTGTAGCGTAGATAGAGAGGATACGAATAGTCTTATATTTTTTATTCAAGATGAATGCAGGCAACTTAAAAGCAAGCCTTGCAAGACATTATTTCGAAGAAATTAGGTGTCAGTCAAGCAGCAATCAAGTTTGACGAAGTGGGTTCAAAGTCGCCGGAGACTGGTACAGTTACCCTATTTAACACTATTTACAAAGTTATGCATTTTAATAATTAAAAAAAGTGGAATAAGATATGCGTTTTATTTTCTAAGATATCTACATTGAGGACTTTTTTCGTCTCATGTGCAGATATTTTGAAATACTGTTACGGCAACTGTGCTCGCACACTTGTTTTTTATTTCGAAAAAATTATTTTTGTTCTTCATTTCATTACAAAAACAAATTGACAGGAAATTTGTTTTTATTTTGTGTCCTTGAATTTTTTGAGAAATGTGATACTAGATTCATGCCACACACAGAAAGTATGTGTACACAATGTATGCGTAAACATAAGGACCTCTTTGTGTCTGAAAATGATACTTTCAGAACTGGTTTGGAATAATTATATGTGTATTTCATATCCCTTAATTGTTGTTTCTTTATGGAACAGAAACTGTTTGTTTTACTATGTGTTTGATTTTTTTTCGAATTATCAGAAAATCACAACAAACTTTCAAAATACTTATTTGGTGTAGCACAACCAGAACATTGTCGTTGCTAGTTTATTTTCTAGAGTGATTCATTTTTTCTGGTTGCAGTGCAGTTATTGCGGTATTACACGACGCATGTTTTATTTGCATGAATGGAGTGCGAAAGAAAAAGCAATACAAAAAATAATTGAAAACAATTATAATGAGCGTATCACTGAATCAGAGTTCAAAACAAAATAAACTACAACTGCGCGTTAAATACATGAGCCGTGTAACACCGCACTTACACACTCTCTCGGTTATGGTAAACGAGCAACTCGGTTAAATTAAATAAGAAACTGGGTAACTTATGTGAACACATTTACTCGATTAAAATAAACTATCACTCGGTTAATTATCAAACTTTTTTGTACTTTAACATATTGTTATTGTAAATAGTCGATTATTTTATTTTTTAAACAATTAGGTAATGCAAAATAAACTTACCTTCAAATTTTGGAATGTATGCTTCAAGGCCCCACTGGCGCAACAGGCATGCCACATCCTCGTCCATTGAAAATGGATTCCACTTCTAATTATTGTTCTGATTTTTTAGAAAACACTGTTTCACACACAATTCTACAGTTTTTATTTAAATTGACCTTCCATAAACAACACTTTACCTTGGTTCGAATAGATAATATTTAATTAAAACACTTAAGAGTTCAAAACGCGACTTAACACTTCAACTTCACATCACAGAATGAACTGAGTTCAGAAAATGAAATGCGTTGTACACGATGCACATAAAGTACATGTAACCCTCTACTCGGTTCATTTAGCACACTTGAAGGGTTCATTTAGCACATTAAAAGGGTTAAATGTATATGGGAGACGCCATATGATATAAGTATTAGTATCTGGAGCAGCGTTGCTCGGTAAATATAACCCATTAAAACGTTTAAATAGATTCCTCACACATGTAACAGTTGGCTGTAGTTTACCCATTTACTCGGTTAATATAACCCATTTACTCGGTGAATATAACTCATTTACTCGGTGAATATAACCCATTTAAACGATTAAATAGATTCCGCATACATGCATTGTAGTCTACCCATTTACTCGGTTAATATAACCCATTTACTCGGTGAATATAACACATTAAAACGATTAAATAGATTTCGCACACATGCACTTTAGTTTACCTATGTACTTAGTCAATATAACCCATTTACTCGGTAAATGTAACCTATTAAAACGATTAAATAGGTTCCGCAAATTAGAACAAATATCACTCAGTAAAAAGAAACAATGACTCGGTTAAATTAAACGAATCGATTATTTATTGTTAACCCATTTAAGTAGTAAAATTAAATAAATCTTGTGGGTTATTTCAACCGACGTACTCAGTAAACTTAAACAACTTACATTTTAGGTGGATTTAAACAAGAAGGTTGTTTAATATTAATAAGGTATGTGCTAAATTAAATAAGTTTAATTGTTTAAATAAGCCAAGTTACTCGGTTAAAAGAAAAATTTAGAACATTTCTTATCTTAACCGAGTTTCTCGATTAATTTAACAAAGTTTGTCGATTAAAATAACCTTTTCGGACGGTAATTTTAAATAATCTCATTTAACCGAGTTTACTTCACTGTTTTTAACTAAACTAACTACGTAGTTTTTAAATAAGACTACGCTATTTTTAACACATTTTTTTTTAACCCACCGAAAAACGCACTCGGTTAAAAATTATTTTTCTGCGTGTACCAAGTACTTTCTGCTGCATCAGCGCGGACGTTGGCCACCAAATCTCGAGGTCAATGGTGATTGACCGAACAAACAAAATACATAGAGATTGAATGGTACTTAAAAGTCTCGTTGGGCATCAGTAGCATATTTTACTCATATAGAGTTTTTATTTCAAGCAAAACATTGTGGTACTTGTAAGTACCGTCGGTCAACAAAGGGTTGCGTGCTGGGGTGATCCTGTTGCGCCGACGACACTACCGCGACGTCGCTTGTTGCCACGAATACTTTTCGTTGGTATTACCACTCCAATGAGCTCGGTGGCTGTGTTTCTTATTTGATAATCCTTTAAGGGTGAAAATCTAAGCTAATCCTACCTCATTATAGAAATGTAGCATTAACTTACCCATTTGCAAACTCTGGAATCTTTTGAAAATAATTGAAGTATTAACCGTACCCCTTGGTTTTAAGAATCCTAGTACCAACTTGTCCGACGACACGCAGATGAAAAAAATCTATCCAGAAACTTTTACCACCGCGACGGCGGTCAAGTACAATTCCTTTTATGTGGAACTAATGGAATGGGATGAACAACGGATATGATGGCCAAATCGGTACGGGACGAAATGAAACATTGTATTTCCTAAACGCACCTCAGAAACTTTTGGCCCTCATCACAATGGCGTTAAGCTTAATGCGCATGCATATCGCTAACGACTTAATGCGTACACTTGGAATATTTTTGGTCGATACAAATTATTATCATCGATTTCTTCGGTACAATTGAACTGTTACTTGCTAAAAATGTTAATTCTCATTAAAATGTGAATTAAATACATAATGAAGTTTGTTTGGAAGGATTTTTTGTTTGTTTTTTCTTTGCTTATGAAACTATCATGGAATCTTTATTTATGTTTGAGGTTAAAGGTCTTTTTTCATTTCTCTTCTTTTTCTGAAGGTACCAAATGATGTTTAAGTTGGAGTGAAGTACTGTTTGCTTCAACTTTAGTATTTTCGTCTTCCAAAAAGTATGACCTCAAAACGTTGCGGTTGATTTTTTGATTGATGGACGTACTCGGGACCTTTTTGTATTGGTGAATCGATAACTGTCATTACCACGTTGACTGCCATCTGACCCACCAGTAGGCCAGAGAAGAGACAAATACTCGCCGGAATGCAGCACAAATTATGAGAGATAACATTAATAATACATTTGCACAATAAGTTATGAAAAATAAAAAGATAACCATACATACGATAACTTAATTTATTTAAAACCAAAAAAAAACATTACAAAAAACGAATTCAATTAAGTAATTTATGCAATCGATATCGAATTTTTGTTCAAATAGCTGATTGTCTGATGTCTGATTGTTTCGGCAACTTGTCTAACTTTGATATAAGAAAGCTTATCCAGAGCTCTATACATCCGTTTAGTATTATATGCCACATCTTCTGCCACTTTTGATTGGTTTTCATAAAACTTTTCACTTTTACATAAAAACTTTTTTGAAGTTCAATCCACTGCCTCAAAAGATTTGCCGAATCCTCAACTTTTCAAATTTGTTCGTTAGTTTTAAGTTTTTCCAAAATAATCTTTTGGATGTCTCCCCTTACTTCCAGTTTGTCCAATAATGAAATTTTTTTCATAAACGGTAATAAACTTTTCAAGAATTGAAGCACCCAGTGCAACAACCAGATAACTCCACTTTTTGAAATGTTGAGCAAATTAAAAAAAACTATCTCAAAAATAAGAAATCGAACTTATTGCAAAATATTAGTTAATTTTGAAATGAAATCATCAAAATGAATTTATTTAATTCAAGATATATCAAAAAATTGTACATTTAAGTAAAAAAATAACTAAATTTGTTTTTGGACTTGTCCTGTTTTTGCACCGATTTTATTATGAATTAAAAGGGAACCTCGTTGTCATCTTCGTAGTCTGAGTTTTCAGCTTCTTGAACTGACTGCTGCGACATCAAGTTATTGTAAAAAGGCATATCCGCTGGAGGAACATACTTTTGCGCCAAGTTTATGACATCCTCATATTTCTTGGGGTTGAGGGAAAGATTATTTGTATATAATAGTTTTGGCTTAAAGGGGTCACCATGCAAGTTTGCTTTTATTTCTATGTCGTATGTCGTAAATGGCCCATGGTGACCAATGGAAGCTGAAACGCTTGCCATATTTTCTTCTTTTGTGTAGCAAAATTTTCGATATTTCGAGATGGTCCACTTAATACGATCTTTGTTGGTCACAGTTTTCTTGTAAAACGGAGCCAGGCTCGTTTTAAAATCAAATATGTCCTTATTGCTCACTGATATCACTTTAAACTTTTTGGAACACTTTTCCACTAAATTCTGCCAGTCCTTTGGTAGATAAAGACGTTCTACTCGTCGTTTTTGTTTTTCTATAACGCCAAAAGAGCGATCGCAGGGCAAAAAACTGTGTCCCGGTTCTGGTAAGTGATGTTCAATAAGGCTTATATTTTTGTGTTTTACAAGAGCATATAAATATTGCACCAGAGTGTTGTTTTTATTTTGAGCGCCACAGTTATCGGAAAATAAATATAATTTTGTCACAGTTTCACTTAAAATGTGTTCAATGAAATGATGCAAAAAGCTTATGACTTCATTTGGACCCTTTTTCCCGATGGTCTCATCATACATGTACATGTAGCTTTTCTTGGTACTGCATTGAAAGATACAAAAATTAAAGACCCATAACTGCCTTTTATAAAAGACATCACCGGATGGTATTAGTGGAAGTGGCAAATTTTGTTGATAATCAAAAGAAATGCACTCAACTGTCAAGTCTTGTAGGCACTCGGAGCTTCTTTCGCGTAGATCATCATAGAACGCTTTAGCCTTCTTTTCGTGAAGATCTTTTGCAACCTTGAGTGCACGTTTTTCTTCCTCGGAATCAGTTGCAGCTATTTTCTTTTCATGACTATCACACGTCTGACAAGTGTCTGATCTAGGTGATCCAAAAGAAAGCTTGAAATTTTTTGCAAAGTATTCCCTATAAAAATCGTAAGTAACTTTTGGCTTTGGGTTACCATTTTGTTCAGTCATCAATGCAAAAACGCTTGGCTCAAACTTTTCTAAATAGAGATTATACATTTTCCTTACATTTAATTCGGAAGGTAAGTACTTCGATTCCTTATTTTGGCTGTAGTGAGAAGATCGTTTTGGGAAACTTTTTATGTGGCTGTCAATATTTTGGACAACATCTTCTGGAATCTTATTCACTCTGTTGGTGTGACGACCTCTCATGTCAGAGGGCCCAGTTACTTTTTTAACCAAAAAGCTTGAGAGTCTTTCGATTCGACTTTTATGGACTCCATGAACCGAACAAAATGCTTTTTTACATACCTCTATTTCATGTTTAATGCCCCGTATAAAATATTTATTTTGGAATCTCCTCACCTCATTTCCACTTGCAGATCGACGCCTCTTAACTGCATTTTGCCTTATCAATCCACACAAATATGCGTCTTGTTTTTCTTTATTTCCCAGCTTATTGAATTCATGAAAAACTTTTGCATACAGATTCTGGCGTCCAGCGTCAAAGCATTTTTTCTTGCAACTGCATGGCTGGCCCATTGTTTTTGCTGCTACGGTATTTCCCTTACGATTTGTGTACTTTTTGCCTTCTGCTCTCTTCCTTTTAGCTACGTTTCTTTTCCACGCTTTCTGATTGCGCACACGCTTTTTACCTGAAGCCATACAAACCAATAATATTACACTGAAAACTCAAACATTCGAATGAATTTATTACCTTTTTGAACAGGTAAGGCATCAGCACTACTCGATGTCTCTTCATCATGAGATCCATTTTCATATTCGGAGCCCGATATGGAAAAATCTGATTCACTATCACTCATTTTTTTTAATTACGTACCCTCGCACCAAGAATTAACTGAACCAAATGATACATTTCAAAACAATACAGTAGATTCAAGCAAAAACTTTGTTATACACTCATAGCTGTAAACCTCGTTAACTGTTATGAAAGCGGTGCAAAAGCTTACTTTGTTAAAGCGGTGCACAAGCATTAACTGTGTTGAAAAGCGGTGCAAAAACAAGACAACTCCAGGAGATGTCTTATTCTTGCTCCGTTTTGAATAGAGTGATAACTCCAAACCCGAGTTTCCTTATCCAAGAGTCAATGGATTTGTAATTTTTTTACACCGAACGATGCAGGATTTTTTTTTTTAGTATTTCTGCATTAAAAAACATATTTCGAAAAAAAGTGGAGTTATCTGGTTGTTGCACTGGGTGCTTCAATTGTAGATCGTCGCAGTCTTCCTCCTTTTCCATTTCATACTTAGCACTGAGTGTAAATATTAATTTTAAGCAAGTAGACACTGCTTTCACTATTGAATTAAGTACATATTTATTTTCATTCACTATAACAAAATATGATGTAATATTGCTTAAGGGCTCACCAACTGCCAAAATGTATGGTTGGAGGGTGAGATTATACCCTTCGAGTTTTGTTTTTCTGCTCTGTATTGCCTCGCTGATGCCAGCATTTGATAAATTTGTGAGTAATAAAGACCTCCCTCACCTCTGATTTCGAAGGCCGCCAAACTTTTTTTGAGCTGCCCTTCAATCTTATGGTGCTCACAGAGAGCAGCGATAGAATGAGGAGGAAAGCAGCATGTGTTCGCACCATTATGAATCCGATCGAAATAAAAGACTTTAACTTTTTGTGTGGGAAAAAGTATATCAAAAAAACCCACATTTATTCTCCGGCATAATGGCGCACAACAACCTCTCTTCCCTAGTGGTCGAGAGCAACTAACTTATTCTTATTCTAGATTATTCGTGTATAATGCAATACATTGGTTAACAAAGACTACACGTATGGCCAGGGTTGCCATACGTAACAGTCCCGGCAAAAAACATGGTTTTTTAAATATCATTACATTTCATATATTAAGATTTTATTTCTTCTCCGTTGGTAGGATGCACAGCTTCTGAATAGGTCTCCTGAGCCTATTGGTGGCCGTTTGTACAACAACATTGCGTACTAAACCGTCCTGGCTAGGCAGCAATTCACATACTCGAGCCATAGCCCAACTCGTAGGGGGAAGTTCTCACTCCTGAGTACTACCAGTTGTCCCACTTTGATGTTCTCCTTTTCTCTTCTCCATTTTTTCCGCTCCTGCAAGGTGGTGAGGTATTCTGATTGCCATCGTACCCAAAAATGCTGTATCATCCTTTGCAGTTCCTTCCACAGAGCAGTTCTTACTGAATCCGAACGATCGTCCAATCTGAAAGGAAGAGGTAAAATTAACGGTTCACCTACCAAAAAATGTCCCGGCGTTAACGCCTGAATGTCCATAGGATCCTCACTCAATGGGTGAAGAGGCCTGGAATTGAGAATGGCTTCGATTTGAGTAAGGAGTGTTCTAAATTCTTCCGGTGGCAACATCCTTTGCCCCATGATTCTCCTTAAGTGAAACTTCATAGATTTCACCGCTGCCTCATAGATCCCTCCTTGATGCGGGGCGGCTGGTGTCATAAACCTCCAGTCCGTACCCTTCCGGTGCAAATGATCTAACATGTCCTTATCTGAAAAGATTCTTAATGCCTTATTTAATTCTTTTGATGCGCCAACGAAAGCCGTTCCGTTGTCGCTGAACATTTTTTCACATCTTCCCCTCCTGGCAATGAACCTCTCATATGTAGCTATGAAGGCCATAGAAGATAAATCCGTGACAGGCTCAATATGTATTGCTCTAGTCCTTAGGCATACAAATATTGCAACCCACCATTTTTCCCCTTGTCCCTTATTCTTCCTACCTAATTTTCCAGGCTTCCCCAATTGGAACGGCCCTGCATAGTCTACTCCCGTAGATAAAAATGGTTTCCCCACCTGGACTCTTTCTGACGGTAGTTCCGCCATCAATTGTCCCTCCATTCGTGCATTTAATCGCACGCAAACCACGCACTTGTGGATGTAATTCCTTAACCCATTCCTGAGTTTTGGTATCCAATACTGTTGTCTGATGAATTGCATCATGACTTGGATCCCTCCATGTTCTGTACTCCTGTGTGCATATTCCATTAGCAATCCTGCTAAAATTGATCCATTTGCTACGATTGCCGGATGTTTCATCTCGTAATCGATTTCTGACCTACCTACCCCCCCCCCTACCCGCAAGATATTATTTTTATCCAGTATCGGCTTTAAGCTTATTATTTTGCTCTTCTCCGGAAGTGCTTTTCCCGCTTTTAGTGCCGTAATCTCCCGATTATAATATTCCTGTTGACTAATTCGTATTAGATATTCCATGGCTCCCGCCTTCTCCTCTCTTGTTGGTGGCATTACTTCCTGTGGCCCCTTCCTCCTTTTTCTCCTTGGTTTCAGGTTTCTCCTGCTTTCAATCCAATTGTCTATATATCGGTTTACATAACTAACGATGTTCACCGCCTTCTCCAGTTTGCTTACATATTCCAACAGAGGTACTTTACCCCTTCCTCTCCCGAGGCCAATGCTTATTGGTTCCTTAAATTGCGAAATTGAATGTATTTTCATTTCGTTTTCCATCTCCTTGTTAATTCCTTCCATTATCCCACTCTTTGGCCACTCCTGTTCTTCCTTTATTATCCAACTAGGACCGTGAAGCCATAAATTATTGCCTACCAATTCCTTTGGTAACATCCCCCTTGTCAACAAATCGGCTGGGTTCTCCTTACCATCTATGTGGCGCCAGTTCCTTATTTCCGTATTTGCCTGAATAGATGCTACTCTATTGGCAACATATGTCCTTAAGTCCCTTGTTTCTTTCCTTATCCAGTAAAATGCTGGACTTGAATCAATCCATAGCACATATTCCGTTCCTTTCCATTCCATTGACTCCATAATTTCCTTTATCATCTTTGATAGTAACTCCGCTGCCGATAACTCCAAACGCGGAATGGTCACCATTTTCAAAGGTGCCACCCTTGTCTTTGACGTTAAGAGTTTGCTTGTTATAACTCTATTTCCATAATTCGCTCTCAAATATACTACCGCCCCTAACGCTGCCTCACTACTGTCCGAAAACCCATGGACCTGTATACTTGTACTTCCCCCCGAACCTAACCATCTTTCTATTTTGAAATTTTCTAAGTATCTGATAGAATCCCAAAATTCCGACCATCGACGTTCTATTTCAGTCGCTGGTCTATCATCCCAATCAATTCTTGACCTCCATATATCCTGAATTAATATTTTCCCTATGATCGTTACCGGTGATATATAACCGTTCGGATCATATAATTGAGCTACATGGCTCACTATTTTCCTTTTTGTTATAATCCCGTCAAATTTGGGATTTTTAACCATGAAGGTAAATTTGTCCTCTTCTATCAACCATTTCAGTCCTAAAATGGTTGTCCCTTCCCCCTCAGAAAACAACAATGTTTTTTCTGACTCCGAATCCATAGCTTGTATTACAGCATTGCTGTTTGATTTCCATTTCCTCAATTCAAATTTAGCTCCTTTTAATATTGTGTCGATTTCCTTTGCTAATTTGATTGCTTCTTTGACTGTATGAGCTCCTGTTGTACAGTCATCTATGTAGAAGTCCTCTTCTATTGCTTTTGCTGCCTTTGGATAATTTTCCTTTGCCAGCCTGGCCGTTTCTATCACTGACCTAACAGCCACAAATGGTGATGCTGTTAGTCCAAAGGTGACTACTGTGAGCCAATACTCCTTTAGTTTTTGGTTTGAGTCCTCTCTCCAAAACAATCTTTGCAAATTCCATTGCTCCTTAGCGAGTTTAACTTGATTAAACATTTTCCGTATATCCGCATATATTGCGATTCTATGTCTCCTGAAACGCATTATTGTTTCCTGCAGGTCCTTCTGCATCTTCGGCCCAAGCATTTGAATGTCATTGAGCGATATTCCATTATCCGTTTTACAACTAGCGTCGTAAACGATTCTATTGTCTTTTGGAATGCAATGGTGTGGTATGTAATACACCATTTCTCCTTGTTTTGGCCTTTCCTTAGCTTCTGCTAAATGACCCAACTGTATCTCCTCTCTCATTTTTTCTATATAAATTTTCCGGATCTCCGGATGCTTTTCCAATCGTTTCTCTAAATAGAAAAAACGTCTCAACGCTATTTCTCTGGAACTTCCTAGTTCTTTTATTTCCTCTTTTATGGGTATCTTTACGATAAATCTTCCTGATTCGTCCCTCCTATGCGTTTCTTTGAAATGCTTTTCCGCCAATGCTTCTTCCGAATATTTACTTCCTGCTCTGATTTGGTCTTGTTGCCATAACCGTTCCAATAATTTATCTAGCTGATCCTCTTTCTTATATTGAATACATGAGATTGGTTGTCCAGTTGTCTCATCTCCTTCCTCTCCAAATACAACAATTCCTAGTGTTGTCTCTATTAAGGTAGTACCATCAATATTCCTTTGAATCACTGACATGACTATTTTTGCAAAAAATCCGACACCGAATAGCATATAAGTAAGATTCGGTTTGCTAAATGTGGGATCAGCTAATGGAAGGCCATTGGTTGGGATTCCCATCCTCAACACATCCAATGTTGCTGATGGCATTGTTGGTTTCCATCTGCTTTCTTTTGGAAGAACCCAAAATATTTCCTCCGTAAACTCCTGTATTTCCGAGTCATACCATGGTAGTACCATTGCCTTTGTCCATTGCTTTATAGTAAACGGTTCTCCGTCTATATCTACGGCTCTTTGTTTTGTGGAATAAACTGTCAATTTATATTCCTCTACCAGACTATGACTCACCACATTTGGTTGTGACCCTGTATCTAGGAACCCTCTTATAGGTCCTATATTATAATTTTCTCCTATCAACCTCACTAATAAGGTTGGCATAAATGAAATTTTCTGACCTAAAGACAATTGAAAATCCATAGTGTATGTTTCAACTTTGATATCATTTTCTTTATTTTTATTTTTCCCAAATTTTAATTTTTTAATTGTTCTTCGTTGGCACTCCCTGCCCTGGTCCTCCAGCTTCCGTTTCCTTAGACCTTCCTGGCCTAGTCATTGGTTCCTAGTCTTGATTTGGGGATTCATGCTCTTCCTGGCCGGCTCCCTCAGTGTGAAGATGTCCTGCTCCGGCTGTTTGAATGGACATAAAACACTATTGTGCCTCGGGTCCCCCTGGCACGGTAGTCTTCGGCATTGTATGACCGTACATTGCTCTTTGCTATGCCCCTTTTTTAAACAGTTCGGGCATAGCTTCCTTCTCTGAACAAAATTTTTCCGCGCTGACAGATTTAGTGCCATGAATTCTGGACAATGATATAGGCCATGGGCCTCTACCCCACATGCTTCACATGGCGCTCGCACCACTGGCGTCGTCGAATTTGGTGCTCCTGTCCTTCTTGTATTCCCTGGCCTTCCTGACAGTCCTGCCACGGGTGCTCCTGCAGCCCTTACCATCCTGGTGTCTTCCAGCGATCCTGCTTGCTTATCGAGAAAGTTCAACATCTCGGTCACTTCCGGTGCCTCCGAAGACCGTTGCAGTTCCCACTGTCTTTTAGTGTCTGGATCTAATCGCTCGTGTAGACCGAACACAAATACCAGTCCCCAGTGTTCCACTGGCACCTCCAGGGCCTTGAGCTGTCGGATGACCTCATATGTCTCGTTTGACATTTTTTGCAGCTCCTTGGCCGTTGGTCTTCCTGACAGGAACGGCAATCTATTAAATTTGCCTAATTGCTCCTTGGCAATATGGTAAGGCTTGTGATATAGCTGGTTGAGGCGTTCCCACGCCTCCTGGTAGCTTCCTTCCGCCAAGTTGCTCTGTCCTAGAGCTTTCTCTGCGTCTCCTGTCAGAGAATTCCTTAGATAGGAATATTTGTATGCTGTAGACACCTCCGGGTTGTCATGGATGGCAGCCTTAAACCGGTCCCTGAAGCTCATCCAATCCGACAGGGCTCCTCCGAATTTCCCCCATGTAGGCCTTAGATCATGCTGCTGCATTGGCAATGTCAGGCTCACATTGACTTGGGGCGCATTTCCATTTCCGCCTCCGGTGGCAGCTCCTGCCGCCTCCTGACCATCCTTGGCCGTGTTTCGCAAATGCTGACGCAATATCTCTGCCGTGTCGTAATACTCCTTCTCGGCCATTTCCATTAGTTCTTCCAAATCCGTCAGAGACTCCTCCTCTGCTGTCTCCACCAGTGTTTGGAATTGTTCATTGGCCTTCTGCCAAAGCTGTATCAGCCTGTCGCTCCTCAACAATATCCCATCCCGGGATGCCGTGGTCGCCTCCTGCGATTTGGCATAGATTGCTAGCCTCGCTATCCCCCTCCTGGTCGACTGGAATAGCTTGTGCTCGACCTCCTGGTCTTGCTTTCCAGTTGTCTTCCTAGACTCTTCCTTTTTCTTCTTGTTGGCAGATGGATTTGATCCTGCAACTAAATGAGTAGACAAAAACGAAACGAGTATTACTTTTTATGACCAATGCATAATTAACGCCTGCCTAATTGTATCCTAAATTCCCCTAATTGCATTCTCAATGCCCGCAAAACTGCCAACTACATCTTGTGTGGCATAAATCAACTTCCCTACCTGAGAAAAACAAAAAAAAATGTATATTCCAAGTCCACCCGGAGAATTTGTAAAATTTATAATATTGCACATCCGGTGCTTAATAAATCCAACTCTCTTCCTGAGAAAAAACTAATTTTGTATGTCCCGTCCCCAGGAAAATTTGAAAAATTGCACATCCTGTGCTATGTAAATCCAAAATAATTTTTTCTAATGAACCTTTTATCAGACCCCTCAAAAAAAATTTCAAATTTCCCATGTGTCTGTCCTATCCCAAATACCTTCAAATTCTGTTATATTCCTTTTATCTTGCAGCCAAGTCCTCCTGGTAAATTCCATAAAATTCTGCACATCCTGTACTAGGAATTCAAAAAAGTTTTACACATCCTGTGCTAGCAAGATTCCAAAATTCTGCACTTCCTGTGTCAGAAAAACTCCAAAAATCTGCATGTCCTATGCCAGAGAAATTAAAATCTGCACATCCTGTGCTAGTAACATTACAAAATCTGCATATCCTATGCTAGAAAAAATTCCAAAATCCGCACATCCTGTACTGCTAAAATTTCCAAATTGCATCTCCTATGCTAGAAAAGTTTCCAATCTGCACCTCCGGTGCTGAAAAAAAGTTTCCCATTTTGCATTTCTTATGCTAAAAATTAAATTATATATGATCCCTTTTCTTTTCCTAAAAAATCCCAAATTATTTTTGTACCCATTAGCGTGGACACAAATGTAAATTAAATTCCCTTCCCAAGACAACAATTATCCCATCCAAAACATCTTCCTTAGACACAATCCCTATTTTATCCACCATAATATCTTCTTTATCCTATATCCACACCACATTGTTTCCTATAATTTATATTTTCCTAAAATATTTCCCATAATTTTATGTACACCAAATTATTACCTATAATTTCATATCCCCGCCTATAATTCTACCGTGTACCTCCAATTCTTTTCTTCATTTGCCTGACCACACTTTCACCACACAACACAACACTATTTAATTCCATTGTTTTATTTATCCTTTTGGTTTGTTTTAATTCACTCACCTTTTTTATCCGCCATTCCTGTTTTGTTTTTTCCTTGTAATTCCAAATTGTTTATAGCTTTAATACTCAATTATTTTCCTGTTTTGCTTTTTTCTCCAGATCCTCCTTTTTTTTCTTTTTAACTTCCAAATATTATTTCCACTTTTAATTATTTCTAATTATTTTTACTTTCAATTATTCTTTTTATTTTTTTGCTTCTTAACTCGCTCACTTCTTGTATGCAACTAAATTAACTAGAGGAAAATTTGCACCGAGCGACGCCGCCGCCGCGCCGTCGCTGCTGTCGTTCTCGTTCGACGTGATGTTTTTCTCTCTCTTTATCTAGTGCGATGGATGGCTGATGGTGGTGGTTGTTTTTAGTATTTTATATACTAAGTCGAAGTATTAACACTCGACCGGTTTTGTGTTGTTGGTGGTGGTGGTCTGGTGGTTGAAATTTGTTTTCCCCCACCTAGTTTTGTGATGTGTCGTTGAGTTACTTGTTTAATGCAAGCTGACAAGGAAACGTGGGTATTTCCTTGTGATGTATGTTATATACTTTGGCACTCCATGCCAGACGCAAACCAAAATTCTATTTTGCCAAACTGTACATTTGCAAGATGTATAGATGGCCTCACGCAAACAACAAAAAACCTAATTGAGCAATCTATGCATTTGTAAGATGCACAGATGGTCAATTTTAAGACACAAAAACGCAAGAACAAATAATCATCGACCAATCTGTGTGGTTGTAAGGCACACAGACGGACGAAATAGCCGCAAATAAACGCAATAAAACAATACTTTGACCAATCTGTGTGGTTGTAAGGCACACAGACGGACAAAATAGACGCAAATAACGCAAAAAAATTATATTTTGACAAATCTGTGTGGTTGTAAGGCACACAGACTGACAAAATAGACGCAAATAAACGCAATGAAAGTAGTACCTTGACCAATCTGTGTGGTTGTAAGGCACACAGACGGACAAAATAAACGCAATAAAAGTAATATTTTGACCAATCTGTGTGGTTGTAAGGCACACAGACGGACAAAATAGACGCAAATAAACTCCAAAACATAACGGAATTTCCCAATTCATGCGTTATGTATGATATATAGATTTATATTTTCTTCATGATCAAACTGTACATTTTCCAGTTGTACAGCCGACCATGTTACCTTAAATTTACACGCTCCTGCTTCCTCCTTGCTCCTCCTGGGCTGGTTTTCTTTGTTTTTCATCCTCCTAAATGGTTTCCTTTTGCTAGATAGATCCTCCTGGTACTGGTCTACTTCCTTCTTTCACTACCGCGTTCCTCGCACTGTATTTTTCCATTTTTTCACTCCCGTGTCTTTAATCCATAGGTCGCTTTTTCTTTTTTTTTTTATAATCGCGGCTCGATTGACCATAATGTTCGCACCATTATGAATCCGATCGAAATAAAAGACTTTAACTTTTTGTGTGGGAAAAAGTATATCAAAAAAACCCACATTTATTCTCCGGAATAATGGCGCACAACAACCTCTCTTCCCTAGTGGTCGAGAGCAACTAACTTATTCTTATTCTAGATTATTCGTGTATAATGCAATACATTGGTTAACAAAGACTACACGTATGGCCAGGGTTGCCATACGTAACAAACTCCTTCCATGTATACATTTCATAGCCGTGCTCTTCGTACCATATTTTACCCCTACCAAGCAAAGCAGCTTTCACACGTGGTATTACATCAAAGTTTTGCAGACGGTCCCGCTCGATTCTAGCGTTAATGTCAGAGCACCACTTACTCACATCCACCCTAGAATGGTCAGGGTCAAAACAGGGAAACCCAACATTGTCGTCTTTTGATTGACGCTGTGACGCTCTCAAAATTTGACTGATTGCTTCAGCTGTTATTGTCATATGTTGTTGACCACCACTTTGATGGGACGTATTCTCGGCAGCCTTTTCACCTACTTCTGCTGCGCTCTTAGGACGAGCATCACAGCGGTCAATATTTTCATTTTCCATAATTTTTCTTTTTTTTTTTTTTCTCTATTTTGTATTGCCAACGAAACAAACAAAACAAATTAAAAATAAAACTCACCCTTGTTTTGGTGTTAAAGAGCTTTTGCTTCAACTCGATTTGAAGTCGAATACCTATTGTATTTGTATTTTGTATGATGAACGGGGATACTCTTAATATAACGTACAAGAGAATTTGATAACCATAAAAGAGAAAACACAGGCAGACTATCTTTTAAGTTCGTATTTAAAATTGAATGTACAAATCAGGGACTCACACACACGAAAACGATTGGATTGAGCAGTGTTAGAATATCAGATCCATACACACGACCCGAATGGATTTAGATATCGTATCTCACATGATGAGGGGAATAGCCAAGAGAGAAAACGGTAAGATTGGTAAGTATGTGGTTTTATCTTTTTTTTTTTTTTTTTTTTTTTTGAACACGTACACCAACACAGTAGATTTGTTTTCGTTTAAAATGGATAACGAGTTAAACGTTATACTCGCAGACAGATGTTTTAATGCCGTGTTGCCAAGGCTACACACGAAACGAGTGAAATGAAAATGTTGGAATCAGATACACACACACGAAAACGATTGGAACGAATGTTTAAAATCAGAGACTCATGCAGACGCGAGCTAAGCACACAACAACAACAAGTAGGTACCGTATGGTTTAGCAAAATTAAGCGCAACGCAACAAATAGGCACTGTATGATTCAGGAAAATTCTGTGTAAGTAGGGGCACGCAATAGATTTCACATTTAAAAATTCCAAACGCGTGACCGAATTGTACCTTTAATGTGCTTTATCAAAATTCGACACAGGCCAGGCACAAGTGGTACCGTAAGGCTTCCACAAAAGGAGAAACAAAAATCACTTTCTTGTTCTTTTTCTTATGTTCGCAAAACAAAAATTCCGAACGCACTACCGAACAGTAATAATACGAGTTCAGACACGGGCCTATCCCACTTCTGATGATAGAGAATGATAGAAAACAATATTTTATAATAGTAACGACCTAAATGATATTTAATCTTTTTGTTCGATCTTCGGTGCATCGAGACCCGCATGTCCTTTCTGCTTCGATGTCGCTTTTCGAATGCAAAAACGCAGACCCTTCTCCTTATTTAGTATTTGGCATCAAAGAGTGGCACTCATACACTCAAGAAAGCTCTCAGTAGATACCCACTTTTACCGTATACCTCAACTGATCTTATGCCCTGCTCTAACATACATATGTTGCATGCAGGTTCGGTAGGTACACTTTATCCAATATCAAAGAAAAACGGGAACCACTTATCTAACTGTTTAGTTTATATAAAATATCACTCACTATATACGTAAGTATATTATTATGTTGGAATGATGACCAATTTAATCAATTATTGGCCGATAATATCACTGAAAGAAAAAAGAAAACCAAGGAAAGTAAAAAGAACAAAAACAGATTAAACAAAAACTTCCTTAATAACACTGGGACAATCACCAGGAAAATGAATTAAGGTTTCGTTCAAACGAAAAAAGTTTTCTACCGCCGGTTAAAAATATAAATAAATAATTTATTCTTCACAAGCCCCAAGTTGGGCGCCAATTTGTTGCTATAATTTTTCCACGCGACGACGACGACCACGACAATCCCGAACAAAACCACGACGAAGACTAGAACCTAGAACGTAAAGAAGGCAGTGTTACCGCTGGATATTTTTGAAATGTGGCAAAAAAAGTGGCTCTCGTAAAAAAAAGGTGGCAAGGAAATTAATAATGAAGGGACACCATATTTATATGAAAATTGTCTTCAGAGAAAAAATATCACACCAAAATCATATTATTTGAAGAAAACACACAAATTAAACGAACATTTTTTTATGATTTATTGTAACGCAAACTTAGAAACTTAAGATTTTACACTTCATTTTATATTTTAAATATAATATACATACATAATGTGTATAAATAATACTAGGTTACTAGGTATTCAATAGAACAGAAAAATAACATTTTACTGATGTTTCAAAAACAAAATTTTTTAAAACTAGTTTCAGTAAATTGACAATTAAAATTGTAAGACCATAAAATAAATAAATAAGTAATACTTCATTAAAAGGTACAATAGTTAGGAATTCTTATCAGATTTTATTTTTTTGTAATTGTTTCTCTATATTTTTTTATGAGGATTTCATTTGGGCTCCACTCAGTAAGATCACAGTTACTTATTAAATTTAAAGAAGCCAACATATTTTCGCAAGTTTTAGTTCTTAGTCGGTTGGTGAGTTTATTTTTCATTAAAGTAAGTTTTGAAAATACTCTCTCAGCGCAGGCGCTGCTATGTGGCAAAGTTAATATATTTGCAACGAATTCATACAGATCGCTGCTTGGATCCTGAAGGTTTGCCTTGTTGCGCAGCAGGACTCTAGTAATGACGCCAATGATGCTTTTTTCTTGGGTGGGCAATGCATGCTCCAGAGATGTTGTGTCTTCGGGGGAAGCTTCGTGAGGACGATATGCAGGGTCAACGTGTCCCAGCTGTCGACTGGTTCTCCCATGACCCTGAGTGAGCGTAGAGACTCACCTACTGTGTCTCTGATACGCATCAGCTCGGGGGGTGACTCCTCTGTGGCGGCAGTTACCCCCAAAAACCGGGATACGTGAGCCTCTGCTAGCAATCTGGGGTTGTCGAAGCGCTCCTTGAGTGCTGCCCACAGTTCCTCGTAGCCTCCGGAGTAAACACTCCCGACGAGACCCACGTCTCTCACCTTTACTGAGCCCCGAAGCTTCTGCAGCTTGTAAGGCACGGGCAGATCGGCGTTATGCACCATCGTCTCGAAGGTGTATTTGAACTCCAGCCACTTCTGGAGTTCCCCAGTGAAGGTAGGGATCCGGATCGACTCCAGCTTCATCTCTTTGGGTACGTCCAGGACCGCTATCCGCCGTTTCAAAGCTGACGACGCTTCGATGTACTGTTGCGTCACCGTCTGTTGCAGCAATCCGTGCTCCTCTATGTCCTCGTCTCCTACATCCTCCAGTATTGCATCATGGGCAGTCTGGAATCGCTGGTATTGCAACTCCAGAGCCTTCTCTTCCAGGTAGATACGGCTAAGGTCCCATCCGTTGAGATCAGCCGTCAGTATTGTGGTGTGGTGGTGCTTGAGTGCCGTGCACGCCGTTGTTCGTCGCAGCAGTTGGATCCGACTCTTCTGAGGATCGGTTGAGGGGCCCAGCTGAGTCTCCTTTATTTGAGGTTGCAGCTTCGCGATTCGTCAGTGTTGCCGACATCCAGCAGAACTACTTCATGCGCGATCTGGAAGCGCTCGTATTGCTGATCTAGAGAGCGTTGTTCGCTCTCGATCCGGGACATCCCAGCTGGTCATGTCCGCGGTATACAACCGCTTCAAGACGGTGCATGCTGCTGACCTATTTGTTAGGTGAGCCATGTTCACACTGCACAATTAAACGGGAAAAGGACAAAGAGGGTCGGAAACTTGTACTCACGAGAACTGAAAGCCTATCCCAACGATAGGGTTATGACCGCGTACCACAGTAGCGCAACTACACTGAACAAGAAGACGACGATAGCGAATTCAATGTAACTTGGATCCCAAGGTCCACAAAAGCACATTCACAAAGTTCACTAGGGACACGACAAAATGTTCAAAATGTCCCTTGATTTCACAAAATCATTCCTCACAGGAGGCACCAAAATGTTGGGGAATTAAACTTCCGAACAGTAAGAGGAGAGATCCTTAGTTCTATATTTTGTTTAAAGGGAACTTTGCCGAACACAAATTTTGCTTATGGTATTTTTCTTTATTGACTTACAAGGCTAATTTAAAAGTCACGGAACCACCAAGTGGTATTTATTGGCGCAGCCGACGACTGATCGCGTTGAAGACTAGAAGAGAACACACCATAGACCGACCAAGTCAGGCACCACCTATAGCTCTATGTATACTTAGGTATGTGCCTGTGCTGTGGGTAGGTATCTGCTTTGGCGGGCACAGAAATGAAGCACAAATCAATGGCACATTTAATTCGACACATTTTGATGTCAATCGACTGATCATATAGCGAGGCAGTATGGTATGTGTGATATGAAGCTGTCCGGCTGAGGGTGGTGATGGGTGTAGTGAGGCACCAAGTACTTTGTGCTGCATCAGCGCGGACGTTGACCACCAATTCTCGAGGGCAATGGTGATTGACCGAACACTGCTGAAATAGCAAATAAAAGAACTGCTGGAATAGCAAATAAAAGAATTAAGTTAAGATTTGAGGACCTCTTATAATGGAATCTTGAACTTTGTAATGATAGGCAATAAATAAGCATAAAATAATTGGAATTATAAAAAAAGCTACAAGGAGAAGTCAACAATAAGGAAGTGTATAAAAATAAATGAATAAGTTATTCTAAACTATACATACGAATAGTTTTAATAGGATCGTTTCTTTTTATTTACTTTTTATTTATTACTTGTCTATTTTTTCGTCACAACGAATTAACAAATACAACCTTCTCGATCGGAAGCCAGTCAACAACTGAACTGGAATTTTAGCTTTTATTCATTCCTTTTTACATGTTCGTTCTTACAACTAATACTACTACTGCTACATAGTTTATATAATTTATATGATTAAATACACATATATCATATAAATTATATTTATTATTCAGTGAAAAATATGTTAAAGATAAAGTGAGTGTAAAAAAGAAGTGCAAACAAAACAAAATACGTAAGAAAATTAAAAGAAAATTAAATACCACGTTCAGTTAAAAGTGTGCTGGTGGTTGTGGGTGTTTTGTCAAAATTAGTTTTTATTTTATAAAAACCTTGTTGGATCACCAACCAAGCACTTTTACTTTCTTCTGAAAACTTAGCATTTAAGTGAATATTATTTTTAAATAGGAATCAACTGCCTCAACAATATGATTAAAAAAGTATTTTGTTGTGTTTACAACAACCATATAACTTTGCACTTCTTTGAGTGATTCACTTACCACAATTATAAGTGGCTGCAGGGTTAGGTTGAATTCGGCTAATTTAGTTTTCCTTTTTATTATATGTGCTTCGATGTCGGCATCACTCCTAACATGCAGGATAAAACCATCTCTTACTTCGGATTTGGAAGGCCTCCACACTTTCTTGGCATTGCCCCTCAATCTAATGGTGCAGACTGAAAGAAGCGATGTAATTAGCAGGAAAGCTGCTAGCTTTTCTACCTCCTCGGAGACTGAAAATAAAAAATAATTCGTTTTAGTTAATCATACATAAAAAATATGTGTAGGTATATATTTCGTATACTAACCATTTTCGAGTGAAAGTAAGATTTTAATAAATTTATCTTTATTCGGCCGGTTTGAAGCAACTTTAAAAAATTCCTTTTTGTAGGAAGAAAATTTTCAAAAAGCCCGTTAAAATAAAAAAAAAAATAAATATGCATACATATTAAAAGGGAAATAATGCAAGACTTAAATTCATCAAATGCTTTTTAATAAAAAATGATTTAACTTACCAAAATGTAGCCTGTTGGTTTCTGCAGAGCTGGATACTCTTTGAAGTACTCATCAATACTCTGGTTTTTGAGGTGGCTTAACCGAACGCTTGAGGTTTCCTCCAGATTGCCAGGGATGGCTTGAATTCTTAAGCCACTCAAGGCTTTCGCTGCATTCTTTTTCAGCCTCAGAATCAATATCATCGAAACGGCTTAATGGCGATGATGGTAATGCTGGCGATGATGGTGATGAGCAACGAGATGAAGTGGGCGTTGTTGGTGGGTCCATTTTTGGTCGTTTTGTTATTATTCCCGACTCCCTGTATTTTCTTTTTAGGTTATGTATCTGGTCTGGGAGTTTTCCCCACCAACCTGTTGGTGATACCACGAGTGGACTCAACCAACTTTGTATGTAAATACACTGCCCTTTGCTCTTTTTTGAACAGCTCAATAATCTGATTCGCCCAAGAACTATAAATAGCCGCAGTGATGTTCCTTTCGGGATGAGTTTTTACGATGTGTTTTCCTATTATACGTACAAGACGCATTCGTGACAAGTTTTCAAGTGGACTGGTTTTCGGAATACTGAGCAAAGCTTTTCCCTCCAAACTACTTTCAAGCAATTTCGTTAAGGTCTGAAATCATACATTTTAATTTTGCATTTTTTTTTTATATTTTACTACTTGAAAAGTGAATCGAATTGAAACTAAAGTATTTTGAATTGTATTTGTTGATGCATTTTAAATTTGCACATGCAATAGAAATGTTATCTTTAAAAAACAGCCCCTTTGTTAAAACAGTTGAAAAGTGGGCTTATTTTCACTAATATATTGAAATTGATCTACTTTTGCAAAATAATGAAATTTTGGAATAGAATTTTCACAACAAACTTTATAACAAACTAATTTACAAAATGTAAAAAAGAAAAAACCGTACAAGTGTCTCATTATTTGTTGTGTCATCAGTTTGCTTTTCAGCTCCGCTTGCATTGATATAGGAAATAAGCTCATTAAAAGGATACTCTTGAATTGTTGTAGCTGAATCTATCGTTATGTCTGATAATTATGTACCAAAAAGCTGAAAATTGTTTATAAAATTTGTTCAATACAAAAATTTACCCAATAGTTTTTAAGAAAAAAAATACTAACAGAGCTACTATCGGAGTTGTGTTCATTTCTTTGATATACGAGTTTTTTGTATTCTGCTAAATTTTTATTGAACAAAACTCGATTCCCAATACTTGGAAATAATTCTTTAATTTCCTCACTTCCAAGGAGAAACATGGCCATGGATGTTATGTTGTTTTCTGATAAGGAAAAAGAAAAATATATGTTTTCCAAAGTTAAATGAGTGCAAATTCAAATTTAAACAATAATTGAATTTATAAATCTATTTCCAACACTTCAAAACAAATTTAAAAAAAAAACTTTTCAATTACAAGTTTTTTTTTGTGAAATGCTGAAAAATGTTTGTAGTATTCAGTTTGATTGTTCAAAGCGGAGAAACGGTTCATCGTATTAAAGTAAGACTTCAACTTAATACAAGAAAATTTTATCAACTTTAAAAACTGATTTGGTGTAGCTTCAAAAGTGGACGTTTACTTTTGTAAGCAAGTAAAGTGAATTAAACCATTTTTTCAAATCGTTAGGAAATAGATTTTTTTAAGCGTAGGACCATAATTTTTATTTTTTCAACTAGTGTATTCATAAAATTATAAATTTAAAGAACTGGCCAGTAAAAATAGACTCGGGCGTAAAGTCGAAAACTTCAATGTACGCATACAATATAATGATACAAATTCAGCAAACCTTTGGCCTAAAATGCATAGTGTCTGAGATATCGGTCAAGAACCGTTTTTTGTAGATGGTAATCGAAGTTCCACCTGGATCTGTCCGCATTTTGTGGTTTTATGATCAGTAAAGGGCCTTTCACATGAGAGCGACCAACGACCAACGAATAAACAATGAAAAGTGATTTTACGCACATTATAGACATTTATTGCTTATAATTTTTGAACTAAATGATAGAAACATAGTTAATGATGAATTTCAGAAGCATACATTTGCTTTTTGGTTGCTTAAAGTTAAGCCCCATTCCCTCAGGAGGCTCTCGACATTTTCGTCCATAATTTTGACACTTAATAATTTTTCACTTTTGTAAATTTTTTTAAATTGTTTTAATTTGTTTTTAACTGTTTTTTATTTTTATAATATGAAAAAGAAAATCACTACCACTATTCACTAATCACTACGAACAATGAACTGCACTCGACCAGACTTGAACAGAGAATGAGAAGATTGTAAATTGTGAAATTTAATTGACGTATTGAGTGAATTTGAGCGTTACCAATACACAGACGGCCACTGAGTAAAATTTACCCACGGGCCACGCCTCGGTTAATTCAGATACATACATAGAAGATTTACTCGGTCCTTTTATTTATTATTATTATTCTTTATTCTTTTTATTAAGTGTGTCCTGTCAATATGTTTCAGAAAAGTACAGCTGTCTGTGGTGGTTCTGGATTCAATGGTGCTCCGATGTCGAAGAAAAATGTGTTCTCTAAGTTTCGGCAACTGCTGCAACAGCAACGATGGAAATTAGGCAAAATGTTAAAAACCTTTAAATCACCGTTGATCGGGTTTCAATGGATTTTGGCCGATCCACAATTGTCCTTTATCGGGGTCACCAATATAGCTAGTTGTGGCTATTCTTTTCGTATTTTATTACACTAATTAATGACGATATAAGTTTTGAGTTAATTTACGTTGGAAGCTTTGTCGCACTAGCACACAAGACAAATGTTCTGATAATCATGAAGTTTGAAAGAAACGAGTTTTATCGAAAGAATTCTTATTCTCTCTCTGAATGTCTTCGATATTTTGTCTCGCCTTCTCCCTTACATTATTACGTTCAACGTCTAACTCGCTAACTACCTCCTCTTCCAACATCGCCCCTGAGTCTGCATCGACCCAATCCTCGTCCTCAACAACGATACCCTCGGCTACTTCCCCAGGTCTGGACAAACCGAAATGTTCTAGCAGTCGGTCTTGTAACGTCCGTTTCAGTCCGTCCGTCGGAAGTCCCACGTCCCTCAACTTTTGTTTCAATCCTTCTACCGTTAATTTCAAAATCTCCCCCGCGTCCATCACAACAAAATTATAATAAAAATATTGAATATTGAACAAAAGTATCCAAATCTTAAAATAAATAATTTACAGTGTATTATACTAAAATTTCTCGGGAGAGAAAATAAAAACAAAACATTTACTTTTGAACGTTACTGTTCATCAAAGAAAAGAAAAACAGAGAACGATAAAAATTGTATACACGTTTACTTGTATGTTGTATTGTTGTATTTCCCCGTGATGCTCGCTTTCAGTCGTCCTTCCAGTCTCTTATTTACTCTTGTATCGTTGTATTTCAAGATGATGCTCGCTTCTAGTCTTTTATTTACTTTTGATCCTTAGGACTTGTTATTATTTTCGGTTGGCGTGCTTTTTTGTTCTCTCTCTTTTACTTAAATACTATAATTCTATTCTAGTAGCAGCCCTTTACATGTATTAGTTCAAATAACGGAAAGAGATCTTACATTTATACATTCGTTTTTTGCTTTTATTTTGTTTTTTTTTTTTCTATTTCGCTTACAGATCGTTGTTTTTTTTTTTTTTTTTTTTTTTGTTCTCGTTGGGGCAAGCAACCACGGTGGTCTTCATGTGTATGCACCAAATTGTTTTTTCTGCTCACACACTAGCACCGCTTTAGGATGAAGCCCTTTACTGTTTGTCTTTCGTATCGTACACAATTGTTTTTCTTTCTATGGTGCGCACACCCGAATGATTGAATCTTTAATATTTTTTGCATACGCGCACACACACACGACTTTATCGTTCTTCTTCTCTCTATTTTATTTTCATTTGAGTGTACAACAACGAAACGGTTGATGCCGTTCGTCTTTCGTGTTGTTACCCCTTCTTTTCTTCAGCTTGTGTTCGCGTATGAGCACGATTTAACACTGCGAATAAAAGTAATACAAAAGTACAGCACGAATGGCGTCGTGTGTCTCAAAATGTTTTTATTTTTTTTTTTCGTTTGCGGAAACAAACCGAACAAGTCAATTACCACGCACTCGCGTCTGGTACCAATCCCGGACGAGCCCCCAAATGTAGAGTTCACTTATTATTTTTAAAGAAAACACGTTTAATTCGGATCGAATTATAATAATAGCGTATTATTTATTGAACAAATAACTTTTAAACATAGCTTTAGCTAACTTTATTCAGACGTGATCTGTTCTCTTCGACAGGAGTTAATGACTAACTTAAATCTACGTTGGACGCTGGGATGGTTTTCGTTCTTTCGTTATTTCGTTCTTTTGTTCTTCGTCGATCGTATGTGCGTGTGACTATGTACGCATCCGTCTGTCTGTGTTCCTACCCCACATATATTTTTTGACTTCGATTTACAATCGCCAATAGCAGACATTTTATTTTGCTTAATTTTTTAAAATACTCAACTAATTTTGAATCTGTCAAAACTTGACGAATTGCAGTTGGGCAAATGTTCGCATTGCAATTTTAGGGTGCGCCTGTACTTTCTGCATGATTTTTTCTGTTTTTTTTACGACAAGAAGTCTTTGTTGTTCGTAAGTATGTTATGAAGTTTCATTTTATTCTCAGCTAAGGTGGATTTTTTTGATAATTGATCCAATTTAATTTAATGTAACTGCTTTGTGCCTCCTCTGTGTTGTGTTCTTGTTTAAAATAAAAACACTTGTCTTTAAACAACGTTATAATTAATTTGTATTTAATTGTAACTGTATTGTGATTTGTAATTGATATAGAATGTGACTTGCTATCTGTTAAATGTTGTATTGTGATTGAATATGTGTTTTACATGCAAAAACCAACCGATCTCGTTGGCGATTGAATTCAGAATGCATAAGAAAAGATTTGTTGAGCTTAGTTGCTCTTATACAAATAACGTAGGGAAAGAGAATACAACAAAAAAACAGTATTTTTGTTAGTAAAAGCAAATCAAATGCACGTATATATGTATATAATATAAAGTGTAAATAAAATTATAAAAAAGAGAAGTTAAATATATATAAAACGTAATGGGCCTTACTAATAATCAAACGCTAATGTCGACTATTAGTTAACTGGAAGATTAAAACAAAGTTCTGAGTTTTAATAAAATGATGCCAATAAACAATTTAACCCTCTCACTAACTAGTCTCAAGATTTTCCTTGAATCTATTGCAAAATCTACTACAAATAAGAACAAAAATTGCTTGAACTGTCAGAACTGTCAAAGATCAATTTTTTGTTATTATGCAAAAGCAAAAATATAAGTTTTGAAAAAGGTGATCTTCATAACATTTCTCAACAATCTGTGATCAATTGCGTGAGAAAGTTTGTTACAGGTGGCGAGTTCGGTTCTCGCCATAGATGCCGAAAGAATTTCTATTCAATTAACGTTCAGGTAGGTGTTCATTTTTCTGAAAAAAGTCTTTCAAAAAATGATTTTGTACCTACAGGTTGTTTGTGACGCGCATGGCAAAATTCAGCTCATGATTCAAGAATATGGCGTGAATCTGCTAAAGCAAACCGGTTGCAAAATGTAGATTTAAGGGGAGGAGTTGTTTTGGGCGAGACGGTGGGTACGCATGTTCGAAAATATTGTTGACACCATTCAGAATATCGGCTGAATTAAGTCCAGCAGAACAGCGCTACAACAAAGCGCATATTCGAACAAGAATAACGGTGGAACAACTATTTGGTCAGCTCAAAAACAAATTTCGTGCGTGTTTTAATGGCATCAACATCAACTATGAAACAGCCAAAGCAACAATTGTTGCTATCGCAATAAGGATGGTTCAAACGGTGATTTTACATTTTTTTTTAGTAAAAGCAAAATATATATTTTAAAAATTTTCTTACTTATAAAGGGTTCTTAAACGACAACGCATTAATTGTGAGTTCTTCAGAACCAGATACTTCCGAGCTTGAGGAAGAAACATTTCCTTCAACAACAACCTTACGTGGGACTAGGTATAGAACCGAATTCATAAGACATTTTTATTCATAAGTATTCTTATTTCAAAACTTTATTTGTATAAACATAACAATAAATAACAAAATAATAAATAAACATAAAATCAGACTTCAAATTCATTTGAACACTTCCTTCACTCCTTGTTTTATATAACAAACAAACAGAAACTAAAACAGAATGAAAATCGAATGGAAAACGACATAACTAAGTAAATGATTAACGAACAAAAGAAACTTAAGAAATAAGACTTCAAAAACAATTATAACATCGAAAAAAATAACAATGAAAAATCAAAAAAAAAATTATTAAATGGTTATGCAGACAAGTTATTTGATAACTTTCTTTAAAGTTTCGTACCTGCATGTTCAGGAGATAGTTTCCTCTTTTAGAAGAATTTTTAACCTTTCTTTTTTTTTCTTAAGTTGGAATATAGTTTTATTATACTTTGTTTCAACTTCTATTTGAAGTATCCTCTTCTGGAGCAACTCTTCTAATGAAGCAACGGTCGGAAAGGCTCTTTTTCTGTTAGCGACTGGTTTTTACGGTGCTGTCACTTTATCCATCTTGCTTTCATCTGCTTTTGTTGGTGTTTCCAGATCCCTAAAGCATTAAAGAGAAAAAGTATTAATATAATTAAATAATGCAAGCGACAGATTTTTGTATCATCCTCCTAATGCTCCTCCTAACCATCGGATATAACATAGTACTTACAATTTCTCAAACACCAAACCATCCAACGGTTTAACTTTATTTGGTGATTCGTTTTCTCTGGAAGTAATTGAAAATGCTTTAGGTAATTTTTTAAGAGTAATATTATAAATTTAATACATACATATCCTCCTGTGCATAACCATAATCGGCATCGCAGTCGTACGCTGAAAAATCTTCTAAGAAGTCTTCCTTTGCGATCTCCTCTATCTCGTAGTCCATTTCACTTTGTTCTTTTTAAGGAGATCCACCACCAGTCTGCCCTTGCGCCCTTTTGAACAATGATATTTTATTCCGCGATAATTGTTTTCGTCGGTTCCATTGATCCCTCAATTGTTTGATTAAACACTGATGCCCATTTGATTGGAAGGTTTGTTTAATTTTGTCCCAAGCCTCACTTTTTTCCTTAATCATAGGCAGGCTGTTAAGCTTGCTGTCGATTATTTGACCGAGGGATCTTACACATGAAACTAAGAGCTCCTTCATTTCACGTGTCCAGTTGCTGGCTCGTTTTATTTTTATTTGTTTATTCATAGTAAACATATATATAATTTTCTTAAAACAATTTATTTTTCGCTGCACAAATTTCAGAACCACAGGCACAAAATACAAAACAAAAAAAAAGAAGAAACTGTCAAAGTTCACTATTGCCGTGTTCTTTTTAACATGAAGTATTTTAGTACTTGTATTATATTCTGGTACGACAATTGATTTGAAGTGTCGGAGTGACTTTTAAATTAAATTTTAATTTATAACACCATCTTTTTCACAAGGAAATATATTTCTTAAATATATAAAACGGAATCAAAAAATTAGCCACGTATTCAAAGTAAAATCAACGAACGTAATACTATAACGCACTAAATATTTAAGCAAACATTACATAATCTCTCCATAGCCCTTTTTTAGTATCATATTCGATCATTTGAAATATATAAATTACATACTGCAGTGTAAAGCCCCAAATACGAAAATAAGCGAATACAGTTAAGTCAAATGATGCGTTTCGTTGCTTTTTGTTCAGTTCCAGTAGGAATGAAAAAAAGAGTATACAACATGGGTAACTTCTCCTTTTAACTGTCCCGAGAACTTCTTTTCGATTAGCAAGATGGAGTATAATATTTGTCTGGTGTCGTTGTCAGTTTGGAAAAAAATGTTTCAACGTTACACTTTTGCAATGATACTAGATTAATTGCATCGAATTGTGAATACCCCTAATAAATAAAGTACTTCCAAATTAAGTACTTCATTTTTACTTTAAGCCTGGAACACAGATCGTGCTAAATTTTAGCTCCCATACAAAATTCTTTACCTACATTTTTGAGATAATTTTGTATGAAAGCTATAATTTAGCGTGATCTGCGTACTAGAACAAAAATCTGAAAGTGGCATAACCTTATTTTGTCTCTCATATTTTTGTCTTAGGGAAATGCATTATTTTAAACATAGTTTTATATTCTTGAATATCTATTTTTTGCAAAAAAAAAAATATAACTTTAATATTTTCAAACCTTATGTGCTTGGTTTAGTCGATTTAAACCCAATTACAAAAAGTGGGATACACCACTTTTGCATTCACAGCCTCAAATATACCTTTACCAATGGAAATCGACTAGATAACTTGAGATAAGATTTAAGTATTAAATACAAATTTACGTACCATGAAACAGCACTTAGGCAACACTTTTTTTTAATGCTCGACTTTAAACATGGATTTCCGTGTATTAAATTTTGACGTTTTGCTAACGCCTAAACTGGATATTAAATTCGTTATTGGTATGTGAATTTTCTAAAGTCTGGAGATTTTCTTTTAACCTTAACACTAAATTTGATTATTAGTAAGGCCCAATGTATTCTTATTATAATTTTAAACATAGCTTTAGCTAACTTTATTCAGACGTGATCTGTTCTCTTCGACAGGAGTTAATGACTAACTTAAATCTACGTTGGACGCTGGGATGGTTTTCGTTCTTTCGTTATTTCGTTCTTTTGTTCTTCGTCGATCGTATGTGCGTGTGACTATGTACGCATCCGTCTGTCTGTGTTCCTACCCCACATATATTTTTTGACTTCGATTTACAATCGCCAATAGCAGACATTTTATTTTGCTTAATTTTTTAAAATACTCAACTAATTTTGAATCTGTCAAAACTTGACGAATTGCAGTTGGGCAAATGTTCGCATTGCAATTTTAGGGTGCGCCTGTACTTTCTGCATGATTTTTTCTGTTTTTTTTACGACAAGAAGTCTTTGTTGTTCGTAAGTATGTTATGAAGTTTCATTTTATTCTCAGCTAAGGTGGATTTTTTTGATAATTGATCCAATTTAATTTAATGTAACTGCTTTGTGCCTCCTCTGTGTTGTGTTCTTGTTTAAAATAAAAACACTTGTCTTTAAACAACGTTATAATTAATTTGTATTTAATTGTAACTGTATTGTGATTTGTAATTGATATAGAATGTGACTTGCTATCTGTTAAATGTTGTATTGTGATTGAATATGTGTTTTACATGCAAAAACCAACCGATCTCGTTGGCGATTGAATTCAGAATGCATAAGAAAAGATTTGTTGAGCTTAGTTGCTCTTATACAAATAACGTAGGGAAAGAGAATACAACAAAAAAACAGTATTTTTGTTAGTAAAAGCAAATCAAATGCACGTATATATGTATATAATATAAAGTGTAAATAAAATTATAAAAAAGAGAAGTTAAATATATATAAAACGTAATGGGCCTTACTAATAATCAAACGCTAATGTCGACTATTAGTTAACTGGAAGATTAAAACAAAGTTCTGAGTTTTAATAAAATGATGCCAATAAACAATTTAACCCTCTCACTAACTAGTCTCAAGATTTTCCTTGAATCTATTGCAAAATCTACTACAAATAAGAACAAAAATTGCTTGAACTGTCAGAACTGTCAAAGATCAATTTTTTGTTATTATGCAAAAGCAAAAATATAAGTTTTGAAAAAGGTGATCTTCATAACATTTCTCAACAATCTGTGATCAATTGCGTGAGAAAGTTTGTTACAGGTGGCGAGTTCGGTTCTCGCCATAGATGCCGAAAGAATTTCTATTCAATTAACGTTCAGGTAGGTGTTCATTTTTCTGAAAAAAGTCTTTCAAAAAATGATTTTGTACCTACAGGTTGTTTGTGACGCGCATGGCAAAATTCAGCTCATGATTCAAGAATATGGCGTGAATCTGCTAAAGCAAACCGGTTGCAAAATGTAGATTTAAGGGGAGGAGTTGTTTTGGGCGAGACGGTGGGTACGCATGTTCGAAAATATTGTTGACACCATTCAGAATATCGGCTGAATTAAGTCCAGCAGAACAGCGCTACAACAAAGCGCATATTCGAACAAGAATAACGGTGGAACAACTATTTGGTCAGCTCAAAAACAAATTTCGTGCGTGTTTTAATGGCATCAACATCAACTATGAAACAGCCAAAGCAACAATTGTTGCTATCGCAATAAGGATGGTTCAAACGGTGATTTTACATTTTTTTTTAGTAAAAGCAAAATATATATTTTAAAAATTTTCTTACTTATAAAGGGTTCTTAAACGACAACGCATTAATTGTGAGTTCTTCAGAACCAGATACTTCCGAGCTTGAGGAAGAAACATTTCCTTCAACAACAACCTTACGTGGGACTAGGTATAGAACCGAATTCATAAGACATTTTTATTCATAAGTATTCTTATTTCAAAACTTTATTTGTATAAACATAACAATAAATAACAAAATAATAAATAAACATAAAATCAGACTTCAAATTCATTTGAACACTTCCTTCACTCCTTGTTTTATATAACAAACAAACAGAAACTAAAACAGAATGAAAATCGAATGGAAAACGACATAACTAAGTAAATGATTAACGAACAAAAGAAACTTAAGAAATAAGACTTCAAAAACAATTATAACATCGAAAAAAATAACAATGAAAAATCAAAAAAAAAATTATTAAATGGTTATGCAGACAAGTTATTTGATAACTTTCTTTAAAGTTTCGTACCTGCATGTTCAGGAGATAGTTTCCTCTTTTAGAAGAATTTTTAACCTTTCTTTTTTTTTCTTAAGTTGGAATATAGTTTTATTATACTTTGTTTCAACTTCTATTTGAAGTATCCTCTTCTGGAGCAACTCTTCTAATGAAGCAACGGTCGGAAAGGCTCTTTTTCTGTTAGCGACTGGTTTTTACGGTGCTGTCACTTTATCCATCTTGCTTTCATCTGCTTTTGTTGGTGTTTCCAGATCCCTAAAGCATTAAAGAGAAAAAGTATTAATATAATTAAATAATGCAAGCGACAGATTTTTGTATCATCCTCCTAATGCTCCTCCTAACCATCGGATATAACATAGTACTTACAATTTCTCAAACACCAAACCATCCAACGGTTTAACTTTATTTGGTGATTCGTTTTCTCTGGAAGTAATTGAAAATGCTTTAGGTAATTTTTTAAGAGTAATATTATAAATTTAATACATACATATCCTCCTGTGCATAACCATAATCGGCATCGCAGTCGTACGCTGAAAAATCTTCTAAGAAGTCTTCCTTTGCGATCTCCTCTATCTCGTAGTCCATTTCACTTTGTTCTTTTTAAGGAGATCCACCACCAGTCTGCCCTTGCGCCCTTTTGAACAATGATATTTTATTCCGCGATAATTGTTTTCGTCGGTTCCATTGATCCCTCAATTGTTTGATTAAACACTGATGCCCATTTGATTGGAAGGTTTGTTTAATTTTGTCCCAAGCCTCACTTTTTTCCTTAATCATAGGCAGGCTGTTAAGCTTGCTGTCGATTATTTGACCGAGGGATCTTACACATGAAACTAAGAGCTCCTTCATTTCACGTGTCCAGTTGCTGGCTCGTTTTATTTTTATTTGTTTATTCATAGTAAACATATATATAATTTTCTTAAAACAATTTATTTTTCGCTGCACAAATTTCAGAACCACAGGCACAAAATACAAAACAAAAAAAAAGAAGAAACTGTCAAAGTTCACTATTGCCGTGTTCTTTTTAACATGAAGTATTTTAGTACTTGTATTATATTCTGGTACGACAATTGATTTGAAGTGTCGGAGTGACTTTTAAATTAAATTTTAATTTATAACACCATCTTTTTCACAAGGAAATATATTTCTTAAATATATAAAACGGAATCAAAAAATTAGCCACGTATTCAAAGTAAAATCAACGAACGTAATACTATAACGCACTAAATATTTAAGCAAACATTACATAATCTCTCCATAGCCCTTTTTTAGTATCATATTCGATCATTTGAAATATATAAATTACATACTGCAGTGTAAAGCCCCAAATACGAAAATAAGCGAATACAGTTAAGTCAAATGATGCGTTTCGTTGCTTTTTGTTCAGTTCCAGTAGGAATGAAAAAAAGAGTATACAACATGGGTAACTTCTCCTTTTAACTGTCCCGAGAACTTCTTTTCGATTAGCAAGATGGAGTATAATATTTGTCTGGTGTCGTTGTCAGTTTGGAAAAAAATGTTTCAACGTTACACTTTTGCAATGATACTAGATTAATTGCATCGAATTGTGAATACCCCTAATAAATAAAGTACTTCCAAATTAAGTACTTCATTTTTACTTTAAGCCTGGAACACAGATCGTGCTAAATTTTAGCTCCCATACAAAATTCTTTACCTACATTTTTGAGATAATTTTGTATGAAAGCTATAATTTAGCGTGATCTGCGTACTAGAACAAAAATCTGAAAGTGGCATAACCTTATTTTGTCTCTCATATTTTTGTCTTAGGGAAATGCATTATTTTAAACATAGTTTTATATTCTTGAATATCTATTTTTTGCAAAAAAAAAAATATAACTTTAATATTTTCAAACCTTATGTGCTTGGTTTAGTCGATTTAAACCCAATTACAAAAAGTGGGATACACCACTTTTGCATTCACAGCCTCAAATATACCTTTACCAATGGAAATCGACTAGATAACTTGAGATGAGATTTAAGTATTAAATACAAATTTACGTACCATGAAACAGCACTTAGGCAACACTTTTTTTTAATGCTCGACTTTAAACATGGATTTCCGTGTATTAAATTTTGACGTTTTGCTAACGCCTAAACTGGATATTAAATTCGTTATTGGTATGTGAATTTTCTAAAGTCTGGAGATTTTCTTTTAACCTTAACACTAAATTTGATTATTAGTAAGGCCCAATGTATTCTTATTATAATTAAGAGTGATTTAACTGATGTTTGGCATTCTTAAACACTGACATAGTTTTTAGTTGCCCTGAAAATTCACCCTTGTGCTTATCTGATTGGCTGATTAATAAAATGATTTTATAAAATTGTCACTTTTGAATTATCATTCCAACGAACAGCAGCAATTTCGGGCTTGTAGAATGCAAAAATTGATTGACCCACGGCATTTTGCCTTCGGTTCTTTTGGGTCTTTCGAGACTTCTTTTGCAGTTCTCTTTTTACGACCTGTATGTAAGGATAATAAAAACTGATTTATCTTTGTGGCATATAACACTTCTCAACAATTCTTGGTTATTATTTTTGTCGATCCTCCGTCACACAAGTTCATGAGTGTGAACTAATTTTTTCGTACCGTAAGAGGTTTTTAAAAAGGAATTTATGAAAATAATTTTTATATTTATTTCAAACGGTTTTATTTTGTAATATTATCAATCAATGATTAAAGTTTTACTTTTAAACATCTCTGCTGTTAACGATTATGAGTCGACGGATGATTTAAAGCTGGCCACACGGTTTGGTTTTTCCATGTGTAATTAATATCCTTTGTTTTGTTGCGGCTCCACTTGTCTTAGAATTAAATTTGTCAATTTTTCCTTGATTTTGTGCAGTTGTGATTACATCTAATCATAATTATTAGTTCAATTATTACGGTTAAGGTAATCTGACGATGTAACACGTCACAAACATGGATAATTTTATGTACATTTCAATGACCTCATCTTAAAGTCCAAGCTGAGTGATGATGATGATGATATAATAAATTAAAATCCTTAACACCTAAACTACACACTTTCAATATCAGAATATACATAAAATCATTGCACAGGACAGTTCCTCTCGAATAGCATTCAATACATAATTCAAAGCAGTTTTTGATAGTCTAAAGTTCTGTACAAAACTTAACAAAAGCAATCCTTAAAAAAAAAGTAAAATAACTCACGATTTCGGGCAACGAATCGATCGACCAGTTCAAAGAGTTCTTTGCGTAAAGCACGCTGCTCTAAATCCGGCAAGGACTCCATATCCTGTCGCACAAGTTCACACGTCAGAATTGCGTATGTCTTTTCTTCTCTAGGTTTGTTTATCTCTTTTAATAGAGAAATCGCTTCCGACTGGAGCTTTTGTTGAACTTGATTAGAAGAATCTGTAAAATAGAAATAAAAGTTTGTAAAACAATCAAAGTTAAAGGTAGAAATTCAATATCAATTCGCAGTAGTGTTTCGCGCAATAAGCAAACATTGTTGTGGCGATTCGAAACTTACAATGATGGCAATTAAAATAATGATTTAATAACTTACTTTTTTTTCCTTCGACCACCTTGTTTACCCGGCCCTCATTCATTACAGTTTTTGTCCTATGATCAAAAAAGTAAAGTTTTAAGTAAATACAAAATACAAATAGATCGTCACAACATACGCTCTTGGTGTTTGAGTGTCATCAAGGAATGCAAGCAGAATCGCTTGCCTGTATTTTTTTTGCGCCCCTGATCCACTCGGAATGTTTTTTGAACGGGTGTAATTAGTTTTAATGGAATTCCATCTTTTTCTAGTGCATTCCTTATGGTTGTGAGTTAATCCTAAAATTTTTATTTAAATGTTAATGACTATGATGGATGCAACTCAACTCAACACCTACCGATTTCAACCAATACTTTAGTCCAGTCACTGTTCCTTTCGACACGATTCCGATAACGTTTATCCTTTATATTCCAGAGAGAGGGGTACTTTTTTATTGTCTCAATTAAGAGTTCTTGGAAATAAAAACAAAGCAAACGTGCTTTTAGAGAATTTGAGAAAAATTGAAATAAAATAAATGATAAATAGTTAATCAAATAGATTTTGTCCTGGGTGAGTTCAAGGGTAGATATGAACATTATGTTAATATGTCTGATGAAAATGGTTATGTTATTAATACATTGAAGATTTCTATTACCAAAATTCCAAACCATTTTATCTGCTTTTGCGCTGCAGGTTACAAGTGGATTTGGTGTCTGGTCAGGTTGTTCCCAATTCTTCTGGACGACGAATGAAATTGTGACCAAATATTTTTTTAAATTTATTTCACATTGATTATGTTTTTGTTAAATATAAACTGACTGATTCAGAAAAAAAATAACATAATTAGTTTGGTGCATACCTGTTTTTTCTTCGGGAAATGATCTCTGGTCTTTCTCCTGGACTTGTGAAACTTCCCAGGAATTGGCAACTGGTTCGGGAAAAGGTGAAGGAGTTGCTGAGGCAAATTCTTCTTCATCCTCATAATAATTATGTAGAACTTCGTAGTCCGTGAAATCTGTTATGAAATAGAATACCTTAGCTTAGATAAATCAAATAAAAACAACTTACCATCGTCCATAGTCAATAAGATTTAGTTTAATTTTTTTGCGATTGAAAATTAGTAAATACGGATGATCTGGCGATTTGTTCAGTTTTGACATTCGAAAAAAAAAAAACAATTTATAGGAAATAACATCGATACGAACATGTTCATCTTTGCTATAACTTTATTATAATGAAGATGTCTGCATTTTCATCTTCTCTCTCTATAAAACACACACATTTTTAGTGTTTGATATCCCTTTTGCACGCAGATCTGCAAATAAAGACGAATGTAAATCCACCATTATCATACATTTCAAAAACATTAGATTTATCGCGTATTGTTCTACCTTCAACTCGATCTTCTCTATTTTCTTCATCCATCCACAGCGTAACCGAATCCATTTTATTAACTTTTTATTGAATTTTATATTTTCTCTTTAAAAATTAATTTCAACTTCCTCGTCTTGTTCCTGATTTTTTTTTGTATTTTTGCTCATGAGAAATACTTCGAGATTCGGCAAATCTATTCTATAAATAGAGAAAGTACTAGATGATTGTTTTGTTCGATTCGAACATTTTACAGAGTACCAATTCATAAACGAATCGAATATCAGATTCGAATCGGTTTGGCTTTCAAGACGCATTACAGAGTAGAGCCCCAGAATTCAATTGAATTCTAAGAATATTTTGAATTCGCAACGAAGAAAGGAAAAGAATATAAGGCCCTTTCCAAACTCTCTTGAAAAAAACTATCATCAATGAAAAAATTGAACGCCAGCTGTATATAAAGATTGACCCTTAAAAGGGTTTTTGCTTTTTTATTTCACAATAAACTCTATTAAGTATTTCAATTTTAAGATCATCTTGCAAATTCAACGGTAGCTGAAGCATATAACTGTCAAGGGTTTTGTAATAGTCTTCATTTCGGCTCTTTGCTGTGCATTCTATATCTGCACTATTTGCTTCCGACACAATGCTAATCCTGTTAAAATTCAATACCATACAAATTACTCGTTTAGAAAAATCTATAAATTTTAAGTTGTGTACAAACCTTCCACTACTCTCTACCGAATCCATTCTTTTTCTCTTTGCTGCTGCGTCATTTTGAAATGTTGTTGGAATTGTTGTTAATGGTGTTAATTGACTGCTACAAGAAATCGCAACAAATGCCTTCGGATCTGGTGCTGGTATCTCTTCGACATCTTCATCTGTGTCTTCCATCTCTAGTTCTACATTTTCGTCTAAATCTATCACTGTGTTTTCTTCAGATTTGGGAATTGATGTTTCAGTTACTTGCTGATTCATATTTTTGTTCTCTTCTTCATATTCGATGGTTTGAGTAAATGATTCTAAAGCACTGCACGATACTTCTTCCTCTGTGCTACTGATATTACTGTTTCTAAATTAAATTCAAAACAAAAATACAAACAGTAACGAAATTATAAAAACACAAACTCAGTAATAAAATTTTATATCAAAATTACCGTAAATAAGGATTGAGAAATGAAAGCCGATTCATATATTTCCATTTGCAATTTGAGTTCTCTCTTATTTCTCTTACATATCGATCACGAAGAGATCTCCAACGATATTTACATTCTTTTACTGTGAATATTAAAAATTAAATCAATGATTAATAATTTTTCATAAAAATGTTATGCTAACTTACCATTTGATCTAACATCTGCTGCAACCTCTTCCCATGCATTCTGCTTTATGGATTTCTTTCGATAATTTACTGCATTCTTATCATAAAGACAAGAATGTTTTTCTATTGCAGCGATTAATTTCTCTTCAAAAGTTATTTCAGTTGATTCATCGAAATTTGTTGAAAGTCGCTTCATATTTTATTTTAATAGATACTATGGGAAAAAATAAAACAATATTTGTCTTGTGACCCTTCTTAATTCGTATCGACTTCAAGACTAAATAACATTTTCACATAAAATATGACGCCGTCATGTGTACTTTATATACTACAAATAACGACGTGCCGTGCGTCGCCCGTCGCCATCGCATCCGTCGACACAGCAACATTCTACGTTGTGTGGAAATTCGATTGTATGTATTTGTTTTTTTTTGTTTGTTTTATTATCATCTTCGTTATATATGTATACAAAAAGAGAATACCTGCGCATTATATTATATTGAATTATTTAAAGGTGTAACAAAAACAAAAAAAACTTGTTTAAAGTAAATACAGTGAAGCGCAAAAGTAAAGACATTTTATACTTAAATTGTATAAATATACATACATATAAAATGTATATTAAAATTGTTCCTTTCCTGTGAGTCTTTATTTGTGAATTGAAAAACCTTATTTACTATTACCTATATCAGTTTTTATTTTGAACTAGAAAATATGTGCTCTTTTTGTGTTAAACAATTGAACTGTCACCTTCTGTCAAAAGTGCTTTTTCGAAAAACAAGAATTCTGCTATTTTGGTACTAATACTTATCTTGTAGTAATAATATCAAACTTAAATTTAATGAAATTTGTAATTATTTACACAATTTAAAACGAAAAAAATGTGAGTATCAAAACTCAAATATATCTTTTCGGTTGTTTGACACTGTTGACAGCTTTTGATAAAGGGACAACTACCCGTGAAAGGAGCGACGACTGGTTTTTGAGTTGCATTCAAATAGATCTTTCAAACACGACATTAACAACGGTGTTTATGACGCATTACTTGGAACGTTTTTTTTTGCAGCTACATCTAATTGAAGTCCCGATTATGGTAAAAATCAAAATCGACAATAATTTTGCCTGTATCATTTAAGGGATGATTTTAAGTAAACCACCTATTTCTAGGTACATTTTTCGTTTGTTTGTAATTCTTACTGATCATCAAGTTGTAATTCAATGCCTGCACCATGTCCATCGTTGTCGGCAATGCCGTCGTTGTCATAACTTTAGGGTATCATTTTATACAACGCTTTATTTTTTGTCTACGTTCATATATAGAACTGCTGTTAGTGGCAGTAAAGGCCTGCGTGAACAGTTCGCTTTCATGTTAATATGTATGTAATAAACAAATATATAACACAACTTTGTTTTACGGATAAGAAACTATATTTCCATCAGAACGCTCCCTTGAGCTTTATAAAGAAGAAACTGATTTCAAACACGTCGTATATTAAAAATGTGCTCTTAAGATAAAATATGCTTCAACAGTGTCAAACCATACTAAAGGTACATTTAATTGTCTTTGAGAATGTTTGTCCTTGCTTAAGCTTAAGTTTTGTATTGATTTTAAAATTATTTTTTAGAAAAAGTGTAAACACGAGCTGCGCGTAATTTAAGCGATACGCAAATAAATTGTTGGCTGTCGTGTATACAATTTTCCCTCGCAAAGTTTCTCTATCTCGCACATTGGGAACGTACACAGTTATTACAAGTTTCCCTCGGAATTATTTTCTATCGGGAACAAATTTTCCAAGGAAATTGAGCTGTAGTTGCATAGAATTTTTGTTGGAGAGATATTTGTTTCCAGTGACAAAAAAGAGAAAAATTCTGAGGGAAATCAAATTTCCAGGGAAATTCACGATAGGCCCCAGTGAAGACAAAAATTGTAATAAGTGCAATCTGTAAATTCACTTTGAAAAAGTTTTCTAATTATTTAACTACCCTCAAAATATAATTCAATCAGTATTTTTAAAAATAACTTTACTTTTGCGCCTCACTGTATCTGCTATACACAAGTTCTTTTTTCTTGTGATTCAATTTAAAACTTGATTAAAATGCGCATGTATTCTCTCTTGGGTTAAAAAAGACGCACAACGGTAATAAAAACAAAGAACACATACATTTCTATCACGTCGACGGATGCGATTATTGCGATGGCCGATGAAACGTTTCGGTCTTACATTGCGAGTAAATACATGACGGCGTCATGGAAAATTATGTTTTTAGTCTTGAAGTCGATACGCGCTCAGAAGGTTCACAATCACATTCACAGTCGTAGTAGTATTTCAAAATGCATAATTCAGTTTCAGATATTTCAAGTGAAATGAGTTTTGAAGAAAAATTAATCACAGCGATACAAAATCATACCTGTCTTTATAATAAGCAATCACTCTCGTATCGAAAAAAATCAATCAAAAGGAATGCATGGTATAAAGTGGCAGAAGATGTGGGAACCGATGGTAAATATTATTTTCTTTTATTGTTGGTGTTGTTGTTGTTGTTTATGTGAAAATATGCATTTTTACCTGTTTAAAGTAAATGAATGTCGACATCGTTGGCGATCTCTTCGTGACCGATATGTGAGGGAAGTAAGATCCAAATCAAAAAATTGCAAATGGAAATATATGAGTCTTCTTTCATTTCTCAATCCTCAGTTAAATTCACGGTAATTTTGATTTAAATTTTTTATATTTTAATTTTTCTTTTCTTATTTATTATTATGTATCAATAATTTGTTTACCTAGAAACAGTAGTTATGACAATAGCAGTATAACGATAACGGATGACGATGACGACGACGACGACGACGTAGGGTCGTGTAGTAATAACTCAGGATTAAATACTACTATCGCTCATGAAGAGAACAAAACATATCCGAAGGAAGAATGTTCGGAAACGCCAATTTCGAAATTGGACGAAGAGAAGGTGGTAGTAGATCTAGAAGAACCAACGCAGGTAGTGATAGAAGATTCGGATGTAGAAATCGACGAAATATCATCATCAAATCCTATGGCATTCGTTCAGTTTATAAATGATGAAAAGAAAAGCAGAACTGATTCGGTAGATTTGGATGAAAGGTTGGTTTTACTTTATGGTAACGCAAAATTTTCAAATTCAATCAATTTAGTGTTATCAAGCCAAATTCAATTATTAAAGACTAATGCAATGATTTTTTAAAACCAGGTTTGAAGTTAATCATCCGGAGATAAATAATCCAATAAGAAGTCGAAATGAAAACTATTACAAAACTCTTGATAGTTATATGCTTCAGCTGCCTTTGAATGTGCAAGATGATCTAAAAATAGAAATACTCAATAGAGTTTATTGTGAAGTAAAAAGTTTGAAACCTTTTTAAACAAAACCAAAGTAAATAGAAATGTCTTTTTCTTTAAACTAAAACATTATCAAAATGTCAGGTTGTTTTCGTAATATAGAGTAGACTATTGGTACTGTTAAATCGTTATTCTGTAATCATCGGGCATTTGTTTATTTCTCGAGTTAATTTATTCCGGTTCAAACTAAAATTGAAAATTAATTAGTTGTTCTTTTTTTAAAATTTTGTTGAAGGATGTAACTTATGATCGTTTTAGGAGGAACAGAATTTTGTTTTATTGACCTAAATTTTTGTTGTTTTGATTCTTACACTTTGTTTTAGCATAGGAAGTGCGCACTTTTCATTTTTGGTCTGAGAGCCAACGTCCAAACTTTTTGTTAACTGAAACAATCTTTTGTGTTTTCAAGTTACAAAATCCTTAATTAAAATAGAGTCTGGGTTATAATATGATTACTTAATTAATTCGAGAATAAACTTAAAAATGGCAAACCGGGAAAAGTTCAATTTAAGCATGTGCTTGGATTGACATTTAGTAAATTAAGAAAATCGATAAGCAAGGAAAAAAAATAATACAGGGTGGATATAATAATTTTAACGGGTATGTTTACACCTGACATCTGCTAATAACCATCAATTGTTTGTGTATAAATGTTTATTAGTTTTATATACCAAAGTAGGTATTGTAAAAGTTTACAATAAAAATATGTTCAAAAAAATTAAATTTGTTATTGAACTCTCAGGTTGATGAGAAAATTTTCACTTAAGTCTAGAATTGATATAAAAGGGTAAAAAATGTCAAACATCTTTAGAACAATCGCCTTTCTGATGATTTGCTGCTTTGCTGTTAATGAATACACAATTCCTGCGGAATGTTTGCAAGCCTGCTTAATTTTTTTTTATTAAACATAAAAATTAAAAATTTTAGAGGTAGTAAAATAAAATTAAAAAAGGAACATTACTTTTCAAAATAAAATTGTCACTTTAAAATTAATTCAGACTTTAAAATCTAAGTTTAAAATATATCATTTTTAAAATGAGAATATTTAAAAAAAACAATCTAGACATCGTAGTTTTTTTTTTCCGGCGTACTTTGCATCAACGCATCTTATTTTCATTTTATGATCGCAAATCTAAAATAAGGCGTTTTTATTTCTAATTTGTTCGTACATGACTTAACATTTAACTTACCAGCATTAGGGTAGGATGGTATAAGAGTGCGCACTTTAGACAAAACATCAAATAAAATAATAACAAACAGAATTTTTCCATTTTTTTTAAAATTATTTTTTTACTTTATTATTTAAGTAACGAAAAAAACTTAAAACTAGTAACAAAAAAAAATTAATTCATTAGTTATAAACAAAAAATCATAATAGTATATTTGCGCACTCTTATTCATGGTATTGCGTAAGAGTGCGCAGCTTGATTTGTAAGAGTGCGCGGGAGCTATTTATCACAAAAATCGCAAATGAAAATGCCTGTCTTAAAATAAACAGTGCATTTTTCGTGCCACCATTCCTTGCATGACGAACATTCTATCCAGTCATCGACTAAAGGTTCGGAGTAAATTTCCAGACATCCTGGACAGTTCCATTTGCTTCTAGTTGGCGTTATGTTTGGCTTTTTATTTTTTGTCGAATTTGTCTTTGCTTTCTTTTCGGTAGGAATTGATTCTTCCAGCTGCTGCTTAAATGGAGAGCTGCTTATTATGTCAGATCTTTTTTTCTTTCTGTTTGACTTTATAAGATCACCACGGGGTAGGGGTGCTACTTCGAATACCGATAAAAAGGGATCGTTTATTGATTCGGATCCGCTAGGCTTATTTGTGAGTGGGCCAATGACTAATTCTGCAGCATTGTCCACAGGATCAATTGATAGGTAAAACATAGGCTCTAAGGCTGATGTACTAGGTACTGTCTCAGCTGGCTCCAGAATTGGTGAAAAGTTCCCATCTTCTGGTGGTAAGATTGGTGAAGTGTTTCTTATCCCAGCGGATTCTACGACAGATGGTGTGAGTGTATCGGCATTAGATGTTGCTTGCTCTTCCGGAAGCGGCCTTTCCGTTACAGTTGTGGGTAAGAAATCCTCTTCTGTAAAAACATCGTGATTATATAGACAAATTCCAGTCACTTTGAAGCAGAGTTGTAAAAACTGCAGTTAATTGACTAAAAAGACTAATTTTCTTAAGTATTTTAACTTACAAAAAGACTTTAACTGTAATCCGGGCAGTCGCAGTCAGTACTAATATTTTAACAGTGCAGTTAATGCAAGCAGTTAATTGACTAAAAGTTAATTAACTGCAGTACTTTTTAACTGGTTTTAGTCTTTTAGTCACTTAAAAGTCTTCAGGGTCAGTTTTGGTTTTAGTCAATAAGTCTTTTAACTGCAGTTAATTAACTTTAAGTTATAATGGAGTAATTAAAATGAAACTCTAAATGAAACTATACTTTCGTTTTAACAAATTAATTATCTCTCTTTATTGAAGCTTCTATTCACAACGGCGGTTGGTTTTTCAGCTCTTCTTTTTTCAAGTATAAAAGTATAAGAATAGCTTAAGGCTCATATTACATTTAACATTTCTTAGTAAAATAAATTAGTAACAAATAACATTATATAGTACAAATAAATACATTACAAAGTTAATTAACTTTTTTTTAGTCTTTTAACTAAAATACTTAGACAAAAAAAAAAAGTCGACCACTGACTCATTTATTCATGGAACTTATCATTCAAATTTTTGTTGTAATTTTTTTTAAGGATTTTAAAATGTGTATCTTTAATGAATGCTTAAAAAAATCTAAAAATCATACAGGTGATAGAAATACATATTGTAGAAAATTTTAAAATGCGTTCAAAATTTCATACTAAAAACGTGAAAGTATTTGTTGGCTTAATATTTTTATCGAAGCAAATTAACAGAAAATGAGCAAAAATCATAAATCATGTTGGTGGGAGGGAGATAGTCTTCGAAGACGGCGGAGTGTGTGGGATACAAAAATACATACATACATACATACATAGGTACCTAGGTACATAATGCATTAAATTTTTATTTATACAAAAATTTTTAACATTTATTAAGCATGATATGCGTTTGTTGCAAAAGGCAACATTTTAAATCGGGCACATTGCTTTTTGCATATGCCATGATGCATGTGGCATTTGGCATGTTGCATTTGACATGTGGCGTGTTCCGTGTGGCATGTGGCAAGTGGCGAGTTCCATGGTGTGTTTCATATTTGTTTTGTACTTAATGATTATAAAAATTTATAATTGATTTGTTTAATTTGAAAAAAATGTCCAAATGTAAAATAAAAATACAAAAATACATTATATAAATAAATGAAACGAAAACAATTTATATGTGGATATCATAAATGTTGAAAATCTATTCCATAAATTAGCAAAAATAATAGAACTCGCAATTGTACCTTTGACTTATTTATTTACCTTAGAAAAAATACAAAAAAACGAAGACTTTAAATTTCGTATTTTCTTCCGCTCATGTGGTCTCGTCAAACAAAAAGAATCAAAATCGAAACAGCCAAGATCGTTGGACCAATTTTTGTATTTTCCTTCTTTCTCTGGTAAGTTTTGTCGCTTTTCCTCATATCAGCTGGAGGTTCAAAAGTTCGCTGCTTGGTGGCGTTTTTGATGTGGTGGCAGTATTGCCAACAATAAATAAATAAATAAATAAAACATTGCAAAAACACAACAAAAGTTAATTCATAGAATTAAAACAAATTAAAAAATAAAGGAAAAATTCTTTAATTCTTCCTTTATTTTAATTTTTAGAGGAGTTAACTTTCAGGAGCATCATTTTGAAAATTGGTGTCTGAAAGTGCTCGCCTAGGAGCATTCAACAACCCCTCAATCGAAAATAAGCGCTCTACAGCCGCCGATGATGGTACCGGAGTATTATATTTTATAAATGCTTTTTTTTTATATTTGGGTATTTATTTAGATTTTCCAGTGATGTTGATTGCTGAGCAAGGTAGAGGTCAACATTTTCATTTCGTTCAGTCATGTTACTGAATGAAGCATTTTCTACATCAGCTGTAAGTTTTATTAATGAATGTTAGTTTTTAAATCAATAATTTTTAATACTTTCCAAAAGTATTTTATTTTAATTTTTATTTTCCTTTATTTTATACAAAAAAATAGTACATCGGCAGGAATGAAAAAGATGACTTTTCTTCTCGACTTCCACTTTTTGAATGCCCTCGTTATTTCAATTTCTTTTGAATCAAATACAACGAGCTATCCTATTGGGAGATAGAACGAGCGATCTCATTGGTCGGATAGTTCGGATCCTTTTTGACAGTTCGAATTCGAAACAAAAATAATAGGACATTTACATGAGTCAATTTTCATATCATATTACTATAGTGTTACATCATATTAATTATTATGGTGTTACAAATTATATGAAATCTAAATTTTAAATGTTACCTGGCACGAAAAAATCGAAGTACGAATTTTCGGGTGCTGCTGAAGTTTTTTGTTTGTGAATATCTTTAGAAGCAAGGTCGTTGGTTTTAGATCATACCATAGAGCTCACTTCACAAATTTTCGGTTCTTTAAAATTAGGATTTAAAGCCGAAATCCACCTCAGCTTAACAGAGGGACATAATACTGATGCAACGATGGCATCATTAACTTGTGGTGATAACTCGAAGTATTCTTTGAATCTTTTCACCAAAGAACTTTCTAATTGTGTTAAAATTTCCATCGGAATAATCCTTTAAATTGGTATTTAATTGCAATTTTCTCAGATTGGTCCTAATGGTTGCCAAAGTTGGTAGCAAAAATCCAAAAGCATACCTTTTTCATGCTGGAGAAATTCAATAGCTTCGGCAATGGGTTGCAGTATTATGGAAAACTCTTCCAAATACTGAAATTCTACATCAAAAAAGCTTTGTACTCCCAACTTTTGACACAAGTCGTTGATCTTATTTTTGTGCTTTAACAAATCACGTACGGAATCGTACAACGAATTCCATCTTGTCACTACAGGAAATTTCAGTTGTGATCCTAAAGTTCCAATGATTTCCTCTGAGGTTTTTGGCCTATTAACCTTATGCCAAAGGTTTGTACATTTTTGCATTATCTTTGGAATATAAATTATGTTATTTTTTATTAGCTTACAGACAGGTTGCGAAAGAAAACGCGAGTTGTCTGATACCTTTTGTTGTCAAGCCATAAAACATCCCGTCAACCATCCTGATATATTTACATAGGTCTTGCTCCATTTATTTTGTAAAAGTTTTGTCAAACCTTCCCAGTTTTGTGGCCGGTTTCAAGGACTTTAGTCTTTTTCTGAGCGTAGAGTCCGAAATTTCAAGTGATCGGCCCCAGACCTCTTACTTTCCCCTTGTTGTATACGAATTCGGACCTCTTCAATTACTGATCAAGGCACAATTTTCGCTCAGATGTCCTTTGCCTTCTAGACATCCTGAAAATAATTAAAATCTTCTTTAAACTAAAAAAAAAAAAAAAACTTACCATGTCGTATAAGAGTGCGCACGCGTACTCATCCATGATAACTAAACTTACCTGTTACTCTAATGTTTTATTTGTTTTCGCCTTTTTAACAATCTGTACTTTGTTTATAGTTTTAACTTAAAGTTTGACTGAAAATTAAATTCGTTTTATTAAAAAAATCAACAAAAAAAAGAGCTCAAAAATTAAAACCTACCTAGCACCTCTGTTTACGATCACATTTTGATGACATTTCAACAGATGGCCAACCTAACTAAGAACTCTCCAAAATGAGTGCATTCAGTCGTCTTTGCCTTCTCAAATTGTAGTAGATTGCTTTGCGCACTCTTATCGACCGCGCACTCTTAGACCATCCTACCCTACATTAAGGCTAAAATTTAATTTACGATTATAAAATAAGACCTTTTCTTGAGCAGGCGCTACTATGTTTATGTTGGTTCCATCGACGCACATAACAACGCTCAGAAAACTAGCCTTGGAAAAAAAACTCCCCTTTGCTTCTATCGTTACAACGTCATCCATATACAGCTTAATACACTTGTTAAATTATTTTCTATCTAAGATGTTTAACACTTTTTTGAGATTTGTAGAAAATTTCGAATGTGCTATTGCGATCTTAAAATCATTGCTAGTGCCAAGCTAATAGCCACCTTCAGCCAAAAATCCTAACAACGCACATTGCTGTCATCGATATTGATAACACATCTGGCTCCAGCTCTGCTTCAAGTTCTTTCAACACGTATTTGAAGGCGTCTTTGTTGAGCCTGAAGTTCTTTCTAAATCTCCAACAGATATCATGTGGAAAAATTAAAGTAATTGGAGTTGAATACTTACAAAGTTGCATCCAAATCAAAGGGATTGCATGTGTTCCTAAGTCGTCTTATTCGTATTTTCATCTCCTGTTGCTGCACTGCCTCTTTATCAACTGCAGCAATAACAATTCCAATGGTATCCATTTATAAAAACAACTAAAAAATTCAAAATTCAAATTTAGTTTAACAAACAAAAGACAATTATGAATTTGACTGAATGAATCTGACAGAAAGGACAGTGCCGCCAGGCCATTAATAAACATACTCATTTGGGAATTTTTCAATCGAAAAATTTCTCCAAAGGTATCTTGTGATAGACATGATTGAATTTATATGTTTCACCAATACTATTTTTTGTAAAATTAACACAGGTTTTATCAGTCATCTCTCTTAAATCTAGGAAATCTGTGTGGCAGGTCCTCTGTTTCAATGCAAACCCACCAGACTTCAGTTTGTTTTGAAAATAATATGAAGTCTTTTTGCTTCCGAAAATTTAAATATACATTTGTACTTGCAGTTTTCATAGCATGGTTGTTTCATCTTTCTTCTACTATCTACCCCTTTACACTTCTATATTTCAGCCCTGTGTTTCTTAGTTTTTTGCTTGATTCCTTTTCATCAAGATAATACTGAGTGAAGTGCCAGTATTGATATAAAGAGAAAGCACAAAAGCTTTGTGGAACATCTAAGTTTTTTATTATACAAAAAATAGCAAAAAAAAGACAAAGAAATAAAAACGCAATCCACTTTGTAAGAAATCTTTTGAACTGTATTTTAGTCATAAGACTTGATGTATTCTCGATCGTACAATCATTTAATTAGATATTTGACTTGAAAATATTGTAGCTCATTTGTGGAATGTATTTGATATTTGTAATAGGTTTGTTTCCTTCAAGTGTCGAATTGTCCTCTCTCCGTAAATTCGATTCTTTTTGTACTTGTACTTTCGTACATTAAGTTTGATGTCCATTTTTCGGAATTTTTATCTTCTTTGCTCTTTTATTGGGTGGACACAAAAAGCATCTTTTTCTATTCAGCAGTTTTGAAGACTGCTCTAATGCTCGTCCTACTGGTAGACTTCGGTTGTAGTATCTCTCCTTCAAGTGCGGCTCACACAACATTTGTGGTAGTCCTTAAAAAAAAACCTCATCTTTGGGGTCTTTTTTTTACTGCTACTAATACATACACTTTTGAATTATATCTCGGTCTCAAAAAGTGATAAAATAGCTTCATGGTTGGACTTAAAAATAGATGAGTAAAATATTAAGGCCAAAAAAGCGTCAAGCTCTTGTGGAGTATTTCCTTATAAAATTTGCTAACTTCACATTTGTAGGCAAACGCCGGGCCAAGAGTATTGTTTGCAAAAAAATGTATCACAACTTTCGTAGATTTTGAAGTTTCGATGTTTATTCTCTGTTTAAAAACAAATAAATAACAAGTGTTAATATTAAAATAAAATACTCACTATTTTTAGCAAATTGCGGTAGGCGGCTCCTGCTCCGGTCGGAGTTCTTACAAAAAGTGCAAAATTATGCCAAGCGAAAGTAGTACCACATAAAAGTAAAAAATATAAGATGTATTCCTACATTGAAGGCTCGCGCCAATTTATCTGTCAATTGAAAAGATCTGCTTGATCGACCGAAGCAGAACTACCTTCCGAACCATAAAGATCTGTTTACATTAGCATTGTTTGATTATTTAACAATCAATCTACTTTTTTATATCTTCATCAAATATTTTTTGGAATGCCATCGAACCGTTTAATAGAATTTGAGCGCGAAGTCGTGCAAGGTAATCGAATTATGTTATGGCTCTTAGCGCGGGAGTTTTCTGGAGGTGGTGTTTTTGCTGATTTGAATTTATTTTTTCCATAGAAATATCCACTACTACTACAGATAATTCTCCGTTAGACTCATGGTCACACAAATATCTTCAATAAAAAAAAGTAGTCACTGAAAAAAAAGTTACGGAAATATATTGATGGTTTCATGGAACCCAGGTAGTCTTTGTAACTACCGTAAGACAGACGACCGTTCCCTCTTCAAAAACTTCGGCATACTGCAGAAATGAACATTGAAGCACAGCCAGCTGCATTTAAGTACTTTCTTTTTATTACCTTTATTTAATTTTTGTATAATCTATATGGTCAGCATTTTATTCCTCTTTATAACTTATCTTAATGACTATAACAGGAAATGGCATCAAATGAAATTTCAATTGTGAAATATGAATTTGATTCTTTTTCTTTTGTTTGCAATTAAAAGTGAATTCAAAAATTCTATTGGTATTTTCTGTGGTTATAATCTATGTATATATTTATATATATTATTATATTATATTATAAATTTTTTTAGGATTACCATATCTACTAAATAAAGATATGTAGGTAGTATATTTTAATAGCAGACTACGGATTATTAACTTGCTTATTGCCATTTTCGGCTGATTTCAGGAATTTCAACAATGAACGAATCTTGAAGTTGGTTGCGGCTTTGTTGGTTTGGTAAAAATATACGTCTATGAACTCCCCGAAGCTTTCGCATGGCTGTGAGTACGCTATGTTGAAAGTTAGTTCAAGGGCAACCAACCTTAGGAAAAACGTTAAATAGCATAGAAAATAATATTCATTCTTTGAATTTGAGCCGAAATAATTTTGTTTTTAGCAATAATCAGAAATATAAGTGAACGTCAAAGGGTTTCCACTTCTGTGGGCTCTAGAATTGAAATGAAAGTCTGTAAGCTCAAAAATTATTGTTGATTATCGTTAAATTTTTCCTAATTCTCAACTTTCCACTTCAATCGATTGTAAACAAAAAGAACCAATTAAATTGAGTCCTTTCTTAAATTCTAAAAACCCCCGTTGTTCGTTTTTCTTCATAATATAATAGAGAGACACTCCTCTATCTAATCTGGTTTTTTGTGTAATTCTATCTTCCATATTCCATTCTTTAATTATTGTTGATTATCGTTTAATTTTTCCTCATTCTCAACTCTCCACTTCATCGATTGTAAAAAAAAAAAAAACCGATTAAATTGAATCATCTCTACACCTCTCAAAGGTGCTGTTGTTCGTTCCTTCATACTTTCGTATGAGTCTATCTGTTGAAATAAAAGAAAAAGTTTACAACAAAGTATAAAGTATTTTATTGAGCAAATAAATGTAAGTGACTTGTTAGTTGAAGAAAAGATTTGAAAAGAGTGATGAGATAGATATAATGAGACAGATACAATTTGCTTTGATAAAAATAAAATGCACACTAGGTGCGTTCCATGTTTGTGTGATGTGTTTCATGGGGATGTGTTCTATTGGATGCGTTCGACAATGTTTTATTAAACACTATTTTCTATTTTTCATTCTTTAATTATTGTTGATTATCGTTCATTTTTTCCTCATTCTCACCACTGCAATGAAAGGATTTAAAAAAGGGTTGAAATTGAATCATCTCCACGCCTCTTAATTGCTTCTTGGCAATGTGGTACGGCTTGTGATAAAGCTGGTTAAGCCGTTCCCAGGCCTTAAATTCCTTAAATATGAGTATTTATAGGCTGTAGACACCTCCGGTTTGGATGACAGCTTTGAATCTGTCTCTGAAACTCAACCAATCGGACAGAGCTCCTCCAAACTTCCCCCATGTAGGCCTTAGGTCATGCTGCTCCATTGGAAGTGTAAGGCTTACGTTGACCTGTGGGGTATTTCCGTTTCCACTTCCTGTGGTAGGTCCTGCTGTATTCTGGCCATCCTCGGCTGTCTTACGCAAATGCTGGCGTAAGATTTCAGCTGTCTCGTAATACTCCTCCATCAATTCCTCCAGTTCCATTAGAGCTTCCTTTTCTGCGGTTTCCACTAGGGCCCGGAACTGCTCGTTGGCCTTCTCCCATAACTAACAGCCTGTCACTTCGCAGTAGTATTCCATCTCGGGATGATGTGGTCGCCTCCTGCGATTTTGTTGACTGGAATAGCTTGTGTCCCAACTCCTGGCTTTGTTTTCCAGCGGTTTTCCAAGACTCCTTCTTTTTGTTTGCAGATAGATTTGCTTCTGCAAATTTTTTATCAGCCATCTCTTCTATTAATTTTGCTCCGAATTCTTAAAATGATTTATTTTTAATTATTATTTTCTACTTTTCACAGTGTAAAACACTTTTTTGTTTTACACTGTGTAGTGTGTTTCCTCGCTTGCTAATTGGATGCAACTAACTAGAGGACAAAATTTGCACCGATCGTCGCATCTGTCGTTCTCGTTCGCCGCGGTGTAACATTTCCAATGTGAAGAGTGCAAACTTTGGTACCAAAAGTGAGAGCTATATAGCTGCATTTAGGAATGTTTATATTTATGAAGTAAGATCTGTTTATGTTTATCGATGAAGTTAAGATCTGTTAATAAGAATTACAAAAACCTTAGTTTCGGGAACAAGAATACAAATACATGTATTTAGGTATAAACATTTTGTTTTTGTTCATGATCTGCAAAGCAAAATAGCACATCTGCATAACAAGTGTATGGTTGATCTTTCTAGGCTTAAGAATGTTCTTTGAGTGTTGATTCTAAAGTTTGTCAAACTTGTATCTTGGTGCTGTTTTATGTCCTAAATTATGATGTCTGATTATTATTATAATTAAATCCGAATCTATATATACAGTACAGGACAAAATAAAGTACGCACCGATGTAATTTTTGTGTTGGTGCTATAATGGATGACAAATAATAAGCTAATAATAAAAAAACAAAAAATATCGAAAATTTATTTTTTTATTTCATGTTTTCCAATTGAATACTTGTTAAACAAATTAAAATAAATATAGAAATATTTAAATCAATAAAAATTTCATTTTTTTGTATAGGACAAAAAAAAAGTACGCAATCAATAAAAGATTGGAATTGAACTTATTTAGTACTTCGTATGCCCTCCTTTAGCCTCGATAACAGCTTGTAGACGCCTTGGCATACTTTCCACGAGATTTTTTAAATGTTGGGGATCAATATTTTCCCAGGATGTACGCATGGTGTCAAATAAGTTGTCGCGATTCGTAACTTCCCCTTTTTCGAGGTTGGAGTCCAAAATAGACCTCAAATTCTCGATTGGATTCAAATCTGGTGATTGGGCCGGCCAATCGAGCAGTTTGATCTTGGAAGAACGAAAGAAATCCTATGTTTTCCTAGCCGTATGCTTAGGGTCGTTGTCTTGTTGGAAGACGAAGTCATCTTCCAGACCCACCATCAGCAACGACTCCTCCAGATTTTCATTGATTATATCAATGTAGACATCTGCTGTCATTGTTGTCTCGATTCGCACCAATTTTCCCGTTCCTGACCATGCGAAACACCCCCAGACCATAATGCTCCCTCCTCCATGCTTAACTGTTTTTTGAACATTTTTGTCGTTAAGCTTTTCGCCGGGCTTACACCAAACACGTGAGCGCTGCTTATGTCCAAAAAGATCAAATTTGCTCTCGTCACTACAAATAACCTTCTTCCAAAACGAAATCGGCTTACTGATATGTTTTTTTGCAAACTCTAATCGTTTAACTTTGTTCGCTTTTCGAATTAAAGGGCGTCGTTGAGCAAAACTATTTTTGAGGCCTGCTTCTTTTAACCGCCTTCGTATTGTTTTTTGTGAAACATTTACTCCAGTCTTTTCTTGAATATTTTTTTACTTCCCGTATAATTTTGCGATCATCATAGGAACTAGTCTTTCTCTTTCTACCGCGACCAAGTTTATCATTTACCGAACCGAGTATTTGAAATTTTTTTTGAATCTTTCTTACAGAGGCTTCACTAATTAAATATTTTTTAGCAATTTCCCTATTAGAAATGCCTTTTTTTTTGTCTAAAACAACAAGATTTCTAACTTGAATTGAAATTTTTGGCATTTCGATTTATTTCACCCACGCTCTTTACGCAATGTTGATAACTGTCCCAAAACTGTGCCAAGATGTTTGTCAACATAACGGCAAATTTATAAGGTACTTTTTGTTGCAATAGAATTGTTGTTATTGTTGCAATTATAACAAAATTGAAGTGCGTACTTTTTTTTGCCTAGTATATAATGAGTCTTTGATGAAGGAATTACTTTCCTTCCAATTAATTTTAATGGTAAAGTATTTAAAGCGCTTGAAGAATGTCGAAAAATTAAAAAAAAAATGTTCCAACACATTTTTTGGCGTTTTACCTAACACATTTTATGCGAAAATAGCATAATCATGAAAATTCTAACTTTGCGTACTTTATTTTGTCCTGTACTGTATATATCTATATGTTTCCAAATAATCTGTTATTAATTTGCCTTATCTGTTCTGATGATATTCTATTGGAATCATAGCGAGATTTTACTGTCAACATTATTTTGTCTTGTTCTGTTTTGGGGATTTGCATTTAAAATATTGTTATGATTTTAATTTTTATTAAAATAAAACAAATTTTGATACATTTCGGTATTTTTTTGTTCAGGATTTTTTTTAATTATATTATTGCTTTTTAGGATATCAAAAGCTTTAAAATATTATTTACTTAACTTTAAATAATAGTTGCTTTAACTTATAGTGTAATATCAGTAACTAACTCAAGATAAGATTTTTTAACACCAAACTGTCTTACCAATTGATCTTTAACAGCTATCCAAGGTACCAAATGTTGTAAGCTGTAAACTGCTCTAAGTGCCTGTCTTCTTGTTTACAATAATTATTGATCAATTAATATCAAACTAATCTCTATGAGAATTCGTGTATTTAAATCACAAAAAATGAACACTGAACACTTAAGTTTGTGGTATCTATTTTTTTTTGTTTGTGAATGTCAATTTCGCTTATTTGAAGAAAATTAACCCTCAACCCTTCTGCCAACTGAGTCCACGAGCTACAAACTTCTTGCATTGTATCCCACCAATACCTTGCATTTTGGAAGCTGTAGTAAATAAACGCAGTTTAATATAAATTAATGTTTATTGAATAAAGTGTACGAAACGAATGAATGGATAATTTAAGAAAGAACAGATACTGAGTCGCTGAGCTGCTGATGTGCTTAACTGCGATTGTGCTGACTGCTGAACTGCTGATGTTCTAATAAGTTGATGTGCTGAACATATGTTGCTAAATTTTAAGGTGGCAACATATGTTTAGTTCTTGTTTTGTTAGCAGATGGCGCCAGGTATCATCGACGTTCCATTTGGATCTTATTCTTTCCCTAATATAAAGTTTGTAACTTTAATTTTTATGTCCTGTGAGAGGAATTCTACGAAAAAAAGATTTATTTGAGGATAACTAAGAAAAACACGTCTTTATATTTTAGGATCCCGTTAAAATTGAAATTGCTTTATTATTCCAGTGTTTCAACTTAACAAAAATAATATAAAGTATTGCCAGAAGGGCTGTAATAATAAAAGTTAAAATTTATGCAGGAAGATGTCGCTGTGACATGTCCCTAAAAGTTTTTGGCGATGTAGGGGTTTTATTTATTTGAATAATTTAACAATTTTATAAAGGTTAGGAACCATCATCTAAACACGTTAAGTCAAAGTCAACAGAAAGAGCCTTAAAAGGAAGATCCCTAAAAATCTCTATTAGCGGGTTTAAACCGGCGCACAGTGGTTCCGTTTGTATGGGAGAGGTGGTCAAAACCCTATAAAATCTGAACTACTTAACGGATTTGAATGAAATTTGGTACAGATGTTGAAATTGTATTTTTACATATTTGCTGAAAATTTGGTTAAGAAAACATGATGAAAAAAAAGTTATTGACATTTTTCAAAATTTTCTGGGTTTATTGAACGAATTTTGATAAAACTTGGCACACAGATTGAGATTAGTTTTATACATATTAATTAAGAATTAGGTAAAGAAAAAAATTATCAGAAAAAGAAGTTATTGACATTGTTTCATACTCTCTACAACATAGAATCTGAAGTGTAGAAAAAAAAAACTCAAATTTGCATTTAGAATGATTGAAAATAAAAGAAAAACACTACTAAAAATCTTTATTTTTTATTTTTATCAAATTTAATCAAAGTTTATTGCAATAAATTTAAAACATCTGTGGGTTTTTTTTAAATTTCTTTCGTTAGAAAGCAACGGTATTTGTTAAGACTCTAGACGTTTTTCGTGTATTGTGGGACCTGAAAATTTTGACATCCTTGTTTTTTGCCTCTGCTGCCTCTTCCGTTAATTGGCCTATAGGCAAAATTGCATGTTTTACAATTTGTCCTCAATGAATGAGAACTTTATGTAGCGAAGCTGGCAGTGGATACCACGGATATTCTTCTACAATTTCACGTGCAGTATTTTGGGCATACTTTTCGAAAACGTCCGGATTTATTGAAAAGAACTAGCCAAAGTTTTTAAAATGACTGCACATCTTTCGATTATTGATTTTTTTACACCCGTTATTTGGGAAGATACAGTAGGATTAGCAAAAAATCTACGCGCAGTATTCCCGTCATTTGAATTTCCACCTCCTTGTTTTGGTTTATCAACTATCAGTCCAGGGGCCCTACTATGTAACTCGATTCTACTTTTGATTCTATTAGAAAATCATTTGCGATTCTACTTTTAAGTGGCACTACCTATGAAAGTAGAATCGAATGCCAGTAATGCCAAGGAATTGCTAGAAAAATTGCGATTTTCGAACGAGGCTCGAATTTATTTGACATTACATGAACAAAAATAAAAAGAGAAAAACTAATAACTCAAAGCGCGAAATTTATTCCAACATAGTTTTTTATTTGTTAATTAAATATGGATAGTGTAGGAATTTGGTTTGATGAGGAGTCAAATGAAAATGAGGAAAGAGTTCAACAAATACAAAGGAGATGGATACGAGATAATTCCAATATATTGGAGCTCAGCGACAAGAGGTTGTGCCATTGAAGTTATTTCAAAAGTTTTTTTTTAATACATTTTACTTGTATTATACATTGTACTTTTTTTCATTAAGTTCATAGTTTCTTTTCTTATATTTCACCATACTTTTTAAGTTATCATTAACTTCCCTCATAGCCATAAACATATTGTTCTGATATTCGATTTGATGGCTTATTTGATTTTCAAGTAATGCATTTTGTCGCTTTTTTGGTGTAATTCTTTGTCTTGGTATATTTTCTTTTTCAGTCCTCTGAGTATTCAGACTTGTTTCAAAGTCGACGGCAGTATCAAATATACATTCTTCATCAGCATTTTCAATGCCCACCACGGATGCTCCTACACTTTCTGTATAGTCTTCGAGCTGGCTATTTGAATTTGTTTCATGTGCAACACCGAAGCATAGAGACCTTTGCATCCCATCAACTGCTTGATTTAAATCTAGCAACTCAATTACTTTCTCATCAAACCCCCATTTTCCAATAAGGGTAAGATTACCTAAATCAAAAATGTATTATTTTAAGTCACACTGAAATTATTAAGGTTATCGACTTTAAAACGAATACGATACACAATTACCATACCTACAGACATCACAGAAAGGACAAGTGTTACAATGAAACAGAGAGCTTTGTTGGCAAAAGATTTTTATTTGATGGTATTACCTAAATCAATCTCCAAATTTTCAAAAACTTCTTTTTGGGATTCTACGATTCTTTGGGCTGTATGGTTTAGAAGACCTTGAAGGGAAACTTCAGCCGAAGTATCGGATATTGATATTTTTTCAGGCTCCGGGTAACAATCTTTTTTCGCTTTTATAACCTTAGCATAGCTTGGAAAAACTTCGGTCTTTTCGTTTACCAAGTTCCTAATGACTTGGTACTGGTGTTTTGTTAACTTTGCCTCAACCAAAATTTTCAAAGCATCGTTTGAATTCAATTGCTTTGCTTTGAGGCTGTCTGTTGATTGGCAATGCTTCAAAGCACAAGCAATGTCTTCATCTATTGCAGCAATTGTAGCAATTCGTCTCCGCTTAGTTCGAGAAGAGCTATCTGAAAATGACTTCTTTGGCCTACCTCCTAGATTATCTGGTGAATAAATTAATTCTTCTTCTTGGTAAGGCCCGAAGTCTTCTTCAAGCCAAGCACTATATGTTGATAGAAAGGCATCATCTCTTCGAGAACATAAATTCCATTTTTTTAGGAAGAGCTTGCATAGCAAAACAATCTAAGCTTTCAATGTTATATTTTTCCTTAAAAAGTACCCATGTCTCATCAATTTTTCCAGCATTGCGACCTTTCTTCGCCTTCCGCCACAAATGAAAAATATCAATGCGTTTGATCATATTACTTGAATCTACAAAAAAAAAAGAAAATATGGTTTCACTTAGAAAAAAAAAGGAAAATATGGTTTCACTTAGAGTCAAAATTTTAATATTTCCACAAATTTCCGCAAAAAAAAACGTATATATCCTTAAACAGTGAAGATAAGCCTACGTTAATCCACTAAAATTATTGAGTGCAAATGGATGCCCTAAAAGTTCTGGCTTATCAATAAAACACAAAATTTTAAAAATCACTAAAATTCATTTCTTTCAACAGCAGTTATAATAAAATAATAGCATGTAAAAAAAAATATATATGTAATAATTATATTTATACATTGTTCTTTTGTGTTTACCACTTTTTTTCAGAAAAAAACCTTAAAAACACACAAAAAATAGCTAAAATGCAATGTCCGATTTTCAAATCAACGTTTTTATTTAAATTGCGAAAAACACTCAACTTTGCCACGTGCCTGACTGTTAACAACTAATTTTAGAAAAAAAATGTAGTCCCACTTAGTTGCCCCGTTATCATAGATAATAACTGCATTAAAAAAAATTACTTTTACGACTTGAGGTTTTGGCCTATGGGGCGGAACCACTGTGCGGCGCGGTTAGCAGATGATTGCTACCACACGCTTTCCAAGAATGCAATTTAAATGCTGATGTAATTATACTTCTGATTTGATGTCCATTTTTATATCACTTTTGTTAAAAAAATTGTATTTTATGACAATTTCAAGCAAAATAAAAATATTCTTACACTATTGTGCGTCCCTCCCCTTTTTAGTGTCTATCTTTTGATAAAAGAAAAAGGAAATGAAGCAAAAGTCAAATTGACAATTTAGGTCTGTTCAAATTTAAACAACACTTGAAAGGGTGCGTTTACACTAGACTTTTTTAAAAGAAAAGTATTTAACATTCTGTAACAAGAAGGTTAATTGAAACTACTTAATAATTTCTTGTATTCTTCTCACGCTAACATAAAAAAGAAATGAATACCGTTTAAAGAGGTTGTAGGAAGCATGTCCAATCATCGCTTGATTTTTCCTTTAAGTGTATTATACCTGCCTTGCCACACACCTAGGTAAAAACATAAAAGGCCTATGAAACGTTTAATGGGTCAGCTAGTTAAATAACAAGCATAAATATGAAAAATATATAATTTAGTTATCAAGAAAAAAAAATAAATATGAGATTACTAAAAATGTGTGTATATAAATACAAATTGAAATAAGGAAACTTTAATGTTGTACAAACAGGTAACTTAACATTTGTTACATTTAAATTATAATTTATATAGAAATGCAAACTTCTTTACAAGTACATAACATGACTACCACAATTTCTTTTAAAGTATATTATTTAAAAATTAAATGATTGATAAAAAAACATGTATTTTACCTAATTTAATTATTTATATAACAATGCTACATAAAACTAAATGAATGTGATATATTTCTTACAGAATATTTAATTTTAAGTTTAATTTTCTTAGTTTAAAACAAAAAAAGTTATTTCTTTAGAGATACTTTAAAAAAAATCTTAAAATTGAAAAGACAAAGTTACTATAGTTAAAAAAAATAATCAAGTCCTCATTAAATGTCTCAGAATGTGAATAAGCTAACAATGCAGTATAAATCAATTATTTATTTATTTCAATTAATGATTTATTTGAAATGAACAAATAAAACAACTAAAACCGTTGTTCAAAGTATTCGATGTATTTAAACAGGTAGAATATATTCTAAACCAAGCGTAAGACGCCCAATAAAGGACAAACATTTGTAAATATTAAAAAGTTCTGGAATGTCGTTTATAATGTAGGATATAATGCTTAGTTTTAAAAATAAAGCCCATGTATATAATTCTATATCTACATATGTAAATATTAATAAAATTGTAATACAAAAATAATCAAGATTTAGAATAAGCTTATAAATGTTTATATGTACCTAAAGAATAAAAAATAAAACAAAAATTAAAAAGATACTTTTTGAAAAATATGTCTTTTAGAAATAAAGAGAAATTGTAAGTATTGAAACTTTAACGTTTTTTTTTAATATTAATTTTATAGTTTGACAAAATAATCAAAGACAAATCAAATATGGTTTTTCATTTGTAAACTAAGATTGAAAAACTAAAACGTTTCGATGTCAATGGAACACGATGTCATGCTATTGGTAAAACTATTGTTTTTACTACAGAAGAAGAAAATGAGCTTTGTGCGCCAACAAATTCATTTACATTAACTTATAATGCAATTTTCTAGAATAGAACAATTGACACGTCATTCAAAGTGACAGATATTATAAATTGTATAATTGAGTTGAGACGTTTATGCAAGGAGGTGTAAATCTCTTATTAAGCTTAGATTTTCAAAAGCCTGGATATTGAGATCTTCAATGGGTAAGTTCAGATTTCTGTAAAAAATTGATTTTTTTTTCATGGCGCATGGAACACTATTGGGATTGTTTTTTTTTTATGTTTTGTGATTATGTGTCATAAAGCTTTCGCATTAAAACTTTTTTTATAATTGTATTAATATTAGTATCTAGTGGGGTAAATCTGCCAAGAAATCCAGTTCTGTAGATTGGATCTTAAATCTTAAATTTACTTTGTCCCATGGAATACAAAAAAAGAGTTGAATTTGTGTTTTGACAGATCTAGATGAAAGATAAATTGATTAGTTGTACCAATGGAATCTCCATTATAATAAAGTGGATCCAAGTGTTTTTTTTTTGTTTAGAACATAGTTTATTTTAGGATTTCTCTGTCATCAATTTAGCTGTTTCAAAAGAAATCCAAGTGATATTAAACAATCGCACACAAAATCTGATTTTGATATTTATTTGTGTTAAACTGCGGGAAATATTAAGTTCTCATAAACAAATGCCATGCAAAAAAAATCATAAATGTTAATAAAACGCATTGTACTCATTATCTTGACAATCATAAATTTTACATTAGGAAAATTAAAAATATTTAGTAAAATATTTCTAAGACTTTTGTCAGAATGTTCTTATTCAGATTGACAGAGCAGGAAAATGGGATAGAAATAGAACTAATAAAATTAGCTCTACTTTCCCTTTCTTTCTTTCTTTTTGAATAACCATCGTAAGACATTTCTGGAAGAGAATACAATCTGAAAAGTAGATGTGCACCTTAGCACCGCAGTGTGCTTTTGCCCAGAAACAACAGTATAGAGATTTTCAATAAGAATTCTAATTTTTTATTAAAAAAACGATTATTTCTTAAGAGAAATCGATAGATGATTTATTATAAGTAGTATACTAACAGTAGAAAACTATAATGTCAAATAATAACAGAAGTGACAGCTGTCGAAATAATGATACATATTCGAATTATTGACAGTTTTGGCAGGCGAATACGATATTTGTTTGTCAAAAAAAGCAATATTTGTTTAAGAAATGAAAGGTCTGAGAAAGTACATGATTCTTATAGACTTTTCACACCAACCTCAAAACGGTGTTAAGTGAATTATCGGTTTGGGATCGAAAACACAAGTTTTCCATACAATTCCGAACCACAAGTTTTATATATAACCGATCATAAAATAAAAGCAATTTAAATATGAACTAAACAAACAAACCTTACGAAGCATTCAGCGCTCAATTAAATGTAAAGAACACAATTGATGTTTAACAATAGACTAGTAAACATGGAAGAGAAACAAAAAGACGAGAAGTACTTTCCTAAAGTTTGTATCTTCCATTTCCAATGCCTGGTTCATTGCAGAACATATTAAAAGTTTTGCGGTTCATTCTGAAATGTTGTTTAAAATACTCATCATTTAGCAAATTTTGCATCCATACAAAACTTGACAGTCGGTGTTGCGAAAAATTACCAAACGAAAACGTATAAATGTTCAGGTTTGATTTTCCATTTTTTAAAAAATTGGTTTTCGGTTTGGTTTGAAAATGCTATTTAAATGTTGTGAAAAATTAAATAAGCTTTTACTTTTGTTTAAACATTTCAAATTGGGTCAACTTTTCATTAGCGAAGCACTAATTTCGACACGCGTTTTTTTTATTGGATAGATATTTGCAAATAAATGATCAGCCCTATCAGGAGTTTCGCCCGAATGTCTTTCCACCCGAAAAAAATCCCTTTTTCTTTTTCCTTACTTTGATTTTCACCCGAAAAAAATATTATGTTCGAAAAATTCCCCTTATCAGGAGCATTCAATGCACGCGAAATATCACACACTTGACAGCTAAAATGTTCACTTCAATGTTGGCGGCGAAGATTAAGGCAACAACGTTAAAATGTAACTTTTTCTACGAAATTTATCAACTTCAGGTGAAATTATATTCACACGGATACCATCGATGCATCTAAGAAATCCCGGCACCTTGTATTAAAAAAATTGGCTTGTTTGTCGTTGTTCATACAGTGTTGGCCAAGTAATCCAGTGTGGGCAAAGTTCTTCTTCAAATATATCGAGAACTTTGGAAAGTACGGCACTCATAGAGGATTGTGCTAATCCAACGTGGTAATCATTACCGACAAATTTTTGGTATCCACCCTCTGAAAAAAAAACACAAACAAGTGGCAAGGTTAACGAAGTATGGTATTCCAAAGGATTGTACTTTTAAAAAGAATGCGTTAGTTAAGATCTCTAGGAAGTACGTAAAAGCTGGCTTGTTTTCTCTATAGACCTGTTGAAGTCTAAAGATTGTTTGTTATTAGAGATTAAATAAAGCTGAAAATGTAATTCAATTCTACAATGGTTCATGTAACACCAAAGGATTAGAGTGATCTCCTGCCTCCGAGCAGTTCGACGCAGTGTTGCCTCTTCTTCTTTCTCAACCTCGTTCGTTTTATACTTTTTTTATATTAAAAAAAAAAGTTAGGTTCAGATTTCATTCTCTGTTCCCATAACAGAGATGGGAAATTTGTTGAGAGCTCAGTTTTTTGAACATTCCTATTTTTCGAACTGTCAGTTTTAAATTCGAAGCGAAATTTTATTAGGGCGAAACTCCTGATAGTTTTTTTAAAATCCGGGGGAACAATTTCGGGTGAAACTCCTGATTAGGCTGAATAATTATAGCAATTTTAGAGCGAGGAAACATTTTATTTTATTTTAAGTTAATTTTCAAAGTTCACTTTTTCACATACAACACACGCAAAAATGTTTGATTTTGACATTTCTTCCGTTTTTTATTCAATGTTGCCATGTTTGTTTTTTTTTTTGTTTTGGATTTCTTTGATTTTAGTGCTTAAATGCAAAAAGGACTTTGCATATACCCAAACTCCACCTACCCCAAATCCTATGGTGATACCTTCAGGGGGATTGCAGGCGGCATCATGTTCCTCCCATACATACCTAGCTATTAGTACGCCGCACTATCAATTCAAAAAAACTTGTTTTAGGCTCAAAATACGAAATACAAATAAAGTAGGGTTCTATTGAGACCCCTACCTAACTTTAATAATAAAATCAGAAGGGAATTTATGCTGCAGTAATGAAAAGTCGCCTAAAACCCAAAAATGTTCACCATCGGAAGAGACTATATTCCAACTGGTTGGAATGAGTGAAGCAGTGGAAGGAGTTTCCAAATCACGCTGTTTTGGGTTGTCTGCATCTGAAGAAATGGTTTTGAATGAAGAATATTGTCCAACTGCGGCTGGTTCATCTTCAGATCCATTCAATTATGACCTTGAAGTCACTCCTTAAAACGAAAATGACCAACCAACTCCTCCGACTCCTCAAATCAATAAAAAAAGAATGGCTGTCCAAATGAGCACGAGCGAATTCGTCGCAGAGGAGCTGGAAATTCAAAAAAAAAATTGTTCCGAGCTCAGTGCAGGGAATTACGTAATGCGAGAGCATAACAAAGAAGTTCAAAGTAGCTTTAAAAAGTTATACCGCTCACTGGACCGCATTACTGAGCTAAAAAAGGAAAGTCTTAAAGAACAAAAGCATCACAATTTGGAGATGGAAAAATTCCGCAAGTCGGAGCTCGCAGCTAAAATAGACAAAAATTCCAAAATGTTAGAGCTCAAAGAGTGCAAGCTTCGAGTTATGGAAAGAAAAAAACTGAAAACTGGGGTGTAACTGATAAGAAAACCCATCTGTGATGTGAAGACCTCAGCTGTGAACAATAATTTTAAAAACCTGTGCATTTGCATTTATTTTTATTTTTTTTTCAACATTATACACTTAATTATTTTATTGACTTAATTATTTTAATTATTTTATTGACTTTAATTTATGTATAAGGTTTTATTTATTTTTATTTTCTTAGTTATAAAATGAAGTGTATTTTTGATTTTAACCTATTTTTAATAAAAAAAAAATATTTAAGAAATTTTTGTTTATTTGCATGTTTTTATTTGATTAACAATTATTGCAAAACTAAAGACTACTGGTTATACTAGTTCGAATGCGCTGACCTGAAGTTAGATAAGTAGAACCTACTTCGGTACTTTGTGTATTTTCAACTTCTTCACAAGGCACATTTAAATCGTTTTTGAAATGTATGCAAATATTATGAAACGCTGCACAAACATTTATAATTTTAATAGCCTTTGCCGGTGTGTAATGCAATTCTCTCGCACTAAGTAGACAACGCCATCTGTTTTTAAGGACGCCATTTGTTCTTTCAATGATATTTCGGCAACGTGAATGGATATCGTTGAATCTTGCTTGAGGTGTTTACAAGGTTTTCATAGTTTTAAATAATCAAAATACAACTTAAATTTATTTTGTTTCGCACTTGTCTTCAAAAAACAAATAAACATGCAATAAGATCTGTTCATTTTAAAAACATCAGTGCACATATGTTTTAAAACGGAGAGGGAAATTTTGTATACGTGGTCGTTAAGTTACTTTTGTTTGCATATAAGTCGATGAGTGTTGAATTTAAAGAGTGTTTTTGCACTCAGTGGGCACAGTTTTAAAAAGTAATTGTAGCGCCACATTAATTTCTTGAATTTTTTTCATTTATAAGAAGAAATGATTAAGATTTCAGTCTCTGTTTCCATCATAGAGAAGGGAAATTTATTTAGGTCTCAGTTTTTTGAACATGTCTATTTTTCGAACTGTCATTTCCGATTCGATGTGAAATTTTATTCGAGTGAAACTCCTAATAGCTTTTGAAAGTCCGTGAAAACGAACATTTTCCCTGTGAATGGTTTTCCGTTTGAAACCCACAATAAGACTGCACAAGTTTTCTGTCCTTACATAAATACCACTTATATAATAGAAAATACTAAATGTTTCAGATAATTCTGATTAAAATAAACAAAAACTGCAAGTCTGCAGCCACCTTTAACAAATCAATCGTGGATCAGTAATCTACTACAATTTTTAATCAACCTCACATTAAAAAAAAAACATCCCTGCACAAACAGCTGTTACACTAACCTCTCTCACTCTCTCTCTCTGTTTACGTGACAGCAGCGGCAGAAAACTACAATAAAATAAATAGAAATTCCAGAATTAACTTTCTTTAGCGCACCTTCCTCAATTTTTCAACAAAAATCATTTGTCTGTCGAATCGTTCGGTTTGGTTTTTGTTGGTTGGACAAGTTGAATTTGAATTCTTAAGATTGAATTTCGAGTCAAGACTCAAAAAGAAAATACCAAAAAGTGAAAAGACTTATTAAACAAAGTGTGAGGTCAAAGTGAAATGAGTTAAAATTCTTGATTTAAAAAAAAATCAAATTAATACAAACAAATCATCATAACACTTTTTCTTTGAAATTCCTTAAAAATTTAAATACACAAAGAGACAAAAACTATACAAAAAGAAAACATGTTTTCAATAATCCGTAAATTGCCAATGGGCCAAGTAGTTCGTCCATTAATTGTCAATAACTCTGTTGCTCCAACGGCAGGAGCAGCAGCAACCAAACTCATCTCAACGACCGAGAATCCCCAAAACTCGGAACATATGACGAAAATTGATAAAATTGGGGGACTACCAAGTGATTTGGTCAACAAGAAGAAAATGAAGACAACTTTAAGGTAAGTTCTTTGATTATATTATTATTAATTTATTTGTTGTTATTTAAAATAATTCATATTTTTAAGAGATACAAAATTTGATTATCATCCCAAAAATGTATATTTTCCTTCATATTAAATAAATATAAATCCCTCCATTTGAAACTTGATAGCGGTCACGTACGCCGCTTCATACCTAGCTGGGCGCATGGGCTTGTTTTGCACACAGAGATTCGAGATTCCATATTTTATCCATGGCATATTCAATTCCACTGACATGAAATGCACAGTCGGGGACACTGAGACAGTGGTGTTGTAGGAGAAACCCAACCAAAACAAAAAACAAAATGAATCTCGAAGCAACAACGGAGTCAATTTCTTTGTTTTTTATTTTCTTCTTTCTTGGTTGATAATAATAATCGGATGATGTGCGCCGAATTCTGGTTGAGCATATCGATTCATCATTGGAAGGCACTATCATAGACATCTTTATGGTCGCCGTCGTCTTCTTGTTCTTGGTCTGGTTGGATGTGTTTTTGATATTCGTACGTATTTTTAGCAAAAGTAGAACACAAAAAAGGACAATGAATAGAGAGATAGAAGTGGTATCAACTATTTAGACTTATAGACTGTCTGTTCTATTGAAATCTTGATTATTGATGAAAATACAAATATGGGGACGTTTTCTAATATCAAACTAAAATAATTAAAGAAAACATAAGAGTTTCGATTAACATACCTATGCGGACGAAAAGCTAAAAGTTTGAGTTCCCCTATATTAATGGGAACTTTAGTCCTTTTATTATGTCTTGTTTTCAGGACTAACAGTTTTGTGGAACACACAAAACCTTTACAAATGCTTTGTACTAATTATTGGCAGCTATCTATATTTTATTTTATTATGCCTTAAATCCAAACCAATTTAATATTGCACAGAAAATGTGTCTTTTCATCAGAACGGTAAGGTTTGATTGAAGTATTTTGACCAAAGTTATTGACCGGCTTGGGAAAGTAAAATACCGACAAAACGCACTCTCTATCTGTCAGTTTTGTCTGGTTTTCGTGTTTTTCTTTTTCAAAGACGGAATGATGAAATATAAAACCTGTTTTTTGTTGTAAATATGTAAACACAATCTACCTGTTTTAAAAAATCAAAATATCTCCATTTCTATGTACCTTAGCCTACCTGCTTTTTGTTTTGTATAAGTAATAACTTGAGTATCTATGGTGTTGTTATTATTCTTCTCTCTTCTGTTTGTTATTTTTCCTCAAACTAGGTTTAATGTCGTTATAGTTCAAGGATTGTTTTTGTTTACAAAATAGAATATATCGAAGTGTTGTTTTTCCAAACACAACCAACCACAGCTGCGACACATCATTACTTGTTTTCATTTTTATTGTCAATGTAATAATATAGTTTTATAACTACTCATGGTGTAATAAAAGAAGAAGATGAAATGAGATTTAAAAAAGGGAGTTTTTAAGACGAAGATGGATTAGGTATTTCCTCTTTGAGAATCTAAGTTTCTAGGTAAATTCCGAAGAGGATTAACTTCAACTCTAGTTATATTTTAAAATTGACAAGTTATCAAAAAACATACGTACACATGTTTCCTAGGTTTTTTTTGATAGTGACTGTACATTTGATTGATATTCATTCGCGAGAAAACTTATTGCGACCCATCAACAACATCTTGATAGATTTAATTTGACTTATAGGTACGTGAAAATCATCTTCGTCTTACATTTGTGTGTTTATGAAGACACACTGCTTAATTTCTTTCCTAGAAACCTGATCCAAATAGTAATGTGTCACAAATAGAGATTAGGTATAGTTATGAAAACAACTTTATGTAGGTGCCTTTTAAATCAACTACGTTCTAAGTCGTAGTTGTAAGCGCGCGTGGATTGAAGAATTTTTTGTTTTGTTTTTGTTATTGTTGATTGATAAAAAGTAATAAAATAAAGGTAACAATATTATGTTTTGTATTTATCACAAGAAAGCGTTGAACCATTATGCAAATTGAACTGAAAAACTTATGTATATTAAATTAAATTCATAACATTCTTTGAATACCAACGCATTTAAATTGTGATATCCAGTGGCTCCAGGGCCGGACAAAGCATATGTGAAAGATGTGCAAATGCACGGGCCGCACATTTCTGGGAGCGCATTACCAGGACCAAGAAACTGTAATCTAGTTCAATGTTTGTATAACTTTTTTTTTTTAACGAGGTGGGATATTTATAAGAAAAAAATGTCAAGTCTTACTTTGAAACCCCTTTCGGAGACTAGATGGTAGAGCAGGTTAGAAGTATTAGGCAGGTAGAAATGGCGATCTCAAGGCAACCTAGCCTGAGATCCAATTAGCGCTGTAGTGCGCCGTTTCGATACCAAAAACTGGTTTAACCTTTGATTGAAAGGGATAGATTAATTGAGAAGCTTCATAGCGATTATGTTAGAGCCATATTGTCGCATTGAGAAAAAAGATTGAGTCTCTAATATTTGTCTCAGATAGCTCATCAAGTTCGTGAAAGAATGCTTTTCCAAAGTATAACATTCTAGTGTTTACCAAAGCAGGACATTTGCAGAGGAAATGGATAATCGTTTTACTTTCTCTTCACTACAACTACGGCAAAAGGTGTTGTAGGAGATACCCAACTTCTCCGCATGAACTCTTATAGGCCGATGTCCGGTACAAACTGCTACAATCCTGGCTATGTCTTGCCTTGGCCTGCATAGAAGATCGTTTGTACGGGTTTTATTTTAGGTGGGCAATATCTTTCTAGATATAATGCAGTTGGGTAAATAGCTCCAACTTCGGTTTGATTCGGTTTGGTAGATAGAAAAGATTTTACCCTTAATAGCACCAAGAGGAATGTTAACCATTTCCGCAATTGAGCTATGAAGGGCCGATCCTTGCCTGGCTAGCTCGTCAGCCCGTTCATTTCCCTCGATAATACTATGGCCCGGAACCCAGATCAGAGTGACACCGATGTTAATATTCAGGCTCGCAAGCTCATCGCGAAATTGCTGGACCAATTTAGATGAGGATATGGTCGAGTTAATGGATTTGACAGCTGCCTGACTGTCTGTAAAGATAGCCGCATTTCGGTTTTGGTTTGGGTTTTGTTTAAGTATATTACATGCCTCCCTTATTGCTAGCAGTTCAGCCTGAAAAACGCTAGCAAAGTCAGGAAGCCTAAAGTATTTGACTACATTTAGGGACTCAGAAAAGATCCCAGAACCAACTCCATCTTTGAGCCATCAGTAAAGATGGTTGTGTCGAAACCTATCGATACGAGGTCATCCTCCCAATCTTATCTGTATGGGAAAATAACCTTAAAACCCTTACTAAGGCTCAAAGTAGGAGTGCAGTAGTCAGTGTCTACCGAGATAATATCTTAGGGAATCAATTTCGTTGTGCTGCTGTGACCATAAGGTTTTGGCAACCAGCTGTTTGATTCCTTCAGCCTAATAGCGCTGCAGGAAACTATGTATATAATAAAAAGGTCGATTGTTGGAAGATCCAAAATAACGTTTAAGGCGTCCGTTGGGCAAGTACGCATGGCCCCTGTGGTGCCCACGCAAGCTGTTCTCTGAACCTTCTTTAGCTTATCAATATTATAGGCTTTGCTAAGAGCAGGCTACCACGCAATCAAACCATATGTTAAGATTAGACATACTACGGCTGTGTACAGCATTAAGGTCTTTAAAACAAATTTAGAAGAAACACATGAAGCCCTTACGGAAATAGGAAATCAAGAGGCAAAAAACATTGCAGAATCGTTAGGAAATAAAATGTTTGATTTTACATTTATTTGCTGCCTGTAAATTTGTTTTGATGCTTTAGAAAATAAAAAAAAAAACTAGTAAATATTTGCTAATTCCGTCCGTTAATCTGTCAACAGGCATAAGAGTTTAAGAAAATGCAAAAAAACAGTTTAATTTGAATGCGTTCCGATGAAAACTTTAATGGGTAGGTTTGTTCAATTAACCGAGCGTATTGCTAGTTCCCTAGAAATACTAAATATGTTCCCTGAAGCTTCATCATTGCGATTTGAACGGAGAAAAAGACAAAGATTTAAAGTAGATTTTTTTTTCAAAATTCTTAATGAAGCCATTCAATCAATTACAGAAAGGTTTGAACAGCTTGATACATATAAATATCAATTTTTCATTTTTATGTACTACAAGCGAATGTTTAAAAAATAATAATGTACGTGCTTCATGCCTTAATTTGCTGAAAGTTATAACATTAGGTACTTTTTAAAGATTTAGATGAAGGAGAATTGTTTCAAGAGTTAACCGTAATATCCCCGATTGTTAACACCACAAAGCTCAAGTTTAGATGTGTTAAATTTTATTTTTAGTTCAAACCTTGAAGATTTTGCTCCGCATTTAGTATCCCGGTCACGGTAAACTAAACTTAAATCGCTGCGTTTTAGTTTATGGTTTAGACTTACTTGGGAACTAAAAGTCTACGTCCTGGGTAATGTAGGAAAGGCTTATGTTTGTGTATGAGTTTATGTGTGAAAATATAAAAAATGGGGCGCTTTCTACTAATCTTGCACAAGGCGCAAGATTGCCTTTGGCCGGCCCTGAGTGGCTCACAGCTTATTTTACCCATCGTATATTAACAAGTTTATGAGAGAATAGTTCTTAAGCGAGGAAAGCTACCAGAAAAATATAAACGCAAAAAGGTCCAGTAGGTTTATAAAGTAAACAAAATCTCTTCATTTGTTTTATTAAGCTTAAAATTGCACAAGATAACAAAAACAAAATTAAATCAATTATTCAGAGTCACAGCTTATTTGACTCATTTTAAATAAACACTAAAAAACACCCTTTTCTTCTAATTCTGCCTTCAGCCAATTTGATAAGAATCCACCAATTTGGTTGTTGTTTCTGGAGGGATTCTTGCCCATTCTTCAGTCAATGCAGTTTTGAGTTAATTTTTGTTTGAAATGTGGCGTTTTAGAATGTTTTGTATCCAAAATGGAGCACAGATTTTCTATAACATTCAAATCTAGAGACTGTGATGAACAGTTTTAAATCAGCCATGTTTAGACAATTCCTAATGAATGTTTCGGGTCGCTGTCTTGATAAAACCGAAACTAGCGTTTTATGCCCAATAGTTCTGCAATTTTTTTTTTGAGTATATTGAGATACACCATTTTATCCATCTCAATGAACTCCCCAACTGACATGCAGGCCCAAACCATTGCATGACCACCTCCATGTTTCACAGTTGCTTTGAAGTTTTTTTCCTGGAGCTCTGTATTTGGTTTGCGCCAGACATAAGATCGCTCGTCTGCAAATAAAACTTGCTCCCAAAAGCTAGCATCCTTTCTAATTTGTTCATTTATAAACCTTAAACGACTATCTCGGTTTTTGTTGTTAATTTTACATTAAACTCGTTATTCCTCAAAATGAGTCTTATGGTTTTGGGAAAGTAAGACTTTCCGAGATCGTTTCCATCTCACTAGTCAGTTTTGGTGCCGATAATTTGGGATTTAGCTTCACTTGGCGCACAATGTATCTTTCATTTTATGCAGTAAATATTTTATTCGGAGCATTTCTTCCCTTATTTTTTCACACGGTTTTCAAAAACAAAACGGAGGAAGTCCATTCCTTTGATGAAACAGGACACTTTCATGTTGTTCAATTTTTGTTCGCTTTTCCATGTTTAAAAGACGTGCTGCCTTAATGATAAATAACTAAAACTAATAGTTTTATTTGAAAATAAAAAAACTTAGAGATTAACATAATAAACACCGTTATTCCCATGCTTTTGATTCAGCTGTTGCATTGTTATTTTAAAGATTAAATCTTAATTAAAGTTCCTGCGTTTGTACTTTTTTAATAAGTTTTATTGTTTAGCAAGTACATATTATACTCAGTTGAATTTATATATAATGGGTGGGTCAAATAAGCTGTGAGCCACTGTATTTGTTTGTTATGCAAAAAGATTTACGATCTGGAGTATTTAACATTTGATCTCAGGATTGGTTATTTCAATTGTACAGAAGAACAATATGCATTAATTCAAGTTTTCATTGTTGTTGAAAACAAAAACATTGAATACAGTGTTAATGTACAGATCTTTTTGTTTTTCTCGAAGGATGATTGTGGAAAAACAGTTGAATACGTATTAACAACTAAAAATAAATTAGGTGGCACAACAGCTCGTAAAGAACCAGGGCAAAGTGTGTTACAACTCTGAATCATTCCCCTGGTGCGAGTCATTTCAGGGATGAAGGGGACCTACAGTTTCTTATGTCAAATTCATGACATCAATTACTCTTGCAGAAATTGTCAATTTGTCGCAAGAAACAGTAACTGTTTAAAAACTGCACAGGCAGGAATTGAACCCAAGACCTATGGCCTGACATTAACAATAACGCTACCGGCGCTGCTACGTTTTAAGAATTATTTTTTTCGAAAAAGTTATAATTGCATGTTAAAGAATTGCTCTTTGAATTTTTCCTTTTGTGAAAATTTCTCCCGATCCATTGGGTCTCAGAGACCAAGCGCTATTGCGTCAGTAATATTTCTGGTCCCTGTACCGCATGTTTGTTTTTCGTCGTCGTCGTCTCTAACCAGAGGGCTGGGATTCAAAAATTTTGATTTTGAATCTTTAGACTACATCCACATCTTGATACAGCTCGTACAGTTCACGATGGAATTTTCTTCTTCTTCTAAATATCCATTAAGGAATTTTACTCTCGAAAGTGCCCAGTATCAGTTCCTTGGTTTTACTTATCGTCCAGCAATCAGCGCCCTCCGTAGAATGGAACCGGCAAAATTACAATTTTGTATAATGTGTACATTTGTTTTTTCGAGAAAGGAGTTTGAACGCATTTGTTTAGCCAAATTGAATTAGCAGTAGCTTGTTAGGGTGATTTTTCTTTGGATTTCCATTAATATGTCATTCGTGAAATTGATATATTTTTTTTGTGAGGTAGGTGAACTCCTTGACTACCTCCAAATTATTATTACGTCAACTGTGACGTTTTGTGCTAGGCATTGGACAGATGGGACGTTGTCTGTTCATAGAACATACTTTGTTGCTTCCCTGTTAACTTCAAAGCCAACGCTTTGAAGTTTATCTATATCTGCTTCTAAAACAGTTTGCTTTAAGCAACCGATGATATCGATGTCGTCCGCATAGCAACGTAGTTGTTAAGAAATCACATGATAGCTTATCTACTTGCCTAAACCCTGTGCATGTGTGGAAAAGCTGAGGTGAGCTGTTACCTATTTGCACGTTGCACCGCGTATTTTGCAACTTCTTAAGGCATAGCTGGATCTATTTCAGAATTTGCTAATGTTACCTTTTAGGCTATCGACGCTATAGTTATACGTGCTGATCATACTGTTGCAGAAAGGTTCAACACGATCACATTTTACGTTAGATAACATAACCGAAAAAATAAATTGATCAAAGAAAATTAGAGTAAAACAATAATGTAGGGTGAATAGACTCAATTTCAGCGGACAAAGTATGGCGCAGTGGTAAAAACTATGTCCCAGTTGAAGCTCTTGCATTGATATGTAGTTGAGGACTTTTAATGACTTGGAGTGTTAGGTTAGAGAAGCGTGTTAATTGAACTTAAAATCCATATCCTTATCATAATCCTTTCAAAGGTAAAACTCATTAAGTACAAAAAAGTAGCTTTTTCCAAGATGTTAAGGTTTTAAGTTTTAAAATGTTTCCACAAAGAGTCTTACCTTTTAATCGACCGTCTACACAATATAACAAGGGTTTTTTTTGGAAAAATTGTTATTACTTCACGAGAAAGGCCTCTAAAATATTTTGTTTCTATCCAATTTAAATCTTCAAAAAAAAATCGAGGATAATCGATACCGAGTTGTGTAAGGCACTAAAACCATCAGTTAATTAGGACCAATCTATGAAAGATCGACAAACATCTTTTCTTCTTCAGTTTATAATTCAGTTTAGGGATGTTTAAAGTTGTAATACTTTACGATAGATAGACCATCAGCTAATGAGGCTTTCTTTTTATCTGAGCATTGTGTTGTACATTTATGAATTAGCAATCACTGATTGTGTGATACAGGGTGCATTTTTTTAACTTTTAAACATTGTAGCATACAAAATTGTTGCCCAAGAAATATACTTTCGAGGTTAGATGTGAAGCAGTAACGCGGATGATATACCAATCAATGCTTTGAATGATTTTAATCAAAGACTCATGTGGAATGATGTTCACAGGGCAGGCCATGCCAAAGAAACAGACAAACATTTCTTTGGAAGTTCTTTGAGTACGAGAAAAGTTGTTTATTAATGTTATTTATTTATTTACATTAATATAAATTTCAATGTTCCATCATAGTTTTTTTTTACCTTTTCTATTCTTGAAATATGAACATTTCACACTACGCAGCAATATTTCAAAACCGATCTAACATATGCGAAGTTAAGAGCTTTTAGTGCTCAAGGGTCCCTGAGATCAAAGGAATTACCAGCAGCATTGAAGTTTTTGGCAACACCAAATCGGTGGTACCAAGAACGCTGGACTTGCACAGCAAACCATGTCAAAAATACTTTATGAAGTTTTGACTTCAATCAAAAGACTCATGTGCCCACTGATGAATTTTGAATGATTGATGAATTTTGAAATGAAAGAGCAAAAGAAACGAAAACCCAAACGCTATTTTTAGCAAAAATCACCGAATTCCCGGTGTAATTTGGTTGGTAGATGGAACTCATATTCAACTGATTCGCCCGGCTATGAGTGAGCATCTCTTACAATTTGACAAAAAAAAATTTCGCTCGCAAACACATTTGATGCAGAGTGATTATTTTCGATTTTGCCTTGTTTTGAATTCTACTTTCGAATTGCATAGTTCCACGTTTATTCGAAAGTTCATAAGAACAGCTATAGTTGGCAATACTAGAACTATTCAATTTTCTACAAAGTACCAAATTGACGAATTCGAGAAATTTCATTGTAGAATCGAGTTACGTAGGACCCCAATACTTCTCAAAAATCAGTATTTGTTTTTTTTAGAAAAAAAACTGCTTAGTAACGACTACATGGGGATCCTTATCGATTGGGTGCCTTCTTCCAATACGTAATTAGTCGATCACGTTTAAGGCTCCAAAAAGTTCTTATTTTAAATTTCATGTTTATAAAGCAATCAACAAAACGCTATTCTAATAAATTTTGTTAATATTTGCGTGTCAATCAGTAAAACAACAAATTTTGCTCTCTTTGTGGAGTTCTTATTAATTAACAAAAATTTGAATAATTACACTTAATGATTATGATATTTATAGTGTTATAAAGAAAGATAATATACAAATTATTTACATGCAACTCATGCTAATTTCGTAAAATTTGATTAATAAATTATAATTTAAATACAATTTTTTCAATATCTCATCAATCAATAATTATTCAAAACTACAACAACTAAAAAATAAATTATTTTGTTAATACCCGTGTTTTGTTGGAAAATCTATCAATAGTATAGTACACGAATAACAAAAACAATATCCGTAGTATGAATACTATCGATAAAAGTTAAAGTAGAATCCCACTACGGATGGGTTTTTGACATTTATACGAGTCTCGAATGGATCTTATGTGATTTCGTTCTCAAATGTTTGCAGGATTGATATTCCATTCGTACCTCTTTGGCTGTGTTCGTTGAGTAGTTAAGCATTTAGAATCATGTGTGTTTTCCATTGGGGAAAAATCAATATATTACTGTTAATATTATTTAGTTTTGTTAGTGTAAATTGACTGACTGGGATTATTTTGCAAGAGAAAACAATAGAAAAGGTAATTAAGTTTTTCTATGTTTCCACTAAAGGTTTATCTCAGTTAAGATTAAATACATCTTCATTGTATTTTCACCGCACAGGAAGATTTAAAAATGATTAAGTTTGACTGCACTTTCTAAAATGCAAATGGTGTTTCGATGTTTCTTATGAAGTGCAAGTGAGATAGTTTGATTGGTGTATAACAATGAAGAACTGAACAGCACCATGTAAGAATATGCTACATATTTTTTTATTGATTAAAACAAAACTATATTTTTGTAGCAAACATACAAATAAATAGACCATAATGCATTATCTGTAAAACCAACTCCTACACACAGGCTCCCGGAAATTACGCCAGAATTTTTTTTGGAAAAAACGCCAGAAAATGTTTTCTGCTCCAAATTGGAAAAAGAAGCAGAATTTTTTGTGGAAAATAAGCCAGAAACATTAGAAATTGTGCCAGACAGAAACGGAAAAAAACCAGAAACCAATATGGAAATTAGACCAGAAAACCAATTGATATATACTGGCCTAATTTCCTAATATCAATTTTGAAAAAAAGCCAGAAAATGTTTTGCATTTTAAAAGTCGCTACTTCGTCAATATTGTAGACATTTTATCACAAAAGGAAAAAACAGACCCTGACATGCATCCGGGGGGGGGGGGGGTGGTCGGTCGCGGGCACGGCGGCGCGCGTGGCCATGGCGTTGCGGACGCGGCGCGGGCCGGCGCGGTTATGGCTGCCACGCAAAAAATTACTAAATTTTTCAATAATTTTTTTAATTTGTAACAATTTATTTAAAAAAAATAAAAAAGAACAAAATATTTTTACTAAATGTAAACTTGCAAAGTGTCTGCTACGATTTCCCGGCAGCATGGACATTTGTAATTTTCCTTTGAATCTGCAACTGCTTGAGCTTGCAACTTTAAGTTGCACTCCGAGCATATTTTCATATGTCTGCACGGCAACAACACAATGTGTGTGTTTTTATTTCACAACGTCAAGTGTCAATGATGAATTCGCGAAAGCAACTAAGCAATAATTCTTACAATAGATGATAGAGACAAAGAATGTGTAGTAAAACTGTTTATTTATTACAACAATTTATACAAAATACAGTTTTCTGGCGTTTTTTCCTAAACGTGAAAAGGAAAAAACGGCAGAAATTTTATTTCTGCCTTTTTTTCTAAATATTTTTTTTTGCCTTTTTTACATCTCTGTAAATGGAAAAACGCCAGAAAATGTTTAGGAAAAAATGCCTGAAATACCGAAATTTTGCCAGAAAAATTTGGGATTTTTTCCTAGGAAAAAAAGCCAGAATTTTCTGTCGTTTTTTCCAACAAAAATTCTGGCGTAATTTCCGGGAGCCTCCACACAGGTTTTTCTTCACAAATTTCGACTCGACTCCAAACCCCGACCGGAATCAAGTCGAATCAAGTTCATTTCAGGTATATAAAGAATTGAGGCAAGCTTCAAGCTCGCTTCAACACCACATGTTAATATAGTAGTCTACCAACAAACCCCTTCATTGAAGCAATTGAGTTAACTTTTTTTTATGGAATCTCAATTTCCAAATATTTTCTTAACATTTTTTCTTGAAAATTGTCCATTTTATTAGTTTTAATTAGTTTTTTTGCTAAATTAATTTTAATTTTTGATTTTCACAAAACTTTCTTCTATTTGTGTTTTTTTTATTATTATTATTCTGACAGATCTTGGGTAAGTTCATTAATGTTAAAATGCAGCAGTAATGCAAGATTAGCGTTCATAAATGTAAATACACTGCATTACTGCAGTCGGTAACTCTGTTCAAAAAAACAGTCTGACAGCTGAAGTGCTATCAAACCTGCAGTCATTTTATTTCTGTTGCCGCTCTGTAGTAAAATGTCAGAACAAGATGATTATGTAAAATATTTGCATATTTATTCAATTTTTGGCAAAATATAAAATGATTTGTTATTAATAAGTTGAAATATAATATTTATACTTCATAGAAATGAATGAATGAACGAATTTATTCCATTCAAAGCATTTTAAATAAGTTCTAATAAAACATTTTTATTGGACATTTTGAAAGAATTTTGTTAGAACTAATAAACTAAAACCCGCGTAACTCACAGGAAAAACTTAATTATTTCATGACATTTACGAACTGGCTTTTGATATTGTATACCTGCCGCATTCTTGCAGTAGTTTTTCTGTTCATTAATGCATTGCATGAATTTTGTCGGCATGGCTTGTGCAACAAGTTGCATTTTTGAACTCAGCCCTTCTTTCAGTTGCGTTATCTTGGGAATTTTCTACTATACTATTTATAGAATGCCAAAACACACGGTATTAATTTATTACGTTTTTAGGTTTAAGTGAAATTTTGGAAACCATAAGTTCTTACTTTCTTCTTGCAACTTTCTGATCTTTTAATTAGCAATGTTAGTCTTCTTAATGATATACACAAAATAAATTGATCTAAATAAACCAAGACTAAGCTCCACTTAAAAGTGTCTTAAGGTAATCTGAGCACTAAAAGTATCCAATGCTAACTTTAAGATAAGTGAATACAAAAAAAAAACTAAAACCTGCAAACTTTCCACAAGCAAGCTCTTGAGAAAGTACAATCAATTTATAAGTGCTCCAAAAACTGGTAACTATGCTGATAGAAGTTTTTTTCTTTAAATTGATTATAAAAATGTACAAAAATAAACAAGATTAAATAGGGACAGCAATTCAAAGCAATTAAAGCAATCATTTGTTTTATCACGTTTAAATCACGAGTTATAGTCACTTTATTATTTATTAATTGGGTATTTCTAATCTAATTCAAACTGTTATCTTCCTACTTAAGCCTTAATAAAAACCATCAGTTCCATGCCTTGCCGTTGGTTCGGTGTCAATTTTTGTTTGCATTTATTAAAATATCTCTGATTTTATCTTCAAACAAGCTTCTATTTATAAAACTCAATACTTTTTGTTATCAATGCTTTTTTTTGTTTTTGATTGTTTATTTATAAATTCAATTACAAATTAAATAATCTTTTATTTATAATATTTATGTGTTTTTTTTTTAATTGTGGGGCCGAAAACTTCCATTCGAAATTAATGATCTTGAAAAATGTATTTGCAGTGAGTAAGTACTCTGCATGCGCTACATAAGTGATCATTGAACATTGTGGATAGGTTTGGGTTTGCATTCCTGATTCCACGCATGACGTCTTGAGGCTTCTTCGTCTTCTTCTTGGTTGTAGTCTCTATAAATAGAAATTTTCAAACAAATAAAGTTCATTTGCCCCCAACGCAACGTGGGCACTGAAAAGAGGCACTGTTTGTGAGGTTTTTGAATTGGAATTGGGATCTTGTGCGGAATGAAAAATTATTACGATTTACGAGGAAAATGTTTAAAAGAAAACAAAAATTCATTTAAAAGGTGTGACAATTCAGGAAGGCGGCAAGCGTAATAAAAACAATAAAAGAAAACATTTTTTTAATGGAATTGTTATTTTGAGCTATGCAATTTTTGTAGGAAATGATTTTCATAATTTCTTAATTTATTGTCTTTTTGGAGCTGGACTTGTTTCTTTGAAAATAGGTTAAGAGTTAAATGACCACACTTATATAGGAAATGTTTTTGCTTTTGTTTTTATTTACAAGTTGGAGATCTTAAGTTATATTTTTCAATACGAATTATTCATAAGATGCGACGTCTTGACGTCTTTTCATAAAGAGAATAATTCCTCGAAAATCTTTGTGACCTATGGAAACAATGAACCGGACTATTTTTATGTGTTGCACGTCATTTCAAATATTTTTAAACATAACAATATATGAATACGAACAAAAGTTGTTACATTATTATCTATGCATACAAAAATGGCACGTGCATAAAATGTTTTCGATTCGATTGATTTTGTTGTAACAATAAATTGCGTAATGTGTAGGTTAAATTGTGTACGTACGTACAGTGACCCCCACGACTAATCGGACATAAAAAAGAACAATTTTCGCAGGGCAATTTCTCTAAGAGAATGTATGGGGGTGTTATGATTAAACATCATATTTTTTCATAAGGGAACTCATATTTATTTTAAATAAACAAAAACAACATTTTAAAATACTATTCAAAACAAGGAAACTAAAAACTAAAAGAACTGCATAATTTCATGTCTTACAAATAATCGGACCCATTGCATTTAGTATTTTGTGGCGTATCCTTTTGATTTAATTACCGCCTCAAGGCGTCGAAGCATTGAAGAAACTAGTTTTGAACAAACTTCAGGGGGCATTTTTGTCCATTCTTCTTGAAAACCCGTCTTTAGCTCCTAGATATGTATGTCAAAAATTCTTTTGAGCGACTCAATGTCCCAATTAATTCTTAATATGCTCGATTGTATTAAGGTCAGGGGACTGTGTAGGTGTTATAAGCACTTTGGGACAATTATACAACAACCACGACTTTACTGTCTTAGATATACATATGCTTGGGGTCGTTGTTCTGGTAGAAGTTGAAATTGTTTCTTATTCCAAGCTTACTGACAATTGACACCAAATGTTGCTGTAAAATGTTGATGCAGCCCTTTTGATCCATTTTACCTTCCACAAAGTGTAAGTTTCCAACATCAGAACTCGACAAACATCCCCACACCATGATCGACCCACCGCCATGTTTCACAGCTGCCCGTGTATGTTTATGAGAGAATTCTTCATTTGCTTTTCTTCATAAACGGTGATTTTTTAAGAGCTTGAGAACTTTTTTAAAAAAAAAAAACGCATAAAATTTGCAAAATCTCATCGATTCTTTATTTGAAACGTTAGATTGGTCCATGACATATACTTTTTGAAGATAATTTCGTTTAAATATTGACCGCGGCTGCGTCTTAGGTGGTCAATTTGGAAAGTCCAATTTTGGGTAACTTTTTCGAGCATTTCGGCTGGAATAGCCCGAATTTCTTCGGAAATGTTGTCTTCCAAAGCTGGAATAGTTGCTGGCTTATTTGTGTAGACTTCAGACTTGACGTAGCCCCACAAAAAATAGTCTAAAGGCGTCAAATCGCATGATCTTGGTGGCCAACTTACCGGTCCATTCCTTGAGATGAATTGTTCTCCGAAGTTTTCCCTCAAAATGGCCATAGAATCGCGAGCTGTGTGGCATGTAGCGCCATCTTGTTGAAACCACATGTCAACCAAGTTCAGTTCTTCCATTTTTGGCAACAAAAAGTTTGTTAGCATTGAACGATAGCGATCGCCATTCACCGTAACGTTGCGTCCAACAGCATCTTTGAAAAAATACGGTCCAATGATTCCACCAGCGTACAAACCACACCAAACAGTGCATTTTTCGGGATGCATGGGCAGTTCTTGAACGGCTTCTGGTTGCTCTTCACTCCAAATGCGGCAATTTTGTTTATTTACGTAGCCATTCAACCAGAAATGAGCCTCATCGCTGAACAAAATTTGTCGATAAAAAAGCGGATTTTCTGCCAACTTTTCTAGAGCCCATTCACTGAAAATTCGACGTTGTGGCAGATCGTTCGGCTTCAGTTCTTGCACGAGCTGTATTTTATACGGTTTTACACCAAGATCTTTGCGTAAAATCTTCCATGTGGTCGAATAACAAACCCAATTGCTGCGAACGGCGACGAATCGACATTTCACGGTCTTCAGCAACACTCTCAGAAACAGACGCAATATTCTCTTCTGTACGCACTGTACGCATTCGTGTGGTTGGTTTAATGTCCAATAAAGTAAACTGAGTGCGAAATTTGGTCACAATCGCATTAATTGTTTGCTCACTTGGTCGATTATGTAGACCATAAATCGGACGTAAAGCACGAAACACATTTCGAACCGAACACTGATTTTGGTAATAAAATTCAATGATTTGCAAGCGTTGCTCGTTAGTAAGTCTATTCATGATGAAATGTCAAAGCATACTGAGCATCTTTCTCTTTGACACCATGTCTGAAATCCCGCGTTATCTGTCAAATACTAATGCATGAAAATCCTAACCTCAAAAAAATCACCCTTTACAAACATTCGTCCGTCTAATCCTTTCATGTTAAATTTGCTTTCATCCGTGAACAAAACCTATTTTATGATGTTATAATGTGCAAACAATACAAATTCAGGAAATATAACCTTATGTTTCAGAATGACGTATCCTTAGTTAAATGTTCCCTAGCAAATGTAAGCCTTTCTTTTTTATTTTTTTCACTTATGAATGGCTTTTTTCGAGCTACGCGCCCATTCAGATCTTGTTTTCGCAGTAGATACTCTTAGATCATTTCGCTACTCACTTTCTTACTCCTGTTCTCCTTCAAAAACACCTTTAGAGATTCAGAGGATAAGAAAGGATTTTCCTTCACTTGCCGAACAAGTAGCTTTTTTTCGTACATATCCAACTTTTTCCTCTGTCCTTTAACATTAAGGATCCTACCTTCATTTTTGAAACGTGAAATTATGTCCTGAACTGTTGAATGGCTCCGTTGGACAATTTTTTTTATTTCTCGTACTGATTTTCTATCCTGACTGCGTTATAACCAATTTTTGTATTTCAACAAATGTCTATTTACCTTTCAGGGCCATAAAATAAATAAAAAATAAACTTTAGGGTTTCTATTTAATAAATCAGAGGTAAATTTCTACACCCTCCATACTTTAAAAAAAATAAATTGAACCTTTCAAATTTTTCTTCTCTGTGTCCGATCAGTCGTGGGGCTCACTGTATGTACCTTCCTCACAGTTTTCTTTTTATTTTATAAACAAATTTTGATTATTTATAAATATGTTGAATTGCTTTTAGTTTCAAAACACGAATAATAATTTAAATTGTATTCAAATGAATCATAGAGCCAAGTAGATAGCGAATATTATAATTTATAATTGAGTGAATAAGACTGAATAGGCTTTAAGTGTTTACTTTTGCTTCGTTTGAACTTATAAAAAGTAAATAAAACTATTTAGCAACAAAAATCAACAATATCTACTTTCTAATTTAGCATTTTAAAATTTATGCAACTGAATTTGGTTTCCAGATCATTAGTTTAGCGGTTATTTCTAAGTTTAGACTGTGCAATTTATGGGAATAAACTTGAATAATATAGATTTGACCAATAGAATCGAAACAATGCTTGAGTACATTTGAAAATTAACAGAAATATTGGAAAAAAGATTCTATATGCATTCCAGACTTTGGTAAAATTAAGTATTTTAGGTATTTTTTTTTTAATTTCCACATACAAGTTTGAAATTTTAGAGAAATTTTTCTTCTCTTTTTTGAACTCGATCTATTTTGCCTACAATAAGTAAAAGATTTGTTTTCATAAAAAAATAGAACCGGGTAGAGTTTATTTTTTTTACAAATTGGAATATTGACCAGCAGGAACAATAGATGGTTAGGTTAGGTTAAAGTGGCTGTCCAAGATGGAAGCGGACACACTTCAAATCAAAATCAAATGGGGTGGCGCAACAGTCCGTTGTGAACCAGGGCCTAGTGACTTACAACTCTCAACCATTCCTGTGTGCGAGTACTGTTGTCAGGAATTGAAGGGACCTACAATTTAAGGCCGAATCCGAACGGCTAATTTGAGAAAGCACTTTTTCATGATAAGAATTACTCTTGAAGGATTTGTCAATTCCTCGCAAGAGGCAGTACCCGCGAAATTTTTTTTTTTTTTTAATTAAGGTGGCACAGGCAGGGATTGAACCCAAGACCCCTTGCATAACAGTCCAACGCACTTTTTTTTTTATTTTTTTTTTTTGTATTTTTTTGTGCCATGCCTATTCTACTTAAAACTAAACCCTAAAACTATAAAACAAGTATGTAAGCCGGCCAAGGCTTAAACCCCATCCTGACTACCCACTATCAAGTGCCGATTGAAGCCACCAAAACTGGTTCTCCTGCTTCACCCTATCAGTTCGGTCCCGCTCGGACACAGCCCTACTGAACCGAAGGAGCTCTGCTCCACCTTGTGCCATGACGTCCCGATTGTACAGGAGTCGCCTATCCACGGTTCTTCGTCTGACGTGGTAGATTAACGGAACTGCCAATCTATCCTGTATCAGACCGCATTTGTCTAAAAAGAGGAATGCCTCTGGTGGAATAAAGCCGCTCAAGCGTGCACTTTCAAAATACTCGTCGTTCGGATAGAACGCCCCGAAAATTAAATTGTTGGTCGAAGACATAGCTCTTGCAATGTGACCTCGAACGAGTTTTATCACGAAATTGTCAATTCTGTTGATTCGAGCCCTGTTGTATAGGACCTCGTTAGAATAGTAATGCACATAAGCAGATTCGGCTGTTCGATATAAGCCGGTACAGCGTCTTAAACACTGCCGCTCGAACACCCGAAACTTCTCCATCTGGGAAGGGGCAACGTTGAACCACACAGGACAACCATAAACGATCATTGGCCGTATAAGGGCCATGTAGCAAATTACCTTCACTCTGGGGTCAAGCCGACTGCTAAAAAACAGCCGTTTCGTCAGAGCGAAGGCTCCTCTGGCCCTGGTCAGAGCAGCATTTACTATATGTCTGTCGAAATATAAATACTGATCTAACCAGATACCAAGGTACTTCACTACACTTTTGCTCGCCAATGGCTGCCCGTGAAGATCAACGATGACCATCTTGCGCCAATTCTTGCACGTATCCCTCGTGGCCTTAGCCAACGGAGTCCGGAACAGAATTGTCTCTGACTTCTGGACATTTATTTTCAGTTTCCAGTCGTCGCAATATCGCTGGATCTTGTCGAAATCACGCTGCAAGAGAATTCTAATAACTTCAACCTTTCGGGCCGTTCTGTACGCAATTAGACCGTCGGCGTACGCAATTGCCTTTGTAAGACTACCTATCAGATCGCTGGTGTAAATGCTGAAGAAAATCGGCGAATTCACCGCTCCCTGTTGAAGACCATTTTTAATTGAGAATGTCCAACGCACTAACCATCATGCCACGGGTACTACACTGGACACACTTAGGCCACTTTAAGGGGCCATTATGATACCACATGAAACTTGAGGCTTCCTCCTAAGTTCAATATGGAACCAGTTTGAGTCCCTTACGAAACGTCAGAAGCTGATTATGCAGATATGATTTAGATCGCTTAAGAAGAATTCTCCTAGAAAATTCTTGCGGTTTTGAGCCAGAGCAGGTCATGTACAGAGAAGATGATAGCAAGCACCGTGATAGCTTTAAATCTAGTGTTGGCCAGATTAATTTTGTGACCGGACAAGTGGTGATGTTGTTCCACCTCGTGTTTGCTTTCTTCATAGCGTCTTGCATTAGCAATAGTTTACAAGGAGCAATTGGTATGCCAGTATGGGCTGCACTGTACCGTTTATGGCTAGTTCATCTGCCTTACAGTTACCTGGAATGCCTCTATGGCCCGGCAATGAAGAAAGGTTTAAACTGGAACAATAGATATAGTAATGCAAAATGTTAATTCTGGGAGATTAAGACTTGTAAAGGATGTAACAAAATAAACGCAAGATTTAAAATTTCCACCATTTAAAAATCGACTGCTGGCAGTTTAGAGTTATTCAAAATTAAGCCTTGAATGGTAAAAAAGCGTGTCTTCTTTATCGAATAATATTTCAAAAATATTAAAAGTTTTTCGGCGCAGTTCAAGAATATGAAGATATAAAATATGGTCGCGAAGTGTGGCACATTTTCACCTTGATGGGTTTGTAACATTCAAAATTGAAGCTTTTCCATCCTCAATGTGTCACTGATTGTTTTGGATTTTGAACTGAAGGCATAATTGGAAAATAAAATAAGACTGGTTAATCAGTCTCTGTTACTAGTGATCTATATCGAAATTGGATTTAATTGATATATGGTTTACAAACGACACTGCGCCTGAATATACTTATAATAACTGCATGATGCTTAGTGCGATGGACTGTCGTGGAGAGGTCTTGGGTTCGATCCCTGCCTGTTTTTTTTTCACGGGTATTGACAAATTCTCCAAGAGTAATTCCTGTCATGAAAAGTACTTTTTCAAATTTGCCGTTCGGATTCAGATTAAAACTGTAGGTACCTTCCATCCTTGACAACAGTACTCGCACACAGGAATGGTTGAGAGTTGTCAGTCACTAGGCTCTAGTTTTCAAACGGACTGTTGCGTCACCCAATTTATTATTTATTTATTTTTACTGCATAATTTTTAAGGTCGTTTAATCTCTCATTTTGTTGATCAAAACCGCTATTTGTCCTCGAAAAATAATATGTCTTCTTCGTTGAACACATGCGTGTAGAACAGTCAATTGGGAATGGCTTAAAAACAATTTTTCGTTTGCCAAAATTGGTGGAAACGCATGGAAAAATGTATCGATTAACTTTGAAAATATTTTGACGTAAAAGTAAAGCTGACATAAGGGAATTTACTAGAAGGCAAGTTTCTATTATTTAACTGACCAGCTGCCAAAAAATACCTTTCAATTTAAGCCAGTTTATTGAACAATTCTTATTATCGAGTCATTGGGCAGGTTCAGGCAACGTAAAGGACTTCATTTGCAGTCAGCTTCATTCTTTGAACGTTAATTTTGAGCGAACAACTAGTTAGTTTTTCAAGTGTCATGAATTTCAAATGCAGAACTTTACTTCGTAAACCTTTACTTTAAGTTCATAGTACAAAAAGTACCAAGAAAGTTATTGTCTATAAAATACTCCACAGGCCAGCTAAAAGTCCATCACGATTTGCATTTTGTATTGAAAAGAAATATTAGTTATTTCTTTTCCACATCGACAAGGAACCTTTTTACAGAAAACATTAAATGAAGTTGTGCAGAAAAATTAATAAATCATAGAGTTATAAAGTTCAGCTTTCAGTTGAATGAAAAAACATGATCAACTGTCATTTTGATAGAAGAGAACTTGACTTAATAGTTAGGGAGATTTTTCTTGAGTCCATTAAAGTTGACTTAATTGGAAGGTAATTTTTTGACAGCTGGCCAATCAGATACTTTAAACTTGCCTAAACTTTCAAGTCCCTCATGTCGTCTGAATCTTGTGTTTGATAGGGTTTCTTGGATAGGTGGATTTTTAGATGCCTTGTTGAACGAGTTGGATAGCTGTATTGAGATAGCTGTCAAAAAACCAAAACAACTTTCAGCTGTTTACAAAAAGCAGAGAAACACTTAAGATTCGAAGTCAAAATTGTTGTAAGATAAGACATGGATAATTCAACTGGTTCGTCGAATATTGATGAATTGATAGGTGCGTAACAATTAAATAAATAAGAGATAACCTTAATCTGTAATCAATGCTAAATTTCCTCTTAGCTCAATTGGAATTCTTGCGAAATCTCCGGTTTTAAATTAACGTTTAACAGAAAACTATCCTAACAGAAACGAGGACTACTATTAAGCGACAATACCTAGATATAGTTTGGAAGAATATGGATCTCATTTCCGAATGAGCAGGAGTTGCTAGATCATAATTACCTTCTAAAATTCTGAAGCAAATAGCTTCTTCGTCGTCTAATATGTACAGAACATCCTCAAATACAACTTTAACTAACATTCTGTATCGTTTTGTTAACCAACAAATACAAAAAGCTGAAATCAATTTCCAAGTTCCTTGAAATTCAACCATGTGCTGAATCAGCTGTTCTGTCAGATACCTACATACCCCAGAAACTCTTGGATACCTTTAGATTCCTTTTTTTACATCTCAGCTGTTTTTGATCAGTATGTTATTTGTTATCTTACACGTAAAACACTAACAAAAAGGTATCCGGATACCCTATATGTCTGAGATTGAACGCAGCCAATGTAAAGCACACTTCTAGCATCTGATTGGACAGCTCCCAAAATACTGCGCAGGGTCCGCCGACATAAAGGACTTTAAAATTAGGAAAGTTTCTCTGATCTAATTTACTTGCTGCTAAAAAACACCTTTAAATTAAGACAACTTTATCTTATTATCAAGTCAATTTGACTCATGTCAAAGTGACAAATAATCATAATTTTTCAATTAACTGAAAGCTGAACTTTATTTTCCTATGATTATTTATTTTCTGCACAAATCTATTTGATGTTTTATGTAAAACAGAGTAAAGTAATATTTCTTTACTAAATATAAGTCAAGATAGACTTGTAGCATTCTTGAGGAGTGTTTTGAAGAAAATTATGTTTTTGGTAATGTTTGCATGATCAACTGAAGGTAGATTTCAGTGAGGTAAAGTTCCGAGTTTGAGGTTTATACTTACTTACTTAAGGTGGCGCTACAGTCCTGCGTGAACTAGGGCCTCACCCAACAAACTTCTCCATCTAGCTCGGTCCCTAGCTAGATGTCTCCAGTTTCGCGCTCCAAGTTGGGTGAGGTCACCTTCCACTTGTGCGCGCCACCTTATCCGCGGTCTTCCTCTACTGCGCTGTCCTGTGGGTGCGGATTCGAAGACTTTCCGGGCCGGAGCATTGGTTTCCATGTGCTCTACGTGACCTAGCCATCTTAGTCGTTGGACTTTTACTCTTCTGGCTAAGTCTACGTCGCTGTACAGCCCGTACAGTTCGTCGTTCCATCTTCTCCTCCACTCCCCTTCGATGCATACGGGACCGTAGATCACACGGAGAACTTTTCTCTCGAAGCGACTTAAGGTGCTTTCATCCGCTTTTGTCATAGTCCATGCTTCTGCACCGTATAGCAGGACGGGGATGATAAGGGTCTTATATAGCAACACTTTGGTCCCTCGAGAGAGGACTTTACCACTCAATTGCTTTCTTAGTCCAAAGAAACAGCGGTTAGCAAGAGTTATTCTGCGTTTGATCTCAGCGCTGGTGTTGTTTTCTGCGTTTACAGCGGAGCCTAGGTAGACGAAGTCCTTGACTACCTCAAAGTTACGTCTGTCAATTGTGACGTTTTGACCAAGACGTGGGTGTTGTGTGTCCTTTCTAGACGACAGCATGTACTTTGTTTTGCCCTCATTAACCGTTAAACCCATTTTCGCCGCTTCTGCCTCAATACTCACAAAAGCCCCATTGACATCACGCTGAGTTCTTCCGATTATGTTAATGTCATCAGCATATGCCAGTAATTGGACAGACTTTTGAAAGATAGTGCCTCTAGTGTTGACGTGACGTGAGCACGATGTTAAAAAAATCGCATGACAGCGCATCACCTTGTCTAAAGCCTTTTTTGACATCAAAAGGTTCTGTTAAGTTGTTTCCAACCTTTATGGAGCAGCATTGACTGCGGTTCCACTATGATGTTTCCACTTTCGTCTTTGCAGCCTTCGGTTCTAGGTTTATGTACCTGTGAATTTCGTTTCACCTGTTCATAAAACTTTCGAACCTCATTCCTGCTTTTATACTTCTCAACATCTTCGACCGCACGCTTCTCATGCCCTCTCTTTTTCCTTCTGAGAAGTCGGCGTTCCTCTCGCCTCTTCTGCTCATAGAGCTCACGGGCAGCTCTCGTCCTTTTATGCAGCGCCGCTTTGCGTGCCTGTTGTTTGGCTGCATTTGCTTGCCGACATTCCTCATCAAACCAGGGGTTCCTTGTTATTGGCTGTTTGAAACCCAGCACATCAGAGGCGGCTTCTCTGATTGCATCTTGGCAATGTTGCCACTGGTTTTCGATACATTGTGTTGGCGGCAGAGAACTTCGAGAGAGGTTACTTGTAACTCGGTCGGAAAAGGATTTGGTGATCTCTGGCGATTGTAGCCGTTCGACGTTGTATCTTCTCCCAGCACCTCCCTGTCTTGCCTTGGGTCTGGAAATCCGAAGTGCTACCTTGACTACAACGAGGTAGTGGTCCGAGTCGATGTTAGCTCCTCGGAAAGTTCGTACATCCATAATGCTGGAAGCGTGTCTGGCGTAGACGGTAGATTGATCTGGAGAAGTCCAAGTTCCTTTGTGGATGTTGAGGTGTGGAAAACGCGTACTGGCTACCATGACGTTTCGCCCCGCAGCAAAATCTATGAGCCTGAATCCATTGTCGGAAGTGTTGTCGTGCAGGCTGTTCTTCCCGATTATTCCACCAAAGATGTCTTCCCTTCCTAGCTTGGCATTAAAATCGCCCAGGACTATTTTAATATCGTAGCTAGGGCACTGCTCATATGTTTTGTCTAAGAGCTCGAAAACATATCTTTGGTGTTGTCGTCTTTCTCTTCTGTGGGGGCGTGCGCGCATATCAGGCTAATGTTGCCGAATTTAGCCTTGATGCGTATGGTCATGAGGCGCTCATTGATGCACCTATAGCTCAAGACTTCTTGCCTAAGTCTGGCTCCGATGACGAATCCGCATCCAAATAAGCGCTGTTGGTTTTCGTGGTAGCAGTCACCATAGTAGATATCGCAGTTTTTCATCCTCTTTTTGCCCGGCCCATCCCATCGTATTTCGTTAAAAAGCTGTTAAAAATTGCCTCAACAAGATCATCTTCTTTACTTGCAATTTTGGAAAACGAAAAAATCATGATCTTGTTCTGCGTTGTCGCTTTAAAGGTAAAGGTTTTGACTTTTAAATGTTGCATTTTGAAGACCTTCAGAAATTCATCTACTTTTTTTTATATGAACTTGAAGTTCCATTAACAAACTTCTCTAGGTATTCGGGATCCTTCCAAACTAAAAAGAGTCCCCCTGAGTTACAATTTTTACTAATGCTCCACACACTTTGTCCCCTAGAATTTAAATTGAAAACTTTTCTTGACCTTTCAGTTTTACTTCTACGAAACAAATCAAAAATTACCCAAAAACATATCGAATCATCCATAAGACTCTGCACAACAATTGGGCCAAACTTATTTCCATTTTGATATCGGTACTGTTGTTATTGGTCTGGTTCTGTGATCCAGACCTGTTCGAATAGGTTTGCGTTGTTGTAATCACATAGGAAGTTTAAGCTGATGAACAAATCATCTATTGTCAAAGACAAATACCTTGCCCTGTCTATGATAAAGTTTTAATGAAGACATCGAGTCTTTTTATCATCATCGTTCCTTCTCAAAGCCCGCGAAAGGTTTTTGACACCATACTTTGTTCATAACATCGTTCCCGTGTTCTTGCCATCAGATTTTCTCTTAAAAGAACTCAGACTCCGATATAATTTCCATAGTAGTTGAAAGTCGGTTATCAGCTTTTACCTTCATACCTTCTACCTGTTTCTATTAGAATGGTAGCTTTAAATCACAAACATGAAGTACGTCTCTCGATCTTTTATGTCTCAGATATCCAATAAATTGTTCTTTTGAAATACAAAAAATTAATTATTTAAACTTATTCTTCTAAACTATAAAGAATTCAATTAATAAATGGCGCAGTTCTTATTTTGCAACAAATCAAATGATTATTATCAGATTGAAGAACAAGTTCCATAAATTGATTTCTATTATAACTATTTAAGCTCTATATGAATGTTTAATACAATTTCTCAATGTGTGAAGACATTCTTGAATTTCTCTTTTACTTTTGTTCTACAACCATCCCAGGGTCAATTTGAAAGAAAAGAAAGAAGACGACCCAAAAAAAAAAGTCAAGCCTTAAAAGACTTCACTCTTATTACGTGTTTCATTCTATTCTGGTTAAAATTTACATTTAAAATGAGATCAGATGATCATTTCAGTATTCAGTTAACATACATTTTACCTTAAAAGATATTTTTAAAAACGATATTTATAACACTATTTTTCTTCTTTATTTTTTCTAGAACTTTGTCAACTTTAAATTATTCAATGCCATTAGCAGCGCGTGCAACTGTATCCAAGGATGAAAGTCGAGATTTTATGGCTGTTTTTCCAGGTAAATTATTTGAATACAAAATTAACTAATCTATGAAAATTAGTTAACAACAAAAATGCATTTCTAAATAAACAAAAACAAAACTTCAAATATACAGAAATTATTTTATTTGTTAAAAATGCATTTTTTTATTGCTTGTATTTTCTCATATTATTATTGTTATTTCTGTTTTGCCTAATGTTGTAATCTAAATTACAAAAATGTAATAATGTAAAATGTTGAAATCATTTCTCTGCACCACGATGATGATTAGTCTATGATAAAATAATAACAATAATTGTTATTTGCATCGTTGGTTCTTATTAATGTGCGAGAAAAATCGAGGGTAAATTAGTTGAAATTGCAATCGTTATTGTTGTTGTTGTTGTTGATTTGTTTTTGTTGTTGTGTTTTTTAGTTTACATAACAACAGTACGAATGTACCTATAGTTTATTTTATTATAGTTTAGTTGATGAAAAGTTATTTATAGAGAAACAAATGAAATATAGTGTGATGGATGGTACTACTGCTATATTGCAATTTTTGTAGGCAAGTTAATAAATTGAGATAAACAATCTCATGTAACTCGTAGGAAAACATTTCTATTTTATTTTTCTATTTATAATTGAAGTCAACTCGACAAGTGGATGTTATGATTGACTACAGTAGGTTATTGTTTTTGTGAGCTTATTGAACTGAACACATTAGCAAGATGAATTATTAGTTAGGGACGCGTTGTTATGAGAATTACGTATGTATTGTATTTCGAATAGTTTTATCTCAGCCTCAGATCTCATAATTTTTGAGCTTTTGCTAGAAATCGTATGCAAAATAGTTTTAAGGCAAATCTAACAAAAATTAAATCGATTTCATTTGTAAGATTTATGACATTTGACAGATTACCTCATTTAAACGTTGTAAGGCTCGTAACATATTAAAACTCACAAGTTACTGTCTTACTGTTTCAATGTACACAATTCTTTTTAGCTTCGATATTCTGGCCAGTCAACACCAGAAGGAAGGTATGTTGAGATCTTTGCTGAGTTAAATCAATTAACTCGAATCCCTGACGTTGCAGGTCAATCCTCCAACACCGTAGACTTGATTTTTACCTCTGACCCTAATAAATACACAATCAGTGTATTACCGCCTCTATAAGGCATACAGACCATTGTATCGCATCTGCAAAATTCTTGTCTAAAAAAACCTAGTTAAAGAAAAAACTTCTATGAGAACCGTTTGGCAATATGAGAAAGCCAACTGAAACGGTCTCAATGAATGCTTTGTCGATAGTTACGTGGCTTCCAGCGCAGATATGGTTACAAATTTAATTCTTTGTGGAATGAGAAATTTTATCCCGAATTGGGTAAAATCTATCAAACCCAAAGAGAACTCATGGTTTGATACGAGCTGTAAAGAGGTTATTAGGTTCAGAGATGTAAGTTTCCGTTGTTATAAAGCCAACCCCACTGAGGAAAACCAGAATAAGTTTAAACAAGCTAAAAAAACTTGCAACGGCCACATTCGACGAACCAAATTTGTGCATGATCAGAAATTAAGGCAAAAAATACAATGTCCCAAAGGTAGTAAAAATGTCTGGTCATTTGTAAAAAACGTAGGAAACACCACGTCATCCTCGGTTCCAACGATCGTCCACAATGACACTCCCTATGTTAGTTCGATTCATAAAGCCAATTTGCTTGCAGTTTGCTGTTAATGCGACGCTACCGGAAAGTGCCATGAGTACTCCTGTTCTAAAGAGCGTAAATTATTCTATGGGAAGAATCTTCTTTCGAACTCGTGCAGTTGCAAGAGCACTGAAACACCTTGACATACACAAATCCGCTGGTCCGGATAGTATCTCCCCCATTGTTCTGAAGAGGTGTTCTTCAACACTGGCAAAACCACTGCGTAAACTTTTCCAACTTTCCGAGCGAATGGAGAACAACATTTGTACAGCCTGTTCCTAAAAAAGGCAAATCCTCCTCTCCCTCTTACTATCGTCGAATAGCACTCACGTCCCTTCTTTCCAAGGTCATGAAAACGCTGAATAATTATCAGCTTAAAAAATATCTCGAAGAACGGAGGCTTCTTAATGAACGGCAGTATGGCTTCTGTAGCAATAGGTTCACTGGTGATCTCATAGTTCATCTCACCGAACAAATCTTTTCATCGTTTTCGAGAAAGTAAGATCATTGCACTTGATATTTCAAGGCATTTGATAGAGTTTGGCACCAAGCTCTCTTATCGAAAATGCATGCTTTTGGTATTGATGAATCTCTTCTTTGTTGGGTTAGAAAAAACCTTTCGGATCGTTCAATTCAAGTTGTATTAGACGGGTTCGAATCTGATATTCACAACATAAACCTTAGTGTGCTCCAGGGCTACGTTTTGTCTCCGACGCTCTTCCTTATTTTTTATAAATGATCTTTTGTTTGAAACTTCTAACCCACTAAATTGTTTCGCTGATGACAGTACCCTCAGCTTTTCCTATTCGTTTTTAGATTCTCATCCTTGTCCTTCGGATGTGGAACTTCAACGGCAGCGTATGATAAGCTCAATAAATTCTGATCTCGACAGCATTGTACAATGGGGAATCAAAAACCGTGTAGAATTGAATGCTTCGAAAAGTCAATGCTGTCTCCTGTCGTTAAAGCGTAACTCACCTCGATGACGCTATCCATGAGCGGCACTTGCATCCAGGAAACTAATCAACTTTCAGTACTCGGTATGTGTATCACACATAACCTCCTTTGGAATGATCACATAAACAATATTGCCAAAAATCCTGTCGACGGTGCAAGACATTTTGCACCCCTTCTGATCTGGCTGTTATTAAAAAAGCCTCCAAAACTTGAATATAAGTCGCATATTTGGGCAGGTGCCCCTAAAACAAGTTTAAGTACTTTGGACAGGATCCAAAAAAGAGCTTTGAAAATGATAGGCGATAGAACTATAACCTAAACAATTACGTCACTTGAACACCGCCGCAATGTTTCATGCCTATAGTTGTTCTACCGATATTTTTTTAAACAGTGTTCTGTCGAATTAGCCAGTTGCATTTCCCCCCCCCCAACAAACAATTCAGACGTAATACTCGTACCTCTAGGAATGCACATCAGTTTAACCTTAAGCTCAATTTCGGACGTGCTGTCAAGAATAGAGATTCTTTTTTTAACCGCACATCGAGAATGTAGAATGCTTTACCCAGCTCTGTTTTTCCCCTTTCATTTTGATATTCAAAACTTTAAGACCAATGTGCATCGGTATGCTCGCACTGTGTTTAAATTTTAAACATGTTAAGGGTATTAACAACCCTTTGAGTGACCGTTTATTATAAAAAAAAAACTTTATTGTCTACAAAACTCCTCTCTGGCAAGCTACAATTCCTTAATTTTGTATTTTAAAGAAATATTACTTATGTATATCTTTTACAATTTGACAAAGAACCCTTGTACATAAAACATCAAATAGAATTGTGCAGAAAATAAATAAACAGGCTAATAAAGTTCATTTTTTAGTTGAATCGAAAACTATGATTAGCTGTCATTTTGACTTTCCAATAAACTTGCCTTAATTGGAAGGCAGATATTTGATACTTACCTTACTCTCAAGTCCCTTATGTTGTCTGAACCTCCCCATTTCCATCCTGCATGGAAACAATTAATATTGACTAACATTCAAAAAAATGTACTGCCAAAACTTATGTCAGATAGTCAAGTCGCACTCAACGCGCTTACTTCCTGCTCTAATAGCGTGAAAATAGTGTGGGAGTGTACTAACACTTTGAGCTAACTTGAGAAGAAAATTCTTGTCACACTTCATAAGTAAGCTTGTCATGTCGGAATTAAGGAAAATGTTAAAGTACTTATAGCATCTGAACAATAATGTGGAATAGTTGAAAACGCAAACAAATAAATCAAAAATGATAAAGAGACAAAAATATTAATATCTCGAAAGAACTCCCAGAAATATGGCAGATAAAACACTATAACTAAAAACGTTTAAGAAGCTGCCTAATTTTAAGTTTGAATAACCTTAGGTCAACAACAAAAAGACAAACAACATCATTGACGTTAGAGAAACAAGTTGTATGTTTTGTAACAACTGTTTCACTTGTTTCTCGTTTCCCTCCCCGCGTTTCGAGACTTTTTTTTTCATATTTTACAGCGATCAGAGTCAGAGCAACAAAACATCAACTTTATATCCTTATACGTTTTTCCTTCATTTCGCAACTTATTTATGATTTCCCGTTTTTCGTCGGTGCAGTGCTTTTTTCGGCCCACTAAATAATTAAACTCGTTTAGATATTCGATTTTTTGATATCTGGTTACAAATGTAAACGGTTATGAATTACAAACCAGTTCATTGTTTTATCAACACTTGAGCAAATTTTGTAAAAGCATTCCTATTATTTTGGACACAGCTATAGGTGACATTCTGTAAAGGAAAAACCAAGGAACGTTTAAACTTGTGCCAGCGATTTGCTTCATGTAAGGCAGCTAAAATTACCTAATTCGATCGCACATGTAACAGAATCTCATACTTCTTTACCGCACAGTTTCCGTAGTTTAAACAAAAATAACGTACGATCGTTTTCGTTTCGCATTTTTTTAAGAATTTAGGTCCTGATCACATTTTGAGAAAATTTAAAGTACTCATGTACTAAAGGAGGAAAAACTTGGGGCAAAGAAATAAAATTAGAGGAGGAACTGATTTGGCTAACTTTTCAGTCAAATATCCAATTAAGTTGACTCAATTAGAAAGCTATTTTTTGGTAGCTGCATAAAAAAGGCACAACAAGCAGTACACTCACCCAAAAACTGAATTGATTAATTCCTACATACATACATATGAAGAGATGCCTACCAATATTTCAGAATTGGGTTCGAGTCAGTAGGATTTCTTGGACTTGCCTCTGAAATTGAAATTTCTCAAATGACTACTACTAGGTCATCAGACCTATAAAGTCTGTCGGTTTACTACTCCAACGCCTCCATTGTGTGTTGTTTCCGGCGATGTGTGTGAGCTGCATTTAGCTCTTTCCCTATCTCGACGATATCTCCTGGACTGTTCTTCTAGTCTCCCGAGTCTTCGGTCTTCTTGTGTGGTCTGTGCTTCTAGTCTCCCGACTCTTCGGCCTTCTTGACTGGATTGTAATTCTAATCTCCCAAATCTTCGGCCTTCTTGAGTGAGCGTATTCAATTTTTCGAAGCGTGTGTCAAATACACTTCCACTTACGCTTTCGTATAATAGTTTCAATGGGTTCGTGACCCGTTATCATAAATAATTCTTCATTCATGGCAGTTGCACGTTGCTGTAGAATACATGGTTTACAACGAAAGGAAAATGTTCCTTACGTTTTCTAAGTTAGCCCTCATTCGAGACCAGCATGAAACCATCTATATCTTTTACCGCGTGTGCTTGAGATTATTGAAATCGCTCATAAAATTCCCCTAAGTGATTCCTACTTTTTTCAACTAGACCAGTACACGTACAGAGAAGGTGATGAATTGTTTCCTACTCTTAATCGTCCCTACAGTTAAAGAAGGCCTTGACGTGTAATCAAACCACCTTGTTTAGTTTCTTATACTTATGTTGCATGTTTAGAAGTCTTAGTATTGTAATTTTAACTGTTTTTGTACAAAAACCATTCACAAACTTATGAAAGTTTCAATTCCAATTAATTTGTATTTTTCTTTCTATTTTAGATCTTGTCCGTGAGCTCACTGAAAAAGCAAACGAATACAATGCCAAACAAGCTTCAAAATGGTTTGCCAAGGCACTACAATACAATGTGCCACGTGGAAAGAAAAATCGTGGTCTTTTGACAGTTTTAACATACAAGAAATTAGTAAGCGAGGATCAATTGACACCGGAGAACATAAAAAATGCACAATATCTTGGATGGTGTGTTGAAATGGTAATTACAAAACAAAATTGATTGTTTCTAGGAAAAACTTAATTTTCTAATTTATTTCTAGCTTCAAAGCATGTTCATCATTGCCGATGACATCATGGACGGCAGCACCACAAGACGTGGCCAAGTTTGTTGGCATAAACTTGATGATGTTGGCATGACAGCCATCAATGATTCCCTAATGATTGAGAATGCTATTTTTACGATTTTAAAGAATCATTTCCGTCAATCCGAAGCCTATGCTGATTTGCTTGATCTCTTCCATGAAGTGATATTCATAACAACATGTGGACAATCCTTGGATCTTCTAACAGCCAATAAAGATATTTCTAGCTTCACAATGGACAAATACAAGTCGATTGTGGCTAATAAGACTGCTTATTATTCATTCTATTTGCCATTTGCATTGGCTATGCATTTAGCTGGGTAAGTTTTTTTGTCTTTTCTATTATTTAAAGATCTGAAAACTCATCAGGACTGTTTTTTTTTTCTTTTTTTTAATAGTTTTAAAGATGCTGAAGCATTTAGACAGGCCAAGACAATTCTTCTTGAAATGGGACACTTCTATCAAGTTCAAGATGATTTCCTCGATTGCTTTGGTAATCCCGAAGTAACTGGCAAACTAGGAACTGATATTCAAGACAATAAATGTTCTTGGTTAGCTGTGGTTTGCATGCAGCGAGCAAACGACGATCAAAAGAAAATCATGGCTGAATGTTATGGTAAAAATGGTAAGAATAGAATTTTGTTTGAATTTTGAGTTGAATTGTTTAACTTACTTGAAATTTTTGTATTCTCTTTCAGATCCTGCTAAGATTGCTCGAGTTAAGCAACTATACAAGGAACTTGGTCTACCAAACACCTATGCGACTTACGAAGAAGAATCATACAACATGATCAAAACACATATTCAACAAACATCACGTGGAGTGCCACACGAGCTCTATTTACAAGTTCTCAACAAGATCTATCATAGGGATTCATAAACATTTTCGAACTTAAAAAAGACTGAAAATCTTCATAAATAAATAATTATGAATAAAAATAAATAAAAACAGCAGCAGAAGAGGCGGAATTTAAGCTGTATTACACCCCCACTAATTTAAGTGCTCATAAATAATCTTAGTCTTATTCTATTCCCATTTTTTATCCTAAAAGTTAGTAATAGTCTTGCATGGATCAAACTTATTACACAAAGAAAGGAAAGGGTTTAGATTTAAAAAAAAAATATAAAAGTTAAAGAAAAGAAAAATGAAACGAAATTGAATTGTGATTGAAATGAAAAAGGAAACAAAACAAAAATTACCTTAACATAAGTTGTAATTTCTCCTTTTGATATTTTTTATAGTTAAGAAAAAATAATATAATAGCAAACCTTTATTACATATGCATGAGTTTTATTTTTAAATATGTATTTAATAGTTTTATTTTGTTTATCTTTTAAGTTACTTTATTTTTTTGTTTAGATTTATTTTTAATTTTTTCTGTAATAAAAAAAATAATCTCATTGTAAAATGTTACAAAAAAATGTGAAAGAAAAAAAGAAACTATATTTTGTGTTATTTTTTTATTGGACTTTTGTTTTTCTAATGTTTCATTTATCGAGCTCAACTCTGGACAGAGTTTCGACTTCTCAGGAATTTGATGCTTTGTCTGACTTCATCCAAAGAATTGTCTCCCTGTATACTCACACTGATATCGTTACTACGGGCGATTTCAATACTCTAGGCTTGTTTCTCACTTCTGTCCCTGGTAAATTCACAATCACTGTATTGACGGCTCTAGGCCATAGTGAAATATCTACTAATTTCTCATGTCAAATAAATCAAGTTACAGAAATAGCTCAACAGAAAACCGTTTGGCAGTAAGAGACACCAATTGGGAGGGTCTCAATAATTTCTTCTGGATCTTTAAATGAAACCTTTATCCCGAATTGGGTTAATAGTATCAAACCCCAGACTTGGTTATGGTTAGCTTTGAGATGCATGAAATGTGAGCATCAAATGCTTTAGATCCAATCCAACTAGAGAATATCTTTAACGCCTATATTCTAAATACCAACATTTTGCATGACCAAAAATTACAAAAAAAAAAATACTACAATGTCCCAAAGATAGTAAAAGTTTTTGTCATTCGTAAAAAGTATGAGGAATCCTTACTCTTCTTTGGTCTATATGCTTGTTGTAGTGTCATGGCTTCCCCAGTTCTTGGGCTCAATAATGATTGTATGGAACCAATTTTCGTTTTCGTAGGCGTACTGTGGCGAGAGTCCTAAAAGATCTCATAATACATGAACAAATATGAGTGCTTTTGATATCGAAAAAACCTTTCTTTGTTGGATTAGAAATGGTTTCGGACGTTATCTAGTCTGAAACATACAATATAAATGATGTTGTACCGCAGGGCTCCGTTTTATGTCTGACTCTATTCCTTATTTTCATAAATGATCTTCTGTTTGCAACTTTTAATCTGTCCTGGAGAATTTTCGTGAAAAGTTTTCCTTGTATTGGCGGAAGTGCTTATTTCTAGCTTCAGCAGCTTCTTCGGACAACTGGCCGATTGGCAATAATGAATGGGGTATGGCACTGGTAGAGTGAATTAGAATCTTATGCACTGTTGGAGACATAGGCTGTAATGGATACAAGTTTACGAAATATGTAGCAGTATCCATCGTAAATTTTGTGAATTTTTGAAGATCTATCTCATAACCAGAGGATATCACTTCAAATATTTTGCTTACATTTTTGTAACAATGATAAATCTTCTTGGCTATTAAAAAATCTTCGCGAGGTTTTGTCGTCATTAGTGTTACCTATACCCAGCCTTTAGAATGTCCACTAGTAAGCCCATTTTATCGTGGAACTCTTTTTGTATTTGTCTCTTGGCTGCTTGCATTTTTTCCCAGTCACTTTTTTTTGTTACGGCACCCTTTTGCACTTCCGCTTTTAGTTTGTACGACAGATGCAGTAGAAATTCAAAAAACCTAATCCTGGCGTGTAATATTGATAGCCCAAATCTTAAAGTATCTGAATTCTCCGGTTCTGTAGAATCCAAGTCGTTGAAACTTTCTTTTACAAAACGAATCCGCATTGGTCTGCACCATCTCGGTGAAGAGTGAATGTTTTGATATAAGATTTGACTCCCATACTTGAGACGAAGAGGTACAAGGGAACTCAAAAATATATTTGCATCACTTCAAAATTCTGCTTATACTGGCTTTGAGTAGACCCATCGCATCCCCACTTGTATATGAGCTCTAAATCTGTTTCACTGGTCTCAAGGCACTGTTGGAGTTTTGGTGCCAAATATTTATATAAACGTGATGTTGTGTGATCCACTAAATCTTAGAGCTTCACTTCGGCAACTGTCTCACTTACGCTTTTTTGTGGGTAACAATCCTGTTTAGCTTTATACACGTAGGTATAGCACGGATATATATCTTTGCTGGTCTGATGAATCACTTCGTTTTGACAAGCAGTTAAATTAGCATCGACGAATATCCTAGCACCTGCAGCGTGATAGTTAGTGCGTTGAATTGTCAGCCGTTCATTGACTTTCAAAGTGAGAAGAAGTAATAAATAGTTATTTAAATAAAGTGCATTTGTAGTGTTTGAGAATTAAGGAGGCAGTTTGCAGCCGTTTATAATAACCAATCGGTAGCCCAGTGGAGGTGGCGTCCTGAGCCTGGAAGAAAACTATTTCATCTTGGCCGGTGATTTGAACGCAAAACATGAAGATTAGGGAAATCAACATAGTAATCCCAAAGGTAATCATCTTTTTAATTTGATGAATCTTTACAGCGTTGAATATGGCGTCGACCTGCTGGCTACCGAAAAGCCATCGTATCCAATAAACGGCTCCTTTCTGGATCTTTTGCTGTACGACACCAGACTGACAGTAACAGACAAAGTGGGTAATCACCCTCGAAACTGCTTGCAGACTGTCGAGTACGAACGAGCGAAAGAACACCCAACAGAAACCTGACAAATACAGAAATTGACCAACACTTACAACAGATGGACGAAACAATAAAACGAACGATGGAACGGACAATACCAAAGTACAAATAACGGCACCAAATGGACGCTTACAGAAACACGACTATTGACGCACTTGTACAGACGACTTACAGACCCACACGACTTGGAGGTTAGGACACTGAAGTCGTCAATAAAAAATGTCAATCTGTTGATTAAGGAGAACTACAGGCTATCAATTACCAAGTACTGGGACCGCAAGATCCGGTCAGTTAATTCCAGTGACCTTAGTATGTTCCCCTTCCATGTCTGAAACTCCAAAGAACTGAAGAGAACAGAGACATACTTATGACAGCGCAAATAGATCCAGAGGAAGCCATCTTTGACGATAACTTTTACATAATTGAAAATCCGAAGTGGAGGCGGTGGGAGCTGCTACAGCAAGTGTACAAGGTGAATGTTAGCATTCGCCCCAACCACGACCTGGAAAACAGAGCCCTACTTAATCACTTTTACATCCGAAATGATAAGACACATCGGCGATCTGAGAACCGCGGTTTCATGCGGTTCAATGACGATTCCTTGGCAAATGCCATAATCGCCGAGCAATCGGGACCAAGTCCCTTGTTAGTGACGAAGGTTGAGCTTCAGCTAAACTTCAACTCAATAAAAAATAAAAAGTCAGCAGGTGCCGATGGTATATCCAACGTTGTACTAAGACATTTACAGATGGAAGCAATTGACATTTACACCACGCTCTTCAATAATGCACTGAATAATGCATGTTATCCAGTGCATTGGAAGACCGCTGTGGTTCATCTTCTCCCGAAAAATGGAAATCACAACTCCAACCCGTCATATCTTCAGTCGATAAGTCTTCTTCCGAGCATCAGCAAAGTTTTCGAAAAAATCATTAATAGGGCTTTGACTAACAGTAGCCTGGATATAATACCTGTTATGGGACACATGCTCCATCCTGAGAGTAAAAGTTGACAAAATTGATTTATGGCCACGTTTCAGGTCAAAATACGACACTGTGCGACGATCACAAATATTCAGCAAGATGTTTGAAACAATTCAAGAAATTTTCTCAGCTACTGATCTGGTAACAAGCTACGAAACCTATGTATGTACATGCATACGTCTAAAACTTGAGTAATTCCCATTTCTGAAACGGTCGATTGCTAAAGCCGCTTGGACAGCATCCAAAGAAGAGCTTCTAAAATGATTGGTGACGTTAACATCAACTCATCTACATACGTCACTCGAACATCGTCGTACAATTTCTTAATTAACCCTTTTTGACCGTTATTTTAAAGGAAGTGAAACATACTCTTATACAAAAGTAGTTTTCTTGAAAGCATTGATTCCTCATAATGACAGCATACCTTTATTATAAAGTCAGCCTGTGACTTGAGCGTAACAAGGCGTATTTTGGGGTAGCTTGAAGAGCTTTTTTTTATGAAATTCCTATGGAATTTCTCAATTTCCTCGTAGTAATATGACCCCAAACCTGAGAAGCATAGCAAAGGGTTGATTTAACTACTGCATTGAATATCTTATACATATTTTGCAGATAAAATTAGTCTTTTGTTGGAAAACACATTTTTAAATGATAGATTAAGCAAGCTTTGAGAGCTATTGGCTTTTTCGGTTAGGTGTTTGTTGAAATTTAAAGCCGGATTTAGTCTAACTCACGAATATTTGACCTCTTTAGCTGTTTCTAGAGAATGACCATCATAAGTCCATTGAACTCTTGGATATCGCGCAAACACCATCATTTTTGACTTCTCTGTATTAATTGTTAGTCCCCATCTTTTGCAGTAGCACGATAAGCGATTAATCATTAATTGCATATGTTCTGGTAATTCAGAGAGTATGAAATGGTCTTTTACATATAACAATATATGGGAAGATATGCCGAGTTGTAAGAGCTTATAGAAGATCGCATTTCTGTTAACCAGGTCGAAGGCAGCTTTAAAGTCAACAAAAAATGAGTAAACTTTTTTGTTACTGGCATGAAACGCTTTGAAAATGGATGATCAATGGTTGAATATTTTTTTCTGAAGCCAGCTTGAAGATCAGATAGAATAGTTTTCCGGTCGACCCACTTTTCAAGACTCTCTACAAGAACGCCACAGAATAATTTCGATATTACATTCATAAAAGAAATTCCTCTGTAATTTTCCACAACGTCAAAAGGTCCTTTTTTGTGAATAGGAAATATTACAGACTTTTTAAAGGAGGATGGGATCTCAGCTGTGAAGAAAACTTTGTTGAACAAAGCTCATTGCATTGTACGAGAATTCAAAAGCAATGTAAGCCGACATCTCCCTCCAAACCCCTCCCTATTTTCCAAATGCTTGCAATTTTTCTTTGGCATATTTAATATACACAAAACCCCAAAAACTCAAAATTGCGGTTTTTGATTTCAAAACACGACATTTATTTGTTTTTGTTGATTTTGATTATAAAGTAAAATCGAACTTCTTGTATTTCTCACGAAATTGCTTAACAAGTTCAATTTCTTCGTCTTTTGTTAAGCTGCAGTCTTTCCAATCTGTTTTTTCGTCACAATTCAACAGATTCTCTGAGCAGAAGACTTCTCTAAAAAACGAAAGAGAAAATAGATCATCATTTCGTAGATGATAATAATGTTAGAAGATAATTTACCTTGCAAAATGTATTGGAAATTGCTTCATATTTTGTGTCATTAGTGTCGTTCGGTCGGGAAGTTCAGCGACAAAATATGGTCCACGTTGTGGAAGTTCTGTGGGTTCTTTAATTTCGGGAAGCGAATCGAAGGTTATATTGTACTCCTCAGCTTTATCCTTAGATTTAAAAAATTATAGATTGTTTACTTTTGTTTTTTAATGAAATTTCTGAAAATTCAACCTCAAAACCATGTTTAATTTTCCACGCATATCCATCATCGATACCCAAAGCATTAATTTGCAAATGTGAGCATTTGTAATTGCGTTCTGTAAAGCATACCGCATGACCTTGCTCTTTAAAGAATTCTCTAACGGCCTCCTTGAATTTCATCAACTCTGCCCAATCAGTGTCGGCCAGGAGAGCAGCCGATTGTATATGAGTGATGGAGAGTATCAAGATGTGATAATCATTGATTGGTCCTTTAGCTAAGGCAAGATAGAAACTATCACCCACAGAAATTACCAAATGTTTTTCCACATCGGGCGATGATAAACAGAACCAACATTTTTCTGAAATCAATCAAAATTATTCCTTGACTTTTTTTTGTATTTAAATGTGTACCTTGATCGAATGTGGGTCGTTGTCGTTTTTCCTGTCCATCGTGTCCAAAACCCTTCCGTCCTCGTTTTCTATTATCATTCGGATTTGAATTCAGGTCATAGAAATATTGTTTTCCATCATCCTGTGATTTCAAAAAATTAAATTATTATAATTTCAAATTAGCGGTGAAAAATGTTAAAACTTTCCAATTGTTGTTTTCCTTTACAATCGTCAAAATTCATGCCTATAAAAGGACATGGTGTCTCGGTCGTGGTTTTTTGTATCAAATCAAGAACTCTCATCTTTTCAACTGGACATAAACTTAAGGCGTAAACTGCTTTAAGTTTTTCCGCATTTCCGACATTAGCTAAGGCGATGAATCTCGTACAAAGTTCGTATTGAGTTGTGCTATCACCGGGAATTCTATTTTTTAAAAAAAAAAAAACAATATTTTTAGCTTCAGGTTCGGGGGAAGATAGAAAATCCATCTTACCTGTAGGGTTTAGGTTCTTGGTAAACACCATTTAGAGCACAGAAGTGATATCGTGGTTTTATTTCTTTGGACAGATATGAAATCAGCTTTGATGTGTTTTCCTGTGATCATAATAAAATGATTATTGTCATGATTTTACTTTCAAACTAAACAATAGTTGCTTACTTGTTTTTCGTCGATTCCATGAGGCCATTGGGATGTGATAAGAATATCGACTCCTCTGTAATCAGTGGCGGTGGTCTTATTAACCAAACATGAATTACGCACAGCGACGATATCTTCCTTGTTGAACGTATTCGGCCCAGACCCTTGAACCCCACTTAAATAGGCAATTTTAACTCCCGACGAAAGGGTATACAAACCTCTTTTGCCTATTAAAAGGGATTTAATACAATTTACTCATCTATGGCCAACAAAAGAACGTTATCATCTCTACCTAAATAAGTTAAATTTGAGCAGATATCGCCATCCTCTTCGATAGCCTCATAGGACTTTGCAGTTTCTTCATTATTTGGACCGAGTATGTAAGTTGGCACAGGAACTAAAATAATGTTCTTATTAGCATTTTTAACACTTAAATTAGTTCAATCATATACTATGTTTAAATCCATTTTTATAAGCAATTAATTCATCATTATTTGTCGAACTAAAAAATTCCCCACAACATAAAAGCAAATCGAAAGGTCCCGCTTTTTTGTTAATTGATTCGACTCGGGTAAATAGTTGTTTGAAATTGCCATTGACATCGCCGCTTACTAGACTAAAATGGGTTCTATTGAAAGTAAAATGTTTATAGTTTTATTTTTTATTTACATACATTTTAATTTTTTGATCCATTTATTAGAAATGTTAAGATTTAAGTTTGAGTTTCAAAACGTTTTCGTTTTGTTGATGTTTTTTGCTTTGTTGACAGAAAGCTAGCGCATGTCAAAGTCAAGTTGCTGTCACAAGTAAAAGAATTGCCAGACCAGAAGCAAACATAAAAGTAGGTATGTTTGTTTTGCACTCAATTGCATTTTTAGTTACCGAGGATATTCAACATAAATGGTCTTTTTGTTTGAAATGACATTTTTCATGCAATCGGAGAAATATTTTAAATGAAATCCGAATTGACTTATCAAAAAAATAAATTAATTAATGTTTATTTCATTGTAGAGAGAAAGGCATGACATTTACAATACTAATTTCGATTAGATTCTACCGTTTTCCACTTTGAAAATTAAATTTTGATTTTATGTATAAGAACCGTAGTATTAGGATGGAGGAATTTTTATTTACTTTCACTGTTGTGGTTTGAGGTTTAAACAAAGGTTACTTGGTGTCGTCCGTAGAGTCTTCCCGATAATAGAATATAGTAATTGACAGACTAGATAAAGTCATCTGGTTGATTCTCATTCACATAGAAAGTTTCATAAAAGTAGTTCCACTATACTTTCATTTATGAAGGTTTGGTGGAAAAAAAATAGAATAGGAATAGTATTTTTAGAAGCCCACTCTTATTTCTTTGCCTCATTCTATTCAAAGAAACTTAGAATAACTCGTGTAAAAAATTTAACAAAATACAAACATAAAGTTAAGAAGTTTCTCAATATTTCCGCTAAAACTATAAAGGGGCTAGTAGCGATGTGCATATATAGTAGGCATTGACATACTTTACATGGACTGCTAGTAGCCAATTCACGATGGTTCCACTTTTAACGGACAAAACAATAGCGCAGAGAGGGCTGTGCGGAAAAATTGTGTAAAATTTACATTTAATACTTACAGCACAGCGCACAGCCTGCTTCTGCTTCATTTTGCACGAACTGTCAAAATTTTTCAATAACATACAAAAAAAAAAAACATGGCATCGTTTGTCATCAACAAATCATACTAGATGTCAATACTTTCAATGTCAGAAAAAGCAGTCCATGTATAGTATGTCAATGATAGTAGGCCAAAGATTCTTATAAAATATGAACTGAAAAAAGACTTTGGTCGTTAATTATGGTCTATGTAAAATGTTGTGTAAATATCCAAGTTCAATAGATGGCGCAATCGGTGATAAACTAGTGTTATTTTTGACACTAACTCTTCCCAAAATAAAAAATCAATAACACAACTCAAGCTCATTTACATATAAATAATTTATTGCAAATGCAAAATTCATTTTGAGTTTTTAAATGACATAATCATGTTGATTCGAAAGGGGTGCAAAGAAAATGGAAAGTTAATTTGATTACTAAGTAAGAATGAAAAATTCCTTTAGATATTCGTCGGAAAAATCAAATTTCTGTACACAGCAGGATTTCACTTCTCCTTACATCGGCAGTGATTCTTCTTCGTTGAGTTTGTTATTCATATACATTTTCACTACGTATTACGTGTGATAGATTTTATACACGAAAGTTTTCAAATGGAACAAAACTTAACGTATCAAAATGCTAGTTAAAGCCATTCAACTTTTTATGACAGCTGTCCAATTCTCATATATTTTATCAGAAAATTCAATGATTAAGGTGAGTATACACGGTTGGTTGATCTTAAAATGTTGTCAGATCTGTCAGTGAAAAAAATGCTGATTTGTCAGTAGGTCAAAGGTGTAGTGATAGAATTAATTTAAAAGAAAATGTATCTGAATGTAATTGTAGGATGATATAAATTTTAAGGTGTTTGATAATGGGGTACAGATACAATTTACTTTCAGTTTAGATTATCGTTGCCTGACACTTTTTATAATTTGCTTTACCAAATATGGTAGATAGTTTTTATAAATGATATAGTTTGACAAATATATTGTTATTGGAAGATCTACCAATCAAGAGGTGTTGTATGAAAAATGAAGAAATCAATTGTGTTAAATAAAAAGAAAACATATTTGGTTTGATTATTTTTTATTTGATATAGCCTTAATCTTAAAGTAAAAAAATGATAAATAGAAGTGTAATTTTTGAATGCAATTATTATAAGTGCACAATCTTAAGGCAGACAATTACAAAATTAAAAAAAAAAATCAAAAAGTGAAGCTTTTATTTTGTTTGAAAAATAAACAAAATTATTAGGTTTTATTAATTTTACAAATTAAAAAATATTAAAAATACATAGCTAAAAAAAGATTGAAATAAGGAAAGGAATAATAGGAAACTGACAGTTGATATAATAATAAATATATCAACTGTCATTTAAGGAATTGGCATAAGGAAAAACCATAGCAGTTATACATGGCTTCTCTTTTTGTTCAAGCTTCTAGCTGTACTTAAAGTTAACATGATAAGCAACGGGACTAGGATCATTATAATTTTTAGTATCGTGTTTAAAATTAAGTGACTTATAAAATACGTCTTACAATTGAAAATGTACAAAAACTGTTAAAACTAGGTATACAAAAATTAGTTAAAAAAGGAAATATTAAATGTAGTATCACAAATGTTCAATAAAATGATGGCCAGGTAAAAGTACCTTCAATGTACCTCATTCCTAAAAACAATATAAAATAGATTCACCAGTAGAACGCAACATTGTCGCACTCTGTCTAACTGTCTTGTTTTGGAGTTGAGAAACCAAAGCGCCAGTCATAAGAAATCCTAAGCTATACTAGGTCATAATTAAGATCGAATTGAGAGTCTTGAAGTAGATTTTTTAGGTTTTATCCAATCTATGAAAATACCCTTATTTTTATTGCCTGAGGAATAAAAAAAGACAAATATATAATTATATAAAAACATATGATTGATCTTAATAATTTTACTTACCACTTAGAACGTTGTGCTTATGATCAGCTCCGCATTTGGAGGTACAGAATCTAACAACAAGATCAAAAGGTTCCATGGCTGTTATTTTCAACTTCGGGATTTTTATTTCGTCAGATGAATCAGTTTGGGCAGAACAAGGGGCATCATCACTTGCGACGATGGAAAGATCTTGACAAGCGTCCCCCTTAGATGTCAGGGGAGCAGCTGGTGTTAGTGGTGCGATTGGTGGTAAGGGCAGTACTGGTGGAAGAGGAGCAACTGGTGGGAGCGGTGCTACAGGTGGGAGTGGCACTGCTGGTGGAAGAGGATTAACTGGTGGAAGTGGTGCTACTGGTGGAAGAGGAGCAGTCGGGGCAAGAGGGAGTGGTGCTACTGGGGGAAGTGGAAGTGCTGGTGGTAGGGGAGCAACTGGTGGAAGAGGAACAGCTGGTGGCAGTGGTGCTACTGGTGGAAGAGGAACAGCTGGTGGCAGTGGTGCTACTGGTGGAAGTGGAGCCACTGATGGCAGTGGTGACACTGGTGGAAGTGGCAGTACAGGTGGAAGAGGAGAAACTGGTGGAATTGGAAGGACGTCGTCTTCACATGACTCATTCGATGAAGGAAGTGCTGGAGGCAATGGTGCTACTGGTGGTAGTGGAAGAACTGGTGGAAGTGGAGCAACTGGTGGGAGTGGTGCTACTGGGGGAAGTGGAAGTGCTGGTGGTAGGGGAGCAACTGGTGGAAGAGGAACAGCTGGTGGCAGTGGTGCTACTGGTGGAAGTGGAGCCACTGGTGGCAGTGGTGACACTGGTGGAAGTGGTAGTACAGGTGGAAGAGGAGAAACTGGTGGAATTGGAAGGACGTCGTCTTCACATGACTCATTCGATGAAGGAAGTGCTGGAGGCAATGGTGCTACTGGTGGTAGTGGAAGAACTGGTGGAAGTGGAGCAACTGGTGGGAGTGGTGCTACTGGGGGAAGTGGAAGTGCTGGTGGTAGGGGAGCAACTGGTGGAAGAGGAACAGCTGGTGTCAGTGGTGCTACTGGTGAAAGTGGAGCCACTGGTGGCAGTGGTGACACTGGTGGAAGTGGTAGTACAGGTGAAAGAGGAGAAACTGGTGGAATTGGAAGGACATCGTCTTCACATGACTCATTCGATGAAGGAAGTGCTGCAGGCAATGGTGCTACTGGTGGTAGTGGAGACACTGGTGGAAGAGGAGCAATTGGAGGGAGTGGTGCTACTGGGGGAAGTGGAAGTGCTGGTGGTAGGGGAGCAACTGGTGGAAGAGGAACAGCAGGTGGCAGTGGTGCTACTGGTGGAAGTGGAAGTGCTGGTGGTAGGGGAGCAACTGGTGGAATTACATCATCCTCACATGATTCTTCTATCTTAGAAAGTGCTGGAGGCAGTGGTGCTACTGGTGGAAGTGGAAGAACTGGTGGAAGAGGAGAAACTGGTGGAATTGGAAGGACGTCGTCTTCACATGACTCATTCGATGACGGAAGTGCTGGAGGCAATGGTGCTACTGGTGGTAGTGGAATAACTGGTGGAAGTGGAGCAACTGGTGGGAGTGGTGCTACTGGGGGAAGTGGAAGTGCTGGTGGTAGGGGAGCAACTGGTGGAAGAGGAACAGCTGGTGTCAGTGGTGCTACTGGTGAAAGTGGAGCCACTGGTGGCAGTGGTGACACTGGTGGAAGTGGTAGTACAGGTGAAAGAGGAGAAACTGGTGGAATTGGAAGGACGTCGTCTTCACATGACTCATTCGATGAAGGAAGTGCTGCAGGCAATGGTGCTACTGGTGGTAGTGGAGACACTGGTGGAAGAGGAGCAATTGGAGGGAGTGGTGCTACTGGGGGAAGTGGAAGTGCTGGTGGTAGGGGAGCAACTGGTGGAAGAGGAACAGCTGGTGTCAGTGGTGCTACTGGTGAAAGTGGAGCCACTGGTGGCAGTGGTGACACTGGTGGAAGTGGTAGTACAGGTGGAAGAGGAGAAACTGGAGGAATTGGAAGGACGTCGTCTTCACATGACTCATTTGATGAAGGAAGTGCTGGAGGCAATGGTGCTACTGGTGGAAGTGGAAGAACTGGTGGAAGTGGAGCAACTGGTGGATGTGGTGCTACTGGTGGAAGTGGAGCAACTGGTGGAAGTGGTGATACTGGTGGAAGTGGTAGTACAGGTGGAAGAGGAGAAACTGGAGGAATTGGAAGGACGTCGTCTTCACATGACTCATTTGATGAAGGAAGTGCTGGAGGCAATGGTGCTACTGGTGGTAGTGGAAGAACTGGTGGAAGTGGAACAACTGGTGGGAGTGGTGCTACTGGTGGAAGTGGAGCCACTGGTGGCAGTGGTGACACTGGTGGAAGTGGTAGTACAGGTGGAAGAGGAGAAACTGGTGGAATTGGAAGGACGTCGTCTTCACATGACTCATTCGATGAAGGAAGTGCTGGAGGCAATGGTGCTACTGGTGATAGTGGAAGAACTGGTGGAAGTGGAGCAACTGGTGGGAGTGGTGCTACTGGGGGAAGTGGAAGTGCTGGTGGTAGGGGAGCAACTGGTGGAAGAGGAACAGCTGGTGTCAGTGGTGCTACTGGTGGAAGTGGAGCCACTGGTGGCAGTGGTGACACTGGTGGAAGTGATAGTACAGGTGAAAGAGGAGAAACTGGTGGAATTGGAAGGACGTCGTCTTCACATGACTCATTCGATGAAGGAAGTGCTGGAGGCAATGGTGCTACTGGTGGTAGTGGAAGAACTGGTGGAAGTGGAGCAACTGGTGGGAGTGGTGCTACTGGGGGAAGTGGAAGTGCTGGTGGTAGGGGAGCAACTGGTGGAAGAGGAACAGCTGGTGTCAGTGGTGCTACTGGTGAAAGTGGAGCCACTGGTGGCAGTGGTGACACTGGTGGAAGTGGTAGTACAGGTGAAAGAGGAGAAACTGGTGGAATTGGAAGGACGTCGTCTTCACATGACTCATTCGATGAAGGAAGTGCTGCAGGCAATGGTGCTACTGGTGGTAGTGGAGACACTGGTGGAAGAGGAGCAATTGGAGGGAGTGGTGCTACTGGGGGAAGTGGAAGTGCTGGTGGTAGGGGAGCAACTGGTGGAAGAGGAACAGCAGGTGGCAGTGGTGCTACTGGTGAAAGTGGAAGTGCTGGTGGTAGGGGAGCAACTGGTGGAAGAGGAACAGCTGGTGTCAGTGGTGCTACTGGTGGAAGTGGAGCCACTGGTGGCAGTGGTGACACTGGTGGAAGTGGTAGTACAGGTGGAAGAGGAGAAACTGGTGGAATTGGAAGGACGTCGTCTTCACATGACTCATTCGATGAAGGAAGTGCTGGAGGCAATGGTGCTACTGGTGGTAGTGGAAGAACTGGTGGAAGTGGAGCAACTGGTGGGAGTGGTGCTACTGGGGGAAGTGGAAGTGCTGGTGGTAGGGGAGCAACTGGTGGAAGAGGAACAGCTGGTGTCAGTGGTGCTACTGGTGGAAGTGGAAGTGCTGGTGGTAGGGGAGCAACTGGTGGAATTACATCATCCTCACATGATTCTTCTATCTTAGAAAGTGCTGGAGGCAGTGGTGCTACTGGTGGAAGTGGAAGAACTGGTGGAAGAGGAGAAACTGGTGGAATTGGAAGGACGTCGTCTTCACATGACTCATTCGATGAAGGAAGTGCTGGAGGCAATGGTGCTACTGGTGGTAGTGGAAGAACTGGTGGAAGTGGAGCAACTGGTGGGAGTGGTGCTACTGGGGGAAGTGGAAGTGCTGGTGGTAGGGGAGCAACTGGTGGAAGAGGAACAGCTGGTGTCAGTGGTGCTAATGGTGGAAGTGGAGCCACTGGTGGCAGTGGTGACACTGGTGGAAGTGGTAGTACAGGTGAAAGAGGAGAAACTGGTGGAATTGGAAGGACGTCGTCTTCACATGACTCATTCGATGAAGGAAGTGCTGCAGGCAATGGTGCTACTGGTGGTAGTGGAGACACTGGTGGAAGAGGAGCAATTGGAGGAAGTGGTGCTACTGGGGGAAGTGGAAGTGCTGGTGGTAGGGGAGCAACTGGTGGAAGAGGAACAGCAGGTGGCAGTGGTGCTACTGGTGGAAGTGGAAGTGCTGGTGGTAGGGGAGCAACTGGTTTAAGAGGAACAGCTGGTGGCAGTGGTGCTACTGGTGGAAGTGGAGCCACTGGTGGCAGTGGTGACACTGGTGGAAGTGGTAGTACAGGTAGAAGAGGAGAAACTGGTGGAATTGGAAGGACGTCGTCTTCACATGACTCATTCGATGAAGGAAGTGCTGCAGGCAATGGTGCTACTGGTGGTAGTGGAGACACTGGTGGAAGAGGAGCAATTGGAGGGAGTGGTGCTACTGGGGGAAGTGGAAGTGCTGGTGGTAGGGGAGCAACTGGTGGAAGAGGAACAGCAGGTGGCAGTGGTGCTACTGGTGGAAGTGGAAGTGCTGGTGGTAGGGGAGCAACTGGTGGAATTACATCATCCTCACATGATTCTTCTATCTTAGAAAGTGCTGGAGGCAGTGGTGCTACTGGTGGAAGTGGAAGAACTGGTGGAAGTGGAGCAACTGGTGGGAGTGGTGCTACTGGGGGAAGTGGAGCTACTGGTGGAAGTGGAGCCACTGGTGGAAGTGGAGCAACTGGTGGAAGTGGAGCAACTGGTGGAAGTGGTGCTACTGGGGGAAGTGGAAGAACTGGTGGAAGTGGAGGAACTGGTAGAAGTGGTGCTACTGGGGGAAGTGGTGATACTGGTGGAAGTGGAGCAACTGGTGGAAGTGGCAGTACTGGTGGGAGAGGAGAAACTGGAGGAATTGGAAGGACGTCGTCTTCACATGACTCATTTGATGAAGGAAGTGCTGGAGGCAATGGTGCTACTGGTGGTAGTGGAAGAACTGGTGGAAGTGGAGCCACTGGTGGAAGTGAAGCAACTGGTGGAAGTGGTGCTACTGGCGGAAGTGGAGCAACTGGTGCAAGTGGTGATACTGGTGGAAGTGGTAGTACAGGTGGAAGAGGAGAAACTGGAGGAATTGGAAGGACGTCGTCTTCACATGACTCATTTGATGAAGGAAGTGCTGGAGGCAATGGTGCTACTGGTGGTAGTGGAAGAACTGGTGGAATGGGAGCGACTGGTGGTAGTGGAGCAACTGGTGGAAGTGGTGCTACTGGGGGAAGTGGAGCAACTGGTGGAATTGGTGATACTGTTGGAAGTGGAGCAACTGGTGGAAGTGGCAGTATTGGTGGGAGAGGAGAAACTGGTGGAATTGGAAGGACATCGTCTTCACATGACTCATTCGATGTAGGAAGTGCTGGAGGCAATGGTGCTATTGGTGGTAGTGGAAGAACTGGTGGAATGGGAGCGACTGGTGGAAGTGGAGCAACTGGTGGAAGTGGAGCAACTGGTGGAAGTGGTGCTACTGGGGGAAGTGGTGATACTGGTGGAAGTGGAGCAACTGGTGGAAGTGGCAGTACTGGTGGGAGAGGAGAAACTGGTGGAATTGGAAGGACATCGTCTTCACATGACTCATTCGATGTAGGAAGTGCTGGAGGCAATGGTGCTACTGGTGGTAGTGGAAGAACTGGTGGAATGGGAGCGACTGGTGGAAGTGGTGCTACTGGTGGAAGTTGAGCCACTGGTGGAAGTGGAGCAACTGGTGGAAGTGGAGCAACTGGTGGAAGTGGTGCTACTGGGGGAAGTGGAAGAACTGGTGGAAGTGGAGCAACTGGTGGAAGTGGTGCTACTGGGGGAAGTGGAGCAACTGGTGGAAGTGGTGATACTGGTGGAAGTGGAGCAACTGGTGCAAGTGGTGATACTGGTGGAAGTGGTAGTACAGGTGGAAGAGGAGAAACTGGAGGAATTGGAAGGACGTCGTCTTCACATGACTCATTTGATGAAGGAAGTGCTGGAGGCAATGGTGCTACTGGTGGTAGTGGAAGAACTGGTGGAATGGGAGCGACTGGTGGAAGTGGAGCAACTGGTGGAAGTGGAGCAACTGGTGGAAGTGGAGCAACTGGTGGAAGTGGTGCTACTGGGGGAAGTGGAAGAACTGGTGGAAGTGGATCAACTGGTGGAAGTGGTGCTATTGGTGGAAGTGGTGACACTGGTGGAAGTGGAGCAACTGGTGGAAGTGGCAGTACTGGTGGGAGAGGTGAAACTGGTGGAATTGGAAGGACATCGTCTTCACATGACTCATTCGATGAAGGAAGTGCTGGAGGCAATGGTGCTACTGGTGGTAGTGGAAGAACTGGTGGAAGTGGAGCAACTGGTGGGAGTGGAAGTGCTGGTGGTAGGGGAGCAACTGGTGCAATTACATCATCCTCACATGATTCTTCTATCTTAGAAAGTGCTGGAGGCAGTGGTGCTATTGGTGGCAATGGAAGTATTGGTGGAAGTGGCGTAACTGGTGACAATGGTGGTAAAGGCAATGTGGGCGGAATTGCAGCAGCAAGTGGAATTGGAAGAACATCATCCTCACAAGACTCAGTGGATGTAGGAAGTGCTGGAGGCAATGGTGCTACTGGTGGAAGTGGAAGTACTGGTGGAAGGGGTGCAACTGGTGGAAGTGGTGCTACTGGTTGAAGTGGAGCAACAGGTGGTACTGATGACACTGGTGGCAGTGGCAGTGCAGGTGGAAGAGGAGAAACTGGTGGAATTGGAAGGGCGTCGTCTTCACACGACTCATTAGATGTAGGAAGTGCTGGAGGCAATGGTGCTACTGGTGGTAGTGGAAGAACTGGTGGAAGTGGATCAACTGGTGGAAGTGGTGCTACTGGGGGAAGTGGAGCAACAGGTGGTAGTGGTGTCACTGGTGGAAGTGGCAGTGCAGGTGGAAGAGGAGCAACTGTTGGAAGTGGTGCGACTGGTGGAATTGGAGCAACTGGTGGTAGTGGTTCCATTGGTGGAAGTGGTGCTACTGGCGGAAGGGGCGCAACTGGTGGAAGTGGAACAGTTGGTGGAAGTGGAGCGACTGGTGGAAGTGGAGCAACTGGTGGAATTGGAAGAACATCGTCCTCACAAGACTCAGTGGATGTAGGAAGTGCTGGAGGCAATGGTGCTACTGGTGGTAGTGGAAGAACTGGTGGAAGTGGATCAACTGGTGGAAGTGGTGCTACTGGGGGAAGTGGAGCAACAGGTGATAGTGGTAACACTGGTGGAAGTGGCAGTGCTGTTGGAAGAGGAGAAACTGGTGGAATTGGAAGGGCATCGTCTTCACACGACTCATTAGATGTAGGAAGAGTTGGAGGCAATGTTGCTACTGGTGGTAGTGTAAGAACTCTTGGAAGTGGATTAACTGGTGGAAGTGGTGCTACTGGTGGAAGTGGAGCAACTGGTGGTAGTGGTTCCATTAGTGGAAGTGGTGCTACTGGCGGAAGGGGAGCAACTGGTGGAAGTGGAACGGCTGGTGGAAGTGGAGCGACTGGTGGAAGTGGAGCAACTGGTGGAATTGGAAGAACATCGTCCTCACAAGACTCAGTGGATGTAGGAAGTGCTGGAGGCAATGGTGCTACTGGTGGTAGTGGAAGAACTGGTGGAAGTGGATCAACTGGTGGAAGTGGTGCTACTGGGGGAAGTGGAGCAACAGGTGTTAGTGGTAACACTGGTGGAAGTGGCAGTGCTGGTGGAAGAGGAGAAACTGGTGGAATTGGAAGGGCGTCGTCTTCACACGATTCATTAGATGTAGGAAGTGCTGGAGGTAATGGTGCTACTGGTGGAAGTGGAGCAACTGGTGGAAGTGGTGCTACTGGGGGAAGTGGATCAACTGGTGGAAGTGGTTCTACTGGTGGAAGGGGAGCAACTGGTGGAAGTGGAACAGCTGGTGGCAATGGTGCTACTGGTGGAAGTGGAGCAACTGGTGGTAGTGGTTCCATTAGTGGAAGTGGTGCTACTGGCGGAAGGGGAGCAACTGGTGGAAGTGGAACGGCTGGTGGAAGTGGAGCGACTGGCAGAAGAGGAGCAACAGGTGGAAGTGGTGCTACTGGTGGAAGGGGAGCAACTGGTGGAAGAGGAACAACTGGTGGAAGTGGTGCTACTGGTGGAAGGGGAGCAACTGGTGGAAGTGGAACAGCTGGTGGCAATGGTGCTACTGGTGGAAGTGTAAGAACTGGTGGAAGTGGATCAACTGGTGGAAGTGGTGCTACTGGTGGAAGGGGAGCAACTGGTGGAAGTGGTGCTACTGGGGGAAGTGGATCAACTGGTGGAAGTGGTTCTACTGGTGGAAGGGGAGCAACTGGTGGAAGTGGAACAGCTGGTGGCAATGGTGCTACTGGTGGAAGTGGAGCAACTGGTGGTAGTGGTTCCATTAGTGGAAGTGGTGCTACTGGCGGAAGGGGAGCAACTGGTGGAAGTGGAACGGCTGGTGGAAGTGGAGCGACTGGTGGAAGTGGAGCAACTGGTGGAATTGGAATAACATCGTCCTCACAAGACTCAGTGGATGTAGGAAGTGCTGGAGGCAATGGTGCTACTGGTGGTAGTGTAAGAACTGGTGGAAGTGGATCAACTGGTGGAAGTGGTGCTACTGGTGGAAGGGGAGCAACTGGTGGAAGTGGAACAGCTGGTGGCAATGGTGCTACTGGTGGAAGTGGAGCAACTGATGGTAGTGGTTCCATTAGTGGAAGTGGTGCTACTGGCGGAAGGGGAGCAACTGGTGGAAGTGGATCAACTGGTGGAAGTGGTTCTACTGGTGGAAGGGGAGCAACTGGTGGAAGTGGAACAGCTGGTGGCAATGGTGCTACTGGTGGAAGTGGAAGTGCTGGTGGTAGGGGAGCAACTGGTGGAATTACATCATCCTCACATGATTCTTCTATCTTGGAAAGTGCTGGAGGCAATGGTGCTACTGGCGGCAGTGGAAGAGCTGGTGGAAGTTCAGCAACTGGTGGAATTGGTTCAATTGGTGGTAAGGGCAGTTCTGGTGGAAGAGTAGAAACTGGTGGAAGTGGTGCTACTGGTGGAAGGGGATCAACTGGTGGAAGTGGTGCTGCTGTTGGAAGTGGATCCACTGGTAGAAGAGGAGCAACAGGTGGAAGTGGTGCTACTGGTGGAAGGGGAGCAACTGGTGGAAGTGGAACAGCTGGTGGAAGCGGTGCTACTGGTGGAAGTGAAGCAACTGGTGGAATTGGAAGAACATCGTCCTCACAAGACTCATTTGATGTAGGTAGTGCAGGTGGTAATTGGGCTATTGCTGGCACTGGTGGAAGAAGATCAACTGGTGGAAGTGGAAGTGTTGGTGGAAGTGGATCAACTGGCAGAAGAGGAGCAACAGGTGGAAGTGGTGCTACTGGTGGAAGGGGAGCAACTGGTGGAAGAGGAACAACTGGTTGTATAAGAGAAACGTCTTCCTCTTTCGATTTTTCTAATTCAGGAAGTGCTGCAGGTAATGTCACTGGGGGGAGAGGTACTACTGGTGCCTCAGGGACTAGTGGTGGGAGAGGCAGTGACGGTGGAGGAGGAGCAACTGCAGGCATTGGATGTTCTGCTGGGAGAGTTGCAACGGTTGGTAATGGGGCTTCTGGTGTGGGTATTGTTTCTGAAATGAGGTTCACTGGTGGAGGTGTAACTACAGGTGGTGTGACTGGTGTTGGTAATGGAAGTGGGGCTACATTTGGAACTGGAGCTGGTATAGGAACTGGTACAGGAGCCGTAAGTGATAATGGTGGTGATATTTCTGGCGGTGGGATTGTTGCTGGTGGTGGTAAGGCTGGAGTGGTGATGGCCGGTAGAGTAGCTGGTTCTGCAATAAAATTTAAATATATTATTTTAACATAATGTCCCTCAGCATGCAATTGTTTTGTATGTGACAGTGTTGTTAATGTGTGTTAAGGTGTTATTGTGGCTGGAGTGGGTCATTGGTAAGGAATATCAGGATTTTAATTTATCAAGTTTTGCAAAGTGTTAAGATGTGGCCAAGTTCAAGTAATAAATTATATATTGAACGGGGCCCATTATTGTGGTGTCCAGTTTGTTTTGTTGTAGGTTTCTTCAATGTGTGTTGCAAGTGTAACCATTGCTTACCTTGTTTTAAATTTTCATTGGTAGCATTAATCTTTTGACCAATATTGATTGGTATATTTATATTCACAAATGCATTCTTTACTTCTCTAATATTTTCATCTGAATTCGTCATTTTATAAGGGAGGAAGGTTATTTAATTATTAAAATTGATGAAAAGGGAAATGAAATTTAAATAATATAAAAATTAATAAATATCCTTTATATGGTTCACGGATCGAACGTACAACTCATTTTCTTGCAGTATTTTTGTGATTGCCATTAATTGTGGACAAACATATGTCCAGAATACTTCTAATGGTAATCAAAAATATAATGCCATTGAAATTAATCAAACATTTTAAACGTCAACCATAATTTATAAGGGCCTAATAATTTTTGTAGAAACACTATTCTTTACCTTTTTCAACTGGTGGTGGCGAAGAATCATCTTCCTCTGAGGAATCGCAATTCGAAGAATCATCAACTTCATCAGAGACTTCTTCAGACGATTGATCAAGCAAATCGCTTGCAGACATATAATTGCAGTTTGATCCTGAAACACATTTGCCTTGAGATTTGCTATAACAAGCTCCTTCTGGGCATTTGTAACGTGTCTGAATGAAAGCGCCATCTACTTTATTGCTGCATGTGTAATATAATGAACAATCTAGAGGGGAACGGAATGTTCCAGGTTTGGAACAGGGTGGGAATTTATCCTCACAACCCGATGGATTATAAGTGCTTTTGTCAGAGATCTATTTAGGTATAACATATGAAAAAAAAAGAAACGAAGTTTTCTATTGTATGTCAAAACTATCAAAATGTATCTTTTGACACTTACCTGCGTCGGTATGCATTTGCTGTGATAAGAGCACCTCCTTGTCATCGGAGAGAATTGTGAAGAACCAGGGCAACAGAATACTTGTTTTCGAAAATCGTGGCCGTCATAGTCACAATAGTAAAACAATGAACAGTTAGATGGAACAGGAAAGCGTCCTTAAGAGAAAATAATTAATTTTTAGAGACCTTCTACATAAGGTATTGATAAACTTATCATTTGAAATTATCAAAATAAAATCGATAGAATTTTTGATTGTTTGTCAAATGTCAATTTTTTGGTTAGCTGACATTTAATGTTTTCAAATGTCAAACTCCAAGAAACTGTTTTTTTCTGTCAAATACAAACCGAAATCAAAATAAACTTACCTGGTTCTGTGCAAGCAGGTACAATATCTGCTGGAGGGAATGTAATAAATCTTTGCTTGATACATTTCTTGCGTCTGTCATCGAAGATCTAAGAATAAATGGGGAAAATATAATGATGCCTCTTTGCATTTTAGAAGAATATACTCACATGTAAGCTTGGGCATTTTCCAAAGATCACAGCATCTTTCTTGCAAACATAGTAATACTCCTTCTGCTCTGGGTGAGATTTTGGTCCTATATAATTGTTCGCACAACGTTTGTTCTATGCACAAGAAAAAATCCCAATTGATAAATGTTTTTCGTCATAATCAATAAAGTGATTGCACTATGAAATAATAGGATGGAACTTTTCAACTTACATATTCACAAATAATTGGTCTACCACCTCCGGGGAAACTACGAAAAGCGCCACTACGTGCATCGTAAAACATTCCAGGTGGGGCAAAATGTTGCTGCAATACAATAATCAAATAATATCCATTATACTTTTCTGTTACTGATTTTAATATTAAAGAAAAACCACGTTTTTTAACAATATTATTTCGTTTCAAAAGTCAAGGTGACAGATTAGTTTCACAAAAAAAAAAGAAGAACAACAAAGTGTAATCGAACCCCAAAGTTTTTTTTATAAAAATATTTACTTTGAGATAAAATTAATGCTTTGTACTAACTGTTAACACCAATGGAATTTAATTTCATATTGTGTTTCTTTCCTTTGCACTCTTAATAACATAACATTTTATGTCTTATCAAAACGTGCGTTTTTAAAATGTTCCAACCATTATATTAACGTTTTAATTTTCTTTGGAATGTTGAGATAATAATAGAAGTATAAATTTATTATTCAATAGTAAATCAGTTCAAAAAACATGAATTTTTGTAGTTTTAAGTGATTTCTGTCAAAATGGTTGAAGCGCTGTTAGAAACTCAACTATTAGAAATATACCGATGACACTAAGAACGTCAACTTATCACATTTTAAATAGGTGAATGTAGGCAGAACATAAGAATTAAGGAGAAATGGGTGCGTTCGTTACGAAGAGGCAAATGTGAACGCCACTGTACCAAACTTGTGTCAACTGTTATCCGTGATGAAAAGATCTGATAATAAAATTTGTTGGCTTTACAGGGTACTAGAATTCACAACAAGATAATTTTATTCACGGATATTGAAAGTTTGCACTGAATGATGTTTAACCTTTGTAATCTACATTTTTCACCACACATTACACCAACCAAAAGCTGTCACAAATGCCTGGGGATAGGTGACAGCATAAAAATTAAACGCGTAAGGGCGCGGCAAAATATTAAATCCAGGGATGTTATTAACTAAATGTTCACATATTTTAATTTTAAATGAAACTTACATCTAAAATTGGTGATTGCGAAACATATCTCGCATCGGTGCCATAGTTTGTAAGAAAACATTCCAAGCTCACAAAAAGTGTGAGGAGGGAAATTCTAAAATCTCTCATGTTATCCCTTTATTTTTGTTTTAACCTCTTATGGGGTTTTAAATGTTTTTTTTTTTGTTTCTTGAATTTATAACAAAATCAATTATTTCAGTAAATCACTATAGACATTCTAAAATCACAAATAATATCGTTTTCTTTTCAAAGTTTATTTAGGAGCCCGTTTCCTAATCTCACGAAATGCGAATAATTTTAATGTTTTCACGAACTTTTTCGACTTAGGACCGAAAAGCAGAAGAAGCAATGAACTGCCTTCTGCAACTTCTCGTTCGATTATAATGCTTTTCGAAATTGTGTCTGGGGTTTAATTACGAAAATCTATTTGACATTGGGTCTTGAGATCGTGCTTTGTTCTGAATTTTTGTGATTTACTTTTTTTGTCATGCAAAAAAACATAATTAAGCACCCAAACAAAAGATTGGTGAAAATCGAAAAGTTAAAATGGAGAAATGCAGACAAGAAAAGAAGGCTATCAGAATAATTGTTTTTACTTCTTCTTTTTTTGGTTCACACACGTTTGTGAAAATGTTTCGTAAAAAAAAGAAGAAAATTGTAGGCATATGTTAAAACTACGCAGATTTTTGCAAATTATTGTTTATCAAAACGTTTGTTGCTAAGTAAATTCACACCTGTTCGGGGAGCGTTTTGAGATACCTATACGTATATTTTGATACTCTATCAATTAAAAGTTTTGTTTTCTTTTTGGTTTTTAAGAGTGCATCTGACATTGATAATGAAAATATGACAGAATCTTAAAGTTGACCTAGACCGTGCGTGACTATATTTAAAATTTGGTAGACTGCATGTGTTCTAATACTCTTATTGAAAAGAAAATGTTTTAGTAATATGTAATCGTGTATAGAAATTGTTTGGGTATTTGATTTTAATCGGAAAAACTTATTTAGGTTTTAGAATGTTGTTAAAATCGTACTAGCCAAAAACTACAAATGACATTATGGGGATATTACTGTCTGGAATTTTTGCATTTAGAAACTGGCGCGTGTTCTGAAAACATGGTATCTTAGAAATATGCAATAATACACGATGAATCAAATGTTGTTTGACATCAAGATTATTGATTTTAGCGGAATACAGTAGATGTGGTGCCGTTGTTTTAGTTATTGAAAATATTAAACATAGCAGCTTTGATCATTATCAACATTGTCTTCACATAAGTTATTGTTAGTTGGAGTTGGCAGTAGTTTGCTGATTCTCCTAGAAGAGTTTAAACCATGAATTTATAGTAGAATTATTGCCTCTGGCTTAGAATTTCTTTCACCATTGATCTACTAGAAATTGAAATCGTTAATGTCATCCATTCGTCAACGCTACTAGCGCTTTTGGAGACTCAGCGGAAATAAGGAGAAACGTTTGGAACTTGATTTTTGTATATTGCATGTTTTGTTAAACTTTATAACAACAGATTACCTTGGTTTCTTTGGCATATGTTATGGCCTAGATAAAAAATCGTCTAAAAATGAATTATTATTATTTTTTATACTGAAACTTTAAGGGGGGGGGGGGGGGAAGATACAAATGTCGCATCAATTTTAAGGTTAGTTGTCAATTGGATTATGAATCGAATAGCAGTTCATATCAGGTATGTCAATGCCTTGCTTCTATTGTTTTTTAAAGGGACATTTTTTGTATTAAAAGCAAAGTTTGTTCGTAGAGGATAGTTAATGGTTATTTAGTTTTGAAGAAAAGCCGAGTAGGAATATAAATAAAGTCGGAAAACCCTGAAGGCACAATAAACACATTTATGGAAATAGTACATGATATGACGTAGGAGTAGTTAAGGCAATATGCAGTGGCTATGGAATGCACTCGGACTTAATACGTCTGCAGACGTAAATGAGTAAGTTATTACAAATAAACAAAGAATAGGTGTACGTAAAGATGGCAGTCACAAACAGACCTTCATTTGCGATTTAATTAGCTCTGGATAAGGAAAGATATGACATGAAATATTAGTCTGCCAAATCTAGAGTAAATTTGTTGCGTTCATAAAGGAAACCAGGGTCATAAATTGTCCCGAGAAATTTGGAATACTAACCAATTATATATTTTATGGTTTCAAAAGAATAGGGCTCGAATTTGACATCTGTCAAACTAAGTTGTCTGTTGAAACTCTGACATTATTGAAAATGGATCGCTGAACTATCGCACAACGCATACAAATTGTTAAAACCTACTACAACAATGGTGATTCTGCCACAGCCACATATCGTGCCTTAAGAGGAGATTTTGGTTTACATAATCCTCCAACTACGCAAGCAATTCGCAAAGTTGTGAAGAAATTTGGAGAGACTGGATTGGTGCATCATAGTTTCCCTCGTACCACTGAAAACATTGAAGGTGTCATGCCTTGTCGTTGTCAGGAATTTGCACATTATGGCGTATTTTGCATATGAATCTACACCTACGTCCGTATAAAGTCCAGCTCATACAACAACTGAACATTCACAACGTCGTAGATATGTCAAATCGGTGCTTGAACAACAGGCAGTGGATGACGATTTTTCGAACAAAATTTTCTTCAGCGAAGAAGCAAATTAATCACCCGATGGGTGTGTTCAAAAAAAAAATTGGGAATTTCCTCATGTAATTAAAGAAATTGTGACATTACAGCCACAAAAAAGTGACAAATGGTGTAGTATTTAACACATAATGTCAATGTACAAATCTTATAATAAAAAAGAAATATAAAGAAAAAAAAATAAAATATTTTATACGTGTTTTATTTTCGTTGACTTTTGAAATTGCAAAATGGATAATCCTGTATAACAGTGACTTAGGTTAGGTTAGGTTATAGTGGCTGTCCAAGATGGAAACGAACACACTTAGGCCAGTTTAATGGCTAATTGTGATACCACATGAATCTTGAGGCTTTCTCCTAAGCTCAATGGAACCAGTTAGAGTCCCTTACGAAACGTGAGAGGCTGATTATACCGATATGATTTAGATCGTTTAGATCGTTAAAGAAGAATTCTCCTAGGTAATTCTTGCGTTTTCGAGCTAGAGCAGGGCATGTGCAGAGAAGATGAAGAACCGTTTCTTCCTCTTCCTCGTACATACAGCTTCTGCAAAAGTCATTTGAGAATACGCCTAGTCTCGTGGCGTGCTTTCCTATTAGACAGTGTCCGGTTATGACACCTATTATCGAGCTTATATGCGATCTGCTTAGAGAGAGCAAGCACCTTGAACGTTTTAAATCCAGTGTTGGCCAGATGTTTTTTGTGGCTTGACACGTGGTGATGTTGGTCCACCTGGTGCCTGCCCTCCTCGCAGCGTCTTGCATTAGTAGCAGTTTACAAGTAGCGATTGGTATGCCAGTACTTGCCAAACGTGGTAGGATGGGCTGTACTGTACCGTTCCTGGCGAGTTCATCTGCCTTACAGTTACCTGGAATGTCTCTATGGCCCGGCACCCAGCAAAGGTGAATATTAAACTGTTGCGCCATCTCCATTAGAGATGATCGACAGTTATGGACTGTTATAGAGTTTGTAGAGACAGAGTCCAGAGATTTGATAGCGTCCTGGCTGTCGGAGAAAATACGGATATCAGATGTTAATATCACGTTTTCTTTGAGCCAAGACAAGACTTCCTTAATAGCCCAAAGTTCCGCCTGGAACACAATGATTGGGAAGGCGGAATGAGAGACTTAATTTCAGTCGTTCAGAGTACACACCACCACCAACCCCTTCTTTGGTTTTTGAGCCATCTGTGTAAAAGTGGATTGACTCATCCTCCAAGAATGTCCTATCCTCCCAAAAAGATCTGGTAGGTATAGAAATCTGGAAGTTTCTGTCGAATTGTAGTTGGGGGATGGTGCAGTCTGTGTGCTTTGGAATTGATTCTAAGTACCTTAGAATTACGGAGTGGCCAATGTTGTTGTTAGTCCACTGCGAATAGCATTGCTTGCAGCTATTTGTTTACTAAATATGTCAAGAGGTGTAAGGTAGAGCAAGGTGTCCAATGCCGCAGACGGGGTCGTGCGAAGCGATCCGCTTATACATAGGCAGGCTGAACGTTGGACTTTATTTAACTTATCACTGTTTATACCTTTCTTTAAAGCAGTCCACCATACAGTGACTTAACTATTGTTGCATTTAACTGACAATCATGTCACCTGTCAATACGTTATTTAATGAAAACTTGTCAGATAAGTGCAACATAATTGTGGAATTGTCATACTTCTTATCAATGTTTATGAAGTAGGGCCCATATCTTTGATTTTCATTTCGGAAAGTTTATTAAAGTCATTGGGGAATATACTTCCGTAGGATGATATTCGAAAATTGGTCATAGCAGGACATTGTCAGAGGAAGTGATTTATACTTAAAATGTTATGTTGATCTCCGTGATTCATCTCCTATATTCCGGTGTTCGATCCCTGCCTATTCCATCTAAAATTTTTCCACGGATACTGCTTCTTGCGAGGAATTAACAAAATTTCCAAGAGTAATTCTTGTCATGTAAAGTGCTTCCTCAAATAGGTCCCTCCATCTCTAACAGCAGTACTCTCACACAGGAATGGTTGAGAGTTGTAAGTAACTAGGCCCTAGTACTCAACGGACTGTTGGGCCACCTAATTTATTTTATATTTTTAACTGACCAAATATATACAAGACGTCAATAATCACCAAAAATACTCTGTTTAAAAAGATGGGAATTTCAGACTGACATTTCGGTTTGCCTACAAGCTACTGGGGACTAAATGTGAGAAAGTGTGCGTGGAAAACCAAACACATTCTCACATTTAGTCTTCAAGCCCATCAAACGCTGATCTAAATACTTCATTATGAATGTTTTATGGCCTGCTGACATGGTCTTAAATTGGATGATTTGTATAGCTTTTCAATTCCAATCCAAATAAATGTTGTAAATGCATATTAAATAAAATAAAATTGACCAAATACATATTTAATGATTTATTAGTGCTGTATTTTGTTTGCTTAAATTATTTGCGAACGCAATAAGCGCTGCAACTGGTGAAGTATAATTGGAAATGGACAAAAGTGTAACTCAGTACTTTTGTAAAACAACATAAAAGACAATTTTTTCAGCTACAGTTTGCTTAGAGCATTTTGTTGGCGACGTTAGAAGTTCAGGTGGAAACAACAGGCGGGTGTCTCCGTATTTTTTTTTTACAGACAATGCTACGAGAAGCATACTTGTGAAGTTCCATTGCCAACTTCATCTAGTTCAGATTCGTCAACTAAATTTTTTTCATCATTTAAGCAATTCGATAATTGCAAGACCAAATCTAGAATTTTGTTTGTAGTTAGATTTTGTTATACAAATTTGAGGGATCCATGTCTTAAAAATAAGTTGCTTTGTGTAAAGCATTTTTAAGGAATACTGGAAATTTCAGGGTAGATTATTGTAATATTCATGGGCTTAGAGCGAATTTTCTTTCTGTGTACTCCCTTACTGCTTTAAACAGACAAGCTGTATTGATACTAAGTGAAACCCAAGTGGGTGAGGATTCCGATCCCACTGAATTCTTTATTCAAGAGTATAACTTGGTGCCATTATTCTTTTCCCACCATGGTCTCCCCATATACATTAGGAATGATGTTGCTTATCAGTTTTTGCCACAATAAGGTCTCTGGACCAATTCTTTTTTCAATTTTATGTGGTTTAAATTTTCCGTGAACAAGCAAATCATTCACTATTGCTTCCTTTATCGAAGCCCAAATCTAGACAGAGTATCAACTTCTCGTGAATTTGATGCTTTGTCTGATTCCATCCAAAGAATTGTTTGGTCCTATCCCCGCACTGAAATCGTTGTTACGGGCGATTTCAATGTACACAATTGTTCATGGCTTCAACATTCGGGCCAGTCAACACCAGAAGGAGTGTGTGCTGAGATCTTCGCTGAGTTAAACCACCTAACTCAGCTGGTCAACGAGACCACTCGAATATCGAACGTGGTAGGTCGAGCAGAAAACACTCTTTACTTGTTTCTTACCTCTGACCCTAGTAAGTACACTATTAGTGTTCTATCTCCTCTAGGCACACCTGACATTTGTGTCATATCAGCAAATTTCTAGTGCAAGAACTCTCCAGTTAAAGAAAGAGCTCCTAAGATAACCCTTTGGCAATACGAGAAAGCCAACTGGGACGGTCTCAATAATTACTTCAGGATCTTTAACTGGTCACTATGCTTTCTCGATAGTGACGTTGACGCCAGCGCTGATATGATCACAAGTTTGATTCTCCTGGGAATGATAACTTTTTTTCCCGAATAGGGTTAAAAGCATCAGACCTAAGGAAAACGCATGGTTTGATCCGAGCTGTAAAGAGGTTATTAGGGTCAAGAAGGTAAGTTTCCGTTGTTTTAAAGCCAATCCAACTGAGGAAAACCGGAATAAGTTCAAGCAAGCTAAGTCCAAGTTTTTACATGACCAAAAATTACGACAAAAAATACTGCAATGTTCCAAATGCAGTAAACATTTTTGGTCATTTGTAAAATACATGTATGCTTCCATCAATCATTTTTTAATTTTATTTTTATTAAACAAAGGAATTGCAAACTTAAATCATCAAAAACAAACTATAAATATACTTGGATTAATTAAATAGATAGATATTTTAATTACTTGCAAGAAAAATATTTGGGCCGTTCATTTACGAAAATTTATTAGAATTTAATAAATTGTGCTCGTACCATTAACTTGATGGTTCTTCGAACGCATCTTTGATATAATAATCCGAGGTTAATTATTTAGCATTTCGTAGTGATAACTGTAAATTAGTAAATTAATTATAATAAACTGATGTTGAACATGCTTTTTTCAAGACGAAAATGTACATTGGTTCGCTATCAACAAAATTACTGCAAAATTAAAGCTTAATGGCTGAAACACAAACACGCTTCAGCTTCGTCTTCATCTGCGTTACTTTGGACCTGCTTCGAGGTTGCTTTAAATGACACTTCCAATATGACATTTCTAAAATGGTACTTCTGTCATTAGCAGCTGTTATTTTTTTCTCGAAATAAAAAAATATGAGTTTTGTAATCGAAAAACAAAATTACTGCAAAATTAAAGCTTAATGGCTGAAACACAAACACGCTTCAGCTTCGTCTTCATCTGCGTTACTTTGGACCTGCTTCGAGGTTGCTTTAAATGACACTTCCAATATGACATTTCTAAAATGGTACTTCTGTCATTAGCAGCTGTTATTTTTTCTCGAAATAAAAAATATGAGTTTTGTAATCGAAAAAATTAAATTTATCGCGGAAGTACAGCTTACGTAGCCTATAAAACCAATGGGAAACCCTCCAAAAGCAAATGTATTTTGTTTGTCGACTTTTTTTTACAGCTATTGAGCTGTCAGACAAAGCAAATGTTCAGCAAATTTGAACTAGAGCTTCTGTTTGGATTTACATTACGTAACATTACGTTATTTCCTTACGATTGTCAAATGAAATGTGAGGTCGAAGCTTCAGTGTGATAGCATGCATTGAATTCCTATAGCTGAACTCGTTAACGTCAGGCAAAGCCCAAGCTGAAGCGTGTTTGTGTTTCAGCCATAAAACTGACGTTTTCATCGAAAAAAAGTAAAAAGAAAAATCTAAAAAAAAACTTATTAACCTCTCCATTTTCTTTTTGCTTTGCAAAGTCCGCTAGCCCAACGCATCGTTTTTTCACATCTATTCATGGACTAATTGTCAAAATTACAAATACAACAATGTAAACAAACGGGTTTAGGAGAGTGAAACGTACGAAAGATTCCCATCTTGGTAAATGGCGTATTTTAAAATATTTTGAAGAATTTAATACTCATTGCATTGACCTTGGAATACGAGTTAAACATAATATTGATTGTCTTTAACGCATATAACATAAGTAACATAAAAGCATTCAATTTTTTTATTTCAATGAATGACTACAAAACTCATTTGTAAGCAATGTATGTTTATTCATTCATTTATATTTTTTTAATTGGTGTCTTATTACTTTACGGTTATAACTGTCGCCTTCATTGCATAAGATATTTGCATTGTTTTGACATATTTAAAATCATTCGTTTGAGCCACCCGTCAAGCGCACGAATATCTACAAGTGAAAAATTATGAACCATATTTAACCAAATAAATTCTGGACTCATATTTCATTTTCCGATTTTTGTTTGTTAATTTTATTTTATGGCTTATGTAACGACATTTGTATAAAGGTAAATGCTTTGCACAGTTTTCTTGTTTGTAATCCGATATTTTTCCCATGACATTGTTCATTTAAATTTCTGCCAGCAATGCCAAAATTATACTATGTCATTTGTTTTTACTGGTGAAACAATTCATATCAAAGAAAGAAAAGTAACGATGTTTCCAATTGGACATCCTAAAGCTTAATTGTTGTAACATTGGATTGTCAAAAAAATTTAACAGTAATGAAAAGTCCCTCTTTCACGAGATGATCTAGAGAAATCATTATAAACGAGTTCAAAATATTTAAGTCCCATCTAACTAACTTTTTTTTTTTATTAATAACCTCAAACTCATCTCAATGGAATGGTATAAGTTGGAAAACGTTTATCTCTGGGACGTGTCAAAATGATCATTCTGAAGGTTGTGTTAACACTTTTGTTAAGCAACCAAAAAATAAGAAAATATGCTGGGAATGTAACTATGCCAGCTTTAAAAATAAGTGAATCACATAATAGATCGTGATTATCACAAAAACATTATTTAAAAAAAAATAACAATTAATTGTGCGTTGCAAAAAAAATCAAATTCTTTTAAATTTGAATGTTGCCGCCACCTTAAAAGAGTATCGAAAATGTGAAAAATATCCAATTTTGATTGTTCTGTAAAGTATCTTGATCATATTGGACTCACGTCAGTTGTTACATTTTGACGTCCCATATAGGTATTATAGCTTTCAGTATTTTTGTATTTTGTTTGTAATAATTTGAAAATTTCAGCGAGATGAAATGTTGATACGTCAGAATGAATTTGTTTTAATTAGGTTAGTGTCCTTAGAGTTATGAAAAGTGTCAAAGAAGAAAAATTGACAGCACATTAAGGTTTCGGACAATCAGAAGGAATATGTAGCGGCAATCGGTATTCCAAAATTTAATCTCATGTTTATCAACAGTAATAACTCAGTTTCATACTCTGAAATGCGTTTTTTCATTGTTTTTTTTTAAGTTGTGGATTATTACAAATCATTACTTTTTGACATTTCAGCAATGAATTGAGGAACGATGATGGAGTCATACTGTTAAAAATTCTAAAGCTTTCCAAACACGACAGAGCCAAAGCTCCAAATAGACCCTAGCCGATCTAGAGTCGACTGTTTATGGCAAAACCGAGGTGGTAAGCTTTGGCTCTGCCGATCTATCCATTTTTTATTTGTCTATTGTACTATTTTCGACGATGGTTTTTTGCTTACAAGTTTCGTAATATTAACCTCTTTTTGGTTATGGTTATCCATTTTGCGGTTTCAAAAGTAAACGAAAAAAAAAACACATATACATACATATGTATGTACATTTTTTTTCATGATATTTCATTTTTATTATAAAATTTGAACGTTTACATTTTGTTTGAAATGAAATATTTCTTTAAATGACCATCAGGCGAACTGTTGCAAGCATCGATTCTTTTGATTTAATTTTCGACCACTTTGTGACACATATTGGGCAGTATATCATCGATAACTTGACGAATGTTGGTTTTAAAGAGCTCAAAAGTTAAAGGTTTATTTGCATAAACACGGTCTATCACGTACCCCCACAAAAGAAAGTCCAGCCGTTGTCAAATCGCGTGATCTTGATAGCCAGTTGATACCGCCACGAAGAAACTACGGGCCAGGAAATGTCTCTTGCAAAAAGCCATTCGCTCGAGTTGTGCGGCATAAGGGCACCGTAGTGTTGAAACCACATATTCTCCAAGCCTTAATCTTCAATAGCAAGCAAACAAAAGTTGGTTATCATATGACCATAACGCTCCGAATTCAAGGTGACAGTCGTTCTATCATCGTTTTCAAAGAAGTAAGTTCCAATCACACCTCCGCATTAAAAAGCGTACCAAAAAATGACATTTTATGAATGTAATGACCTCTCTTCAATTACTTAAGGATTCGCAGACATCAAATACGATAATATTGTTTTTGAGCATACCCACCGAGTGAGAAATGTGCTTCGTCGTTGAAGAAAATTTGGTTCGAAAAACCGCCGTCCACCGCCTGTTGTTCGACGTGTCTACATTGTGAATGGTCAGCTGGCTTCAGTTGTTGCGTGAACTGGAATGCAAAATACGCCATAATGTGCCATAACCCTGAGGCTTCACAAGAGTAAAATCCAATCCAGCTTCTCTTCCGCGATCCATTTGTTTTTTTTTAAAGGGCATATTATGTCTTGCCATGAGCATTTTCAATTTCACATTTGACATTAGAAACGGCTAATCTGTTGTTCACACTTTGTTGATTTACATTTAGTGTCGGTAGTTATTGTTTTCTTTTAACAAAATTAAATTTCAAGCAAATTATATAAAAAATGCCTTTGAGTAAACAAAAATTAGTCCTTTAAAAAAATGAATGTTGAATAAGAAGCTGGAAGAACTACAAAAGCTAACTATTCAAGAGGATAAAAGAAAACAGAGGTTTTGGGTGAATCCATTTAGGCACTCGACGACATTTTAAACGAAATTAAATTTTCATTTCAAAAAGACTGTGGAAAATGGACTCTCACCAATACATACAACACAAACGTCAAATTTAATGACAGGATTTTGATCCGCTCGAAAAATCCAAACTGCGATGACCGGATCATGGACTGGGTGTTGGATTGTTGGTCTTAATTGGATTATCTGATGACAGGCCGATAGTTCTGTCATCGGAAATGTTCAATGGAGACCCCAAGTAAGACAGTCCAAATTCCTGACAACGACGAGGAATCGACACATTCGGGTCTTCGCCAACAGTTTCACTTATATATTTTCAGTGGTACGAGGTAAACGATGATGCATAAGCCTTACAATATCTGTAATCTCCTCTTAAAGCACGATAAGTGACTGAGCCAGAACCAACATTTTTGTTGTAGGTTTTAACAATTTTTATGCATTGTCCAATAGTTAAGCGATCTATTTTTGTTAATGTCAGACTGTTAACTGAAAAAAATTGATTTAATTACTTGTAGTTGACAGATGTCGAATCTCCGCAAAATGGATGACCGTGTTAATTTGGACCAGATCGAAATGAAATGAACTTCTCAACTCAATTTTAAATATGAAATGCACCCCATTCCAATCCCTGCCAACCGGGTTAGATTTTTTCTATCAAAATTAATTTGTTGTTGAAACTAATGCTAGCCTTAGAAGATAAAGAGGAAACCACTGTCAAATAAAGGCAAGGTGCTAATATAAGAAAAAAGGCTTCGTGTAATAACAAGCATTACATGGAATAGTAACCAAGAGTTGCGTGTTATGGCTGAAGCACAAACACGCTTGAGCTTCGGCTTCACCTGACGTTTACGAGTTCAGCTAAAGGAATTCAATGCATGCTATCACAATGAAGCTCGACCTCACGTTTCATTTGACAATCGACAGCTCTAGTTCAAATTTGCTAAACAGTTGTCTGACAGCTCGACAGCTGTAAAAAAGTCAACGAACAACATACATTTGCTTTTTGAGTTACGTCGTCAATTTTTCTCGATTTTAAAATTTTTATTTTGATAAAAAATAACAGCTGCTAATGACAGAAGTGCCATTTTAGAAATGTCATATGGGAAGTGTCATTCAAAGCAACCTTGAAGCAGTCCCAACGTAACGCAGAAAAAGTTGAAGTTTGTTCGTGTTTCAGCCATTACGAGTTCAGCCATAGGAATTCAATGCATGCTATCACAATGAAGCTTCTACCTCACGTTTCGTCTGACAATCGTAAGGAAAAGAACGTAATGTTACGTAATGTGACTCCAAACGGAAGCTCTAGTTCAAATTTGCTGAACATTTGCTTTGTCCAACAGCTCAACAGCTTTAAAAAAGTTAACAAACAAAATACATTTGCTTTTGAAGGAATTCCCATTGGTTATTAGAAAAAGTTAAAAGGTAAGTTATTGAAATAAATGTACATAGAATAAGTATACAATTTTTTCTTGGAAATGTTTTATTTTACGAGTTTTACGAGTTTCGAAGAACTCTTCATAGATTGAGCTCCCGGACCCACCGATGTCTCTCAGTCTGCACTTTTCTTAGCTCCATGAGCTGAACATACCCACGATAGGCTGTGTAAGCTACTTCCCCGAAAAATGTATACTTTAGATTTCAAAAGTTATATTTTTTACTGCACGAAAAATCAAAACAAACTGTTGAGAAAAAAATAACAGGTGCTAATGACAGAAGTGTCATTTTATAAATGTCATTCAAAGCAACCTAAAAGCAGGCCCATCGTAACGCGGACGAAGCCAAAGCTGAGACGTGTTTGTGTTTCAGCCATTAAGCTCACGCAACTTGCTATACATAACTAAGGAATGACAATTTATGATGGAGAAAAAGAACACACCACAGAGTTACAATTTACAGCAATCAATTTAACCAAGAGAAAGTTGTTGAGATATCTATAGGACGCTCCTTTTGAAAATTAAAAATAAAGCCCATTTATATTGAAGTATATAATGTAGATATTTATTTCATAAAACCTAAACTCTTAATTAAATTCTTAATATTCTTAATTATGTTTGTATAAATGCAATTGAAGAATTACTTGATTTTATTCTACTACTCAAGAATTTTAAGGCATGCTTAAGTATTATGTATGCTTGTATCTATTTTCTCCATTTTATTTTTTTGTGCATGAATATAAATTTGATGAAAAATAAATATAAGTTCTTAAAAATATTGAAAGTTATTATTATTTTCTTCTTAATTTGGATTGAAAAAAGTTCCATTATCAATCACAGGTGCAAACTGTATGAGCTTCTAAGTAGACAAAAACTATAAACTATTCTTACATATAAAATAAAAATTGACATATAAAAAGTTAAGTTCTATAAAAAAAGTTTATATTTGGTTTAGGTTTTAGTACTGTTCGTGTTGGTTGGGGTTATTTACAGATTTTAGACGTTGTGGTTGTCACCTTCCTCGGAAAGACTTCGTAGCGATCTGGAAGAAATATCAAATTAGAAGATCTGTTTGATTATGTTTTATACTTTCATAACAAAATAAAAAACACACAGTCAAAATCCATTACTTTGTATTTTTTTACTTTCCGAAATTGTATGCCCTTCGTTTTAAAGTATGAGAAGTTTAATGTCTTGGACAATAAATAAATGGACCCAATAAATTGAATTCATTCAAATGTTGTTCTACTGAACACACCCTTACATTTAAAAATTTTGACATTATCGTGGTGAATATAAGTTTCTTTAAATTTTGCTTAAATTTGTTACATTATGTAGGATCAAAACTTTATCATAATTTTCATTTAAATTTATCAAATGATCAGAGTATTTCAGTCAATAGAGTGTCTACAAAAATACTTTGATAACCATCCTAATTTCTTTTAATATTATTGACCTTTTTTAGAAAGGTATTTTACTTGAACTCACCTTGATCTCTCAAACAGCGAAGGATCTGTATAAATTGGTTCGCTAGGATCATCAAATTGATTATTGTTGCTCGAAGAATTATTTCGTATTGGATTCATCACAGGAATTTGACACATCCTAGCTAAATTTCTAAATTTACAAAAAAATAAATAAAATAAAAACAATTTTTTATACTTTTTTTGGAATTAATTCTTACCCAGTAGCAAAAGTTTTTTGTAATCCTCCACCAAACATAGATAAATTCGGTCTGAATTGACCTGATCTTCCAGCTGTCGATCCATTTCCGTTTATCTGACCAATTTCACTGAATCTTTCGTGAGTTCTGATCGAAGATGGTGTAAATGATGTCACAGGTGAATTGCGATCGGCAATTCGATTTTTCGACATAGTTTTCCAATAGCGTCTAACAAGTAAATACAATAAATATATAAATACTTTTCAAATAAAAACTAAAACAATTTTACCTATAAGCCAATCCAGAAACAAGACTAATACTCATTAACAAAATCATAAGCAAAACAACAGCTGTGAGAAGACCATGGTATTCCGACGGTGATAAGCAGACTGTCTCAACTGGGGCAACTAATTTCCTCGGATATGAATCTTTTTCGATTTCTTCTCGTGTCTCGAAAACCTAAAACGGTTTCAGAAATTATAAAAATAAATATAAAAGAATTCGAGTTTTTATTATATATATTCACCTCTATCATTTCTCGAACTTGCTCTGGTTCTTCAACCTCAATTTGTTCACTTTTAGCCTCATCAATTTCAGTAATTGCTGAAATCGATATTTCAAGTAAGGATTTTGCTTTTTACACACACAAATTTGTACCAACACTTACTTTTATTAAATTCACCACTATTGAGCAGAGTTGAGTTTTTCTCCTCATTGCTGTTGTCTTCAATCAAATCCACCTCGGTCTCATTTAAAGATCTTCTACGACGTCCGAACGAGGGTTCCTGGCGGCCAGATGGTCCAGGACAATAAGCCGGTTGACAACCTTCTCGGCACGATCGGACAGTTGCTTCAAATACCAAGAAATTTGATTCAGGAATCTTAAAGGCATTAAATCTTGCTTCCAAAGTATCCCCGTCTCGAAGTTTATCAAGCTCAGGGAAAACATAAGGATCCACCGGACATCTTAAAGAGTAAATTTCATATTTATATTGATCTATCTATTTTTTTTATATACCCAAATCGATCAATAAGTTGTATACTCCTGCCAGAATATGGATCTCTGGCAACGACATTTGTAGCAAATATATCTGTCACATGATTGTAGCCATCTTGAGCCTCCAAACGGAATGTCAATGGATCTCCTACAGCTATTGTTGTTGTAGGTCGACCTTGGTAAAGAATCATCAGGCGAACCTTTGAGCTGAGGGTATTTTCAGCTGGTAGATATTCAATCGGGATGGGACTTCCAGATCTGTAAGAATTTGGGAGGATTTTGTTTTAAAACCAACAATATTTTATTCTTTTTAAGGAGGATACATCAAAATGGCCATATCCTTGCAAACTCACCATTTGTTCATCTATTCTAAATAATTATGATTACTGTGATAAATTTACTCAATCTTAAAGTAGATAAATCTAAATCACACTAATAATGTGGTGAATATAATTTTGAACTTTTGACAGTTAAGAAATGTCTTACTGGCAACTAAAAGTATGCAATGGAAATTGAGTCCTACCCTAGTGTTTCGTATCACGTAAAATTGCGTAATAGTTTTAGGCTTTTTTGTAAAACGGTAGAATAAAAGTTTGGAATTTCCATTTACCTATAATAATGCCTTTTGGTTGAAAAACAGGTGACAGTTCATATTGAGAAAAACCTTAGATTTGACCTATCACAATCTTTTTCTAAATACTGACTTCAATTACAGAATTTATTGGTGCGGAGGGATTCAAAAGTCAATTTGACATTTCTACCATAGTAAAACTGTCAAGAAGTTTATCTAAATCCATTAACAAGTTATATTCGGATTCTGTAAACAGAATTACTTAGGCTAAAAAAATCTTTTTTGTTGCAACCTTCAGGCCTGCAAAATTAAATGTCAAACTGGCGACATGGTGTGTTACTTGTTACATGTGTCATATTTATAAAAATCCAACAAAATTATAAATAAAAAGTGACAGCTGAGCACATAACATCTTAATCAATATTTAATTATAAAAGATGGACAGGACCAGAGAGTTTCTTTTGATTTTGACAGATGACATTTTAATAATAAATAAAAGTGTCAATGAATAGGTCCATTTTTATTATTGTGTACTTCGAAAATGGTGTTACCATACTAGGTATGTCACAATTTGTATGTCACTTTCTATGAAATATAATATATTCCTAAATCTCTAAAGATTGTTACTACGCCATAACAGTGATTTAACAGTCACTGATATTCATATAATAAAAGCCTTTTAGAAAGTCAAAATCCAATAGTGGTATTAGCTTTAGGCTAAAAAAGCAATTTATATTTGAAAAACTAAATCAAGAATACAATGTATCAAGTCTCTATTAACGAATAAATTACACATTAGCCCCACGTACTTAATTTGAAATTCAACCTACTGCTAGCAATTCATTTTAAAGACTTGCACAGCGTTCTCAGATTTGATCTGATCATGATAAATTAATGTCATCATTTACAACATCACCTAATCAGATGTTCTACTTTATGAACGCACCACACATGGGCCACAATTAGCTCTCTGCTGGAATAATCTACAATCTACAATCTACTCCTACATCAGATACTATCATCTATTATTATTTGAAATCACTAGATTCTACCCCCACAACCCACAAGTTTAAATCCAAAATCATACCCCGCTCCAATGTATCCCGATGTGACAACAGCCTCGCCAGGACCTCGGAACACACAGGTCAAGTTGTATCGTTTATCTCGACTGGTCTGAACGTTGTCCGAAAACTGCACTACCACAATATTCGTGAGTGTGTCTCCATACTGCAAACCATGATCCCAACAACAACCAGAATAACATACAAGAACAAAATTAGCGCAACATTACTATGCGATTAGTTTCGGACGCAAGCGAAAAGCGAATTGATTGTATCTCTTACCCGCTGTGTTCCGCAATCGGGATAACCTTGTGGACCACTGATACGCAGCACGTTCACAGTGCCACCATTGCCACGGAAAAAGCATCTGTAATAGAGAAGAAAATAATGATAAATCGATTATAAATTCGTACCCGATGAGCAATGGACGTCGTCAGTGCTGCGGCCGGCGATGACAAACCTGTCGTAAAATCCGTAGGTGTAGATGCGGCCAATGAAACCCTCTGGTGTACGTATAGTGAACTCCATTCCCTCTTCGTTGCACGTCTGTGAAACTAAATAGTCATAGAAAGAAATGCAAATAGTGGATCATGGTAATGGTAAGTCCTCGAAAAAGCCATCAATTACCGTCGAGGCATTCGCCGTCGCTGCGACCCGCACTGCGCTCGTAAAAGTCATAATTTGCCGGATCGAATGTGTTCGGATCATGAACATCCAATTCGCGGGAATCGCGATCGCTGAGCTCACAGTTTGGTAGATCCCGTTCGTCGTAGGTGGATGCTGCGGTATCTCTGTGTCAAAAATATAGATGCGCCATGCGGATCATGTGACCATGAGAATGGGAATTGCAATAAACATATATTTACTTCATACGTTACCTGTAGTTGAAGCTCCGACAGATGAAGTCCCGTGATTCAATGCACTCACGTTCGCATTGGATAAGCGAGGGCACGATCAAGGCTCGCCGAACAAAGTGTCGTCGCATCTTGTGCCGTGCTGCCACTTGTTTGAAATTATCGTTCTCGTCACATCTCGTACTTGGTGGTCTAGCTGATCCACCACCGGCAGAAGGACCGCTGCCGTATGGCGGTGGCCCACCACCACCGCCACCACTCGGTCCACCGAGCGCTTCTGGGGGAATTTGATTGATAGAACTGCCACCGTATGGTGGACGACTATAGGGACTCTCATATGGTGGATATGCACCAGCACCGCCACCACCACCGCCTCCAGTTCCAACAACATGACTGCCAGGTCTCCTGTAGCCTCCATCGAATTCACGATCGTACGGGGGAATGTATGGGGGTGGTGGGCGATCACCATACCGGTCGTCATACTCTAGGTCATAATAGGACGGGGGCGGAATACGGTCGTAACCTGAATAAGATGAAGTGTATTTAGAAAAGAAATGGGTTCCAACAATAATATTTGTTTTATGATCTTAATATTACACCACATTTTTCGATTTTGACAACAAAAATATAAGAAAGAAGGGTTTTAGTTAGGTAGCTTAAGGAAATAGATTGGGGATGGAATTAGATGTATAAATCTTAACACAGCTGTCATTTTTACCAATTTCGTTTTCTGCTTTACAGTGCAACTTTTTACAGCAAAAAAGAGTGCGTCGTAGTTTGTAAAGTTTCTAAATCAATAATTGTAGAAACTAAATTCATCTGTTAACAACAAAATTTACAGTGAACGCTTTGTTGAATTGACATATTTAATTTAGTTAAGTGTTGCAAACTAAATGATCCGATTTAACAAAAGAATTTATCTTATGAAATAAAAACAGTCTGTTAAATGTAATTTCTTCAAACGATTTTGACGTATGTACGCATTAGCATTTCCGTTTCATAGCATTGAAGTGCAACCTTACCTTAACACATATGCTATGTATGTCTGAACGGAGCCATTGGCAGTGGTTGATGTTTTGTATTGTGACATCATCATTTGATTCCATATTTTTAATTAGATAAAGCAAGTATTTTATATGCAATGTATGAATTTAAAATGTAGATACCGAAATTTTATCTATGAAGTTTGATGATGAGGATGACATTTCATTATGTCACAAATGACGAATCATTTTAATCACAAAAATCAGTTTGAAATGTTTTTTGTACATTCAGGAACAGAAGAAAATGACTTCATTCAGACCAATTATCAAAGAAGACAAAAATTTAAACGCACTGAATGATTATTAAGTTGTCAGTTCTTGCAATTACAAAATCTTACGATTGACTGTGTTGTGGTCTCCATAATAAAATCTGGCCTTTAATTGATTAGTTTTCTTACCTACCTACCTTCTACCGTTTTCCGTACTCTCATGTATCGTTTATGTTTTTAATTCAAACATTATAAATAATAATTAAATAAGTCTAGAATAAACATTTTTGTCTTGAACAAAATATATTTAGAAACATTCAAACGTCTTTTTTCATAGATTAGACAGAAAGTGTTAAAAACTGTTAAAAGAATTATTTATATATGTGCTACTCTAACTACCCGTGACACTCACCTGCCGGAGGTCTTCTTCCCCCACTGCCACCAAATCGATCTCCGTTACCGTATTTATAAATGTCAATTGGAAAACGATCCGTGCCTACTGGAAAACGATTGGGAGATGTCGGATATTTTCCAGTTGTCGGTGGTGGTGGTAGAGGATATCTTTTACTTGAATCCGGTTCTGGTCGTCGAGCATTCAAAATTATCTCATCTGGAGGGTATCTTTCATTTTCCGGACCGTAACGTGATGGATGTCCTCTGGGTGCATTTGGGGGATATCTTGAATCGAATGATGATGGTCGGTAACGACGATCGGGGAATATACTTTCGGGAGAATCTCTTCCCGGATAACCGGGATCTCTGGGTGGATAACGGCTGGGGGGATATCGTGATGAATATCCGTCATCTGGATATCGGGATCCACCGGGATAGGGCCGTTGGTATATGGGACCATCCCCGGGTGGATATGGTCTTGTATGTGGAATATCTCTATCCGGCAAACCATTGTCAGATATTACGGGATAGCGATCAATAGGTCGATGTGGTGAATAACGGTCACGATCTCTGCTAGGTGGATAACGTCCTTCATCTAAGGGGTAACGGTCTCGATCACGATCCCCAAACGGTGCTGTGGGATATCTGTCTCTTTCACGATCAACAGGATATGGATAACGATCAGCGTATTGATCGCGACTTGGATACCGTTGTGGAAAACGATCACTACTTGGATATTGACCTTTACCGGGGTAACGTTCATCATCCATGGATGGATAACGTCCTCGATCTGGTAATAAAGGGTCTCTGTTTGGTCCACTTGGATATCTCTCTCGATCAACATAGGGTTCTTCTCCTGGATAACGATCCCCAACTGGTGGTGGATATCGATCAGAACCACCACCTGTAGGTGGATAACGATCAGGATAGCGATCACCACCACCAGTTGTGGGATATCGATCACCAGGTCCAGTTGTGGGATATCGATCATCTACACTCGGCGGATATCGATCTCCAGCCGAGGGGGGATAACGATCACCACCTGGATATCGATCTCCAGTCGAGGGGGGATAACGATCACCACCCGGATAACGATCTAAAATACGGTTAATTGTTAGAAAGTGCTCTTGAATTGCAACTCATATTGAAATTAGATTTTAAATCTTGATTAGAAACATGTTAATGTAAAGTACCATTAAATTGCATGACTTACCGTAATCAGATTCTGGATAGCGATCATAAGGCTTTCCAATATCCCCAGCGTGTGGATACTTGCTAGAGCCTCCACCACCTGGTGCACCAGTGCCAAACCGATCATCGCTATTTTTATCTCTGTCTGATGGTGGTCTCCAGCTATTATGACCACTTCCACTATCTGGTCGTCCATGCCCACCAAGTCGATCATCATCAGTTCCACCAGTGCCGCTTCCACCACTTCCAGTGCCAGCAGTCCCAACAACATTAACTGTACGATGGTCATCAAAACAAAGTTAAACGGAGCACTCCCGATATAATTACAACTTACGCATTAAATTCTCATAGTAATCATAGTCAGCATCGTAGATGATACGCATGCCATCCTTTTGATTATAGCGACTTAATCGACACGTCCTGAAGCGATCACTATACACCGCCGATCTTTAATAAAAATCAGACAAGAAAGGCATTAAGTGCTGTTGCGCATACCTCTTGGATAAACGGTAGCAGATGGCTTGCCTTTTGTTTTAGTCTTTTACCTGCATTGAAAGCTTGTCTGTCTTAAGCACTCATCCAAGCACTCGCTCAACGATCGCCCAGTGATCTCCGAATGGAATTCTCCACCGAGACGAGAGTTCCTATAACGTTGGAATGCAGTGTCCGGTCGTCGGCCGCTCGAGAATAGGTGTGAAGTCACTGAATTATCCGATGGATAATCAGTTGCTCTCTCTGTTTTGGAAAAATAAAAATACACAAGACCGAGATCAATAAAGAGGTGATCGTCATGCGATCGCATCCATTTCAAACTCACGATTATCTAGACACACTAGATCATAGAAGTGATGTGTTGGACTTGAACTGATGCTGATATCATCTTTCTGGGATATAGAATCCTCCTCGGAGAGTATACATTGCTTTGTTTGATCATCGAACTCAACCGATCGACAGAAATATCTTTGGGGATTACAAAAAATGTTTTGAAAAAAAGTGTATTTTTAGTCTTCTTTATTGCAAAGATAATAAAAGACTTTAATGGGACTATAGGGATATAATTTACTTTTCAGCTCGCAGGCACATTGTTTGACATTCCTCTAGAGTCATGTTATTGAATATATCCACTTCGAAGGGACCACCGAGCCGTTTGTTTTCCTCTTTGACGAATACAGCTAATCCATCGCAACGCCGTTCAGCTTTAAAGGATCAAATACACATACACTCGATTAAAGGCTATGATTAATTTAAACGGTCTTAAAAAAGTTCACTTACCATTCAAGCATGTGTTCTCTAGGTAATCGGAATTTGGATCGTCCTCAAGAAGTTCGGGATGAGTTCGTCTGGTGAATCTAAAAGTATTTGGTGGAACGATAGGTAAGCATTAGTTGGATTAGTAAGACAAATCGTTTCAACCTGCTGAGTGTACACGTTCGCATGGTGGAATCAAAGTTGGCCGATCGACAGACAAAGGAAAATTCATTCAAACATTTGTCCTCACAATCGGATCGATTAGCAGCAGTTATCTGAAGGAGAAGAAAATTAAAATACAAAGAAAACGAGCAAGTGAAAATTTTTGCAAACCTCTTTAATGTCGGAAAGTGGAAGCTTAAGCTTCTTTCTGGGGTGTCTTTCGAAGACATATCTCCGGCTTGGACATTCCCGTTCTGGTCTACTTGCTACATTTAAATGCGGAAATTAAAAATTTATGGGAATTTTTTAAAAGCCATCCAGAAAAGACTTACATGTTAGACATATTTCGTTGAAATGGACACTGTTGGGCACCAACATAAGACTGCCAATTCCCTCAGGTCCAGCTTGCTCACTGGTCAAGTAGCAAATCGATTCTTCATATTCGGCATTTCCACCAAATGAAGCTATTCTACTGCCCGGTTGGAAATCAAAACTGGTACAAGTCCGTACTAGGTTATTTGTGCCGGTTCGATCTCGCAGACAGAGATCTTGACATTTTTCAAGAACTCGAAATGGTGGCGCTGTATCTCTAACCTTAAAATTGTACATAAATGACAGGTTCTTGTGTGTTATGCCTTATGTCATAAAATGGTTGTAATTTTTAAAATCTTACCACATCATCATCGTATCCTTGAAGCTGTTGATTTGGCAGACGTTCGTAAAGAACTCTTCCGAGTCCGTTTTTACATGTTGTTTGTGCTAAAATTGGAATAAACATTCAAAGTTTTGACATTGATGATGTTTGAAACAATGTTTAAAACTCACCTAATATGCTAGTTAAGTTTAAAACAATACAAAATAAATATATAAGTCTAAAAAGTTTCCTATTTTTAAACATTTTTAACTTGTTATGTGTGTTTTTCTTTTGTTTTGCTGCAGGATCTGCGTTTTAATCGCAAATGGAAAAAATCGGTGATGTTTTAAGTAGTTTGGTTACAGCTTAACAGTTGTTTAGTTTTTGGCATTTTCGGATCTTTTTCTGATTCTAAAAAAAAAAACAAAATAAATACTTAGATTCTACAACATTAAGGCTTTATTAAAAATCAAGTTATCTATCTTTGAAACGATAATAAATCGGCGTTTATTTATTAAAACTCATCTTTACGAACTTTTGTTTGACATTCAATTTCAAAGCAATGCGATAGGTCCTTAAAATGGCAATGCATGAATGAAGCCATTTTTATTTTTACCAGCTGTCAGAATTTGAAATAGCCAAACAATTGAACAATGTGTTTTATGAAAATTATAAGTATTAATTTTCAAAATGGCTTCAAGTGTCATCAAGAGGGTTGTTAAATTCTTTTAGGTTTTTCTAAGTTAAAGATTGACTTCTGTGAACTTACTGAGTTTTTAATTAAAGTTAAAATTATATTTACTCCCAATATATCTTACAAAAAGCATGAAAATGATGATGTCAAATTGTGTTGTGTTATAAAATAAATTAGACTGTTCCAATTTTTTTGAATCATAACTTGTCACGATATTTAAAACAAAAAATTGAAACATATTCCGCACCAAAAAGCAAAGAGGTCAATTCCATTTTGCCCATACGAGTATAATTCTGATCATGGCCTCATCTAGATTTTCACCACTATATCAAAGGTAGATAATAATTAGCATTTTTTCTGTTGTCCCTAGGTACTTAAACATGTATTTTTTTAATTTCTTATAATGAATGCCAATGACATCCGAAAAAATATCAAATCAATTCGAATCTCATTTACGATTTTGTGGAAATATAAAACGAACTAAGACCGGAACATACTTCCGCAAAGCGTTGTCACTCTTGGTATATCTGATAATGTCCGTCACGCGTAATGGACATGTCGTCGAACACACCTTTCTATGGATGGATATATCCATCTAATGTTATATCTCTGGTTCTGTGCAAATGGTTTAACATTTCTTTGGAGTTGTACTTTACCTATGTATTTTTTTACAGTATTGAGGTCAAAAATCTCCCTCACTGAACGAGTGTGGCTATACAGTAGAGGATCTATAGTATGACTGATGTGTAATAAAAGTTAAATGAATTAAGAGCAATTTTGTAATTAAATTTAGAATTTAAATTTATTTAATAGTTTAACATTCAAAAGCAAAAGCACTCTGACAAACGTACATGCAATTTGCACAGATACAAAATATTTTATTTGCTCATATGGTGTTCATAGTTCATATGAATAGAATTGTTGAAGTGGAACATTGCGATCACGCACATCACATTTTTGTTTTATTGTATTTTTCACTTAAAAATAAAAAACTTATGAGATAATTTGTTTGGCCGTTGGTGTTCAATTTAGATACACACTTCATATAAAACAATAATCATTAAAGCTACATACAGTATTTAAATTATATCTGTTTTATGACAAGAGTTATTACGAAGCGACAAAAATTGCAATATTAAAATTTTTGTTATGGTTGTTTTGTTCGAATGCTGAAAAAGGATCAATTCAACAGTTAGGGGCTATACTTCAAACAAAGTTTTGCACACTGGGTCATTTTTATAGCATGATTATTACGACTTATTATAGTTTGGGCAACAAATTGACAATTTAATTGGTTTTATTTCTTACGTAAGAAATCTCATTCAAATTTAATTTCTAGTTTTTGTTTTGAACTTGTAATTGAAAATGTAAATCTTAACGTTCTCTTAATAGATTTTCAAATCAAAAAACCAACAAGAAATAATGTAATAGAAAGGATATTTTAAATACAGGGGTGGCAATGCTAAATAAACCTGTGATGACTCAGAAAACTTTATTGTTCACTCTATACCACCCAAAAAGTAACAAATTTTAGAGTTCCTAATAATTGTACTGAAGCGTAGTAGCCATGGCATGATGGTTAGTGCTTTAGACAGTCATGTCAGGGGTCTTGGGTTCGATCCCTGCCTATGCCATCTAAGGTTTTTTCACCGGTACTACCTCTTGCGAGGAATTGACAAATTCTTCAAGAGTAATTCTTGTCATGAAAAGTGCTATCTCAAATCCGGACTTTAATTTTTGTCAATAAAATTTTTCTAAAAATATAAGTAAATGTTAAGAACAATGGCGCAAAATTTTAAACAATCTATTATTAAGGCCTTATCACGATACTAGTTAACAATTTACTATATGCATAGTAATCTACTAACTTTTCACTAATTTCAAACACTTGTAATTGTTTTGCTATCTAGTATCATGCTAAAACCATTTTATTAGAAAAAAAACATGAACACATCTACAACTGTCAACAAAATAATAGCAGCGCTATTTTTTTCTCATTTCTTTTTATTATATCTTCTTTGTTATTGCCTTTTTCTCTCTAACTTTAGCTTTTTCTGAAACTCTTATTCTACGCTTTCATTATCACCATCAATCATATCAATATGCATTATATCAATAAAATAACGGCCCTTTGTTTAAAAAATTGCAAATTTTGGACACAATAGCAGCAGTTTTATAAATATTCAAAAAATTAACATTTATTCAATAATTTCATCAAATTTTATAATTAATATAATTTATTCAACATATTAATATTTTGTACAATAACCCTTGACTTTCATAACATCACCACATCTTCATGGTATTGAAGTCACCAGTTTATTGCACCGCTCTATGGGTATTCCCCTCCACACACTTTGTACAGTCCACACTTCTGCCTGATTTTTGGGGTTGTGCTTGCCAACGCCACGTTTAACATCCCCCACAAATGCTTAATGGGATTCAGGTCTGGAGATTGCGCTGGCCTATCTAAGAGCTGTATATCCTTACGCGGGAACCACTCTTTCGCACTACGGCTTGTGTGCTTTAGGTCATTGTCTTGCTGGAAGACCCATCTGAGAGGCATGTCTTCTTCAGCGTAAATCAGCATCACTTCCTCCAAAATTTGGACATACGCATGTTGATCCATAATGCCATCAATTTTTTTTATGGGCCCAACACCATTGTACGAAAAACAACCCCAAACCATAATTTTGCTGCCTCCATGCTTGACTGTTTTCATGGTGTATTTCGGCTGGAACTCTGTGTTCGGTGGACGCCAAACAAAATTTCTAGACCCAGTGCCACCAAAAAAAACAATTTTGCTTTCGTCTGAAAACAAGACGTTCCGCCACTTCTCTCGTGTCCAACCACCATACTTTTTTGCAAAAGCAAGGCGTTGAACCAGAGGACGTTTGGAGAGAAGTGGCATTCTTCTTGGGTGGCAAGCCTTCAAATTAGCTGTGCGAAGAGTGCGACGCTCACATTGAGTTCGAGCTCTTGGTTTATCTCCACAGCTGATTTAAAGGGGTCTTTCTTTAACATTTTGACTATTTGCCTATGGTCCCCGTCCTCCAATTTGCGTTTTCGACCTCTGGTTTCCACTTTTTCCACAAAATTGATGGCATTATGGATCAGCTTTGCAGAAACGTTCAAATTTTTTCGATTTGCCTGTACGATTGTCCGGCGCTCCTAATTTGGCGTATGATTTGGCGTAGCTCTTGACTGCAATGTTTTTCTCGTCCCACTGTCTAATAAATTTAACAAAAAAACTCGCAAAATAACAGAAAATGATATTTCCAGAAAATACTCACGTTTGTTAACTTTTTTAGTTGAATTATACTTTATTTTATTGATTTTAACTATTTTATGCATTAACGCTGCTATTATTTTGTGTGTCCAAAATTGAGAATTTTTTAAACAAAGTGCCGTTATTTTATTGATATAATGCATATTGATATGATTGATGGTGATAATGAAGGCGTAGAATAAGAGTTTTAGAAAAAGCTAAAGTTAGAGAGCAAAAAGCAGTAACAAAGAAGATATAATAAAAAGAAATGAGAAAAAAATAGCGCTGCTATTATTTTGTTGACAGCTGTAAATAATGACAGATTGTGGAGCAAAAAACAAACATACCTTAATATTTTTGGAAATGTCAAAGTGACAACATTGAATTTGTATTTTCTTTTTTCATTAACTTTGTTTTCATAACTCGCCGTGATTTATTTGCGTAAAAGTTTAAGTTCGTTGCAACTATTTTGGATATAAACAACGAATAATATTAAAAATGTATTCTACCAGGTAAACGAATTATTGTTTAGTGAAAAAGTTTAAATGAAATGTGCATTAAATTATTGAATATCTGCGATATATCTATTCTATCTATTAAAAATGACATATGTCATACAGATTTAGTACGATACTAAAAAGATAAAGTAGCCATTTGGTGATTTTAACTTTAGTAAAATGTTTAGAAGATAGTACGATACTAAACTAGTTTAAAATTATTAAAATTCTTTTTTTTACCTAGTATCATACTAAAAATGATATAACATCGTACTAAATCGTCTACAATTTTGCACCAATATATTTAATAAGGTGAATCAAGTTGAAAGCCAATGGCAATCTTTGTTCTCAAAATATTTGACTCGAAAGCCAATGCTCACGAAGAAGTACAAAGATGTAGTTTTTAAAGTTTTACATTTAAAAAACTGTCAATTGTTTTTTTCCTTAAGATACTAAGGCCCATATTTTGTAAACAATTCTGAAGTTGGAACCCGAATTTTTTCTTAAGAGATTCAAAAAAAATGTCAATTCGATTTTTCTAAAACTGTGCTACATGTCAAAAACGTTATATTTGTTGCATTGAATTTATTATATTATCAGATAAATTTGTTTCAAATCAATAAAATATAAAATGTTTATTGAAATCGAAGACATTCTGGGTTTGTGAGATATTTAAGGTTAAGCAAATTTGTTTTAAATTGTTAAAGTTGAAAAACTAAAAGGGTTTTGTATACCTTTAATATACAAAAGACACAGTGTAAGCATTGGGAAAAGAGGGAACGGTTGGATAGGAGGCGTTATTGTACATTGAGTTTGAATTCCTGAACATTCAATGAAAGGGAAAAATAGAGCTCGGCGAGGCATTCCAAACTCGCGTAGTACGGATAAAAAATAAACCTCTGTACTTCATAGTACGGTCGGAGTTGGGCTCAATTTTACACTGATGGGCATTCCTAGAAGCGCGGGTATTACTGTTAAATTGTTTAAGGCGATAAAGGCAACTGGCTATTTCTCTTAAGTCCGTTAAAATAACGGTAAAAAAGGGTGCACTAAGAAACTTTACGACGATGTTCGAGTCACGTAATCAAGTTGATAATGTTAATGTCACCAATCATTTTAAAAGCTCTTCTTTAAATGCTGTCCAAGAGGCTTAAATAATTTACTGAAGCACCAGCCCAGGAACTTCTACCTGAGCCTCGAACTTGTCGAGTTGTAGAAGCTAAGTAAGGTCAATGATTCTCGGGAATTATTTCTCCAGAAGAGCACTGAAACCAAAGGTCGCTCGCCCCTCCACTTCCCAATCCTTACCGCCTCCTACGTCGGTTTTGTGCTATTATGTTGGCTGATGGCTCCTAACTGTCTGTCAATACCCTGTTTCCTTACTGGGCCACTTATGGCTTGATTGCTGTTCGTCCCTCCTTTTCCAAAACATATCACTCAATTCAACTTCCCAATTGGGCTGGATCTAAGGAGTTATACGACCCGTCAGCCAGGCTGAAGGCCCAATTTCTAAAAATAGCTCTGTCGTTAACGGAGTATCCGAATACCAGGTGACCTCCGGATTAGCTAACCTTATCAGTGTCCTTACGGGACACTGTCTTATAGGCAGACACGAAATACGACTTGGTGTACCCTCAAATGACTTCTGGAGGAGCTGTATGGACGAAGAAGAAGAGGAAACAATCTCTCACCTTCTCTGCACTTGTCCTGCTCTTTCACTAAGACGCAAACTTCATCTGGGAGACTACTCTTTTGATAATCCCAGTGGATATCAAATATCTTCTTCGCTTTATAAAAAGCTCAAAATGGTTCGACTAGTAACAAGTAATTCTCTAGATTCATGTGGTATCACAATGGGCCTTTCTTTTGGCCTAAGTGTGTGGACTCTAAACCGCAGCCACGTTAGCCTAACCTAACCTAACCAGACCAGGAATGAGAGTTATATTCAAGTTTCGGACGTATATATATAGGTTTTGTAGATTATAGCCAGATCAGACGGAAAGAAAACATTCTTGGATCGTATGTGTTCGCTACGCAAAAGATTGTTTGGAGATTTTAAGTTTCGTTGATGCAAGTGCAACTCATAGATAGTGGCAAAGAGGGTATATCTCGCTTTAACGATACAAGAGCATTGGGTTTTCGAAGCATTAAATTCCACACGGTTTCTTATTCCCCATTGAACAATGTTGCGTAGGTCGGAATTTAATGAGCTAATCCTCTTTTGCCGTTGCAATTCCACATCTGAAGAAGGGGGTTATGAGTCTGGAAATGAACATGAAAAGCTAGTGAGCGTATCGGAATCCCGCTTTTTAAAATCCCGAAAAAAAACTTTTTATAACATCGTCTTCTAAAATACAGATTTTTTAAAATTCTGCTTATTCAAAAACCCGATCAATTACAATCCCGCTTTTTAATATTTTTTTTACAAAATACGTGCATTTAAATAAATAACAATAGGAGTCAAAATTAAAGTCAATGTTAAATTACGTCACTAAAATATAATAATATTGTAATTTATTTAGTTTCTACTGTACATAAACAATAATTTTTGTTTACAATACTCTTTCACAAACAATATGCATCCTACAGAAGGGTCTTACAGCTCTACGTGACTTTTTTGATTGATTTAAGTTTGTTTCTTTGATTTTTTTAAAATTAAACAACTAGTTTTATTGCAAAATCAGGATAATAAAAAACGGGATTTTAAGAAACGTGATTATAAAAAGCGGGATTATAAAAGACAGGATTATTAAAAACGGGATTTTGAAATCGGGATTTTAAGAAACGTGAATATAAAAACCGGGATATCTAATCCAACCCGAAAAGCTAAGAGTGCTATCGTCAGCGAAGAAACATTAGATCATTTATAAAAATGAGGAAAAGGGTCGGAGACAAAACAGAGGCCTGGGGCACACCAGCATTTGTTTTATGGGTTTCAAACTTGAATCCGTCCACAACAACTTGTATTGAACGGTTTGGAAAAACATTTCTAATCCAACTGAAAAGGAATTCGTCAATTTAATCAAAAACGTAGGGAGTATAAACGTATCTATATCTATGCACGAACTAACCTACACCCACAGACATTTCTTTAAAACTAAAAATTTATACTTTAAGGAGCTGGATATGCCAAGAAGTTGAATGGAATCGATTACAATTACTTCCAATGGGAAGTTAATATGAAACAATGATCTTTCTACTTAGAACTTCTTGTTTTTTTTTTTACGAAGAACTGAAAATCGACAAGATCGTTTATGTGACTCCAGAAATTTGACAGCTTTCGGTTGATTTGAAACGATTTACTTTGGCAAATCAGCAAAAGCAGATTTAAACCAATTAAAAAGATGACAGCCATCTTACCCACGCTCTAAAGGGAACTAATCAAGTAGGCTTATTTTAAGCGAAATGAAGAACCCATATCTTTTTGTGATTATAATTTTATGTCAAAGGGTTGGGTTAAATCCCTTGTTGCACTTCTTAAGTTTTTTCTTAGAAGATCAAAGCCTTTTGGCTTGATTCTTTAAACAAAAGATCTGTTGTTGCATATCAAAAAATGTATTAAATTGTCAACGAAACATTCACTAAAAATGTTCCCTTCGAAGAAGTTTAAGTAACAAATTTGAAAAGAGAGAACCAAGCGACAAATTCTTTGACAAAGCTCCAAAATTAATTTAAACTCTTTTAAACTTATTTTCTTAAATATTTAGAACTTGACCATTTTTTCACTTTCTATAATTTCCTTTAATCCAGTTGTAAATTTGTATTGAGTCTGAAGGAGCTTTAATAAGACTCGCTACGATTTATAACATCTCTTACAAAGTTATCGGTCCGATTTGTCGAATTGAAAATTTTGACATTTCTCGACGTTTCAAGGTCCTTAGAGTCGAAATAAAAGATTTTTAGAGAGCTGTCTGTGCGTGTGTGTTTATTTACGTTCGCGACTTTTTTTTCGTCGTCCATAGCTCAAGAACCAGTAGAGATATCGACTTTAAATACATTTTGTTATATAGATACTTAGAAAGATGCACAAAGGGCTCTCAAAGAAATTGAGAAGGTGATTTTCTTACCAAATCAATTTGAAGGAGGTGAAAATATTGGTTTACCTTAAAAATCTCACGAACCAATAACGCTAGAGACTTGAAATAAATGTATACTATACATTGTAACGTGATACCAAACAAACACATTATTAAAAAAAAATTCCAATTAACTGTTTTTTATAAAACAAAAAAATTGAAACAAAATATTTGTCACCTCGAAAATCCTACGAATAAAAAATAACGTTTTCAATATCTTGTTTAAAAAAAAAAAATAAAAACCTAAAGAAAAAAATTAAGAAGAGTTGGTAAAAATTGATTTTCAACTCAAATGTCTTTTCAAAAATTTGAGATTATGGCTTCTAACTAATTTTAACTTTTAAGAAATATTGTTTTCAGCATTCGGACAAATTTTGAAAAAAAAAAATCGAAATGACAGTTTTGATTTACCAAAAATAAAAACCTAGACAAAAATTAACAAAAGTGGGTAAAATTTGAGTTTCGACCTAAATATCCTTTCAAAACTTTAAGATATTGGCTTCAATTTAATTTTATCTTTCAAAAAATATTGTTGTCAACATTCAGTAAAATTTTGAAAAATCGTATTGACAGTTTTTGTACAAAAAATATAAAACAAAAAAAAAAATTAACAAAAGTTGGTAAACAATGATTTTCGACTCAAACATCTTTTCAAAAATTTGAGATAATAGCTTCTAACTAATTTTATCTTATAAAAAATATTGTTTTCAACATTAGGACAAATTTTGAGAAAAATCGAATTGACGGTTTTTTTACAAAAAATAAAAACCTGAAAAAAAATTTATAAAAGTTGGTAAAAATTGATTTTCGACTCAAATATCTCTTTAAAAATTTTAAATAATGGCTTCAAACTAATTTTATCTTATAAAAAATATTGTTTTCAACATTTAGTAAAATTTTTAAAGAATTCGAATTGACAGTTTTTTTACAAAAAATAAAACTCTAAAAAAAAACAATACCTACTAAAACTTGGTAAAAATTTACTTTAGGCTCAAATAGCTTTTCAAAAATTAAAAGTATTGGCTTCAAACTTATTTTATTTCAGAGAAAATATTGTTTTCAATATTCAGTAGTTTTTATATAAAAATCCAACAGTCCTTTTTTTCATAAAAAATAAAATCTACAAAAAATAGTGCGCAAATTTGGTAAAAATACATATAGACAAACTTTTAAGCAAGACAAATCGACAGACGGGATGGGAAGTTATCAGTGTGGGTCGCATCCCAGCCTCTTTTTATTTTTAATATTATTTAGCACTGTTTGCTTTTAACATGTTTATTGGATCTCAATACATTATTGAGGAAGTGCTTACTGTGACGGGATCTTTGTTGGGTTACATATTGTTCACGATAAGACCGTCCATGGAACTTAAGGTTTTACAAATTGACATAGGGTCCTTGGACTTTCTGTCTACTTTGTTACTTCCATGGAATTGACGTCTGTATTATCACTGTGGACGGCGGGTTAAACGGGTTTTGGTGTCGAAGGAGACTTGAGGTGTTGTTTTGAACGATTTGAAGCTATTTGCCAACATATGCATATCATTTATACTCATGGTCATTATGTCTGCAAATTTGGTGTCTCCGTAAAACGTGCAAGTAGTCAATAAAAAGTTTAAATCCATGTGAGACACTTTTTTCTTAACCAGTTTCGAGCTGGACTAGTTCGTGTCCATGAATTAATTTTCTAACAGTATATTTAAATTGCAAAGTTTACCTCAAGTCGTTTAAAGAAGTAAAAACATTTCCAAACTGAGTTTTACTTTCCTAGACTTCTAGATATTGAGGGTCTAATAAATCGCAAAAATTAACGTTTGAAGAAATAAGTTAGAACTTAATCGAGTTATAATTTTTATAATGAACGAAGATTTAGAAATTGCCAAAAGAAAACGGTCTCCAGAAACAATTGGTTCATAAAGTCAAATACTGTTTTAATTCCTAGAAAGAAAGAACGCAATTTTTTTGAAAAAAAATAAAGCTAAGACATAAAATTAAATATTCACACCTAAAATTTGATCTAAAAATTTTAATTTTTAATTTTTTCCAGTCTGTAGATTTGTTTTGCTTAAAAGCTTGAAGGTTTTCGTGTTTTGTTAAAAAAATTCTCAGTTGAATTATTCTTAAAACTTTAAAAATTACCAATAATGCCAATTACCAATTTTAGTAGCATTGCTTAAAAAAATATTTCTTATTTAAACAAATACAAATTGAATTAATGAAATTAATTTGAAGTCAATATCTTCTATTGTTCACGAGATATCGAAAACCGAACATCAATTTTTACCAAATTTGAGTTTTTTTTTTTTGTAGATTTGAATTTTGTATGACAAAACTGACTGTTGGATATTTATAAAAATGTACTAAACGTCGAAAACAATATTTTCTGTGAGATAAAATAAGTTTGAAACCAATATTTTTAATTTTTGAAAAGATATTTGAGTTGAAAGTCAATTTTTACCAATCAATGTTTTTTTAGGTTTTTATTTTTGGGTAAGAAACTGTCAATTCGTTTTTTCTCAAAATTTTACTGAATGTTGACAACAATATTTTTTAAAATATAAAATTGGTTTAAGGCCAATCTCTTAAAGTTTACAAAAGATATTTGAGGTGAAAATCAATTTATATTTTTATTAATTTTTTTGTTTAGGCTTTTATTTTTTGTAAAAAAAACTGTCCATTTGATTTTTCTCAAATTTTTTCTGAATGTTGAAAACAATATTTCTTATAAGATAAAATTAGTTGGAAGCCACAATTTAAAATTTTTGAAAAGACATTTCAGTGGAAAATCAACTCTTACAAACTTTGCCTAAATTTTTTCTTAAAATTTTACCAGATGTTGAAAACGTTATTCAAAAAACAGTTTGTTGGAATTTTTTCCAAAAATATATTTCTTTGGTATCAAGTCAAAATATATCAAAAAAAAATGATTTCGTTCAAGTATCTAGCGCTATTGGTTCGCGAGATATTTAGATTTAGTTTAAATTTGCACCTTTTTTTTAAAACTGCTATTGTAAAAAAACACCCACGGTATTTTCTTGAGAGCCCTTTCTGCATCTTTTTGCCTTTTTATCTGTATAACAAAATTTATTTGAAGTCGATATCTCTTCCGGTTCTTGAGCTATGGACGACGAAAAAAACGTCGCGAACATACGGACGTACGAACGTACGTACACACGCACGCACAGACATCTTTCTGAAAATCTTTTATTTCGACTCTAAGGACCTTGAAAATTCTAGAAATTTCAACATTTTCAATTCGACAAATCGGACCCATTACAATAACTTTCTATGGGAATTTAAAAATAAAATGTTTATTTCCTTAAACATTTGTCTTTGATCACTTAATTTGATTTTGGCCGGAGGGCTAAAAAGAGGTATATTATTTAGATTTAAGCTTCAAAAAGTTCTTATCCTTTTTGGCAGAAAATAAATTCAAGTATATGAAGAGCAATTGTAAAGCTTTCCTTTTCTTTAGAATTTGAGCCTGAAATTTGGAATGTTAAGAAGCTTTTGTTTGTAGGCCAGAAAATATGGTTTTTGTATCTCTTCCCAAAATACGTTTTTCAGGCAGATATTATTAAACAGACTCTGAAACACTTAATTTTCCTTCGTTAATATTTTGCAGTTTTTAAGTGTTTTTTGGAGCAAAATTTGATTCTTTAATGCTACTAAATGGACTTTAAATTAAACTTTAAAGGATTTTCGTTAAGTTTTTCCAAAAAAAATAATTTAAGCGAAAAACACTCACATTTTTCAAATCCTTTTTTATTTTATTTTTGTGTTCCACTTGTAAATCCAAAATTTCGGTATTCCACTGAGATCACTATTTTTGGCTAACTCTTTTAATTCTTTAACTCAAAAGGGAATTTCACAATGTTGAATAACTTTTTTTTCAATATTATTTTTATTTTTTTCACAATAATCTTTCCACTTTTTGAAATACACTTAGCTTAAAAATTATCACACCAATATCCTTGAATTGCGTTTACAATCGAACTGAGGACTTATTTCGATAATCCAACCGATTTATCCAATATTTCGGGGCGTACTAACTTGTTGATTAAATTCCAACTTTAGATCTGATTTTAACCACCAGCGAAAACGTCCACCAACAATATATAAAGAAGTCCACGCATTCTGAATTAATTATTTAAAGTGTCCAACAAAAGAATTTTGTATTAAAAATAAAAATAATCAAATCAATCTACAAAAAAATCGAAACATTAACTAACCATAAAGTGGGGGAGAACAAAAATAAAAAAACAAAACTAAAACTAAAACTAAAACCTCACCGCACCCGCACCCACCCATTAACTCTTTTATTCAGCGAACCGATCCGATATCAAAGTTAGAGAAAAAAAAGGGTTCGCAGTCCCCAACATCGGTAGAAGCGGCACAGGTGTAATAATGGCGTTACGCCTACTTTGGTCACATATTTTCGATTCGATAACCCATACCATGACAACCTTTTGTTATTTTTATTCCCTTGATGCCAAGGCCTCTCTGCCTGGTGATCTCTGTCCAATCTCTCAACACCGCCGCCAGCCGCACAGAGGAGTGTGACACTCAAAGACTGGACAAACTGAAGGTACCTACGGTGGCAGTTTCACGAATCGGTGAACTTCGTCAATTGCTTGCGTGCAACCCAACTGATTTCCATCCGAGAATTCAAACTCCAATGAGACACATTATGGATTTTCCAACATGGGTATCATGTGAAGAGGCCATAACTCCATCATGATCCCAAACATCTCCCCTCTATGAAATAAGATCCAATGTTTAGCCGCGCATCAGAATCTAATGCTGGCTAACAAGAAATTTTATCCAAATGTGTCAGCCATGTTAATCTGACCGGAAACTCTTTTGTTCGGACATCCGGAAATCACAACCAAGTTGCACACATAACAATAGAAATTCTCGGTACAAGCAAAGCTTTTCCATCACCATCACCACCACCACCCGTGCTTCGTATAGCGTCAAGTCTTGTCAAACCATACATAACCAAGTGCGGTCTGGACAAGAGTAGTCGTTTATACCAACTTTGATTTGAGTCTCTGATGGGTGCGTCTAAGCTAGACTAAAGATTCAATAGAATCTATGTACATCTCTGAGGGTAAATGCGGTGATTATTTTTTTGTAGTTTTGTATTTTTGATGGAGAGATCAGTGATGCTTGCAAATTTGCCATTTCATGAACTTTGAAATTGACGACTTTGTCGAACTCGAACTACATGTAGACGTATTTACATGATGTTAAAGTTGGATGAAGGTTTTGAGTCAAATAACCTTCTTTTATTAATGTCTAGATATGTACTCGTACTTGTAGTTTTGTCGATTTTTACATATTTATTATACTAACAGATGTCTAACAAGTAAAACCATTGTGTTGGGTGTGTTTGAACTTCCGATGGAGCCTTGATTACAGCTAATAATAAACTTTAAGTATATTATTAATAGAAACATATAAAATACTAGGTTATAATTTAACTGACTGCAATTATTGTTTTTAAAAATACACACAATAGAAATAAATCAACTTTATATGACTTGCTATTCTAGGTTAAACCATTTCGACATTTTTGAGGTCGAACATGAATTTAAGTTTCATACAGTAATAATTAAAAAATTGATTTTTTTTCAGTTGCGTAGGATCTGCAATATTTTATTTTATTATAATTTTAGAAAATAAGCAGACTTAGGATTGAGTTTTTGGTAAAAGTGCAGAGTATCGAAAAAGTATTTTTTAACGACTTCGACATTTTTTTGTTGTAAAATAAACGACACCTAATATCTTGTTAAATTTTAATGATGTAACTATCTGAAATATATATTAGTGAAAGTTTCCTTTGGCAAACAGCGACGGTCGTAGAACTTTTGTTAGGCTAAGGGAGTTACCCGTTAAAGGGAAACATTAAAACAAAACAAACATTTTTGAAGGTGGAATAGAGTAATAATATCTTAATATAATAATAAACATTTTAGTTTCTTTTAGGTAATTTAATGTAACTAATTTAGTTCTAATTTAATGTAAGTACATACGCAAAAGTTGCATTGGGACAAAAAATGAATTTTAAGATCTTTTTTAACTTCCCATAGGAAGTTATTGTAATGGGTCCGATTTGTCAAATTGAACGTTTTGACATTTCTCGACGTTTCAAGGTCCCTAGAGTCGAAACAAAAGATTTGTAGAAAGATGTCTATGCGTGCTTGTGTACGTCCGTATGTCCGTACGTCTGTACGTTCGTGACGTTTTTTCGTTGTTCATAGCTCAAGAGATATCGACTTCAAATAAGTTTTGTTATACAGATAAAAAGGCAAAAAGATGCAGAAAGGGCTCTCAATAAATTTCGTGGGCGGTTTTTTGTACCATAAACTTTTAAAAAAAGGTGAAAATTTAGGTTAACTCTTATCTTACGAACCAAAAACTCCAGAGACTTAAATTAAATTTTATAAAATATATTGTAACGTGATACCAAACAAGTATATTTTTTGAAAAAAATGCAATTAACGGTTTTTTAATAAATCAAAAAAAAAAAATAAAAAAGAATATTTGTCACCTCGAAAATTTTACGAATACAAAATGATTTAATCTCCAAAACAATTTTGTGCAGCAAAAAATAACGTTCTTAACATCTGGTAATATTTTGAGAAAAATCGAATAGACAGTTTTGTTTATAAAAAATAAAAAACTTGAAAGAAAATTTAACAAAAGTTGGTAAAAATTGATTTTCGACTCAAATATCTCTTCAAAAATTTTAAATATTGGCTTCAAACTTATTTTATTTCAGAGAAAATATTGTTTTCGATATTCAGTAATTTGTTTTTTCATAAAAAATAAAATCAAAAATAGTACGCAAATTTGGTAAAAATACATATAGACAAACTTTTAAGCAAGACAAATCGACAGACGGGATGGGAAGTTATCAGTGTGGGTCGCATCCCAGCCTCTTTTTTTTAAATTGTAAAGCGATCGCCTATTGGTTGTGTAGTTAGGCAGGTGTCTAAAACGGATAAAGAATAGTTCATTGGCGTTCTAAGCTTTATGCAGATAAAAGTAAATAAATTGAGTGGCGCAACAGTCCGTTTGAGAACTAGGGCCTAGTGACTGATAACTCTTAACTTTTACTGTGTGAGAAGTTTTGTCAGGGATGGAAGGGACCTACAGTTTCAAGCCGAATCCGAACGGCAAATTTGAGAAAGCACTTTTCATGACAAGAATTACTCTTGGAGAATTTGTCAATTCCTCGCAAGAGTCAGTACTCGTGACAAAAAACTTCAGGTAGCATCGGCAGGGATCGAACCCAAGACCTCTCGCATGACAGTCCATCGCATTTTTTTAAAATTTTTTTTTAAAATTATTTTGTATTCATTCATTCTTAAACCTATTTTAAAGCTAGACACAAATTCATAAAACTAAACTAACTTAATGGTCCCATACGGACACTCTAAGTTAAACTATAACACTAACTACTAATGCCTTTCGGCCCAAAGATCTATTTAACTTCATTTAAATTTTATTTATTTCTATATTTATTAGAAAATTTTGAAAAAAACTAATATCAAGATTCTTTTTTTTATTTTTACTTAAAAACTACTTAAAATAAGGTCCTTAATATAAAACTTAAAGCTTACTTAACTACCTATTCTACCTATAAACTACTTAAAACTAGAACAACCACAGCAGCAAATCTAACGTTTTTTGTTTTTATATTTTATTGTCTTTTTTTATGTTTTTTTTTTTATATTTTTTTATATTCCATTTTTTTTTCTTTTTTTCTTTTTTAATTTTTTTCTTTTTTAATTTTTTTTCTTTTTTAATTTTTTTATGTATTTTTTTTGTGCCACCATGCCTATTCTACTTAAAATCAAACGCTAAAACTATAAAACAAGTATGTAAGCCCGTCAAGGCTTAAAACCCCATCCCGACAACCCAATATCAAGTGCCGATTGAAGCCACCAAAACTGGTTCTCCTGCTTCACCCTATCAGTTCGGTCCCGTTCGGACACAGCCCTACTGAACCGAAGGAGCTCTGCTCCGTCTTGTGCCATGGCCAGAGAGAAAAAACTAATCGAGAGAGCCAAATTTCCTCATCTCCGTCTCTTTGAAACCTCTTACTCTCATTTTTTATAGAGTGTTGAATTCGTGTTGGTGTATATATGTTTTCACCTTGGAGAGCAGAGAGAATTGAGACATTTGATATTTCTTTCTCTCTCTGGTTTTCACAAATTAATTTTAGCAAACAATTTTCGTTTGTCAATAAATTACGGTAAACGTTATAAGGGCAGATCGTGGTGAATTTGTTTTTTCTTTCTCTTTCTTCGAGTTACAGATAGATGGCATTAACAACTAAAACCAGAAAAGATGTGTTCAGAAAGACATCGGCGGCAATAAAAAAACGCCTACAGTTTACCGGGAATATTTATATAAAATATCCATATCTTCTGCAATTGCGGTATCAATCGATATTTTCTGGAACTTAGTGTTAACGTTAACATTAATTTGTCATGAATTAGTTTTTCAGGTTTTTTATACACCAACAAAATTAATTATGGAATTTGGTTGTTATAGTTATTCAGGTTTAGCCCTTAACTTAGATTTGCATTTATTTATGAATAGCCTAAAAAGTTAAGCAAACATCTATGAATAAACCACAATGCACTTTCAGAAAAACTGTAGTTAGAACTTTCCCTCACAGATTTTTCCTTGTCACTATATAACTGAAAGATAAGATATAAATAAATAATAGAACTGGAAAACTTATAAAAATGATGCATAAGACTTAAATTTTGGTTGAAGAACAAATTTGTATATTCTTTTCACAAAACCACTGACCTAGCGAGAATACAAATATTTTTACTTTTGTAAAAAAGTACTTTTCGACTTATATAGTTAAGCCTTTAGCAACATACTACCTTAGTGGAAAGCAGTAAGAATAGCTTATCACCTATTCACAAATCTTATGCGATGAAAATTGGCAACAGAAGTAACAAGTTGACGGTCTTTTTATTTAGTCTCTACTTAAATCATTTATTATCAGCATTTTGGAAATGTCGGTAACGTAAAGAAAAAAAAACAACGAGTACACACAAATAAAATGGGAATGTAAAAATGAGATGAGTTTATAAAAATGTTTTCTATGTTCCTGAGTTGTTTTATTTTAATGATCATGTTTACATTCTTTAACTCTTGTTTTCAAAATTAAGTCGCAGCCAAAATTAAGTCGATGAACTCTGAAAATTGAGACAAATCTGATTTTTAAACGGTCTGAGCGAAAATTAAACGCATAAACGCAGCTAATAATAAAAAAATAATAGTTGTAGTGCTTTCAGAGTTTTATGTTTCTAGGTCCTAATTCTTATTGGACTGTTGCACCACCTAATTTATTTTACTTACTTAATGATTAAAACTGGATTCAAATAACTAACTTATATTTGTCTAAATGCGTAGTTTAGAATGGCTTCTAAATCTTCATTGTTCTGGCACCTAACAAGAGTAATTAATTTCATTTCATATTCGAATGATATTACTCCCAAACGAACACAAAGAGAGTACCAAAAAATTGTTCATTCACAATTTTGAATTTTCTTTGAACACCTCTGAACAGCTCACTGCATCGGCCATTTTTTAAAGGTGGACGCCATTTTTTTCAATGTGGGGAGTATGCACATCTTCTTGCATAAGTATTCGTTCCCCACATTTTTTTTATATGGAGTTAATACATATGCAAGGCAAAAAGAGAGCAACCGTCGAAGTTGGTTCTCTCGTTTAGTTTTTTTCTCTCTGCCATGGCGTCACAATTGTACTGGAGTCGCCTATCCACGGTTCGTTGTCTGACGTGGTAGATTAGCGGAACTGCCAATCTATCCTGTATCAGACAGCGTTGCCGCCAAAAAATAAATTTTCGTTTTTCAAAAAACGTGCCATTAATGAAATTTTCGTGCCATACGAAAATAAAACTGAAGTTGTTCTTTAAAAATAAATATAAATTGAATATTGTTACTATTAAAAAAAATCATTTCCTCTATTCGTGCATGAGTAGATATTATTATTAAAAATATGTATAAATAATATCAAAATATAAATACGTAATAAAGCTGTGTTATAATAATTTAAATAAATAAATTAGTTGAAGGTTAAAATTTTGACAATTATTAGGCCTAATAATTTCATTATATGACATTATAGCATTAATTTTTTTGTATGACAATTTATTTTCGTTGTTTGTTTTAATAATATTTAGCCTTAAAAACACTCATTTTGCTGATGCACTTCCGTGAGGCAAAACATAAATTTGGAAATATTAATGAACGTTCCTTCATCAATTATATTTTTTAATTTATACAACTTAAGCCTAAACGTGTTTGAATCTTCAAGAAAAACGAACATTTTTCTTATAACATCTTTCTCGCACTATAATAGATGAGAAAATTCTGATATCAAAATATTAAAGTGTGGCAAAATACTTTTTTATGTTTGAATTATTTTTTAAACGCATTAACATTTAATTAAGTTTTTTTTTCAAATTCTTGCGAAAGTTTTTTGTAGAATATTTGACAATCTTTTAAAACATTCAATTTTTCGTTAGTCTCTAAATTTCGAACCTCTTCTGTGCATTCAAATTCAAAAAAAATATCATCTATTGGCTTACAGTTTTCGGTTTCATATCAAATATCATGTTTGTTTTTTGAAGAATTAACATAATCTTCTTTAAAAAAGTTTATTTAGGAAAATTTGGTGAAAAATAGTTATTTCAGAAATTAATAAATTTATTTTTGGGGCTTCGCTTTGAAATGACAATAAGTTTGTCTGTAGAAGGTAGAACGTAATCCAAAAAAAATTGAAATATGATTTTATTCAGTTATCATTCAGTAGGTCAAGGAGTCTTTTTGACTTTTCACTATTTTCTTCTTTTGCAGCGAGTAGAAAAAAATGAGACAAAACCATCCAATTTTTTAAGAAACCTTTAACACAAATGAAAGTCTGAAAACTGAAATCATTTTTGGAATTTTGTTTTGCTCAATATTGAAATTTTCTTGAAAAACTGCCATTTTACTTTGCCGTTTAGGACTGTTTTTTAAAAAACTATATACACCATTGGCTAATTCATGTATTTCTTTCGGAAGAGTAGAGCACGCATTTGAAATACATATTTGAAACGAATGTGAAGTTCAACTGCTTGAGCAAATATTGAACTCCCCCTTTTTTACCAATTAAGTTTGATATAGGAATATTATAAGTTTCTAAAAAATTAATTAAACTGCGTTTACACTATGAGTTTAAATTTATGTAAAAAGATTGACATAATAAAACGTGCCATATTTAAATTTTTCGTGTCACCGTGCCACGAGAAAATTTCCGTGTCAAAAAGGCACGATCGTGCCATATCGGCAACGCTGGTATCAGATCACATCTGTCTAAAAAGAGGAATGCCTCTGGTGAAATGAAGCCTCTCAAGCGTGCACTCTCTAAATACTCGCCATTTGGAAGTTCCAAGTCATAGCTCTTGCCATGTGACTTCGAATGAGTTTTACCACGAAAAATTGTCAATTCTATTGAATCGAGCCTCGTTGGAATAGTAATGCACGTAAGAAGAGCCGCCTGTTCGATATAAGCCGGTACAGCGTCGCGGTCGTAAACACTGCCGCTCTAACACCCGAAACTTCTCTATCTAGGAAGGAACGTTAAACCACACAGGACAACCATAAACGATCATCGGCCGTATGAGGGCCATGAAGCAAATTACCTTCACTCTGGGGTCAAGCCGACTGTTAAAAAACAGCCGTTTTAGTAACGTAGTAATTTAGCAATTTAATTTATTTATTAAATTTAAAAAAAAAAACTAATAAAGATTTGTTTTGTTTCATTATTTATATGTTATTCTATAGATAAAAAAATAACAATAAAGATATTCGAAGTAGAAGAGAAACCACGGGCTTTTTAGTTTCGTTCCGAAAGACCGTGCGCGTGTATACGTGTTATTTTTTTGACGCGGGTATAGAAAGGTTAAATGTCTGTCGAAATATAAATACCGATCTAACCAGATTCCCAGGTACTTCACTACACTTTTGCTAGCAAATCGCTGCCCGTGAAGATCAACGATGACCATCTTGCGCCAATTCTTACACGTATCCCTAGTGGACCTAGCCAACGGAGTCCGGAACAGAATTGTCTCCGACTTCTGCATATTTATTTTCAGTTTTCAGTCGTCACAATATCGCTGAATCTTGTCGAAATCACGCTGCAAGAGAATTCTAATAACCTCAAACTTTCGGGCCGTTTTGTACTCCATTAGATCGTCGGCGTACGCAATTGCCTCTGTAAGACTACCTGGTGAAAATGCTGAAGAGAATCGGCGAATTCACTGATCCCTGTTGAAGTCCAATTTTAATTAAGAATTTAACGAGAGCAAATGTGTGCTTCCATAATTTCGAGCATTTCTTTGAGAATGAGGCTCATCGTTGGTTGTGCAATTCCTCAATTTAAAGTCATTGTATACACCCTTTCGATAGCTGCCTTCAGCAAGAAATATCAAAGTATCTGCAAGCTTTAAAACTAGTGGCACCGATTTCATGCTTTGTCTTTTCTGTACCTTTTCTTTAATTTTATTTAGTAGGTAAACAAAGTCCTTATTCAACCTTAAGTACATTACATGTCTTGAAATATAATAAAATAGAAAGATTTGTCCAATGAATCATCCTTGGATGTATGTTTGTGCTTACTTCGAATCTGTACAGGATTTGATGTCGATCTTATTCTTCTTCTCTCCCTCAATAAGTTTTTTTTTTAATTTCGTCCAATTTATACTCTTCAAAGCTCACGTAAGAAGCGTTATTGAACAATATAAAGAGTTCAATGCTATACATTTGAGTATTTTTTTATAATTTCAATACAATAAGTTTTATTTAAATTTTAAAATGGAATTTATTCTTTTGAATTTCAATCTCTCATAATCAGCTGTGGAATGTGTGTGGATTGCAGATAAAAGAGTTTAAGCAATACCGACTCTTAAGCGCCAAAAAAGTGATTCGACGCAAAATGTGACAGTTGTAGTTTAAGAAGAACGACTGTTACAATAAGGGTGAATATGAGAGAGACTTGTGCAATTTATTAAAATATGAAAAACAATTTTTCAACTATAACTCTTCTTGAGAAATGAAATAACTCGTAATTTCTTCTTGAAAATGTATCATCCCCATGTTAGTTCTTTAATCACTTATTGTCCTCAACATTGTAAAAAACGAATAAGAAGAACTGAGTATCTGAAAAATTTAATAGGTGATTTTTTTTGAAATGATATTTTGTTTCCATATTTTTATTATCTTACTTTAGAAAATGCTTCAAAGTCAAATCCATACAATGGTTGCGCCCTAAATGACAGAGGTTTTTGAGCTCTTAAAATAAGAAACATCAAATCTCTTCTGAAAGATGGTGACTGTGAAATCCATTCAGTTTCATAAGCAGCAACACCAACTTCTATTGACTGAGTGAAATTTAAAGACCAAAAACATTAAATAGTTTTAAGAAAAATTGCAGAATCAGCTAAAATTTCAAGACATAAATTTCATACTCACGTTAAATCGTACTTGGTTTCCCACCCAACACCAATAGAAAAGTTGCATAAATGACGAAAACATGAAAACTTGAAACTTCAAAGCCACCAAAGGTTGATCTTTAGCAAGTTGCGCTTCAAAAGCTGTCAAACATATTAAGAAAGTGCTGGCTCCAACTTGTCCAACAAAGTTATAGTAGTAGTATTTGTTAACATAATCGATTAACCTGTAAAAGGGTATTTAGAGAGTCCAAACTTGACAATCAAAAACATATTTTAAGACTGCCTAGAAGTCCGTGTAAACTTAAACTGACAAAATGAATTCTAGAAAACACACAAGATATTTCGAAATTACTATTCTTGAGAAGTAACCGAACATAATTCTTGAACACATCCATTCTAGCGTCTTACTTGATAATCCTCTGATGATCCACGATTATTGCACCCAAGTCTTCACGGCTCATTTTCTTTCCTCTAAATTCTCTAATTTTCTCACAAATTATTTCCAAATTAGCAGCCGTCTGATTAATTATCAAACATCCAACATTATCAATATAAACTATAATTTTAATGCAAACCAAAGTACAAAAACATTGAAAACCGTAGACTATTTGAAATCTTAGCTGATCATCAATGGAAAATGGATATTTTGCACGAAATGGTAAAGTTCTTGGTTCCCCGGAAAAGATTGGTTGAAAAGCTAATGCCACAAAAAGAAAATTTCCCAAAACAACAAAAGTATTGAAAATTACAATATCACGAATGTAACTTTGTCTTTGGATCTTTCGAATGGCCGTAGATCCAAAAGCGAATTTTTTGAGTAGACAATGAAATTCTTCGACAATTCGTTGGATGTTTGATTTATAAATTCGGTATAGGATAATTTTTAGAAAAATTAAATAGAGCTGGAAATAGAAAGAAAGAAAGATTTAATTATTTTATTTTTCGTAGAAATCAATCTTACTCCAACTAAGACGCATAAATCTTCTCCGAACATAATAATATCTGATGAGGCTTCATAAAGATCAGCAGTTATGGTGAGGATGAAAAATGTCAGCATGAACATCAGAATACTATTGCCAATTGTATAGGTGAGGGTTTCTTCGGAAAATTTCGAGGGCCAAAATCCTATAGCTCTAAAAAAATTAAATTGTTTTAGAATCTGTCATATGACCTTGTCAAAAACGTGAGAATGGTTTTGTTTGAAACTAGACAATAGAAATTTTTATGTGGAAGTTTAATTTTAGAACAAACATTCTAGCTCTTCAAATATTATAAAAGACATCAGCTTAAACAATTTTTATCAAACTTTGTTTATTTAACATTAAAATGGAAATATTTTATTTTAATTTATTTCTAGATTGGTTCTTGGAAAAACACATCTGAGGAAATCAGTACAAACTTATTTAATAGGGTTTTCCAAGAAGAGGTATAATTTTCGTCTTTTAACTTCATTCACAAATCACAAAGCAATGCTATAATTTATTAGACCCTTCTAAAATAATGGTCTTTCTCACTCGACTCAAATTTCTTCCCAGCAATTTCGCCTCACAAATCGATGTAAAAATCATTCAGATTGGGCTTAAAAAGCGTCAAATACTGCTGTGAGGTGGTCTGCCGGTTACACTTATTGTCCGGAGTGAGCAAACGCGGTATCCATTTCTCCGACAGCTTTTTCAAACCCAAAATTTCATGTAGGATATGACCCACATTGTCTTTTGAGACGCTTTCGATGCCTGACTTCATAAATATCTCTCGTAGTTTGAATCAAGCGGTCTTCTAGGCATCTGGGCGTGTCTCACCAAAGACCAGTGTGCTTCCACGCTGAAACTCGTTTGACGGTCGCTTTTGAAGAAGAGGATTCACCATAGACAGCATTGAAGCGTTCTTATATTTCGCTGAGCGATTTCCCTTCTAAAAACAAGAATCGAGCCACCGACCGCTATTGTTCTTTTTCTATTTTACTAAAGTTTGCGGACTCGTTCATTTCTATTTGGGCTCAAATGAAAACTACACCCGATTCTGCTAAAACTTCGACAGAAGAAGTCTACGAGAATATTGGATACGATATTTCATTTCTCTTGCGATAGTGGCGCCTTTAGGCAGTGAGTAATTATCGGACTGGGAAAGCCTTCATATGTTTTGGCATAGATCATTCTTCTGAGGTGGTCTAAAATATAAAAATCCCGGTAGAGTAATTTGACTTTTCTTGCAAAATTCCGATTGTTTCGTTGCTTGTACCACCATTTTGAAAATAAACCTCATGTCCATATAAAATATATAATATATATATAAGTATTACTCTTGGAGGTAGTACCCGTGGCATGATGGTTAGTGCGTTGGACTGTCATGCAAGGAGTCTTCAGTTCAATCCCTGCCTGTGCCACCTTAATTTAAAAAATAATTTCCGCGGGTACTGCCCCTTGCAAGGAATTAACAAATCCTTCAAGAGTAATTCTTGTCATGGAAAAGTGCTTTCTCATATTAGACGTTCGGATTCGGCCTAAAATTGTAGGTGCCTTCTATTCCTTACAACAGTAGTCGCACACAGGAATGGTTGAAAGTTGTTAGTCACCCAATTTTTTTTTTATTACTCCTGGAGAATTCGTCAATTCCTCGCAAGAGGCAGTACCCGTGAAAAAACTTTAGATGGTACAGGCCCCAATATACCTCTGGCATGACAATCCCACGCACTAAACCTATGCCACGGGTACTGCTTACTTTATATAATTCACAGTAATTTTCAATTATATTACAACGGGTGTTTTTTAGACCCGTAGTTTTCAAGATGAAATAAATCGAAAATGATTTGATGTTATCGCCCAGAGCTTCATTATAAGGATAAGGGTTTCCCCTTATGTTTCGGGCAAGTAGTTCCAATAAATTTTTAGAAGAGAGGCTAAATTTTCGAAATCTCTGGCCCCGTATGTCAGCAATAACGCACAGAACGTTCTTTTCCAAGGCGTCAATCGTATTGAGCTGATCTGCGAAAATAACCTCGCAATACCTTTCAAAAAAATAGTCCAAACCTTGTTTAAGTGTTAGTCTATTCATTATGAAATGGAAAACCAAACTGAACATAAATCAAGTGACAGCTGTCACTATTTTAAGACTACACTTCTTAAAAAGACACCAGTTATTTGTTTAAACAAGTTTAAAGACAGTACCTTGGTAACTTTATATAAACAAAATTTGAGCAATCTGAAAACGCAGACACCATGGTTCAACAAATTCGAAAGTGTTTAAATTAATTTTACAGACATTTTGACAGTTTAAACTTTTTCCCAAAAATACATAATACCAAATTAGAAAAGAACGAAAAAAATCAAAATGTGTAAGATAGGTTGGGGCACATTCAACAGATTTTCTGTAAATTCCTTATAACTTTTTTAAAAATGCATTTTTGAACGAGATTTTTGTTTTATTTGAAACTTTAACAATTTAAATCAAGGATTTCACAAAGCTTGAAGACTTTACTCAAACCTAGGAGTCCTTCAAAATGTCGAAAGTGCTCCGTAGTTGGGGCACTTTCGTAATACACGGGTGGCAAATTCGACGCACATGTAATTGACACAGAATAGAGAAGAAAATAATATTTGTTTGCTTGGTTATCGCACATTTTTTTTATTTATTTAAATAAATCAATCTCATATCTAAAAACATAAAAGTTAAATAAGGTACTTCAGAAATTAATTTTTAAATTAAAATTAAAATCACATACATCTTTTATACGAATATACGCAGTATGTATCAAATAAGATCACAAAGTATCAATAACTTTTCGGTGAGAGTGTTGAATCATTTTTTTTATAGTAACCTCCGGTAAAAAGTAATTTATTCAACGTTTTACAGGTTCATGTCAACGTTTTTCAAAAAAAATTAGATTAAAATATCTTGATGATCCAGCTGGGTGTTCTGGCAACGACAGCTTCAACTCGATATCACTTCTGAAGACAAGAGATATATCTTCAAAGAGGGGCTTAAAAATTTGCCAAATATTTGGTTTTTACGGAAACAATCTGACCAACATAATATTTGGCAATTCGAGCGTCAAACTTGACCAAAACATAGTCGCAAATGTTAAGTTTAGTGTCGCGCTTAGTTTTATAATCCCTTATTTTTGATTCTTCTAAATCAGAAACCTCAGCTTCTGAAACTGATCCAACAGACTTATCTGAATCTGCAACACTAAACTCATCCGAATCGCTTGTATCTACGCTTTCAGCTTTCTTTTTCAATTTTTTTTCGATTTTTGTAATCTTCTTTTTCTCATATGATTTTTTTTCTTCTTGTTGTCTCAGTGTAGACTCTGGATTTTCCTTTATTTATTCTATTTATGGATTTTGGTAGGAGAATTGTTGGAACTGGCCTTATCTCATGGGGAGAGATTTGAACCGTTCTTATCTCTTGGGGAGTGCTTTGAATGTCTTCTTATATAATTGGAATGTTTCAGACCACCCCACAAATGGTATTCGGTAAAAGCTTCCATGTGTTCAAGATCCTCCTGGGAAGAAGAGAGACCCCTGGAAGATGATGCGGTACACTTCTATACAGACGGTTCAAAGACCGATAACGAAGTTGGAAGTGGTATTTTTTCGGAACAACTGAATCTCAGTCTATCTTATAGACTTCCCAATCAATGCAGTGTATTCCAGGCAGAAGTAATAACGATTTAAGAAGCACTATCCTGGCTCAAAGAAAACGTTATATCTTGTAAGAATATACGAATCTTTTCAGACAGCAAAGCCGCTCTTAAATCTCTGGCGTCTATCTCCACATACTCTCAAACAGTCCACGATTGTCGATCATCTCTAAATGAGATGACGGAACAGTTTAACATTCACAGAGACATTCCGGGAAATTGCAAAGCCGATGAGCTCACCAAAAACGGAACACTTCTGCCTCATGTTAGACAAAAACATAACATAAGAACACCACTTGCTACATGCAAATATCTTCTCAAGCAATATGCTTTAGAAACAACAAATGCTAGATGGTCACAAAGTACCACCTGCCTAGCAACCAAGCAAATATGGCCAAGTATTGACTTAAAACGTTCAAAAGGCTTGATATCACTGAACAGACAAAGTATAAGCTCTACAATTGGAGTAATAACGGGAGACTGCCTCATAGGAAGACAAGCTCTGAGGCTAGGGGTCTACACAAATGAAGCTGCATGGACGAGGAGGAAGAGCAAACAGTCCAACACCTTCTATGTACATGTCCAGCACTCTCCATTAGAAGTAATAACTTTCTCGGTAATCCCTTCTTCGATAACACCAGTGAACTGGCAACGATTGACTCAAAACGTCTCTCTAACATTATTAAAAGTACGAAATGGTTTGGTTAAGTGCATTACTCTCCCATGAGTAACCTCATTAGTGGTATCACAATGGACCCTTGAGGTCTACGTGTGTCAATGACATCTGGACAGCCACTTCAACCTAACCTAACCTAACCTATATAATTGGTGGTTAATTTTGGTGTTCAGAAGGAACTGCAGCCGTGCAATATTCAGAGTCTTGAAAAATTAAGCTGTTAAAAGGGTATATCCCTGTGGCCTTAAATCCCTTCCATTGAATGGGCCTAATATGGAAATGTCCAGTGGTTGCAGCTTATGAGAGGAATGAGGTGGAAAAGACAAGAGCTCAATTCCATTTTCTCGACAAAAGTCTATACCTTCCAGTCCATAGTGTGATGAATGGTTGTCCAAAATAATGAGAATAGGTTGCTCTTTGCAGCAGTTGGTAAAATTCTGGATGTGCTTTAATACGTGAATAAACAGTTCTCCGCTTATCCATTTATTTTTGCTCAGAAGACCAATGCAGTGCTGGGACCGTCTTTAATAAATTCATCCTTAAATTTGATCCTGGGGAAGACATACACTGGAGGTAAAGCCCAACCAGCAGCAATAACAATCCCTACAACTGTAACAAGAGTCCCCCTCTCTGCGGATGACACCTGGCTTACAGAGCGTTTCCCTTTTTCTAATATTACCTACATTTTAGTTTTGGGACAACAATTCCAAAATATTGTTTTTAAAAGATTGTCTTACCTTTGGAGGTGCTAAGACCTTTGAAATACCAGTTTCATCCAAATTAAAAATACTTTTAGGTTCAAATTGATGCTTTTCGTAGAGTCTTTTTAAATTTGTAAAGAATTCCTCCATCGAAGTTTTATTAAAGCCTCTTAATCTTGCTCAGCTTATATTTTCAGGTCTGCGCAAGGAAATATCAGGGTTTCTTTTGAGAAATCCACGAACCCAATCTATACCAGCTTCTTTTTCAACCATGAACTAGGAACTGTAATATTATTTTTTGTTGCATATTCAAAAGCAAACTTTCAAGCCATTGAATACGAAAATCCAAAAGTTTGAGCAGAACACCTTTTAAAGTAATCCAAGATTTCACGCTCCTGATATTTGGAAAACACTTGTTGGGTCGTATATTTGGAGTTGAATGTTGTACTGTGGTGGGAATCGCTGGATTTGGTATTTGGATTCAGTTTCTTAAGTCTGGAAATAAGTGTCGTACGTTTCAAGTCATATTTCCGAGCCGCTGACGTGGGTGTTTCTGTTTTGCTTAAAATTTCTTCCAGAGCAGTTTTAAGCTTTGTTTCATCGATATCGCAGCGATCAGTCTTCTTCTTATATGAGCAAACCATTCTAAAAAAAATTACAGAAAAAACATGGGGCACATTCGTCTATTGTCGTAAGTTCCCCAAGTGCTATCGTCGAAAGTGCCCCAAATGCTATCGTCGAAAGTGCCCCACATTAATTTTTTTTTTTAATTTAATTTTTTTGAAAACTTCTAAACATAAAAAAAAATACTCTAGACACTAAAGCAGTCCAAACAGAACTGTAAAAATACGTATAGGAGAGAACAATGTGACCAAAAATACCATTAAAATCAACTCTCTTTTCACAATTGTAAAAAGCGAATGTGCCCCGCCGTTGAAAGTGCCCCACCCTTCCAAACATCAAATTAACTATTATTTAGTGGTTAATTATCCACAATAATACAAATTTAAACTTTTAAATGCCATTTCAATAATCCATTGCAAGCGTTTTTAACCTTAAAACCACAAGACTAAAATCCATTGAAGTATCAATTGGTTGCTCTCCTTTAAATAAAACTCGATTCCATAATTGATATCTGTTCAAAATCGACCTCAGGGTTTTCTTTTTCTGTACCATCTCCGTTGTGTCTAAAATTAGTATCTACGCACTTTAAACCAAAAACAAAGATTGAATTAAGACTTCAAAGAAACTAATTGAACAACACCCCGCCAATCGTTCAGCAGTCTTTTTATAATATACGAGTTCGTTTTTGTTTAAAGGAAGAAAAACCAGAAGCAAATTGTAAGTTTTTAGTTGATTGTTTGAGTTCTTCATTAATTCATTGAATTCTTCAATATCATTTAACTTCGATAATCCTAAGCCATAGCAATAAGACAAACCAATATTTCTGACCCTAGGGGGCGAAATGCCAATGTACAAATGGTGTGTGCAAAGTGCATTGTGCATTTTTCTTTTCCAAGCCAACAGAGGTGGTGGAAGGAGGTTTCTACAGATATCAAAAAGCTGCTGCAAGGTAGCACCAATCAATTCACGGTCTATAATTTTCGCAAACTGCTCCCCAATCTTGGATTAATAATTTAAAAACTAGTTAGTTTTTGGATTCAACTAAGGCATAGTCGTGGAGAGAGAACTCCTTCTGGAATATTGGAATCTGGTTTCTCAAGTCATCAGGGTTAAGAATAATGGATGTTTATGGTGAGTTTTGTTGCGTAACCAGTACTTTCCACCTGTTTTATTTTTCATGGCCAATTGTTTCCTCGCGGAATTCTTCTTCTATGGTCGTCCAATTATTTGGTAACAAACGATTTATGACAATAGAAAACAGGTATTGGAGCAATTTACATTTGTAGCCTCAAAAGGTGGATTTGGTAATGGAAATGGATAAAAAGTGTTCTTAATGTAATAAGCAGTTATTTGATAAGTGGCATTCTTTTCCTATATTAGAAGTAACAGGTGAATTTTGAAATTGATATTGCATTCTGATATCATTCAAATGCGATGCATAATCAGTGTGAATCTGAACTGTTTTGAAAATGAATGTTCGTGCGTATGAAAATTCCGAAGTACATATTTTTGCACTTAAAATCTTTGCTCTATCAGCAAAATCAACGAATCGAAAGCGTAACAACTTAAATTTCAAAATAAAATAAAATAAAACTTATGACAGCTAAAAATTATCACACATGTGGATCGTAATGAAATAAAATAAAATAGTTTTATTTTAGTGACATGAGAGAATTTCATGAACACTTGCAATTTTTATGTTTGTTTTTCATTTATTATCTAATTCGGAGAAATCATCCGGAAATTACGAAGACCACAACGACGACGACGCGACGCGTCGCGCCTGAAAACAATGACTTTATGATTTTTATGTGTGTTTATGAGCGTGACAAATTTGATAATTATTTTAATATTTCGCTACTCTAATGATAAATTGGATTTTTTGTTTTTTTTTCCCAAAAATTATGCAAAGTTGTAGGTTTTGAAAAATATTTTAAAATATGATTCTTGTGTGTTGAAATGTGGATTAAAAGAAACACTGTTCAAAGGTCAAACGGAAATTGTGAAATTTTAATGAATTAATTTTGGATCTTGTTTTTCCAAAAAAAGGAAAGATTTTACGGACGAATGTACCGAATGAATGGTGCTCATTGGACACTTGGAAACATTGAATGTTATTTATTTAATCCTCAAAATTCCATATTTTACCATAGCAGTTTGAAAAAAAGGTGAACATTTTTTTTCATATTCAGTAGTTTTTTTTTTCTAAAAATCCAACACTCCGTTTTTTCATAAAAAATAAAATCTTCAAAAAAAAAATTATGCAAATTTGGTAAAAATTGATGTTCGGTTCTTGATATCTCTCAAATTAATTTCAATCATCCAATTTGTAAAAATTTAAGAAAGGCTACTTAAATTGGTAAAAATTAATTTTCGACTAAAAATAAATTAAACAAAACTAGATTTTCAAACTTAACTATTTCTTTATATGAAAAATATTGTTGGTAATTTTAAAATGTTTAAGAGTAATCCAATTAATAACTTTTTTAACCCAACACGAAAACCTACAAACTTTTAAGCAAGACAAGATAGTGGGTCGCTTCCCTGCCTCATTTTTAAAACATTTTCTTCTTCTTCCACAACAAATTCAATCCAAAATACTGAACTCATGACTATTGCTTCTGCTGGCCAAATGTCCCTTCAGAATCTCGATATATTGTGGCCGTCCGAGCAACTTATAGGCGGGGTTGAGAAGATTCTGAACGATTTGGTGTAGGTCACTATAGCCGGAGCAGAAAAGGTCAATTCCTAGTTCCAGATTCGTACCAAAATCACACTCATCAAAAGTGATCAATGAAGCTGTTATGATGGGCTGCAATTTCTCCATGACTATCTCTTTGGTTTCTTTTTTTGAGGACTCGCCAGGCTTGTCCAAAGGACTGAGGATCTTCTTAATGTTGGCAACGCTGTCCATCAACGGTCGATAGCCCACTGTTGTGGTTTTATTTACTGGAACAGCGATTCCCACATTGTGGAATGTTTTGGCGCAAATTTTAATAGCCTACTGCGATTTAGCTTCTACCAGAAAGAGATTTTTTTTCTCTTCCATATTCTGCAAATAAAAAACAAGAAGAAATAATTCTTATTTTGTAAGGAAATTGTATAAATAATATTACTTACCACGACCAAATTTATTTAAAAATGAAATATTTGTTTTGACAGCAGCCATCAGCTGTTGTGTTTACATTAATTTGAGCGCTGAATGTTTCGAAAGGTTTGTTTGTTTAGTTCAAATTTGAATTGCTACTAGTTACGGAAATTTGTGGCTTACCAAAAATCGGCCAAAACCGATAATTTCGCGAAAACCGGGTTTTGGACTTGGTGTGAAAAGCCTATATAATACAGGAAAATTTTTTAAAAACAGTTTGGTAATAACGAATTGCAGTGTGGTTGCTGCGAACTGTCAAACTCTATTCGCGTTCCACATACCATCCACACTGCAACGAATAAATTGTTTGAGCGCAAGATAACCTCAACATGACACCACTCTTGTTTTGTTTTTGTGTGAAAGATAGTGGTTGAGGAAAATATGAAGAAAAGGGAAATTCAATTCATCACTCTCTGCGAATAGAAATAAAGGTCATGTGAAAGAAAAGTCAAAATATGTGAACATCCACAGCCACAGTTCGCAGTTCGTATTTTGTAGCTTACGTGCAAGAATCTTTAAGGATTATAATCACTCCGGATTCGCTTATTAAAAAAAAGAAACTATGATCTTCAAAATAAATTTGCTTAGGAAGCGTTGTTTTGTTGTCAGTCGATTCATGTTGAAATACCAAATAAATATAAAAATAAATCATTTGACAGCTGATAAAATAGCGCCCCCTAAAATAGTGTTGCCAACTGAAAATTCTATAGCTCTAAAAAACAGCATCCGTTGAAACTTCATCTTAGAGGAGCAAAGGATAGATTTAATAGACCTTGCTTACTAAATCCAATCCGGATCAAGGGAGCGGTTTCTAGAACCTGAGTTCCGATAGAGAGTAAGGAAATGACATTTTATTGTCCTTGAATAGTCTTCCGAAGAAGAATTGTGATTTTTAGGATATAAATTGTGAAATAAAATTCATAGCCACAAACATTTTAAGACCTTAAACATGGATACCGGTGCGTGCCGCTAAGAAAGTGACAGCAATTACAATGGGTGCCAGAAATCGTTTTTTAATCATAGGAGATTCGGATTATTATTCTGATCAAAGACACTTTATATAAAGACCGGAAACCGATCTGTCATTCTGGATTGCCTACAAGCCATTCTATTCTAATATTAATTCACCACTGCTAAAGTCAATTCACCACAAATTGATGAGAAAATAGTAAAGTGCTTACTTGACCTAAAATAGACAATTTTGTTGCAACATTGGTTGATATGAAATGTTTCAAATCTAATGCAGAATATGGGGTTAATAAATTGGGTGGGCTGAAAAGTGTGTTGTATTTTGTGTTATTGCTTCTTATATGTATGTTTTTTTGTAAATAAGAATTTGATAGAAAAACACGCCGGCGCGGCGCGCGTCTAGTGGCTACAGTGACATAGCTTTTGGATATTTTTTGCTAGAAGTCTTTCTGATTGAAAGTGTCAAGAAATTTTTAATTTGTAACTTCACTACATAAAAAGTTATAATTGTCTGAACAAGACATTTGTTGTATTATGTAAAGAAAACTTGAAAAACTAAACTTAATAATTCTTTTTCTTTTGAATTTAAAAACGATGACTGTTTTATAAAAGTATTTTGATAATTACAAAAAAGTGAACAATTTCACTAAAATTTAAGTTTTTCAAACTAAAAAAAAACACATACAAGTGTGACATCGCCTTAATTATGAAAAATCCCAAATAAATCTAAATCCAAAGTTCTCACCACACCAATCTGTCAACAACATCTGTCAAAATAAGTAAATACCGATGCAGTGTATTAATGTTGGATTTCCATTATTCATGTAGATAATGTTAAAATTACAAATACAACAATGTAACCAAATGGGTGTTGGAGGGTGAAACGTACGAAAGATTCCGGTCTTTATATGGAGTGTCTTTGATTCGGATTATTATCAGGTTAGACGCTTACTGCTGGAACACATTGGTGACGGAGCCGGAGTCGTAACCTATCTGTCAAAATATTAAAAGTACACAAATGCAGATGCACGGACACAACGCGATGGAACTGGAATTGGAGCCGGAGTCGGAAGAGTTGACCACCTTTTAACTTTGACGTACGACACTTTTGACGTCTATCATTTTTGGCACATCAAATTTAATTTCGTGATTTGTGTTTGTGCATTAAATTAATATTTTTTATTCATTAAAGCGGTCAGTTCAAAATACCCCTTTTCATTTCTTTCCTGGTACAATGGTAAATATAATATATTTTAAAAAGAGACATTATTAAAACTATATCTTCGTTTTCAAAATTAATTTTATTAAATAATTTTAAAACTCAGCCAAACTTAAACCAAATGATAAGTATCAATTCATAATTTCAAAATACAACTAAATCTATATCAAACATCAAAAAATCGTACGACGCATTCTGTGCGTACTTTCTGTTAACGTACTACGACTCCGGCTCCGATTTTCGCATTGTGTTCCAGTAGTAAAATGGATGTGTTTGAGACTTATGTTAGTTTCCTAATTTCTAATTTCAAACAATATTTTGTTTTTTCTAGTATTGATTTTGACAATTTAAGAAGACACATATTTTTAAAATAGAAAAATACAAGATTTTTTTTTATATTGGTTTATACCAAAGAAAAGATTAACCGTTCAAACTTTGTCCCAAATGTGTATAACCTTTTTCATACTTAAGTATTAACAATTTTTCTTGAATTTTCTTGTTTTATTTTTTTTTCGAACCTCAGATTTACTTGCAAGATAGTTGAGAAATACCCTTTCAGACTTTCACCTTGACTGGATGATATTTTCTTTATTCCCACATGCTTTCGGCTAATCAGAAATCTGTTTAGTTACACCCCGAGTATTTGCGAGGATGAGCGAACGCAGTAGATATCCCACCATCTATCCTACTCGCACTTTTCACAACAGATTTATGCACTAACAACGTCATTTATTTTGCGACCTCAGGTATGACTTTCAATGGGACAATTCAATGGGTGCATTCAGCCACCCAACTTACATCCATTTAATTATTTACGATTTTTAACTTCCCATAGGAAGTTATTGTAATGGGTCCGATTTGTCAAATTGAAAATTTTGACATTTATCGACGTTTCAAGGTCCCTAGAGTCGAAATAAAAGATTTTTAAAAAGATGTCTGTGCGTGCGTGTGTACGTACGTTTGTACGTCCGTACTTCCGTACGTCCGTACGTCCGTATGTTCGCGACGTTTTTTTCGTCGTCCATAGCTCAAGAGCCACAAGAGATATCGACTTCAAATAAATTTTGTTATACAGATAAAAAGGCAGAAAGATGCAGAAAGGGCTCTCAAGAAAATTGCGTGGGTGGTTTTTTTACCATAGCAGTTTGAAAAAAGGTGAAAATTTTGGTTAACCTTAAATATCTTACGAACCAAAAACGCTAGAGACTTGAATTAAATTTTATATAATATATTGTAACGTGATACCGAACAGGTATATTTTTTGAAAAAAATCAATAAAACGGTTTTTTTATAAATCAATAAAACTGAAAAAAAAATTTGTCACTTCCAAAATTTTACGACTGAATTATGATTTCATCTCTAAAACAATTTTGTGCAACGAAGAATAATGTTTTTGACATCTGATAAAAATCTAATTGACAGTTTTTTTCAAAAAATAAAAACCTAAAAAAATGTATAAAAATTGGTAAAAATTGATTTTCGACTCAAATATCTTTTCAAAACTTTGAGATATTGGCTTTAATTTACTTTTATCTTTCAAAAAATCTTGTTGTCAACATTCAGTTAAAGTTTGAAAAAAATCGATTTGACAGTTTTGTACAAAAAATTAAAAACCGAAAAAAAAATTAACAAAAGTTCGTAAAAAATGATTTTCGACTCAAATATCTTTTTAAAACTTTGAGATAATAGGTTCTAACTAATTTTTTCTTATAAGAAATATTGTTTTCAACATTAGGATAAATTTTGAGAAAAATCGAATTGACAGTTTTTTTACAAAAAATAAAAACCTGAAAAAAATGTATAAAAGTTGGTAAAAATTGATTTTCGACTCAAATATCTCTTCAAAAATGTTAAATATTGGCTTCAAACTAATTTTTATCTTATAAGGAATATTGTTTTCAACATTTGGTAAAATTTTTAAAAAATTCGAATTGACAGTTTTTTTTACATATTTTATATCATATTTATTTACTTTCGGCTCAAATAGCTTTTCAAAAATTAAAAATATTGTGTTCAAACTTATTTTATTTCAGAGAAAATATTGTTTTCAATATTCAGTAATTTTTGTATAAAAATCCAACAGTCCTTTTTTTTCATAAAAAATAAAATCTACAAAAAATAGTGCGCAAATTTGGTAAAAATACATACAGACAAAATTTTATGCAAGATAAATCGACACACGGGATGGGAAGTTATCAGTGTGGGTCGCATCCCAGTCTCTTTTTAATCTTGCAATAAATTTAAACTATTGAAAATTGATGGAAGCTACTTTTAATAAGTTATTAAAGTTAATAAGTTATTATAGTTGTCAATAGATTCTGTGATTTTAATTAACTTTCGTTGGACTTCGCAGAAGCTGGGAAATTAGGGACTCGTGTTAAAGTTTTATCTTGAGAATACATTTATTAGTTAGGTTCGGCGTAGGCTTCAAACATTCGAGCACCAAGTGTCGGCCGTACTATTTTTTGTTCGGGTGTGACCAGACTTGTGTTGACGTTTCTCACAATTAAGGTTTCTTTTCCAAACTGCCTAAGAGCACTACTCTGGTGGACAGATACCATATATTAAATGAACTCTATTAACATTTTGACGCTAAATTGTCGTTAAGGGCCGATGTAGAATGCGAACCACACCTTAACGTCAAGTTTCTACGTTTCATTTAACATTTCTCAATTTTCGGACTAACTCACTTTGAATCATGAAAAGATACGTGGTTTCAAAAAGACGGTGCCACTTACCACACAGTTTATGAAACTATGGCTCTTTTGCACAACAAAATCGGCCTTAAAATTTAACCACCCTTTAGAACCAAAGGAAAAGCTTGAAAATGGATTAAGGATAAAGCAGGTGAAAAGTGTTTTGGTAATTTATACCTCAGCAAAAGTGTGAATTGGTCCTTGAAAATTTTAATAAAAACCAAGGTACTGCACCGAAGTCTTGGTGGACGTTACTGGTATCGTTTTGGTCGGTTACACATCCATTAATCTGTCTCTAAAAATATCAAAACATAACCCCTTATTTCAAAAACCTTTGTATGAAAGTTTTTAAATGAATGTTTTGCATATTCCATTAGTTTAGGTAATAACAAATATGTAAATATCACCATATACATGAAGGAATTGAACATCGTCTGCCCAAGCAGGTCCTTCATTATATAATTCTCTTCTTCCATATCATTAAATTCACTAACTACCATTTATAGTTGCCTCTCGCCAACATTTCTGACCCTGTTGGCAAACAAAAATACGTATGCTCTTCTAACAGGTCCGAATGGAGTCCAAAAGTGCAAGGTGCTGCAAAGCCTCACTACTCACCAATGTCTTCTCCATCCACTATTAACATGGCTGAACCAATAATTCCTAATGGAGAGCCTATAATTTAACCAAACTGCACCCCAATCTTGGGACTAATAATTTACAAACTAGTTGATTTGCTATTTGGTAAATTTGATGGGGGTATGTTGAGAAGAACTCCTGGAATCTCGTTTGTCTAGTCGCGGAATAAAATAACAGGAATTGGATGATGAACCACCGGTACTCAGTATAAAAGATGTTTACGAGTCTTTTGTTGCGCAATCATTTTCATACCGCTTCTTATCCTTATGGCTGTTGGTAAAGTCGGTAAAATTATTTACTTGCCAACAACGGTTTATACTCGTATGATAACAGAAACATAAAACCTGTATGAACACTGAATATGGCGGAATAGGATATAGAAATTGAAAGGAGTATTTTATTTTAAATTGCAAGGCAATAATTTTAAACATAATTAGAGGATAATATTGCATTTTGTTGATGTTGATTGTTGCACGTAATTGTAATTTTGTATTGCTCATTGATTTGTATGAGACTTGAGATACAGGATAGACTTCGTGGCTGTTAAATTTGATTCAAGTAAGTTCAAGGAAATTTGGGTTTCAGAATTTAATTGATGACTTAATTCAACACTTTAAATTTTTGGCTTTTCCTGCCTTTCAATAAAACATAATGAAGTAGATGCGCGTCATTAGCAAAATTAATGGTTTGAAATATTTTTTGAAGCGCAACATTTTTTGTATTGTTCAGGAAATGAAGTACTTAAAATTAGAATTATGATTCGAACATAAAAAGAAAATAACCAATAAAATAAATATTACTTTTGTCATTGTCATTAGAGAATTCTATGACCACTTTCAATTTTATTTCAATGTGAAATCAAATATGAGTATACAATTGTAAAACATAGTTTTTTTTGAAGTGCTTATCAAACCGTATCAAATTTGTATAATTTAATGCTTTAACACTTAATTAAATTACAATATTTACATTTGTTCAGAACTTAAATTTATACATACACTCCTCGTCAACTGAATACGCACAAACATTTTTGAATATATTTTATCCATTTTTTCTAAACAGTGATGGTAAAAATTTTCGTAACATATAAATAATAGAATTTCAAAATTTTATCCAAAAACAACCGTGAGTTTTTCCTTCAACCACTTCGAAAGTGTAACTTATGTAAAGTAGAAGTTTTTTTTTGAGTCCACTGAATAGGTACAAAAATTAAATTACGACCACCCTCATAAACTTTGCGTACTAACCATCCCCGGACATTTTCTATGATGTTTAGATCAGGTGAGTACGGCGCGCGGCGGCCATTGAATCAACTGCACTTGTTGCTCCTCTATTCATGTTTTTATTATGTGGCTGAGTAAATAGGCGCATTATCATGTTGGTAGGTCCAGTTTATGGGTCCAAAGATGTAAGAAAATTTCTTTCCAAAATTACTTTATACCCAGCTGCTATCATTGTTGATGTTACAACCTCGAGCTCAACTGTTCCAAAATAACTGACTGCTCCCCATATCATGACACCTCCTTCACGACTATAATGGCGCTTTAAAAATCTTTTTCTCTTCTTAAGTCGTGAAAATAGAAGTTGAACCCATCAGGGCCATCGAAATTAAACTTTTTTTTCATCTGAAAAAACCACGTGATACCATTCTTTTTTCCAGCTGATGTGAAGTCTTGAAGAATCTAATCGTAACATTTTCCGTCTCTCGTCAAGTGGTGGTTTTTTCTTAAGTTTCATTCGTTTAAGATGGCTTGAGCTGTTGATTACTCTTAAAACTATTGAACAACTTGTGTTTACGCCGATTTTTTGTTTTATTTTTGCCACAGAATCAGAAGAATTTGATGCACATCTTAAAATCCTTCATGTTTTTGTCGTATGCATCATTATTTTTCAAGTAAGAATAAACTACATTAAAACTTCGGCCAACTTTATCAGCTATTGTACGTCTAGTTAGGCCTCGGTCTCTAAGTAAATCGATTAACCATCACTGTTTGGAAAAAAAATGGATAAAGTATATTAAAAAATGTTTGTGCGTATTCAGTTGACGAGGAGTGTACATTAAATTGTTTTATTTTTTCTCTAAGTCCAAAGTGGAGCTTTGTTCGCAAATTTGTTTACTTTTGTCGAAATTTCCTTAACAAAAATAAAAAAAGTCCAATTTTTTCTTAATTCATTGTATTCCATAAAATAATAAATATCAGTGTGGCTTTGGACTAGGAAAGTCCACCATTAGCCAAATATTCACATTACGGCAGATCTTGGACAATTTTTTGAATCAATACCTATTCGTCGATTTCAAGACCGCATGCGAAAGTATCTATATGGCGACGAACTTTGTCAAACTTGTCTGTCTGTGAAAATGATAGTGGAGCATGCACGCTACCGCATAAAGGTCGTAAAAGGTCTCGCCGATGATTCTGATCTCAGCAGTTTTTCTTATACAAGCTTAAGCTCTCTCATGCAGAAGAGACACAATCTTTCAATGGCCTGTCCAATCACTCGGACAAGCTTTTGAAATTGATATACATGTTTGGAACATAAAACCGTGATGGCGTTACTAAGTTTATAGGGTTTTTTAAATTGGTGCGGTTAGATTTTGGCGTCCCGTGACGGCCATTCGGTTTGGTGACATCTGTCAAATCTTTTGTTTATTATTCAGTTGTTTATGCCAAATCATCAAGGCAAGTTACACGATTGAACAGCACCTTCAAATGATAAACCTTTATTATAAAAATGTAAAAACGTTGTGCACATTGCTCCCATTTTACGGTAGACGTGGTCAGTTAACAAATCAGCTCACACCTATACGTCAAAAGGAACGCAGGATCGGCCGAGAAAATCGCCGTGGTCAGTGCACTATAACTTTGCCTTTTGCAAACTTCAAATTGGAGAATTTTGCATCGGGATTTCGGCCTACACCCGTAAAAAATCCAACTAACCCAGGAGCTCAAAGTTCAAGACCATAGACAACGTCGCTTGTTAGCTGACTGGGCTTTGAATCGTTTAGAAGAGGACGCCAATTTTGGCCGAAAAATCATATTTAGTGACGAGGTGAATTTTTTTTTATGAATGGCTATGTTAACAAGAAAAATTGCTGTACATATGACAACACCAACCCACACGAGGTTCACCAGGTAATGATGCATCCCCAAAAAGTTACCGTTTGGTGTGAATTTTGGGCCGCTGGCGTAGTTGATCCGTACTTTTTGAAAACGACGTTAGTGAGGCGGTCACCGTCAACAACAAGCGCTACATAACCCAAATTGAACCAAATGGACCTAGACGGTATGTAGTTTTAGCAGGACGGGCACTTCGTGCCCTTATCAAAACTTATATGCGGCTTTAAGGAAAGAATACTGAATGACAGTTTCTTGGACAAAATGTCGCTATGGACAGCTATAACTTTAAGGTAGTTGAGGACTTTGTGTACACGAAGAATTTCTCTTGCAAATCGCTGCTTCTTTGAACTTAAAATGCAATTGGGCAGTTAAGTCATCTCATGAGCAAGACACTCATTACATTGGTTCACATTTATAGCGCAGAGGATCGGACCTTTTCGAGGCAAGATGAGAAAGTTTTACTATGCTTCGAGAGAAGATACAGCGACAAACTTTAGCGTTTGTACAGCGACACTGATGTGGTCAAATGAAAAGAAGTCCGACGCCTTAGATTTCTGTGCCATGTAGAGCGAATAGACATCAATGCTTCAGTCCGGAGGGTTTTCGAATCTAATCCCCGGGGGCGGCCTAGTAGACTTGGCGTGCGAATCTGGAAAAATCTTTTAGGGACTCTGCAACCGGATACGCATGTTGTTTGAAGCCAAGGTCCGTTCTGGCCCGCTCAACTTTCTTTTATCGCAGCACGAATTTTCACACGCGGTTTTTTTAATCGATACATATGCACTAAAAAATAATATTTATCGCAATTTTAGGGCGAGGAAAAATCTTTTTTTAAATAATTTTCAAAGTTTCACTTTTTTGCAAAAAAAAACACACAATAATGGCCATTTTCCAGATGTTTTATCTTATTTTGACGGTTCTTTCCAAGTTTCCAGTAGTTGCAGTGATGCCAGATGTACTTTTTTTGTGATTTTGTTTGAAATTATTCCGTATATTTGATTTTTTAGGGATATTTTACATACATTTGGGGGACATTTGGGAACTTACGTTTTAAAGGTTAAAAACAATAATATTTACTATATAACTTGGTAAAAAGCAGTTATTCAACGGAAAATCTTTCGCAATCTTAGAAAAATGATATTGCATTATTTGAAAGCAAATTTAATATATCAAAATGGAAAGTAAAAGTTCCAATGAAAGTGTTCTTGGGTGTTCAAACTCAATTAAAATTGAAGAAAATACACCAAAAAAAAGATTACATTCTGACGATGTTCAGAAACAGTGGTAATTATTAAATAGTATATAATAAATTATTGTTTTTCTTTTTTAAGTTTATTTAAGGAATTTGGTGAAGCTCTACCAAAACATCAGCGACGAACCCTTGGCAGTGAGACCGGAGAAAGAGCTGGGTTTCTTGCCAAATTAAAAAAAATGCGGAATACGTAGAATCCCAATGGCCATCAACACCCATGAAAAAAAAGAATATCACGTTCTGTTGGGACGTGGTTTGAAGACGTACGTATCCCTGTGCAAAGGTTTATGTACTTGTTGTACATTTTCGTTAGAAAGTTCCGTACGAAACGGTAATAGCTGAAGATTTTACTTCAGCTTCAAGTTGTGTGTCAATTAGAACCTTCGCGGATTGGTATAGCTACTGCCGCGAAGTTATCGTTGACCACTTCTTGGAGAACCAAGAAATTGGTGCCAAAATTGGTAGGCCTGGAAGGGTCGTTCAAATTGACGAGAGTAAATGTGGACGACGAAAGGTCAATAAAGGTCGTAGGGTGGATGAACATTAGGTTCTAGGTATAATAGATGATGGATATGAGGTTCTTAGGTTGGAGGTGTGTACTGGGAATGTACCCAGTGCTTATGTAAGTTTTTATAATTATATGAACTATATATATAATTTTAATTTTTTATCTCTGGTGCTGATTCCATTGATAAAAAAACATGTACAAGATGGGATGACAATCCACGCGGACTACTGGAGAGCATCCATAAAAAGGTGAACCATAGCGATCCCGATAAACCATTTGAATTGAATTGAATCCCAATGGAAGGTTGTTAAAATGATAGTTATAACCTTAATTTTTCCCACTGCGTTGTTGAGTACCAGTGGCGGCGTAGTTTGTATGTCCTCGTCAACTTCTTCTTCAAGGAATTTAATAAATGTGGAGCAAACAATCTTGATGCCCAATTTTGATAATCTCTTCGAGAAATAATAGGGTCCAAGTTCGTTGATAGTTTAGCAACTGTCTTGTTGTACTTTAACTTCTTACACATTCATATCTTTCAATTACGGCCGTAGGAAATCACTTTTAGCATCACATTTGTACCCGACTTATTTTAAAGAAATTTAATATTAATCACACACCTCCAAACAGTCACACTTTGTTGGTGGAAACGCATTCAATAATCGTTCTTCGATTTCCGTATAAAAAAAAACCGCAATGCCTTTTTATAAACTTAGCCTTCGAAGTGAAAATGATACTCATTACTAAAGATGAATTAGGAAAAAAAAATCAAGACCATTTTGATTAATTTCAAAGACTTATCCAGCCAAGGCACGACGTTGCTGGTGATCAACTGGCTTGACATTTTGTGTTAAGTAAACCTAGAAGACTTTAATCCAAATGCAAACTAAAACAGAATATAGTTTGTTAAATCTGCCTAATTCCAATAATCTAACTTTTTCCATCAGCTCTATCGTTTGTCACCATTTTTACTACTGCTTTCCGAGAAGTTGCTTCAGGGCGAACTAAACGAGCCTTAGTTTGTTTTCAGCAATTTTGTTATCAACTAACTTCCGTTTTCAGCAATGGCGCAATTTCAGTTTCCTAACTGAAAACTGCTTAGCGATGTATTCAAAGTGAAACCCCGCTACTATTTTACCACCACACCGAACTCCAACGGATGAAATGTAAGTACTCATAGACCCTGTTTAATTTCGAACGGATAAAACTCCAAGCCAATCTATCCTTAACACAATTACCAGTTCAATTACCAACATTTTTGATTCAGTGTGAATAATATTATTATATCAATTAAACGTTTCATGTAAATATGTTATTCCAATGGACGCCATTTTCAATTCCAACATCTGTCAAGACCCGTGTCGCCATCATTGATCTTCCATCATCTCGCCAAGATTGATTTTGCGGAAAACAAATTCAAAACAACATGTGACAAGAACGATCATCAACAAAACACACCAATCAATAAATTACAGTTCAATGGTTCTTGTCTTGTCAATTTCAAAAATAATTAATTAATTATCATAAAAGCCAAGAAAACTGCCATCTTCTTCTTCAATTGAATTCCAAGAACATTTAATTCAAGTTCTAGGTACACACATGACGCGTACATATTGCTGGTAGGCTTACGAATAAGAGTACATGTACATAATAATTGGTGCTTGGACGACAATAATTATCGTAACACCTTTGCGTTCTGTACATTTGCATAGAAGAGCGATTTGCTTACGTTTATCTTACGTTTGACATGCAAACAAAAATTGTGTTAAAGAAAATAAAAATGTAACGTACTTTTTTTTAAAACTATTTTTGTATTTTTTTTTTTGTACTCAAAGAATGCAATCGTAGGTTAACTCGTATGAAGATCGTATCTAGGAGTGAATTGAGTGAATTTTTAAAGAGAAAATCTTGAATTTAACGTCCGTCTGTGTCGCGTGCACGCACTTCTTAAGTTTGTTCTCGTTACTTTAGTTTTTTATTTGTTTGATTTGTTTTGTTTTGTGTGAAACTTGTTTATTAAAAGCATATCCTTGCGTGCTGCAGTGGGGCATATCGCAAACGTAACTTGTGATATAACCAACAAGGTCTTGAATAATTAGACTTAAGGTGCAGTATATGAGTTGAAGAAGACAAAACTATAACAAATAACAGGTTATCCATTTTGCGGTTTTAAAAGTATAAGGCTGGAAAGTGACATCTGTTAAACTAAGTTGTCAAATCAATTTATTTTGATTTTCAGTTGAAAGTCTGACATTTATGAAAATGAACCGCTTAACTATAGCAAAACGCATGCAAATTGTTAAAAACTTCTACAAAAATGGTAGTACGAGTATTACCGGGATCACCCCAAAACCATCCGTTTTTTAGCCAGCAAAATTAGAAGAAGTTCAAATGTTGTATACAACTAAGTCAAGCAAAGGCGGGCGATAGTGAGAGCTAATTTAATTCAAGGCTTTTCATTAGCATAATCAGGGCAGGAGCTGGGGTGATAAAAAAGAAGACAAAAACCCATTAAAAGCTGCACGCAAGAACGAACGCCTAAATTTTGCAACAAATCACTTTTCCGATAGCAAACATTTAATTTGTACGAACCTGATGTTCAAATGGTAAACATGTGCATTCAAGAGGACACAAGCTTATTCAGAGCCCAGGCCTATAAGGACCGGTTTTACCCGGTTCCCCGTCCTTGGAGTTATACTAAAGATCTGGCCCTCCAGGTTGAGGGTTGCGCCGTCGGGGTGACTAGGCCACGTAAAAACATCTAAGTTGCTAAGCACCAACACGCCTCCGATACGGACGGATTTACTATTGACAAATTACGCAAACGAATCAATGACAACGAACTTCGGATATTCACGTGGAATGTTAGAACCCTAAACAGACCACGTGCGGCTGAAGAATAAGCAGAGGCACTAGACTGCTATAAAGCAGACATCACCGCCATCCAGGAAATAGGATGGGATGGGCCGGGCAAAAAGAGGATGAAGAACTACGACATTTACTATGGTGACTGCTACCGCGAAAACTAACAGCGCTTATTTGGATGCGGCTTTGTCATTGGAGCCAGACTTAGGCAAGAAGTCTTGAGCTATAGATGCATCAATGAGCGCCTCATGGCCTTACGCATCAATGCTAATTTCGGCAACATTAGCCTGATATGCGCGCACGCCCCCACAGAAGAGAAGGATGACAACACCAGAGATATGTTTTTCGAGCTCTTAGACAAAACATATGAGCAGTGTCCTAGTTACGATATTAAAATAGTTCTGGGCGATTTTAATGCCAAGCTAGTAAGGGAATAATCGGGAAAAAGAGCCTGCAGTGGCAACATTGCCCAGATTCAATCAAAGAAGCTTCTGATGTGCTGGGTCTCAAGTAGCAGCTAAGCAATAGGCACGCAAAGCGGCGTTGCATAAAAGGACGAGAGCTGCTCCTGAGCTCTATGAGCAGAACAGGCGAGAGGAACGCCGACTTCTCAGAAGGAAAAAGAGAGGGCATAAGAAGCCTGCGGTCGAAGATGTTGAGAGGTTTAAAAGCAGGAATGAAGTTCAAAAGTTTAATGAACAGGTGAAACGAAATTCACAGGTACCTAGAACCGAAGGCTGCAAAGTGGAAACATCATAGTGGAACCGAAATCAATCCAATCCATTCAACATAGACGACGAAAGCCAACAATCCCGTCCTCCCGACTTAGACGAAATAAAGTTTTACATATCTAAGCTGAAATCTAATAAAGCCACTGAGCGAATGTCAATCATCAACTGTAGGGTTTCGGGCGAGTAAGCAAACAATATGACGTCAAGGCTTTGATGAGAGTCGTCGATATTTTAATTCCACAAGGAAGGAAATCTATCAGGTCCTCTATGAAGAAGGCAAAAAGATTTGGGCTTAAATTACAACCTTGCTTGACTCCTTCCTTCTATTCGAAACACTCAGACTTTTCGGCCCATTCCATACCGCTGCCTTATTTTCGTCATAGACGCTTTCTAATACCTTACCAAATTTGTCTGACATCCCATAATTGTAGAGCGTGAAGAATAGTGATCGGCGTTCAACGGTATCAAAAGCTGCCTTGAAATCGACAAAAAATACGTAGAGCTTCTGTTTTTTGTTCAATAGAGGTTGCCGCTATGCTTTGCAGTACAAAAATACTGTCGATAGTCCAGTTACCACTTCTAAAACCTGACTGAAATTCTCCAAGTAACTTATTATCAAGAATCCAACGGATCAATCGGTTAATGAATAATGTTGCAAATATCTTGTAGGTGGCGTTGAGAAAGGATATGTAGTGACCAAACCAAGTGTGAACAATCCACAATTTGAACTTCCCAATTTAACTACTGGCGCTTGAGTCGCCAAAGAATAGAGAGAAGAAATCCAGTATGTCTCAAACTTAGATTCTCCTTATATTCTCCTTGTTATTGATATGTAACAATCTAAAACAGCATTCAACATTTCAACTTGTAACATTCAAAGAGACAACTTAAAATACAAATTATAACCTTCAACATTAATTAATAGATTGTGATTTAGATTATAAAATATAAAGTAAATTGTTTTATTTCAACTCGCAAGTCACAATGGATATCCCACGGTAGTTGGATGGATCATCAGTGTTGCCTTTCTTGTGTATGGGAAAAATAAATGAATTTGTTGATTCGTTCGTATCCAAAATTGTATTTTTAATGACTTTGAATTTAAAGTTAGCCTTTCTGTTCCATATTTAAAGAATTCCAGTGGTAAACCATCAGGTCCTGAAGCTTTTCCGTCCTTCAATTTCACCAAACGGTTTTAACTTCATCATGAGTTATGATACTATTCAAAATATCATTCCAGTACGAAGGTTAAGCGTATTGGATAGGAAGCGTAAGACTCTCTGGGTTTAAAAGTAACATGAAGTGATTATGAATTACATCGATATTTAGTTCCAAACTAATTTTTGGTTTTGCTGCATTTAATTGGTTAATCGCCATCAAGTATTCCATGAAATCCTTTCAGTTTGTAAGTTTAAGAGCCTCGGTTTCTTTGAATTCTGAATTTGCTACTAAATACATTTTTTGAAGATGTGGCAGCTGAATTTTCTAAAAGCTTTCAGCCACCCGAATGATTTTTTGCGTGCTTTTCCGCAATCTACGTCGAACCATTTTTCTTTACTTTTAAAAATTTGTCCCTGGTATTTTCTCGATTCCGGGCACGAAAGTTTTAAAAAAATTTTAATGTCGCCTATTGAAATTTGAGTCACCGTTGGAAATTTCCGTTCCAGGTTGCATTGATACTCGTGCGCTCTATCTTCTTTCCAATTTAATTTTGGTCGCAGCTTTAAAACCGATATATTGTCTTGCTCTATTAAGTTAATTCGGAATTCAACTACTAATGGCAAGTGATCACAAGTGCTGTATTTCTACAACAGCACGACATTGACACACAAACAAGTTGCAAAATCTAACGTTAGAGGGTGTTTAAGTTATAAATAAGTAGAAATATGCAAATAGTTTAGATCCAAAAATAACTTTGAAGAAAGATCACGACTCAAGCAATAGAGTGAAAGGCATTGTTAACCAGCTCGGCGTGTATCTGATGCAAAAAGCTTTAGAAAATAAGCTTGTTGGGTTTAACACAGAGAGATGCAGTGAGTGATTCAAGCTACACAAACTTCATGGGCTACGTAATCAAGAAGTCGAAAATAACATGCCTCCAGTTTGCTAATGGTTCACTTAGAACCTTAAACTAATCCCCCTTTTTGTAATGCATGCACCTCATGCAAGCAAATCTTTACCTAGTTCATCCCATTACTTCCATCTTAAAAGTCATTAATTTATAATCCTATTATATCTATTTCACTTAACTCCAAACTTATTCCTTTCATTGAAACAAGCTATTCCCACACGAACTACATCGCCTCCACATTTTCTGCTCCCGCTCTGATGCAACACAAATAATCCAACTTCTAATCTATGAAATTACATTTGTAATTTTCTTTTTATTAAGATTTTTGTTTCTTAATTGACCAACCTCACATATCATTAATAAATAATTCAAGTTCGTTTTAACGTGTTTTTGTTTATTGAATCGGATTCACGAGCAGATTACACTCTTCAAATAGTTATACCCACTTATTACCTGCCCTCTGCAACATTGCTTCTTTACTTTCATCTCTAATGTAGCATTGTAAGCCCCGCTATGTTATAAGAATAAAATAACGAAGACGATGCCTTCACCTTCTTGCATATAATTAATCAGGAATTCCGATTGTCGCCTTCAATTAAATTCAGCTCTCATTTATTATAATCTTATACTCCAGCAGCTTCAACTTCGATACCGATATATTTATTTCGAGTCTCCGAACTTCGAAGCTCAAACGGCAAGGAACACACATCACACGTGCGAATTAAACCGAATTAAAACCATCACTTGGCCTCCGGGAACTCAAAGCTGAGAGCCGAGAACCGAGAACCAAGAACCAAGAAACCAGAAACCAGAACCGAGAATATACACATACCAAGAAGATACACCAACAGTAAGACAACATTTTCCAGGACACGGGCTCTGCTGACATCGGGCAAGGCAATCCTTCTTATTGAGTTAAAGCTCTTTTTATCGTAGTGGCTTGGAGAGTTGGGAAGAAGAATTGGAGAAGTGATGCCATAGATTGAACTGGTTTTGAATTACCCTACAACTATCAATTCTCCTTAAGGCCATTCGTGACAAAATTCAAAATCATTGCCAGTTGAAGTCAACTCTTTGTAATGTAAGCGGAGCACATCGAACACGAGATCCCAGTCCTTATATGGACTGGAACTGCTGGACTCAGCTCTAGTGGTGAGCATAGAGCTGTAGTTCGATCGACTTGCCTCATGGTGGTGATGTTATAAACTCCTGCGGTAATGTAAGCGAATCTTTTGTGTGGCTCCTTGGATATTATATATACCCATATAAACTTGGTCGAACGATGACAACGACAAGGAGTACTTAGGTACCATCATCCACTTGTTGTCGGAATTGAGAATAGGAATTTACCAAAACAGGTATACGGTGAGATTGTGGAGTGTCGAGAACTGGAGCTGGAAATCACTTCGGTCTTCCGTCGTCGGCCGTTCGTCCGCCCGACTCGACTGGTTTAAAAATGCAGTTTGCGAGCGAGCACATGCTAGCTGTTGTTCCCACATTCCAATAATGCTCTTCGTGGTTGGTATTGAATGTGGACTTGACTGGACCGACCGTCGCGTCGTAGGTGAAGGCAGATCCCTCTTTGCTCTCTCAACCATTTTGCATATAATATTATGCAACTAATTGATTTCGGGATGGAACTAATGGCAGGATAAATTTAGCCAGAAGGTAACGCAGAGGAGAGGAGATACAAAAGAGGCGGCAAAAAGTTTTCATCTATACCGTCCGGTACATACAACGGTCTTCGCGTCGTCACCATCACCATCACGTTACCATTTTGGCCTGACTAAAGGTTTTATAAGCCCAGCCTGTTTTCATAGTTCCACAAGTTGATGAGGTTTCAGAGGTTCTATAACAGATTCACCTATTCTCCCATTCAATTGTATACAGTTGTTGGCTAGCACGTTCGAGATACTGTTTCCGATAAGTAACTCGATATCGGGAGAAGATCCACCACCAGATATCGGGACAATATTTTGCATAAGCACATTTATTTTGTACTTGGAATTGAAAGCAGAGCTGGTTCTGGTTTTACCATTGATGATGATGATGATGGTGTTGCGGATTTAAAACAAATCTGGATTTATTTTCGGATAAGACCGATTATTTCCTATAGCTATTCAATACATAGAGTATAAACGTTTGTACCTACAGATATCGACAGATTTGGGTGCAGCAAAATTGAAGGCAGATTGTTGGGGACCAAACAAAAAGAAGCATAGTGGAGATATGGGGTTGGATTAAATTCTAGTTTACAAAGTATTTTATTTACACGGGCAATCATTATGCCGCGCCGATATGAACTCAGTTATACATTAGGTAAGATTTTACGATGGATAAATTGGTATTGGACAAGGTCTAGAGAAAATAATTAATTAGAGAAAGGGAATTGCTTATTGTTTTCGGTCTTACTGTTAATTACAGATTCATGCATTCTATTGAGGACGAGAATTCTGTAGAATGTCCGAGTAAAATGTTTCGGTTGAGGACTTCATCTTATTAGCTTTCTTACTTATTAGCTAGGGATTGAAATTTCAATCTATGTATTGACCTTGTTGGGTTCTCCATCTTGTACAAGTGTGAACTAATGGTACTCGTATCAACTTTTAAAGCTCGAAAAAAGCTTGTTGAGAACTACGTCAAAGAATCTTATTGCTGTAGTATTATGAAGATTAGTTGTTTTGAATTTTTTCCAATGTCGTAAAAGAATTTCTATCAAGAAAAATAAGAAATGGCAAATGAAATGACAGCAACTCAATACGTACGTTTTTTTTTGTTTTTGGGAGTATATCAAAAAAGTAGCAACAAAAAATGTCAAGTGCTTCCAAAATATTTCGGTGCTGATAAAAAAGTACAGCAAACATCAATTTTTTAGTGACAGCATTGAAAAGTTTATGTTGAAATATGTTGATATTGAGGTAAGTATTAACTTCCAAATACAAATTTTTCTTAAGCTTTAAAAAGCTCTGAACTCGGATCAAGGACGGATCCAGAGGGTTGAGGGGGGTCTCACACTTAACATAATGATGAGTTTTGAGCACCGCTTAAAATTTTTTTAATTTTCTCTAAAGGAGACTGAAAATATTTAAATAACATAATGTTACTTGACCTTTCATTTTCATACTAGCTCTGACAAATTTGACAACGTTCGCCCAATCTAATCCATTTAAAATTTCAATCGTTTCCTGTACTGATAGGGATGGTTTACCAAAGCATACTCTTATATGCTGGTTAAAAATTGGACACACACTGATGAAATGAAAGCAATCTTCTTTAGCTCTCAAGTTACATAACTTGCAAAATTGGTCAAATCTTCCGTTGTATGGTTCTCCATTTAAATGTAGAAGTTCGCATCTTGATTTAAAAATTAGGTAAATATCTTTATAAGATAAAGAATCTTGGAAGAAGTTCTTGTCACACAAGTTATAATTAAGCTGGCTATAGAGTAGTCTGCTCTCCGATTGACGGACATTTCTGATTTCGGTTAGATTCTTCAAGTTTTTGGATAATTTCGTAGAACTTCGTTTTCATCTGAACAATATTGTTGAGATTGATCTGCACAACTTCTCCACAGGAGGCAGCAATGTTTACCCATGTGCTCATCCACCAGTCCTTATTCTGAATATAGTAGAGCATCATTATCTTACATAACCGAGTTTCCCGTAGACCAAGCACTTTAACTAAATAATCAGCCTGTAACTTTAGACTTAAAGTAAAAAGGTTTGGCAGGCCTGTTTAGAAATAAATTGGAACAGTTTGTTGCTGTTAAGGGAATATTGAATATTTTCTTTAAGAAATGTCTTTGAAATTTTTCAATTTCTTCGTATTTTTGCATACCCCATATTTTGCATCGGAAATATTAAATTTTGTTGAAAGGTTTATGTGATCGTTAGAAGAAATCTTGTTCCAACATTAATTAAGGTTTGTGAAGTTTTTACTTTTTCTACAAGGTGCTTGCTATAATCTTGGGTTGGATTTAGTAAAAGTCTCAAATACTTGTATTCTTTCGAAATTTCGAAACGACTTCCATTAAGTATCCAGGTGTTCCTAACTTCACTCCGATTGGAACACGAAAAGACCATTACTTTTGTTTTGTCTGTGTTGATGACTAGACCTTACTTGTATGCATCTCTCTCACTCAAGGGAAGCGGATGTATATGATTGCGGCTTATGCGGCTGGAGCTCCGCAGGTTACTTACTTTGCTTCAGAACTCGAGATTCTTTTTAGGGAACTGAAACTGAGCTTGAAAGAAAACTATTTTATCTTGGCCGGTGATTTGATCGCAAAACATGAAGATTGGGGAAATCAACATAATAATCCCAGAGGTAATCATCTTTTTAATTTGATGAAAATTTACAGCGTTGAATGTGGCGTCGACCTGCTGGCTGCTGAAACGCCATCGTATCCAAGAAGCGGCTGCTTTCTGGATCTTTTGCTGTATGACACCAGACTGACAGTAACAGACAAAGTGGGTAATCACCCTCGAAACTGCTTACAGACAGTCGAGTACGACAGTGATCACCGCGGACTGGCTGCTGTAATGCAGATTCCGAACGAACGCGTGGAGTTGGAGGAATACGTTGCAACGCATTCTTATAATTACAGTAAGATGCGTTGACCTCGTTTCACCAACGCCCTAGCGAGAGAACTTCGTTCGAGTGACATAGCCCCACCAAACAACAGAAACCTGACAAATACAGAAATTGACCAACATTTACAACAGATGGACGAAACAATAAAACGAACGATGGAACGGACATTTCCAAAGTACAAAGAACGGGACCAAATGGACGCTTACAGAAACGCGACAAGTGACGCACTACGTAGGCACAAGAGTGGCTTACTGACAAGACTCAAAAACTTGTACAGATGACTTACAGACCCACACGAATTGGAGGTTAGGACACTGAAGTCGTCAATAAAAAATGTCAATCTGTTGATTAAGGAGAACTACAGGCTATCAATTAACAAGTACTGGGACCGCAAGATCCGGTCAGTTAATTCGAGTGACCCTAGTATATTCCCTAAAATCAACAAGATATTCAGGAAAAAGAACGACAATGACCTTCCGAGTCTGAAACTCCAAAGAACCGAAGAAAACAGAGACGTACTCATGACAGCGCAAATAGATCCAGAGGAAGCCATCTTTGACGATGACTTTTACATAATTGAAGATCCGAAGGAAAAAGTGGAGGCGGTGGGATCTGCTTTCCAGCAAGTGTACAAGGTGAATGTTAGCATTCGGCCCAACCACGACCTGGAGAACAGAGCCCTACTTAATCACTTTTACTTTCGAAATAATATGACACAATGGCGATCTGAGAACCGCGGTTTCATGCGGTTCAATGACGATTCCTTGGCAAATGCCATAATCGCCGAGCAAACGGGACCAAGTCCCTTGTTAGTGACGAAGGTTGAGCTTCAGCTCATCTTCAATTCAATAAAAAACAAAAAGTCAGCAGGTGTCGATGGTATATCCAACGTTGTACTAAGACATTTACCGATGGAAGCAATTGACATTTACACCACACTCTTCAACAATGCACTGAATAATGCATATTATCCAGTGCATTGGAAGACCGCTGTGGTTCAGCCTCTCCCGAAAAAGGGAAAGGACAACTCCAACCCGTCAAATCTTCGGTCGATAAGTCTTCTTCCGAGCATCAGCAAAGTTTTCGAAAAGATCATTAATAGGGCTCTGACTAAGTGGGCTGCGGACAACAAAATTATTCCGGATAAACAGTTCGGGTTCAAGGCGGGTCATGACACAATTCATGCTGCGTCTAAACTCGTTTCTGATATCCAATGGAATAAATCAAAACAACAATGCACAGGTGCTGTTTTGGTTGATTTGGAAAAGGCCTTTGACACCGCATATTTAGAGGGTCTTTACCTAAAACTGAGCAGGCTTGGCACAAGCAAGCCATTGTTGTATATACTTTATGATATGCTTAACGGTAGAAAGTTTGTTGTAAAAAGTGGCAATGTAACTTCTACCACAACATTCTCAATTAAAAATGGTCTTCAACAGGGAGCGGTGAATTCGCCGATTCTCTTCAACATTTACACCAGCGCGGCGATCTGATAGGTGGTCTTACAGAGGCAATTGCGTACGCCGACGATCTAATTGCGTACAGAACGGCCCGAAAGGTTGAGGTTATTAGAATTCTCTTGCAGCGTGATTTCGACAAGATTCAGCGATATTGCGACGACTGGAAACTGAAAATAAATGTCCAGAAGTCAGAGACAATTCTGTTCCGGACTCCGTTGGCTAGGGCCACGAGGGATACGTGTAAGAATTGGCGCAAGATGGTCATCGTTGATCTTCACGGGCAGCCATTAGCGAGCAAAAGTGTAGTGAAGTACCTCGGTATCTGGTTAGATCAGTATTTATATTTCGACAGACATATAAATGCTGCTCTGACCAGGGCCAGAGGAGCCTTCGCTTTGACGAAACGGCTGTTTTTTAGCAGTCGGCTTGACCCCAGAGTGAAGGTAATTTGCTACATGGCCCTCATACGGCCAATGATCGTTTATGGTTGTCCTGTGTGGTTCAACGTTGCCCCTGCCCCTTCCCAGATGGAGAAGTTTCGGGTGTTCGAGCGGCAGTGTTTACGACGCTGTACCGGCTTATATCGAACAGCCGAATCTTCTTATGTGCATTACTATTCAAACGAGGTCCTATACAACGGGGCTCGAATCAACAGAATTGACAATTTCGTGATAAAACTCGTTCGAGGTCACATTGCAAGAGCTATGTCTTCGACCAACAATTTAATTTTCGGGGCGTTCTATCCGAACGACGAGTATTTTGAAAGTGCACGCTTGAGCGGGTTCATTCCACCAGAGGCATTCCTCTTTTTAGACAAATGCGGTCTGATACAGGATAGATTGGCAGTCCCGTTAATCTACCACGTCAGACGAAGAACCGTGGATAGGCGACTCCTGTACAATCGGGACGTCATGGCACAAGGTGGAGCAGAGCTCCTTCGGTTCAGTAGGGCTGTGTCCGAACGGGACCGAACCGATAGGGTGAAGCAGGAGAACCAGTTTTGGTGGCTTTAATCGGCACTTGATAGTGGGTAGTCGGGATGGGGTCTTAAGCCTTTTCCGGCTTACATACTTTTTTAATAGCATTAGGGTTTAGTTTTAAGTAGAATAGGCATGGTGGCAAGAAAATAAAAAATATTTTGTAAGTAAAAGTAAAGAAATTTTCTAATAAATATAAAAATAAATAAAATTTAAATGAAGTAAAATAGATCTTAGGGCCGAAAGGCATTAGTTTTAAGTGTTATAGTTTAACTTAGAGTGTCCGTATGGGACCATTAAGTTAGTTGTAAGTTATGGATAATTAGGCTAGTTTTATGAATTTTTGCCTAGCTTTAAGATAGGTTTAAGAATGAATTAATAAAAATGAATTATAAAAAAAAGACCTTACTTGACACAATATTCCGTAAGACGATTTACCATCAAACGCAGGGTTTCTGCTGATTGAGATAACAAAAGAATGTCATCTCAGTAATACATTTATTACGATACTCGCAATTCGGACACCTCTTGAAATGTGGGTAGCTATATCATTAGTAAACAGAGCAAATAGAAGAGCTTGAGTAGACATCCCTGCTTTACTCCAGTAAATGATTCAAATATATTTCAAATGCAGCTTTAAAATTGACAAACAATGTGCAGACTTTTTTGTTTCTGGCTTGAAATGCTTTTACTATTGATGTTAAAGTAATTATGTGGTCAACCGTCAAATAGTCCTTCCTAAAGCCTGGTTGAACCTCTGTAAGAATTTTGTTTACATCCACCCAATTTTTTAAGCCTGTTAATGACAACACTACAAAATATCTTTGCAATGACATTCATAAAGGATATGGCCCGGTAGTTTTTAACTGCATTATCAAAACAGGACGGCACATCAGCATTATCAAAAATCTTATTAAAAACAGTGGCTTTTTCGTCCTTGGCTCTTTGGAGAACGAGTGATATTTCATTGACTGATATTAACTAAGTCCAATATATTTTCACAAACGAGCGGCTGTGTGTATGAGAAATAGTTGTTGGGTTGATTTTAAGAAGATTTTTGAAATATTCAGATGGATCATCTGCAGAAACACTTCAGCCAATAGAGTTGTGTGAACCGTTAATTTTGTTTGCCATTGTCCAAAACAGTTTTGTGTTTTTGATTTGTCTAATTCATGGATTCAAAATTGGTTTTCTTAATGCAGGTGATTTTCTTATACTTCTCATTCGCTTGTATGTACCATTTTCGAATTTGATCACAAGTACATTTGCGGAGGCTTTCAATAGTGCGAATGATTTTTTTTCTGGCTGTAAGACATTCTGTATTAAACCATTTTTGGCGAAAACAATTCGTTGTTTTTGAAGTGGGGTTAATTGCAGAAAATCTTATGGATTCTGTTTTTTAAGTTATGAGTGCGGAAACCATTGTGTGGATTGAGTTTAAACTTGGAAGTTAAGGTTTTAAGCAGAATCGCGTTAGGCGTTTTTTTAAATTTTTTTTTAAACTGAATAAAAAAGCAAACCATAGATTTTTATTAAGTTTCCTCTTAAAAGTGTCTTTTTAACTTGGCTAAGGGTACTTTCCATAGAAGTTTTATTTTTGCAAGAGCTTATAAACCGAATCCATTTTTTTTTCTTCACAAGCCTCTATGCTGTCTAAGTAGTTACTAATGACCAAAAGCCAAATTTTACTTTTTGAATTTTATAAGGGCATTATTTTTTAACTTCCCATAGGAAGTTATTGTATTGGGTCCGATTTGTCACATTGAAAATTTTTATATTTCTCGACGTTTCAAGGTCCCTAAAGTCGAAATAAAAGATTTTTAGAAAGATGTCTGTGCGTGCGTGTGTACGTACGTTCGTACGTCCGTATGTTCACGACGTTTTTTTCGTCGTCCATATCTCAAGAACCGGAAGAGACATCGACTTCAAATAAATTTTGTTATACAGATAATACGGCAGAAAGATGCAGAAAGGGCTCTCAAGACAATTGCGTGGGTGGTTTTCTTACCATAGCAGTTTGAAAAAAAGGTGAAAATTTTGGTGAACCCTAAATATATTATGAACCAAAAACGCTAGAGACTTGAATTAAATTATATATAATATATTGTAACGTGATATCATAGAAATATATTTTTTGAAAAAAATCCATTTAATGGTTTTTTTTTATAAAGGAACCAAAAAAACTGAAAAAATAATTGTCACCTCCAAAATTTTATGACTTAAATATGATTTCATCTCCAAAACAATTTTGTGCAACGAAAAATAATGTTTTTGACATCTAATACAATTTTGAGAAAAATCGAATTGACAGTTTAAAAAAAAAAAATAAAAACCTCAAAAAAAATATATAAAAGTTGGTAAAAATTGATTTTCGACTCAAATATCTTTTCAAAACTTTGAAAAATTGGCTTCAAACTTATTTTATCTTATAAGAAATATTATTTTCAACATTCGATAAAATTTTGAAAAAAATCGAATTGACAGTTTATTAAAAAAAATTAACAAAAGTTGGTAAAAAATGATTTTCGACTCAAATATATTTTTAAAAATTTGACATAATAGCTTCTAACTAATTTTTACTTATAAGAAATATTGTTTTCAATATTAGGACAAATTTTGACGAAAATAGAATTGACAATTTTTTTTACAAAAAATAAAAACCAAAAAAAATGTATAAAAGTTGTTAAAAATTTATTTTTGACTCAAATAGCTTTACAAAAATTAAAAATATTGGCTTCAAACTTATTTTATTTTACAGAAAATATTGTTTACGATATTCAGTAATTTGTATATAAAAATCCAACAGTCCCTTTTTTCATAAAATATAAAATCTACAAAAAATAGTACGCAAATATGGTAAAAATTGATACGAGACAAACTTTTAAGCAAGACAAATCGACAGACGGGATGGGAATTTATCAGTGTGGGTCGCATCCCAGCCTCTTTTTTTTTTGATGATATTAAAAACTAAAAATGTCAATTGCTTTAAGAATATTATGATATTGAAAAAAAAGTAGGTACAGCAAACGTCATTTTTGTAAAGACATCAGCAAAAAGGTTACGTCGAAAAATGAGAAAAGTATTAATTTCCAAATGTAATTTTTGTTGTATTAAAAGCTCTGAACTCAGAGCCTTTTAAGTATGTGTACCACGCTTTGAACAAAGTTTGCTGCTTTTGAACTAAATTTGATTGTTTAACTGTCATGAATTTAAATTTGTTATCTCTGACAATAAACATTTTCTTTAAATTTGTAACTTTGTACTTACTTACTTGCTTAGGTCCTCAGACCTGTTAAATCCGTTGGGAACCTCTTAAGGGGCATAGGGGCTCTACTACGCCCACGCGCCATTGTGTAGGGTTTCCCTCCAACTTTTACCTAATGACGCTGACTCCGCCTCGACTGTCCTGCGCCATGTGCTTCTCGGTCGTCCAGCCCTTCTTCCTTCATGTGTGAGCGGATTCCACTGCATTGCTTGGCCTGCAATTCAATCGTTACCTTTTCAAAGCGTATGTCCAAAAAAATTGCCACTTACGCCTTCGTATTATAGAGTCTATAGGTTCCTGGCTTGTCCTTCTATAAAGAACCTCATTTGATATACGGTTTGGCCTTAGGATATTACGAAGACATCTATTCACGGAGGTTTGCAGCCTTCTTGTTATGGTTAAAGTAACCTTCTAAGAGTTGCACCCATAAAGAAGCACAGAATTGACATTTGTGCAAAACAGTCGTAGCTTTGTTCTTAAGCTGATAGATTTATTCCTCCAAATTTTCGACAACATGAAGAACACCGCTTTTGCTTTGCCGATGTGGAAGATGGCGTCTTGTTCGGTTCCGCCTACGATGGAAATTTTATTGAAAGCTCTTCACTTTTTCCACTGGTCGCGATTAAGTATTCATTTGAGAGGATGGCCGGGTTCCGAGGCTGATCACTTTTTTTTGTCGGAATTAATTCTCAGCCCCTAAGCTTCTGCTCCTCTCTCCAAACTTGTTGTCATTTGATGGAGATCCATGATCCTATAAGAGAGTACAAACATCATCCGCGTAATTCAAGTGCTTTAAATAGAGTTTCAAAGTCCTTTGGATCCCTCCGCTACCTGACAGAGCTACGCGCAGTGCAGCGCTTATCAAAAACAAAAACAATATTGTCGAGAGAATACAGACCTGTCTTGACTCCGCAGACGTGAAACTTGGATCCATCATATGTTGCTTTAATAATAGCAATTAGTTTTTCTGGGATGCCTCTCCTCCGTAAAGCTTACCAAATATACTCCCAGTTAACACTATGAAAGGCCTTTTCGAAATCGATGAACAGCAGGTCTAGTGGTGATCGATATTCAACGTACTGTTCAATAATGATCGGCAGTTTATTGATATGATCAATACAGGAGGATCCAGCTCGGTAACCTGCTTGTTCGGAATCAAATGCAGCCTCAAGGTGTTTTCTGATGCTTTCCAGTATGACTTTTTCTACTAATTTGACAACGGCAGATAGAACAGAAATTCCTTTCCAGTTTTCGCACTTTGTTAGATCTTCCTTTTTTGGGAGCTTGACGATAATTCGTTTCTTCCACTCATCGGGAAAGTTTTTGGTCGTCCAGGTCGGATGAAGCAGTTCATTTGATCATTTTGGGACTGCTTGTAAAAGATTTGCCGGAATTCCATCAAGTCCTACCGCTTTGTTGTTCTTAAGGGCTTTAATTGCTTCAATGATCTCATCTTTATTGGGAGGTGCGGTGCGGATTCGGGGATTAGTTTGTTCAAGCGCTTCAGAAGGCATCGGCTTCACGTTGTTTGCAAACATTCGGTTTAAAACCGAGTGAAAGTGTTCTTTCCACCTTCTGACTTGCTCATCCACCGAACTTATCACAGTACCGTCTATTTTTTTCACCAGATGTTGCTTTGAGCTTTGTGCACCGCTCAGCCCTTTCGTTATTCTGTAAACTGTCCTGCTGTAGTCGCTCCTATTTGCATCATCTTCTGCTTCTTGTGCCAATTCGTTGATATAGTTGCGATTGTCACGGCGGCGCACACTGCGGTGAACTATTCTGTCAGCACCTGAATTGAAACCATTTTTCACAGCATTCCAATGGTGTTCAATGTCGTCATGTACTGTGCTGCTGATTGTTCTCATTATGTGAGGCAGGTGATCCCTAATTGTTGACAGATCGTCGGATCACTTAGTCTGGCGATGTTGAATTTGTGGGCTCGTGTTATTCCGTTGGATCTTCGAACTATAGCTGTACGCAATCTTAGGGTAGCTATCATTAAATGGTCCCATGTTGGCTCCTCCTCTGTTTCGGATATCCAAGAGACTGCTGCTAAAGCGTCGACTAATGATGAAGTGGTCAAAGCTGCTTTAAGGTCAACGACAAATTCGAAGACTTTCTTGTTGCGTGCCTAAAACGCTTTGACAATAGATAAAAGTGTAAAAATAGGATCGGTCGTTAAAAAGTTTTTTTCTGAAACCGGCCTGTTGATCGAATAAAATATTGTTCTGTTCGACCACTTTTCAAGCCATGCAACTAGTATACTGCAGAATAATTTCGCAATTACTTTTATGACGCATTGAAATGTTATACAGAATCGATTTTTTTTAGGAAATTAATTAACTGCCAAGACAAAAATAAATATTGATAATTTTAAAAGATTTTAGCATTTTACTGTCTCCTAAAACCTAACTGAAGTAAATATCACAGAAATAATTCAATACGACTTTTGAGTAATTGACATTTAAAATTTTTAGGTCGCTTTCTCAGATTTAGGTTTGTTTGATTTGTATATTTTTTTCAACAAACTGACACATTTTAGACATGTTCAAATGCATCATTTTTAATAAAATTTAATGAGTAAATATTTTACAAGAATAAGAAATATCTAGTTATATGTTATTTATTGCTAAAATTGCTTTCCATCTAAAAAATATCTAAAATTCAAATGACAGCTTTCTAAAGGCACCAATTCACTGGAACTGATTTAATTGACGTAGAAATAATTAAATCAAAAAATAAAAATGTACATTAGATTTTTCATGACAAATACTACAATTTGAGTCTGAATAAAAATGAAATGCAGATTCAAACTCTCTTTCTATTGCCAACTAAATTTCAATGCCAAAGGGCAACTTTTATTCACCTTATAACTTTCATTTCCAAGGTTCTTCTTTATAGTTGGTTATTCAATCTCAAAGCTAATCCTTAGATTGTTTCTGTGGATAAAAAGATAAAGCTACCTGTGATTATATCCAAACATATGACAATCTGCACGAAAGATGAAAGTGAAATTAAAGAAAACCATAAATGTTTGTACCATGGCAAATTTAGCAAAAATAAAAGTAGTATGTAATTTTTAAAACCTATATTGCTACTGGCTACAATCGACCTGGCCAACAACACCAAACAGGTGGCTTGAGAAGACCGTACGATTAAGTTGAAAAATTTTAAATTATCATTCCGGGTGTCGTGATTATTTGCTTAAAATAAGTTACTTTAATATTCTTGTTTGATTAATTATCTTATGTTTGAATAAGATATCAAAAAGAGTGGCTTTCTTTGAGAATGAAACTCTTTAATCATTTTGCAAATTAACATCCAAGATTATTAATGATCTTTTTAGCTTTTTTTAATGGAGTAATACATTTTTTAACGTTGGTGAACTTCAAAGGTATTTTACATATGCAAACAATCAAATTTCGATTTTTTAATTATTTTCTGGCTTTTCTTGTAGGTGTTGTTTTCAATCTGGCAATGCTTTTTTTGGCGTTGGTCTTTTTGACAGCTGTCACTTAGTGGTTTATGATCACTTTGGTTTAGCATTTAATAATAATATAGACTTACTCATCAAATAAAGTTTGGAAATTATGCAAATACAGTACCAAAATAATATTTCCGTTCCATACAGATAATTAAACAATCAATTTACTAAATTAAGCTATCCGTACGTTCTAAGGTCATGCAATTTTACACTACCCCACTATTTTTTGTGATGTTCAAATGTGCATTCAAGAGGACACAAGCGTCCACATGTTTTTCTCAAAACCCACCTCTGTCTTCTACTTTCACCTCCCCGTGGTGAACCTCGGGTGTCTAGTAGCTCAACTGGAGATTGGGTTCTAACCCCAGTGGAAAGTTGTTGGGGGGCAGCAAACGAGAGAGGGGGGAAGAGGTGTTTCCACTAAGGGACCTCTCCTTATCCAGACGGCAGCGGATTAATTCCCGAGATGGAATCAACGTTGACGTCTACAGTTCCAGTAAGGAACATGAACACCATATAGGGCTTCTACGACTTATTCGGAGCCCAGGCCTATAAGGAGTGGTTTATCCGGCTCCCCATCCTTGGAGTTATACTAAGGATCCAGCCCTTCAAATTGGAATGTTAGGTGTCTTAACAGACCACGTGCAGCCGAACAATTAGCGGAATCCCTAAACTTCTGCAAGGCAGATATTACCACCATCCAGGAGGTGTGATTGGATGGACCCGGCAAACGCAAACTAAAAGACTGCGATGTATACTACGGTGACTGCTACCGAGAACAAAGATAGCATCTATTTGGGTGTGGATTTGTTTTTGGAACTGGACTCAGGCAAAAAGACATGAGTTTCTACAGTGTGAGCACGCTCATCCCGACAATCCGCATCAAGGCTAAATATCTTGGGAGATTTAAACGCCAAGCTAGGAAAAGAAGACAACTTTGGTGGCACAATCAGGAGATACAGCCAGCACAACACCACCTCCGACAACGGATTCAGGCTGATCGATTTCGCTGCTGGGTGGGACGTTCTGGGAGCTGGTTCGCAGTTCACACATCTTAATATCTACAAGGGGACATTTAAATCTCCAGATCAATCAACTGTCAACCAGATTGATCACATTGCGATCGACGGACGACACTTCTCCAGTATACAGGATATCCGAACATTTCGAGGGGCCAACATTGACTCTGACCACTACCTTGTTGTAGCTAAGATACGGCTACGGATATCCCGGTCCAAGCCGAAACAAGGAAGTACTGTGAGAAGATTCGACGTTAGACGGCTACAATCGCAAGAGACTGCCATGTCCTTTTCCGATCGAGTCTCTAGTAACCTCTTAAGGAGGCCTATGCTGCTTTTATTAAGGATTGAAAACCAGTATTAACATTGCCTTGTAGCCATCAGAGAATCCGCCTCTGAAGTGCTAGGCAGCACTGCACAGAAGTACCAGAGCTGCTCACGAGCTCTACGAGCAGAAGAGGAGAGAGAGAACATGGTAGTGTAAATACAGTCTATGTTGAGAATTATAAAACGGGGATGACGAACCGAATTCCGCTGTAAGAGAGATAGAAGCACTCAACCTCGGCGACGCAGATCAACAATTCCACCTATTCCGAAGATAGCTATATCTAAACTTAAGTCAAACAAAGCTGCTGAAACTGACGGCATCGCTGCTGAACTATTTAAACCAGCAGGCGATGACTTGGTAGGGAACATGCACCAATTCATCTGCAAAATATGATGGGAAGAAAGCATGCCCGACGAGTGGAATCTCAGCATAGTGTGCCCGATACATAAGAAAGGAGACCCTCTAAACTGCGCCAACTACAGAGGCATCAGTCTCCTGCATATTGATCTTCTCTGCCATATTATGTTAACGTCTGAAGCCGTTCGTCATCAACCTGATAGGTCCTTATTAGTATGGCTTCAGACCAGGAAAGTCCACTATCAACCAAATTTTCACACTACGGCAGATTATGGAAAAAACCCAAGAGCTTCAAATCGATACCCACCATCTCTTTATCGATTTTAAAACCGCGTGCGACAAGGCGATGCACTGTTATGCGACTTCTTTAACATCGTTTTAGAAAGAATTGTGCAAAACTCAACCGTCAACACTAGAGGCACAATCTTCCAAAGGTGCATCCAATTACTCGGATACGCAGATGATATTGACATAATTGGAAGATCAAATCGTGATGTCAGTGGAGCGTTTTTGGGCATTGCGACGGAAGCGAAGAAGATGGGTTTAGTGGTCAATGAGGGCAAGACCAAGTTTATGCTGTCATCAAAAAAGGACATTGAACAAAATGTCACCATCGACAGCTATAACTTCGAGGTAGTTAAGGACTTTGTCTACCTAGGAACTTCTAAAAATACAGACAACGACACCAACACTGAAATCAAACGAAGAACAACTAATGCAAATCGCTGCTTCTTTGGACCTTAGAAGGCAATTGAGAAGTTAATCTAAAATCACCATCTATAAGACACTCATCATCCCGGTTCTCATTTATGGCGCTGAGGCCTGGACCCTGTCAAAGAAAGATGAGAGCGTCTAAGGATGCTTCGAGAGAAAAATTCTTCGGGTGATTTTTGGTCCCGTACGCATAGATGGAGAATGGAGTAGAAGATATAACGACGAACTGTACGGGCTGTACAACGACACTGACCTTGTTAACATAAGTCCCATGGCTAGGTCATGTAGAGCGAATGGACATCAACGCTCCAGCCCGGAAGGTCTTCGAATCCAATCCCGATAGACAGCGCAGTAGAGAAAGACCGTGCGCGATTCCGGGGGGGGGGGGGGCGACCTCAACCAACTTGGCGTGCGAAACTGGAGACAGCTATCTAGTGATCGAGCTGGCTGGAGACGCATGTGGGTTGAGGCTAAGGCCCACCCAGGACTGTAACGCCACCTTAAGTAAGTAAGTAAGTAAGTCTACAAAGATATACTCGAGACAATTGACGATTTTAACGCATTCGGCGTGCTTTTGCTGAAATACGACCCAATTGCTACATTGCGGTGGAATGTGTAGTGAATTACTCACCATTTATTTTTGACATTTCAAATAACAACTGTATTTGACAGGTGTCAAATTATTTTTGTCTCTTTTAAAACATCACTATTTCAAAATGTCAACACAGTGTTTCCATCACACAAACTAAAATTTATTTAAGAAATTGAAAGTTGAGGACAGACCTAATCAAACGACTCACAGTGTAAAACTTTTGACTTCATTTATTAAAAATCGATAAATCAATTTGTAATCAAAGTTTTTCGCTAATGAGGACCAGAAAAACCACGAGTTTCTGACTACTGCAGAACAGAAAAACAATCTTAAAAAAGAAGAAAAAAAAACACCACCTTTTCGTTGATGATGTTTGACATCTTTAAGGCACACAACAAAAGAAAGTATAAAAGAAATCTATAAAATATTTTTAATTTATCATATTTATTCAGCGATATACATAAGATGAAAGCAGCTTAATGCGCCCACGGGTTATGGTAACTTGAATATTTAATTATTAAATATATTATTTAAATTAATTATCAGGCGGAAGTTAAAAAACGTAACATGGCGAATGCCGATAATAATCTACACACAAAATAAAAATACTGTACCTAAGAGTTGTTGTCCTCTTTTCATACGGACCATAAAAATGTTTATTAATAAATTTTTGCATTGCAGTAACTATACCCTACCCACCTTTTACTGGTCCCGGCCCGGTCCATGCTTGTGACTTTTTAGCCATCTTTTTTTTGTATTTAAAATGGTAACTGTCATCGACTTCTATTAGTGTCAGATATGATAAGCTTACTACTCTACTGGCACGCGACATAGCCTGACAGGCATCGATTGATTTTAATTCTGTGTAAAGTACATAACAACTGAAACCACTTTACATTCATTCACATTGGAATTCAAGTAGACCCACAAAGTAGACGTTTTTCGTCTTCGTCGTTGTCGTCCTCATCATCATCATCATCGTGGTCCTCACCGTACGATCGTCGACGTTTTGGTTGCCTGCGTCACAGCGACAGCGACATCATCATCATAGTGTTGATCTTCGGTAGCTGGAAAATTGGAAACACTGTTTTGACATCTTAATTGGATGATATATTGCGAGATTTAAAACTATAGCAGGTTAGAGCTACAAGCAGGTGTTAATACGCAGGCAGATATGTGATCTCAATCGTGAAACTTAAAATAAAAATTCAAAAACTTGCACATAATTCCTGTAATGATTCAAAAACAAGTTTTGTGTATGGTTGATTGACGCATATTCTTAAGACAGGGAGTATGCCTTCAGGTTAAGGTTGATTTGATACATCTTAAAGGCAAGTTATTGATTCATAGAAATAAGAAAAGTTGCTGATTTCAAATAAGCTTTTACTTCTATCTAGCTTGTGTCTTTTATAAGAGGACGGTCCTTGCTCTTTCACAAAAAATTAAAAGTTGAAACATACATATCAACGAACATTTTTGAAACTTGAGTTCTTATCACAAAATCCTCTATAGCAAGGTACTAGAAAACTGCATCCCTCAAGCAATTCTGCCTTAATACTAGAACTTCTTGTATTGCCCATTGGTTAACTCTTAAGTTCAATTTCTCAGATTGTTAAAAATGTGCGGAAGAATGAAGAGACTTCCATAAAAGAAATGCTACAACTTATTCTTAAAAGAATTGATAAACAAGATTTGAATATCAAACTGCTAAGCGAAAAAGTCGCTCTTAAAAAACAATGATGGACAGAACACTTAAAATCGCTACATGGAATGCAAACGGTCTTATACAACATTCATCCGAATTAAAAATCTTTTTAGATCTAGAACATATCGATATTTGCCTGGTGTCCGAAACTCATTTCTCCAATGGGCAATGTCTAGATAATGTAATAGAAAACTATTCATGTTACCACGCTTCACATCAAGCTGACAAGGCAAGAGGTGGATCGGCGATTCTTATAAAAGAAAGCTTAACACATTATGAAGTAGCCAAGTTTACGAGCGAAAATATTCAAGTAACAACTATTAGTATTGGTATGAAAAAGAAAGAGTTTAAGATAGCAGCTATACACTGCCCACCAAGGCGCTCCCCGACAGAAGATGACTATACAGATCTATTTAATCTTCTTGGGCATAACTTTCTTGTTGGTGGAGACTTCAATGCGAAACACACCCATTGGGGTTCAAGACTTATATCAACAAAAGGCAAAAGACTTTTCCAAGCAGGCCGTAAATACAATTGCGAATTCTATTTCTCCAGGTCGCCAACTTACTGGCCTTCCGATACTAACAAAATACCAGACCTAATTGACTTTTTCATAGCTTAAGGAATCAAAGGAAATCACATTAGTGTCGAAGGTAATTATGACCTGTCATCTGATCATACTCCAGTGATTCTATCACTAAGTGAATCGGAAGTACTAGAAAAAAGTAATCTAAAGCTTGTAACTAAGAAAACAAACTGGAATGATTTTAGAGAAAGGCTTTTAAGTTTTATAAATTTAAGATCTCCCATGGATACAATCGAGCAAATTGACCATGAAGTGGAACAATTTATTGCTGATGTGCAACAGGCCGCTGAAGAAATACTCCAACATTTTCTAATAGAAGACAAAATGAAATTAAAATATCCTTAAGAGATAAGAGAGTTGATAATAGAGAAAAGAAGAGCTAGAAGAAAATGGCAAAATACTAGATTTCTAGATGATAAAACAACGTCTAACCGTCTAATTACTGCTCAGGTTATGAAAGAAATGCCATTGAAAGCCTTCATAAAACTCCAATATATAATAAATGCATGCCTTAAGCACCGGTATGTCCCGCACCATTGAAATATTGTTGGAGTAATTGTCATACCAAAGCAAGGTAAACCACCTACAGAAGTGACTGCTTACAGACTAATATCGCTTATACCAATTATGCCAAAAGTTTTTGAAAAACTGCTTCTGAAGAGACTTAGGAAAATCATAGAAGAAAGAAGGTTAATCCCAAACCATCAGTTTGACTTTAGAAATAAACATTCCACGATAGACCAAGTTCATAGAATATCGGATGTAATAAAAAAAGCATTAGAAGAAAAACAAGTATGTTCAGCTTTTTTTCTTAGATTTTGCTCAAGCTTTTGACAACGTTTGGCATGAGGGACTCGAGTGCAAACTGCAAAGGGATCTTCACAGGCAGAACTTCGAAATATTAAAATCGTACATCTCAGACCGATTGTTTAGAGTAAGGTACGATCAAGAATACTCGGAATTGAAGAAAATAGAAGCCGGTGTACCACAAGGACGTGTCCTAGGTCCTATCCTGTATTTACTATACACAAGGGATATTCCAGGGTAATCACACCATAATGGCTACTTCTGCAGATGATACCGCAATTTTGGTACCCGACCAATGTGTCTCTAAGGCAGCAGTAAAACTACAAAATGCCGTCGACACAGTAAGAGCTTGGACTGAAAAATGGTGTATCAAACTCAATGAAACAAAATCTTCACATATAAACTTTACAAATAAAAAGATAAACAATATTCCAATAATCATTAATAATCAAGATGTACCTTACGCCAATACGGCCAAATACCTTGGAATGACTTTGGATGCAAAGCTTAAGTGGAAAGAGCACATCAAAAAGAAAAGAGAAGAACTAAACTTGAAATATAGAAAAATGTACTGGTTGCTTGGTAACAACTCTGATTTATCAATCGAAAACAAAATAATGCTGTGTAATCAAGTACTAAAGCCTGTTTGGATCTATGGAATCCAATTATGGGTCTGTACAAAGAGAACAAATACCGAAATCATCCAAAAATTCCAAAACAAAGTCCTTCGTGGAATAGTTAATGCACCTTGGTACATAAGAAATACCGATCTACATCGTGACTTACAAATAGAAATGGTTACAGTAGTTTTAAAAAATACGCTGTATCGCACAACCAGACACTGCAAAGTCATACTAATCCTGAAATGGAGTCCGTCTTGAATATAAGAAACCAAGTTCGGAGATTAAGAAGAACCAAGCCGCATGAGCTTATGGTCTAAAAAAACATGGGAAAGTATTAAAAGTACTTCCCCCAAAGTGATTGTACAAAATTAAGAAAGAAAAATCGGAAGTAGATCCTTCAAGTTTGGTCCTGATGAAGAGGTGGTTTTAGTGGTTAAAAGTCTCACACTACTTGGTGTCGAATATTGCCAAGTGTCTTTTGAAGATTTCCTCCTGTCAAAAGAAAAAAAATTTCTGACATACTGTCTAGTTCAAAGATATTATTTTTCAGCTGCACATCAAGAATGTGCAATGTTTTATACAACTCTGTTTTTCGTTACCATTTTGATTTTCAAAACCTTAAGCCCAATGTCTTAAATCCTCCCCTATTTTCAAAAGTTTAAAAGTGTTGTAAACAATTTAACAATAGAAATAGCCTGTAATGCAATAGATTCATAATTGAAAACTTAAATCAGAAAAGTTCCATAAATTTAAGGCTGAGACACAAAAACTTAATTTATTGGTTGTATTTCGGTAATGGAGTTCAAGAAAACGTTTAACGAACCTTAAAAGAAAAAATTGAAATGTCAAACCACTTCAGTTAAAGTTTATGGATTCAAAGATTGGCATGTAAATATAGGCATACATAATTTTTTGACAGTCACTATGATAATACGTAACAGTTTGTAGCTGATGTGATCTGACCGATTAAAATTTATATAAGAATTATGTTTTCACCATTTTTTGATATTTTCTAGCAATAAGTGTAACAATATTAAATTTATTTTAAAATTGACCTTTTTTAATAAGTTATTGGCAAGGAAGTGAAACATAGTTGTGAACCTTAGCAATTTATGGAACACACTATTAAGTAAGCAAGCTAATGACAACTAGGCCAATTTGTCCTGACAACAGTTAGACAACAGAAGATGTCAGTATTGCATTAGCACATAATCCAATGCACGATATTTAGGTGTTCTTATTTTATTTAATATTATGTTATATACATTAGTTTTCATAAATGGGTAGATAACATTTATTTCAACATTTAATGAAGTTCTTCAAAAAAAAAAGGAGATATTTTAAAAAACAGGAATTTCTTAATATTCTCATAACCTAACGATACGTTCGCAGCTTATCTTTTATGAATCATTTTCTTCGAACATATTCACAGTTGCAAACGTAAAGCGAATAGTTAAATGAAGCTTCATTTTTTTTCCATCGTTAAAGATGCGAGTTCTGTGGCTGTGGGTAACGGCCGGTGGTGGCGCTGTAGGTAGCTAACGTGTAGCGTCGTTGTCATTTTCTCCATCAATAAAAAGAAAAAACGCAGTTGCAGGTGTTTCTTTTTATTTAATCCAAAATGGAAATATTATTATTATCTAATGAAGAATTTTAAAGAGTGTGTTTAAGATAGTTTAAAAAATTCTAATGATGATTCTTAAGATGAAGACATTTGAAGCTTGGACTGGATCTGGAAATAATGTTTTTATTTCGTAATAAAAAAGAACACAGGAAAATCATAATACTTTATAAAGAACATGAAATACGTTTGGAAAAGTGTGCCAAATAGATGCTTTTTAAACATGAATATAATTTAAAGAGAAAAATTTAAAATATTTAGTTTAGCCGCATATCAAGAATGTGCAATGTTTTATACAGTAGATATCTATTATTATAAGATATCGATAACTAAAGGAGCTTATTTTGAAACAAATTTCCACAAAGCTAAATATAGTTCAGTTATACTTCCTAAAAATTAAACCAAATTGCAAAATGGAATGCATCAAAATCTTTAAGTAGGAAAGTGGGGGGGGGGGGGTGTACGTATAGTGCAATCTTATTGAAATGACTTCAAAATTATAGAAGTTCTGGAAAATCTTATGGTCACATGTCAATTTAAAACAAAAGAAGATTTAAATACTTTTTATTATAAAAGTAATTAGTCTAATGATTGGTGGTAGCAGAAACAGTCAGCCCCGAATTTCCTGAGTGTTGTACAGGTGACTGTTAACTCCTGATAGATGCAATTAAAACCGCAGGTAGAAAAGGAACAAAATATTTCGGATAAAGAAGAAATTTTCCGATTAATTTTGTTAGAAGAGTTTTAAGTCCAAAGTGGAGTCAGACAGGGCTGCATGATGTTACCAATTCTTTTTGGTGATCAGTGCGGCCTTGGCAGGAAATGGAGTAATAAGATCAACTGTGACAAGAAACTAGACAAAGAAGACATGTACGCTTGTTATCTCATAGGACAATGGACCTCTTTCATATGTAGGTGAAGAAAAGAACAAAAAATCGTGGGGCTGAAAATCAACACGAGTAAACCTAAAATTTCAGACCCGGAACCTTCCACTTATCTTCTCTGATAAACATTGGACCTGGAGAAAAAGTAGATATCAGTATATTGAAAGAATGGTTTTAATTCAGCTTGAAGTCAAAGGTACGGCTTTTCCGGTCAATCACCGAATTAGTACTATTGTACGGTTGCAGCACTTGGAAAAATAGCACTGATTACCAGGGACCCGCATACCTCCCTTAATATGTGTCTACGAACTATCTAATCTATTGATTACGGGTCAGGAACCCGTGAATACTATTATACGTAGGCACGAGTGACAGTGGATTGGACACATGTTTTAGTAAGGTAATTGCAGGTTAGGCAATGCAGTAGAATCCACTCACTCAAGAAGGCAACATAGTCAGGAGACCGAGAAGCGCTTGAAGAAGAACAGTTGAGGAAGAATCGTAGATATTAAGGAAGAGCTGAAGGGAGCTGACTCTCTAAAAGTACTGGGAAACGCTAGGAAACGCCGGGAAGGGAAAATTCCTATGTGCACTTCCACGTGGTAGAGAGTGGGTCGCGCTAACACACATAAAGGGGCCCGAATGGCTGCCGTTATAAGCAAACAACCCAGCATTGCTGGCATGGGCACAGACTTGTCTTTGGGTTGAAGAAAATCTCTCTAAAGGCGGAAGAACAGCAAGAAGTGGTAAGCGGCATGGTAGACTGGTGGCGGATGAGGATGCTGTACATAATCACTTGTGATCTTGTAGGCCAACAACATTTTGTCAACCATCCTGTTCGTGACACGAACGGTATTCTCTTAGTGTTAATAAAAGATCAGTTGCGGAGATGGAAGGAGCACTTCTGTACATTGCTGAACTGTGACCAGATTGCAAATGCAAATGCTAATGCAAATCATAAACTGCTGGACATACGTAGATCTACCAGAGGCATTAATATTGACCCCCCGACTTGCACGGAAATAAGAACCTCGATACATCTTTTAAAGAACAACAAAGCTGGGCTAGATAGCATACCTGCCGAATTCCTCAAAGTGCACCCCGACTTTGCTGCCGGTATCTTGTTGCCACTTGTTGAGTCTGTTTGGGAAAACGAAACCTTTCCCAGGGAATGGAAGGACGGGGTAACCGTCGAGCTACCAAAAAAAGGTGATCTTAAGAGCTGCAATAACTGACGAGGAATCATCATTCTCTCCGTATTTCCAAAGTAAATGGCAACTATCATTCTCGAGAGAATAAAATCTAAGATTGAGTCCACGCTCAAGAGGCATCAAGCGGGAATTCGCAGTGGTCGATCATGTGTCGACTACTGACAGAACGCATATAAATTGTTAAAACCTTCTCCAAAAATGGTGATTCTGCCATAGCCACACATCGTGCTTTAAGAAGGGATTATGGTTTACATAATGGTCCAACAACGGAAGCAATTGGCAAAATTGTGAAGACATTTCAAGAAACTGGATTACTTACAGATATTGTAAGGCCTGTACATTATAGTTTCACTCACGTACCACTGAAAACATTTCTGCTGCAAGTTATAGCTATCATTGGTTTTCATCATTGAAAACAAACATTGGAATTTTTTTTGACAGGTTGCTTATACTCGTAGCTATCATTACAAATTTCTGTCATTGAAAAATGTTTCCTGATTGAAAGCCACCCAAAAATTTTTACTGACAGAAATCTGTCATTGGAATTGTGTGAAATTGGAACACAAATCAGTGGAACTGTTCGTTTCACTTTTGAACATAAAATTATCAGCTGTTCATGAGAAAAAATTTCCGTCCGGAAAATACATTTTTTGAGAAAAATAAATGAGCAACTAAACTTTTTTCTCTCAACAAAATTTCTTTGTGTGATTTCCGATCGATCGTTATATAATTTTCATTTCTAATCTAAGGGAAACACCGTCAAACATCGATTCAAACTTTTTTCCGGATCGATTTCAATGATAGTTATAACTGGCCCTAATTGAAAGTGTTGCCTATGACCCGAATGTTGCGATTCTTCGTGCGTTTTGCATTTTGATCTACACCTACATCCATATGAAGTCCAGCTCACACAACAACTGACCATTCACAATTTCGGTCGTAGATATGTCGAATTTAGATTGAATTTGACAGAATAGCAACATATCCTAAAAAACATGACATTACAAATAACGCTATGATCTATATAATAATTAAATTAAGCCTACGGATCATGCCTTTTGCATTTATGTTAAATATGTCCCAAAAAATCAAGATCCTTACAAACAGTTCTGAAACTTATATATGAAAATGGCGAACTGTTAGAGAAAAAACAAACCTATTCATTAGATTGCTGCCACACGCCCATACCCAATGAAGCCATCACACAATAAATTTTCGCCTTTGGGTATTAACTGTGAAAGTGAAAATCAAAGTGATATCAAACACCTGTGCTGTGCGCTGTGACCAGCATTAGAACTGATTAATCGTTTGTCATTATGACTTAATCACCCATGTGTCACTTTTTGCACAGTAAAATTCTTGATTAAGGAGTGAAATTGTTTCGCTACCAAAGAAGTGTTTTAAAATTGCTTTCATTTAAAGGAAATGAGACTATTTCCAAACTAAACCACAATCTTTTGGCCGAATTATATTTATTATAGTTTGAATCCTCATTTTTAAACCAGATCAGGATATTTTTGTTTAACGAGAACACATAAAACATTAAATTTATCAAACGAAGCGAGTGAAAGCGATCCTGACAGTTGCTTGACAGTTGCCGTTGCTACTTCATTTTCATGTTGAATCTTATCTTTTTGTGCCAACAGAGTGTAGTGTATGTGGTGTGACATTGTGAATGATGACATCTGTCATGAAAAAATAAGTTCACTGATACCAAATAGATTTAATTCTATATTTTCCATTCCATTCATTTTTTAGAGATAAAATCTATAAATATATCTTTTTCCACGAACAGAGTGACAGAAAAAACACCTTGAAGTGTCAACTTGATATTGACATATATTGACATCTCAACAAATGAACGCATCCAACTATTTTGCCAATAAAGTGATTATCATTGGATGCGATCATTTCTAATTATTCACGATAAGATTGACTGGATGGTTGGGGTATTTGGTCAAACATAGATTTAGTGCCGAAGTATCGACTTAGTCGAAGAGGTTAAGATTAAAGCTATGTTTACACTTGCATTCCATTAGTGCAGGTGTAAGGCTATCTTCGGTAGTCCACCTACAAATAAAATCGCTTAATTTACCTTGGCGGGTGGCTGGGTTGTGGCAAGGTGCAGAAAAGTAGTGGTGGCAGTGGCGAATGGTGATGGTCATGACGACTATCGAAGTTATAAATACACAAGTATTAGAATCTCAAAGTCACGATCACGATTTTTCGTACTTTCCACTCCTCGCATTTTCAATGTGTCTCACATTGTCTCCCTTGGTACATTGTATGTACCGAATATACGTGGTTCCAAAGTCATGACCGAGACCATAAGATCCAAAGACCATCAGCTAAAAGCTTAAGCCAAAGCCAATGTCAGAGCGTATGGTGGTGCAGCATGGTTAATCTTGGCTTTAAGTATGAAAAATTGCCATAATCTGGCAAATGCTGCTGATTGGAGTTTTATTGGAGGTTCTCTATTTATATTTCCCAACACTTTGGCCAAGCCAAGAGAAATGCGATGGTTAACAAAGGTCTTTTTTTGTTGTATTTATAAACGTTTTCATTTTTCGTTTTGGTCTAACATTGAAGAATTCTGCAGTTCGCATAATAGAACCAGTCGCCATCAGTAACATCAGTCTCGGGAGGAGCTTGGAAAAATTCTTCCAATGTGCAATGTGAGATCTTAATTTGCATTGATGGTGTTCACACTCAATTTATATTGTTGCATTTGGAAAGACAGTCCAGACAGGTTGATTTTAATTGAGGAAGTGGCTGGAAGAATTTTTCATCAATTTTTCTATTCGTAAAAGGGATGTGGTGCTCAATGTTCATATGAATTTCTACATAATGTAGAAACAACAACATGAAAAATGAAATGAGTATCGGATGAGTTTTGTGTCAGGTCATTCATTTGAATCCACGTCAATTAGTTCTAATGTCAAAAATAAAATATTATGTGTGATTGCAAAAGTTTTCCATATTTATTGGAGAAATATGATTAATGCAAGTTGGAACAAATGAATTGGGTTAATATTGCGAGCTCAATTGATTGAGATATTGGAATATTATCGTTTTTCATTGTATTTTGACATTTCAAATTAAGAATGACATTGACTGATGGTAACAATCTAGATCTGTTTGATTTATAGACAATTTCACCAAATCTTTCTTGTTTACTCCAAAAATGTAACGAAAGAGAGATAGCAGAATAAAAGAATGGAAAGTTTATCCTTTTGAAGAATTTCCATTTATTTAAGTTGGTCAAAACTGCATGTAATGTAAACATAGCCCAAGGATCTGTTCGAATTCAAAATGAAAGAACATATCACTACTGTCACTTAAGACTTGTTTGATAACTCTCAAAGATATGATCTAGTTTACTTAAAGTTTGAACTTTGATTGAACTTTTTAGCTAATCCTCTAAAGTCGGATTGTCAGGCCATTTTAAACTTAATGCCCTAAAGGCATAAAAACATTTATCTCATTTTCATCTCCAGACAGCATTTTGTTGTTCATGTTCATTGTTTTGTTGGTTGTATTCCTAACCATGGTATGGAACACATATAGCGTTGGAAAAATCAGCAAATTCCTTTAACATGTTCAAAATAATAATGTACACGAAACCGCATGATCAACAACTTTGGTGTTGATTACATTTTAATAGTAATTCTTTAGGCGCACGTGTATGTTGTTCGGTGACTTGTCCGTGTTTTAACTGCGAGGCTGGCGCGTCGTCGTCGTCCCGTCATCGCGTAGCGTCACGGCCTTTGGCATTGGTTCCGGAATACCAAGCAAACTAGCGTCTATAGTATATTGTGGATATCATGTTAGCTTATGTATAGAATTAAAATTGCATTTCCCCCTTTTGGTATGTACGTTAAGTGATACTACCACGGACCACTAAGCCCCATCGGTAAATGACCAAAAAGGTCAATGATCATAAATATTCAGTCCAAATAACGTTGGCCATCATTCGCGAAACATGCTGTAAGTTTATTTTTGTATCTATTTCAAAAGGCTTGATTTTGTTGTTGTTAAGGGGCACATATGGTGTTGGTGACATCGTGATGCAAATAACCGTGAAGCGTGTAGAGATTTTTGGCAATCACTGTATTTGGATCTAGAAAAAAGTGGTCTTCACCTGTGTGGTAGGTATGGCATCATGCGCTACTTAATAATTACTTTTTGTATATTAATTACTAATATTTTTTAAAAGAGAGAAAAAGGTGCGAACAAAGCGACCATTCTGAGTCGACATCATCAAAACAATACCAGCTATGATGACAACAGCAACTAAATAACGACGACTCTACGAAACAGCACAGACGAAGTGAGGTCGATGATCTTTAAACAACATTGTCATCGAAATAAATAAGATCATAAATTTATTGCTAAATAACAAGTTGGTGATATTATAAATTTATTACGTGATAAAATCCTGAATCTATGTTAATGATCGAAGTATTTTATTCTATTTTGATTTGTGTAAACAAATAGAATAAACTAATGAAGCCCATCCCCCTTTATAATTTAGTGTATTCCAAATCAAGAACAATTTTTAGGTCTGTTCAATGACGCCGTTTTTAAACAGCTTAGAGAAAAACAGAACAACTTTTGTGCGTTCAGTGATTTATTCTCTGTTTCAGATCTGTTAGTTATAGCATTTTCACCAAACCTAAAACCGGGTTTTAGGAAAAATGTTTTCGAAAACTCGAAAATCGTTCATACCGAACATTTACACGTTTTCATTTGACATTTAAATTTGTTTGACACCGGCTGTCAAATTTTGTATTGATGACAAAATGTGTGAGTAAAAAGTTTTCTTCTTCTCAAATTATTAAAAAAAAAAAATGAATTCTCCAAGAAGAGTTTCAACTGAAGTGCTGAGAACTACAAGCTCGCTTGGCTGCAGCTACCTTCTTAGTTCACTTTAACCGATCCAAACAATTCACTAAGGAGAAGCTAATTGTGTAGAAAATATATCATAGAATCAACAACAAACAAAACTATTGCAATAAAAATTCTTTCTTTCTTCTTCTTTCACCACAAATTTAATCCAAGCAACTTATAAGCGGGGTTGAGAAGATTCTGAAAGATATCGTGTAGGTCCTTATGGCCGGAGCAGAAAAGGTCAATTCCTAGTTTCAGATTCGTACCAATCACACGCATCCAAAGTGATCACTGAAGCTGTTATGATAGGCTGCAATTTCTTAATGACCATCTCTTTGGCTTCTTCCTTTGAGGACTCGCCTGGTTTTTCTAATGCACTTCATGATGTTGCCAAGCTGTTCATTAAGTTGCGATAGCCCACTGTTGTGGTTTTATTCACTGGAACAACGATTCCCATATTGTGGAATGTTTTGGCGCAAATTTTCCTAGCCCGCTGCGACTTAGCCTCCACCAGAAATTTTCTTTCATACTTATTCTCCTCCACAAATGAACTTATCGCCTTTCTCATATCTCCCAAATCCTTGTGCTTAAACGGAGTTACCGGAAAGTCTTTATCCAGGTAGTAAGAAAAGCGTAGAACATATTTGTAGCGACGAGTTCGAAGACGCATCCCTTGGAAACGTCATTTCGAACTATGAGCAAGTCTTCCTCGTCCTTGGGGTCGTAGTAGCCATAGTGAATTCCGGTTCCTCGAATAACAAACAGCGTTCGAAACTCTGGAGGATCATAAAAGAACCTTCAGTGCCGCAAATAGTCATCGGGGCTTTTATTCTCGACGTTGGCAATTTTTTCTGTTGCAACGCAGCTCTCCCAAAGTTTGCTTTTTTGTTTTTTTTTTTTCTCTTCCATATTCTGTGAATAACAAATAAAAAGAAATAATTCTTATTTTGTAAGGAAATTGTATAAATAATATTACTTACCACGACCAAATTTATTTCAAAATGAAATATTTGTTTTGACAGCAGACATCAGCTGTTTTGTTTACATTAATTTGTTCGCTGAATGTTTCGAAAGGCTTGTTTGTTTAGTTCAACTTTGAATTTTTTTTTTATAATAAGCGCACACTCAAGGGGATATATTACCCTTATTATGTAGACACAGTGTGAGCACTAGGAAAGGGGGAGAGGGGTTGAAAGGAGATGTCGGTGCACATTGGTTTTGAATTCCTGAATATTGCAATAGCTGGAAAAGACAGAGTGTGGTAAGGCATTCCACATTCGCATAGTACGTCTAAAGAACGAATCTCTATACTTGACAGTACGACCGAAGATGAGCTCGAGGGTATATTGATGAGCATTCCTAGAAGCGCGAGTATTACGGTTGAACTGTTTAAGGAGAGGAATGCAGCTGGCTATTTCTCTAGAGCATAAACCATTAAAATAACGGTAAAACAGGGTGAGACAAGAAACATTTCGACGATGTTCAAGTGACGTAAATGATCTTATGATGGTAATATCACCAATCAATCTAAAAGCTCTACGTTCAATACTATCCAAGAGGCTTAAGTAAGTTGCAGGAGCACCAGCCCAGATATGGGAGTTATACACAAGCTTTGGACGTATATAAGACTTGTAAATAACAGCCAGATCAGAAAGGGAGAAAAACTTCTTGCATCGCCTTAGAAAACCCAAACATCTTGCGGCATTTTTGGCGACATCGCGTATGTGATCGTTCCACAAAAGGTGGTTGGTGATACACATACCAAGAATATCCAGATGTTCAGTTTCCTCGATGCAAGTTCCATTTATGGATAATGGCAGCGGGGGTATATTTCGCTTTAACGATACAAGACAGCATTGCGTTTTCGAAGCATTAAATTCCACGCGGTTTCTTATTCCCCATTACACAATGCTATTTAGATCGGAATTTAATGAGCTTATCATATTTTGTCGTTGCAGTTCCACATCCGAAGAAGAGGGGTGTGAATCTGAAAACGAATATGAAAAGCTAAGAGTACTATCGTCAGCGAAACAATGTATTGGATTAGATGTTGCAGACAGGAGATCATTAATAAAAATGAAAAAGAGTGTTGGAGATAGAACAGAGCCCTGGGGCACACTAGCATTTATTTTGTGGTTTTCAGACTTGAATCCATCCAATACAACTTGTATTGAACGATTCGAAAGGTAATTACTAATCCAATGAAGGAGGGATTCATGCAAATTGAAAGCACGCATTTTCGATAAGAGAGCCTGATGCCAAACCCTATCAAATCCTTTTGAAATATCTAGTGCAATAATCTTACTTTCTCCAAAGCTATGTAAAGATTTGTTCCACTGTTCGGTGAGATGAACCATGAGATCACCAGTGGACCTATTGCTACGAAAGCCATACTGTCGGTTATTAAGAAGCTTCCGTTCTTTAAGATATTTCTTGAGCTGATAATTAATCAGCGTTTCCATGACCTTGGAAAGAAGGGACGTAAGTGCAATCGGTCGATAATTAGACGGTGAGGAAGATTCGCCTTTTTTGGGAATAGGCTAGACAAATGCGGTTTTCCATCCGCTCGGAACGAGACCTGAGGAGTAGGACAGATGAAAAAGCTTACGCAGTGGTTTTGCCAGCGATGAAGAATACCTCTTCAGAACAATAGCGGGAATACCATCCGGACCAGCAGATTTGTGTATGTTAAGATCTCTTAGGACCCTCGCTACAGTACGAGTGCGAAAAAAGATTTGCCCCATAGAATCATTAACTCGCTCAAGTACAGGCAGAGTCATAACACCCACTGGCAGAGTTGAATTGGCGGGGAACTGCCTAGCAAAGAGATTTGCTTTCTCTAAGGAGTGTCATTCACAACGAGTGTAGGAACCGAGGAAGAGGAAGAATTCCTCATATTTTTTACAAATGACCAAAAATTTTTACTGCCTTTGGGACATTGCAGTATTTTTTGCCGTAATTTTTGGTCATGTAAAAATTTGGTCCGTCGAATATGGGCATTGCAGGCCTTCCTGGCTTGCTTGAACTTATTCCGGTTTTCCTCAGTTGGATTGGCTTTAAAACAACGGAAACTTACCTTCTTAACCCTAATAACCTCTTTACAGCTCGCATCAAACCATGCGTTTTCCTTAGGTCTGATGCTTTTAACCCTATTCGGGATAAAAGTTCTCATTCCCAGGAGAATCAAACTTGTGATCATATCAGCGTTGGCGTCAAAGTCACTATCGAGGAAGCATAGTGACCAGTTAAAGATCCTGAAGTAATTATTGAGACCGTCCCAGTTGGCTTTCTCGTATTGCCAAATAGTTCTCTTAGGAGCTCTTTCTTTAACTGGAGAGTTTTTACACGAGAAATTTGCTGATATGACACAATGGTCAGATGTGCCTAGAGGAGATAGGACACTAATAGTGTACTTACCATGGTCAGAGGTAAGAAACAAGTCAAGAGTGTTTTCTGCTCGACCTACCACGTCCGATATTCGAGTGGGCTCGTTGACCAGCTGAGTTAGGTGGTTTAACTCAGCGAAGATCTCAGCACACACTCCTTCTGGTGTTGACTGGCCCGAATGTTGAAGCCATGAAGAATTGTGTACATTGAAATCGCCCGTAACAACGATTTCAGTGCGAGGATAGGACGAAACAATTCTTTGGACGGAATCAGACAAAGCACCAAATTCACGAGAAGTTGATACTCTGTCTAGATTTGGGCTTCGATAAAGGAAGCAATAGTGAATGATTTGCTTATTCACGGAAAATTTAAACCACATAAAATTGAAAAAAGAATTAGTGCAGGGACCATATTGTGGAAAAACCTGATAAGCAACATCATTCCTAATGTAAATGGCGAGACCATGGTGGGAAAAGAATAATGGCACCAAGTTATACCCTTGAATAAAGAATTCAGTGGGATCGGAATCCTCACCCACTTGGGTTTCACTTAGTGCCAATACAGCTGGCCTGTTTAAAGCAGTATGGGAGTACACAGAAAGAAAATTCGATCTAAGCCCACGAATATTACAATAATCTACCCTGAAATTTCCAGCCATTGCAAATAAAAGAAACACAAAAACCAAAACAGACGAAGACTATAAGAAAAATATTACTGAGTTGAAGCACAGAATGCTGTTCGATACACTCCACTACTAGTGTTATGCCTTAGTAGTGACAAGAATCGAATCCGGCCCTGTTAGTTCAAAACAGTAAAATTTTTGTTGTCAACAATCTGTTATCAACGATGACGTAGTCTGTGTATCAATTGCATTAGTTATTAAACACAATGTAATTTGATACACAAGCTAACCCATGCGACTGTACGAGAGAAGGGGAAAGTGAAGGATGGTACTCACTGTGCTATCGCTATGTTGAGTTGGCTTAATATGATGATATGTATTATTTTTTTGTTGGTTGTTTGTTGTTTTTGTTTTATTGTAATTGATTTGGTGTGGCGTGATTTGCTACTGTTTTTCGAAACGTTTTATATAAAACTTGTGGTTTACCAAAAATGTATGGGAAAACTTAAGTTTCCGATGTAGGTTTTCGGCGAAACCGATAATTTCGCTAAAACCGTTTTTTGGACTTGGTGTGAAAAGCCTATTAGTTAGTTAGTTATCATAATATTTATAGGTTATAAACAACTATTAAACTGTCAAAATCAAAATTAACTTTTTTTGTCAAGTGTGTTCAGAGTTTCAAAGTTGTGTTAATTTTTTACTTCAGAGGATGTTATAAATAAAAAGAATTTTAATTTTAAGAAAGCACTTTTCATGGCAGAAATTACTTTTGAAGAATTTGTCAATTCCTCGCAAGAGGCAGTACCCGTGAAAAAACTTTAGGTGGCACAGGTAGGAATTCAATACAAGACCTTTGGAATGACAGTCCTATGCTACGTTTTCCAAAGTTGAGCATTTTTTTTTTTCTAAAATGTCATTTTTTGACAGCTTAATGATAAGATATCTAAAAAAGCTGAGTGTTCAAAACGTTCAGAACACTCTTCTTTCCAGATCATTCCCTATTTCACAGCACTATATTCTGCTATTCTAATGTGTCGTATATTCGATTCAGTCTTTCGACCCCTTCTCTCTTACACTGTCTTTGCATTTTGCTTTCCATTGTGTGACCTACATTTTCCTAAACTAATTTGACAATAATCTGAAAATCTTAGACACATTTTTTGATTTTATAAAAAATTCGTGTTTAATCACTCAGTAATTTTTTAATTTGTAAATAGACAGTGTAAGAAATATTAATTGAAACACCCTATTTTCTTATATAATATTCTTAATAATAGTTAACGTATTTTATTTACATTTAAGAACTTCATTATGATGTTTAAATCCATCAATCGTTCGATATTACAGCTTTTTCTATTACCATGATATTATGTATGCGTTTTCGTAGCTGTACCAAAACTTCTAATATAAGTATACCAATTGTAAACTATTTTTAAGCTAGTCAGTTGCAATAAAACCTTTATTATCGAAGCATCGTTTGTCTACTTATTTTATTTGGTTTTGCATTTTCACTCCGTGCCCCTTATAACAGTATTGGACTTTTTTCCAATTATGAGCTTAGGAATAAAAGAATAATCGAGCAAAGAACTTTGGAGAAATGTAAGAATATAAAAAAAAATTATTATGGTACTACCGGATAAATCGTGAGCTAATTTATTTTCATTTTGAAAAAATTGAATATCGATTCAAATATCTTTTCAAAAAATTGAAATGTTAGCTTCAATCTTATTTTATCTTATAAGAAATATTGTTTTCAACATTCTGAAAAATGTTGAGAAAAATCGAATTGACAGTTTTTACAAAAATTAAAAACCGAAAAAAAATTAACAAAAGTTGGTAAAAAATGATTTTTGACTCAAATATCTTTTTAAAAATTTAAAATATGTAACATTCGATACAATTTTGAAAAAAAAAAAATCGAACTGAAAGTTTTTTTACAAAAAATAAAAAAAACAATACAAAAACTTGGTAAAAATTTACTTTCGACTCAAAAATTAAAAATATTGGCTTCAAACTTATTTTATTTCACTGCAAATATTATTTTCGATATTCAGTATTTTTATATAAAAATCCAACAGTCCGTTTTTTCATAAAAAATAAAATCTACAAAAAATAGTACGCAAAATTTTGTAAACATTGATACGACTATATATAGACAAACTTTTAAGCAAGACAAATCAACAGACGGAATGGGAAGTTATCAGTGTGGGTCGCATCCCAGCCTATTTTTTAAATTTTAATATTTACTACAACAACATTCTATAGCCCATAATATTTAAAATTCCACAAAACTATTCTTGTATTCTAAACAACATAACAAAATCTTTTATTACATAACTTCTGTATAATTCCTACACAAATAAAACATGCATAAGAATTTATGTAAAAGCAGTCTATCGATTAAAGTTTTTAAAACTACAGCACTAACCGAAAAAGAAGGTCAATTTTATTTTTAAGTTCGGTGAACTTAAATACATATGTACATATATTATGTTTCTAGTTTAATTTAGTGTACAGATAAAAACTGAATAAAATTCCGTTCTTCTTCTAAATAACGTATCTAATTTAATACAAAAAAAGCTTATTTTTAAAATATAGTAAATAGTTTTAGTGACACAATTTTAAATGATGCATAAATAATATGCTTATAATTAAGTTGTGATGATATATAAATTATCATGTTAATAGTGTCTAAATAGTGCTATTTTATCAGGCAGCCATATAAACATTTTATTCATTTGTATATACGAGTATGTCTGCAAAAGTTGTCAAGTTCCTTTCACTTAATTAACAAGTCAGCGGAGCGGTGGCGCTCTCTCGATGGTCAAAATTTAATTTAAGTTGATCCAAATTTTCCATTATATGCAAATATGCGGAACTAAGTAAATAAATGAAATGCCCCACTGTGTTATGGGTCGATCACACTTACTCTTGTTATTGAAAATTATTAAAACTATAAAAAGAACTTACATAGTTGCGTAAGACTCAAAATCTTACAACATTTTTTTGAATAAAAATGTGTTATTTTAAAACATAAAATATTCAAGTGAAATCGGTCCAAAACAACAACTTGCTTTAGACGATGAGCTTAAATTTCTGTTAATTCTAAACTATGAAGAAATTAAAATTTTAAATCTCTACACACTTCTGTTTCTTTTTTTTTTGACTTAAGGATTGTGATGATTATCAATGACTCAAAAATGGCGAGAGAGTTTTAAAATAGCACATCCTATAATAATAATGTATAAGCATAATCTATTATCGATCTGTCAATTAGAACCGCCTTTCGGTCAAATTTAATGAAATTAAAATAAATTTAATCATTTATTCGCGGTTCGTTTCGTCGTCTCGTCGGTCGTCGTGATTTGTGCAGATATGCAGATCTTTCATTAAATTCTTTTATTTTGTTTTTGATTGTTTTTTTAGAGAATCATGAATTTTAATTTCTAATCAATTAATTATTATTCAAATAGCGAAAGTATGTAAATCAGCTTAAATTAAATTCTTTTTTAAAATAGTTTTCCTGTATTCATACCATATATTTTTGTTTGGCTTAAGGTACGATTACATGATGGTACATATTACGTAGATAATAAGGTTTTGTATATTTTACATATTTTAATAAGATAGAGAATTTGGAATTCTTTTAGTGTGACTATTGGGCCTATTGACACTGTGTCGTCTCCGCGTCGTTCGTCTTGCCTGTGGCTGTTCTAGTTTATACGAGTTTACATATTTTATTTATTTATTTATGTAGGTAGAGATTTTGTTTATGGTTTTACATAAGTAGGTAAAGTTTAATTTAGAGATTTAGCTTAGAGTTGATGTAAATTAGCTTTAGCGTAGTAAATTAGCTTTAATCGTAGATGAGGCCAAAGTTTCTATATTGGATACAAAAATAACAAATAAATCGCAATCTTTCTTCTTAGAAAACAAATTTGAATAATTTACAAAATTACGTTATTTTTATATCTTAGAGCTTTCACTCCCACATGGAAACACCGTACAACCAAATTGAAGCAATGGTGGATGCTTGAAAAGTCGTGTGGGTGACTCAGGATGACTTAAGATGACTGAGGATGACTGAGGATGACTGAGGATGACTGAGGATGACTGACGAAGACTGAGGATGACTGAGGTTGACTGAGGACGACTGAGGATGACTGAGGATGACTGGGGATGACTGAGGATGACTGAGGATGACTGAGGATGACTGAGAATGACTGAGGATGACTGAGGATGACTTAAAATGACTGGAAATGACTGAAGATGACTGAAGATGGCTTAAGATAACTGAGGATGACTGAGGACACCAAGAAATTTATCAAAAAAGATATAACAAATAGCTTTAAAAATCTTAACTATTTTTCATCAATCATTTTTTAAAATATGAAAATTATTCAATGTGTGAATTTCTAAAGCACATCGTTAACAACCTGATAGGTCCTTATGAGTGTGACCTTAGACCAGGAAAGCAAATCCTGCAAAAAATCCAAGAATATCAAATCGACACCTAACAACTTTTCATCGATTTCAAGGCCGCATATGACAGCATCTTCCGGCATGAGCTGTATAGGGCCATGTCTAGTTTTGGTATCCCTGGCAAACTCTTCCGATTGTGCAAGATGACCATAAATGTTGGAAACCACTAAACACAGAACCTTTCGATGTCAAAAATGGTTTGAGACAAGGTGATGCGTTGTAGTACTTGAAAGAATAGTCCCACGTCAAACCTAAAGGCACTTTATTCAAAAGTCTGTCTAATTACTAGCATATGCTGATGTCATTGACATAGTGAGAACTCAGCATGATGTCAACGGGACTTTTGTGGTTATTGAGGCAGAGGCGGCAAAAATGGGTTTAACGGTTAATGAGGTAAAACAAAGTACATGCTGTTATCATTAACACCGACGTCTCTGTCAAAACTTCATCATAGACAGACGTAACTTTTAGGTAGTTAAGTTAAGACTTCGTCTACCTAGGCTCAACTATGAACACAGAAAACAACACCAGCGCCAAATTCAAAGGAAAAATTACTCTTGTTAACGGTTGTTTCTTTGGTCTAAGAAAGCAATTGAGTAGCAAGCCCCCTCTTGAGCGACCAAAGTGTCGCTATATAAGACCCTCATCATCCTCGTCCTGCTATACGGTGCAGAAGCATGGACTATTACAAAAGCGGAAGAAAGCACCTTGGGTCGTTTCGAGAGAAAAGTTCTTCGTGTGATCTACGGTCCTTATACATAGAAGAGTAGTGAAGGAGAAGAAGGAACGACGAATTGTACGGGCTGTACAGCAACGTAGACCTAGCCACAAGGGTAAAAGTCAGTAAAGGTCAACCGCGGTTCAGGTGGCGCGCAAAAGTGGAAAGTATTCTCAGACAACTTGGAGTGCGCAACTGGCGACATCTAGCCAGGGACAGAAGAAAAAGATGGAGAAGTTTGTTGGGTGAGGCTTTAGTTCTCACAGGACTTTAGCGCCACCTTAAGGAAGCAAACGACAAATCAAAAGCTTACTGTTGGTCCTTAAAACAACTTGTACCCATAGTCAGTATTGGAAATTATTAATGCTTAAGTTAAGACATGACAATAGCCTTTAAGGCTCTTTATGTTACTAGCAAATTTTAATAATTAAGTTGCCTTTTTTGTTGAAAATGTCTCTTACGATAAAGTTGCGGGAATGGCTCGGAATAATCCTTGACCAAATTTAAGTAACGACTTTGTTGGTGATTAAACGATAACTGAGCTTTTAAAGCATAGACCTTTACTCTAATTCAAAATGCGAAATTTCGTCATTTGTTAAATGTCTATTTTCAAATATAGACTCCTCGTCATAAAACTAAACTATCGTCAATGGGCTACACGAAAAATATTTTCAGTTTTTCTTAAGCAATGCACATACTTTGGATTCTTCACATCACTTACTTTTCTTAACAGCTCAAATTTATGAGCCCTTTTTTACTACTGACAGAGGAGAAGGTGATTCACTACAAAGAACTTGAGTTTTTGCGATCTGTGACTGCAAAATGTTCATAGCTTTTTAAGTGAATTTCAAACTGTCAATGCATTCTGAAATATGTCTCGTTCTATTTTAAATAATTGGATAGTTTTTACTTTTCAAATAGTTGCAGCTTCAAAAGCGACAGTGACTTATTCAATACATTGCAACATTGGAAAACCCATTGGTGATTCAAGTTCATAGAATACCGACGTTTTATGTTGATGAGTGGTGTCTATTTGCCAAGTTTTTATTTCGGTCTCTACTGGTTTTTATTTCATGGCCTTATTTACACCTTGAAGCAACTTCCATGAGGTGTTTCATACATAAATTTCAAGATTACAAAATATCCTAATGTGTATAATATTTTAAGAACTAAAGATCAAGTTCTTCCTCCATTTGTACCCATCAAACAATCAGAACTCTTTAAAGGAACATTACTGTTAAAAATGCTTGTTTGGTCAATTATCAAAGTAGATCTCCCAAAAAACTTAACCTATTTCTTTGGAAATTTGCATTTTATCAATCATACCACCCAGAAATAATCTCAAACTCATTTTAATTCTAATTCTGATTCATAACTTCGCACATATTCATGAGTTTCAAGATTTGATCTTCTTCCATACAAATGTGTTCCATCAACATAATATTAAACCGATTTTATTACATCTTTAACAGACCACTTATCCAAGCTATGAATAAATAACACTTCTTCTTCAATATACTCGTTTAAGTGAGCTAACGTCAGTTTGAAGCGTGTTTAACATGTCTCCTAGCTTACCTAGTTTTTTCATTATACAAATTTATCACCTTCATAAAAAACACCCTCATTTGTAACTTCTTCAAACGCTTCTTTAAACAATAATAATTATTCAAACAAATCAACAATTTAACGATCTAAATACTCACGTACATCGAATTGATACAAAAATCAAATTAAAACAAAAAAAAATAAGTTCATGTTAGACACGATAGAGGTACCTACTTTAAAAGTGGACATAGGAAAAATCCTGCACCATCGATGATGGTGGCATGGTACAGCAACCAGTCCTGTCCTGAGATGATGCCGCACAGCGCTGAGGAGCTGATGCAGAACAACTCACACGAAGTGCACTGCACTTTTAGATATTTGAATCACCAACAACTCAAGAAGCTGCAGCAGGAAAAAATTGTCCATCTATTTGCAACACTATACGGAGGAGCCACAGCAACACAATAACAGCCACGCAATCTTGTTCCCAAGTTGCTGGCGCTGTATAGAGCTAGAGCTGAGAAAAGCTGATTCTTCCTGCCTGGATCAGCAGGTTTTCCAGGAATTTGTTTAAGACAAACTGTAAGTTTGTTCTTTTTTCTTTGGGTATATTCTTAATTCATTTATCTTTTGGTTATAAAGCAAAAGCAAACCCCGTTGTTTAGCTGTTTTTTGTGTCTTAACTCTCAAGACCTGATTTTAAGTTTTTCCTCCCCTTTTCTACACTTTCCTTCCTTCCCACCAATAAAGAAGCGACGGAGATACTTTTGCCATCAGAAATGAATGAAGTGTATCTTTTGTCTTAATTAGATAGTTTTTGGGTCGATTGATCTAATAAGTTGGCACAGTTCCAACTTCTTGTTTATTGTTCTTCAGCAGAACAACAGAAAACTATGAAAAAGCAAACAATACTGGAATGATGAAATTGGTGCAATATGCCAACAACTTGTCCATCATCAATCCTGACCAACTCGCGACTTTATACACAAAAGATACAATATCTTTGTCAATATCTTGTCTAAGATGATGATGATGATGATGCGGAGTCAGCGCATTGTGTCTGTCTGAATAAACAATGATTGAGTCTTTTTGTTTTCTGGATGGTTTTCATTTATTGAGAGATTTGTCTCACTTTCTGGGCCTCAGGTGATGTGACATAAAGACGGAACTCATGATGACAGAAAGAGTTGCTTGCTCAATCAATCTTTTTAACCGGAAGTTTAAGAAATAATAATAATAATAAAGTAATAGAGGCGAAGATAAAATTTCAAAACATATCTTGATCTTCAAAGTTGTATAAAGGTAGTTACAGACTTGAAAGGGAATCCATGTTGTTGTAGATGAATGCACATCTGGATGGAGAGGCTATAACATATGGAGAATAAATTAAGTACCTTATTTATACGACGAGACGATACGACTCGACGCAATGCTCGACTCTTGACGATATGTTATGCCATAGCTTAGTGGATAATCATGATTAATTGTAGCCTGTTTTATGATTAGTACCTACAAATCAACTGGCTATAGGATTTTTATATAATGGCGAATAAATCATGTGTCTATAGAAGTTGATAGGCACGTTCGGTCTGTCGGTTGGAGTACCGATGGCGTTCGGCAGCGGCTGGCGCGAATATGCAAAATACAGACAGAGACAGGTTTTTAATTTAAATTGTAATGAACCTGTGCCGAGACTAGTTAAAGCGGTACGAAGTGATTTGGTAATCAATGATTTTTTAACAAAGTCGGCTAAGATTTTAATGACGTGTAAGAACTTAGAAAAGAATTTGAATTAGCATTTCGTTGCCTTAAATTTATGTTGGATATGGGAGAAAAAATCCTTGATTTGGTCATGTTCCATCTTAAAAGCCATGTTTAAGACTAGTTTGTATTGTGGGATGCAATGTTCCGAGGATTGATTCCATTACGAATATCTGGAGGGTAAGAGACTTTTTTTTTGAAGACAAGTCTTTGAGATGAGTTTATTTAATAGCTGCTTACTTTTGCTGAAATCTTTAAAAAAAAAACAAATACTTGATTTGAATTATTTGGGAAGTTTTTAAAATCAATCGAATTTGGAATATTGAAGAAAATGTAATCGATCATATTTAATTTGAATCTTGCTGGTAGTTTTAGTGAACAACTACTATTCGGTTTCTTAAACTCAAGCTCTCAAAGTTCAACCAAAATTGAACTTTCTTAGCAAATATTTAGTGTGAAAGTTTTGCTCTGTATTTTGTTTCCACTAGATTCTGTTCGTCTAAAACACTGAATTGAGGATTGTTTGACTTATTGTTGAATTACTCTTAAAAATTTTAAAATTACCAACAATATTTTTCATATATAGAAATAGTCTAATTTGAAAATCTAGTTTTGATAAATAGATTTTTAGTCGAAAACAAATTTTAAAAACTTTTAGTAGCATTTTTTAAAATTTTTCCATTTACTATTTTTTTAGATTTTATTTTTTCATGAAAAAACGGACTGTCGGATTTTTGTAAAAAAAAAACTACTGAATATTGAAAACAATACTTTCTTTTAAATAAAAAAAAATTGAAGACAATATTTTTGATGTTTGAAAAGCTATTTGAGTCGAAAGTATTTACCAAGTTTAGGTATTGTTTTTTTTAGGTTTTAATTTATTGTAAAAAAACTGTCAATTCGATTTTTCTCAAAATGTTACTGAATATTGAAAATAATATGTTTTAAGAGATAAAAGTAGATTCAAGCCAATATCTCAAGTTTTCGAAAAGATATTTGAGTCGAAATTCAATTTTTACCAACTTTAAGTAATGTTTTTTTTTATATTTTTATTTTTTTATAAAAAAAAACCTGTCAATTCGATTTTTCTTAAAATTTCACCTGATATCAAAAACGTTATTCTTCGTTGCACAAAATTATTTTGGAGATAATATCATTTTTCATTCGTTAAATTAAACCAAAATGTTCCCCTTTTTTTTAAACTGCTATGGTAAAAAAATCACCCACGCAATTTTCTTAATAAATTACAAAATTTATTTGAAGTCGATATGTCTTCTGGTTCTTGAGCTATGGACGACGAAAAAACGTCGCAAACGTACGGACGTGTGAAATTACGTACACACGTCCACACGCACGAACAGACATCTTTCTAAAAATCTTTTTTTTTTTTCAACTCTAGGGACCCTGAAACGGCGAGAAATGTCAAAATTTTCAATTCAACAAATCAGTGCAGGGAAATTGTAATGATGTTTAGTATTCTACATTCGTGTTGTGCGACTAAAAAAAGAATCTCTGTACTTTACAGTACATTAAAATTTGTGCTCAAGGGTAAACTGAAGAAAATTGCTAGAAAAACGGGTATTACGGTTGAAAAGTTTGAAGGGAGCAATGCAACTGGCTATTTCACTAGAGCATTATTTATGAAAGTACCGATAATATAATGGTGCTCAAGACATACACAAGGCTTAGTTAGACAACGGTCACCTTTCATTTCAGTGTTCTATTCAATCGCTCAGACACGGAGTTTATTTCTGGATTGTAGGGAACAGTAAGCATCATTTGAATACCCGTTCACTTACTTGAACTGTCTAAACTCTATTCTCCACCGTTGTCAGCTCTCAGCTTCGCAACTTTCTTGCAATGTAGTGCTTCAGCTATGGCTACGAATTCTTTGAACTTGCTAAGGACTTCAATTTTTCGTTGAATGCAGAATATAATTGAAGCTCCTTGAAAACGATGAACGTGTTTGTGAGATGCCAGCGAGTTTATTTTGTTCAACATGCAAATCTATTTCGTACAGCTTGCCTCTGGTACTTGCTTCAAACATAGGTGTTCCATCGATCGATGCATATGCCTTGTCGCCTTCAAAAACTATACGGTAACCTCTTTCTGTCAGACATTGGATAGACATCAATTTGCATTTCAGTTCCTTCATAGATAAAACGTTCCTGATAGTCTTTGGAGTGGAATCACCATTGTGAAACGTTTTAACAGAAATGTCACCAATTTCAGATGCTGATATGCTTTCGTTTTTCTTGGCAAGTGAAATTTGAATTTCCTCGATGTTCTTAAAAACGTTGAGATAATCTTAGTTGTTGACCATGTGCTGGGAAGCACCAGAATCCAAAACAAACTTCACTTTATCATTCATCGGTTGTACAGTTTGCACTGCATGCTCTTTTTCACTTGCTTTGTCAACAACTGCACACATTGTCGAGTCCTTCTTTCTGAACGCTTTGCTTGAACCCTCTGAGTCCTTTTTTTCCTTTTGCTTGTAAAAACATTTGGATTTGATATGTCCAGGCTTACCACATCCATAACATACAATCTTCTTCTTAGGCTTGACACTCATTGTACCGGGCTGACGAGACCTTGCCTTCTAACTTCAAGTCACTTTGATTCATAGTCTCTAGTGCAGTTATTAAATTGTCACAGCTTGCTGGCAAAGTAAGCAACAAATGAACAACAACATCAAGCTCTTCCATCTTAGCTCCGGGTGATTTCAGCTGACGAACCTTCGTATCGAATCGAAGAAAATGTTCAATGATGTCTTCACACTCATTGTACTCATCAGAAGCTGTTTACGGAGTAGTAACTAGCTCGTTCAAAAATACCACACAATGTGTCGAACATCTCCTTGGCAGGCCTCTTCTCCATCACATATTCCAATTGTCCATCATGAATAGTCTAGACCGAAATTGAAATACACTTCTTTTCTTCTAACTTCACATTGTCTTGGTTTGCAGGCTCAATCTTCGCAAGAATTTCTCCTAAATCTTCCTCAATATATTTTCGTAGAATCTTCTCGTCCAACAAAATACCCAAACGATATTTCTAGTTGCTGAAATTCGTACCATCAAATAATGGAAGCTTAGTAACCGAATGATCAGCCATTTTGCTATTATTTTTTTTTTCCTCTCAAATCAAAAACGATCTCGGAAATGCAGTGAAAAATAATTTCTTCTAGAAAGATTCAAAAATTTATTTTTCTTCAATCGAATCCTGAGCCCATAACCTCAGAATGTCCGAGATCCAGAGAAAAGAAAAAGGCCAATATTTATTATAAAAGAAGTATTTTACTGTTTAAAGTTAAAAAAAAAAACTAATTATATTTTAAAAATTAAAGAAAACTTGAATCGAAAAGTAAACTGAGATTAATGAAGTAATTTACTGAGAGTAGCTTTATACAAAGTACAAATTAACAACTACCACACGTTTTTTGTATCGTCCAATGTTAGAAAACGAACGGAAGACATAAGAATCGTCTTTTGTGAAAGCTTGGGCAGTGTCGCTTCAGTAAGAAAGTCCAATGCAAAGGTTCCAGGTGATTATATTATTTTTCTTTCAATTTTTTACGAACAATATTCTTACGAATTTATAAGCTTTTGGAAAGGATGTAGACCATAAACGATTTTTTCCTTAAGGACTTTGATTTAACACAAGACGACTTCGTGAAACATTTACGTTTGTATCGAAGGCGCTGCACACCACAGCCATGCGTTGTTTGTATCAACGTAGACAAGAAAAGTAAACACAACAAAGGATGTAAGACGCATACTAATCTTCCTGTGTAAAAGCTTGAGGAAAGTTACAGCAGATAATATAGCAATTGTCCGTATTGTTAAAACTCACCTCCTTGAAATTTACACTAGGTGACAGCTTCAATTGCTTTTATTGTTTTTGTGTTTATAGTTCACAGACAAAATTAGTACGGATGTAAGAAATACGAATGAAGCCTTTGTGTAGGGTGGCGGCCTTAGATTTCTATTTCCCTAAATTTCCATAGGTCACAGAACCATCACTGTCCAGAAAGTCAACACAATAAATAGTATAGAACGTTTGTTTCTTGAGTTTCCAAAATAATCAAAGCACTTAAAACTTTTGTAAACAGTCTTATTTAAAAAAAACAACAACCTTCATTTACTATCCTTTCTTTTTATCTCTTCTAAACTACTCGTATTTATTCTTATTAAGTCGCCTACGTTTAGATCCTAAAGTTTTTCTTCAGATCTTTGACCTTCGGATCTCTCTCAAAGTTGCAATTATTGAAGTTCCCCAAGGTAGCCATTTAGGTCCTCTTCTATTTATATCAAATTTTATAAAATTCTTCCATCAAAAAAACGTTAAAGATACAACTAGTGCTCAATTTGATCTTTCTAATTTTTGTTTGTAGAATAAATTTTAATCCAGATGTAAACTTACCTTATTTCTTATTCATACCATCATCAGCTACCAAACCCCCTGATGAGAGATAGAAATGCAATCTTCCTTAATTGGCGGGTGCTTTCACATTTCCACAGTGTACAGCTTGATGGGGCTTTGGTTACACCAGATTGGCCCCTGTTAGCCATCATAGCAACCATCATCCGTGCAAAAAGAAATACGCCGTCATAAGATAGCAAATATTTTGATGGTTGATGTCCATTCAGCGTTATCGCTTGAACCAGATCAGTGATGAATGAATATGGTTTGCTTTGGTTGGGAAAGGACAGAGAAATAGGCATTGAGACAGTGGATTCCATTTGGTAAATATATTATTCACTACAAAACGTCCCTGATGCTGTTCCTCAACTACGACCATATGACTATGAGGAGGAGGAAAATATTGTGGAAATTACTGCGTGCACCTTTTTCCAGATGCGAGAGGTTCGGTCTTTCTCTTGTATTGGCGACTGTTGGCTGATGGCCTGATATACCTACCCTATCTCAGTTCGCGGCGGACAAAGCCTGGTTTTCTATTTGGAATTCATTTCGAGACGGATAAATATAGGTATCAGGGAACCTGTTCCGTTTTTTGTTTTTCCTTTTGATTCGCTACCAATTTATTTATATGCGCTGCGCAGCTAAGAAGCACAATGACGTGCTTCTCTCAAGTCTGGATTATGCTACTGTTACAGCAGCTACACGCACGCATTAAGGCTCTATGGAATTTAAATGCTCAACCGTTTGAACGGCGGCGCAGCGGTGGTGGTGTTCGGATTCAGAGACTTTAAGCGACATGATGTTCATGTTATCTGACCAAGACTTGACTTGGACTCGGACATAGCTGTGGCGTTTTTTGTGTTCTTATGCATTCCCTGTTGTCTTAACATCAGCCAAGAGAGAGATGATGTTGATGATGAAATGACGGTTTGTCCTTAAGGACACAAATCTCGATCAGTATAAAAATGTATACTTAAACGTATGTTGGGCTTGAGATGATGCTCTGCTGATGAGAAATTCAGTTGATTAGAAGATGTCATTGGTGGCTGTCAAGAGATGGTCTTGTTTCTTCGCAAAAAAAGAAAACATTACCTTCCTTGTTTCTTCGTTTTGCTTCGTTTTTGTGTGTCGGTTTGATCTTTCCTTTTTTCTTGAGATTTGACCTCTGAGGAATTGATGGAATCATTGGAAATACGTGACTCAAAATGTGTTGTAGTTTTTAATCAGAGATTTATAATAGACGACGACGAGCGACGATTGTCCAGATCGAAGATCACACTGAAATCAGGGATTGCCAGAAGAAGTTCTTAATATGGTAAAGGCTTATATAAGATTGATGTGGTTCTGTCTGCGGTAGGGCAGATAGAGTGCTATAAGATCACCTTCATGCCGTTATGTGTTGTTTTTTGTTAAAGTATCAGTCTTTTACTCAAAAGAAGTTTCGATTCATCGATTGTTCGAGTTTTATTTTCGTTCCTTTTTTAACAGTTGATTGATTTAGGTATAAAAAGGAGTGGCAAAAGTCCATCATCACCTCCAAGTTATGCCCGTTTGAAAGCCGAAAGGAAAACCATAAACATCAGCATTGGATCTATTCTATCCAACATATCCATAAGCAGTGACACTTGAGATTACTTTTAAGGAACTTTCAGTAATCAACTGAAGAAGCATTAATTTAAAGACTCAGATGTTAGTTAGGAAGAAAAAGAAATCTCTTTGATGCACTGCACTCCATTTTTAGTCTTCAAGACGTTATCATAAAAAGTATTCTATTGGTTTTATGAAGGTACAAAGTTATGGTCTTAATTGGGAATTACATAACTATGATGGAGATGTATAGACAATTGATCTTTGTTTTTTGCAAACCGTTGTCTGAACGGATTTTATATCTAGATGATTTTGAAATTATTCCATTGAACTAACTCTGAAAAACTTTAATGTTTTAGTAAGAGTCTTAAACCAAAAAAAGTGATGACAGAGGAACAAAGTCTGAGGACAATTGAGAATCTTGGAAGACAAGTAACTACTAACCATCGTTTATAGTAATTCAGTTTGCACTTCGTTAACCCTATTCTACCTTCTCATTTTTCTAACACAAGTTCTACTCTTTAAGACTTATTCTGGGTGAGTGATTTAAGAAAGGTTGTGCATTACGATCAATTATTACCTGCCCCAGCCTTTTCTAAACATTATTTAATCTACTTAACTTATGACTTTGACTTACCGGTCGCTACTCAAAGTTTCGAATTCAGGGATTTTCGAAATATCGATATTGAAGCTTTAAAGGTAAATGCTAGAATCATAAATTGGGATACCATTAATAACCTACCCTCGTCAGATCTTCAAGTCGATTTTCTCAACAAAAATGTTAAGAGGTTGTATGATAACTTTGTTTAAGTACGATCAAAAGTAAAAAAGGTTTGGGTACGATATCGACTATTAGAACTAAGTCGTACTTACTGCTCGCTACGTAACAAGGTGGTGACCGAAATAAGAAATGCCAAAAGACGTAGTTTTTCAAACTCGCAACCTTTCAAACCCTTTTAGTATTTGCTAATTATAAAAAAAGTAGGTCGAAAATTATGGGCAAGTCTGCGAAACTTTGATTTATGCAAGAGGAAATTGTGCCTCAGCTCTGAAATAGATACAAATATGCTGAACGAAAGATTTGTTAGTTCTTCTGTTGAAACATCAAGTGATTCAAATTCTCATTACCTTGAAGTTGCTGGACCTGCATCAATAGAACCAATTGCCATCTCAGGTTTCGGTTTTTCCTCCGTCGACTCTGCCGATGTTGCTGAATCAATTCTTGACAATATACTTCCACCATTTTTCAAAATTGTATTGCCTACTCTTCTGCCATACTTAACGCATATTTTAAACCTCATCATCATGTCTGATCACTGTCTCATGCAATGTTGCTAGCAAAAATCTTACCTATACCAAAAAAAGGGATAGAGTTCAATTGCTATTTTGTCCTTTTTGTCTAAAGTCTTTGTCCTTTTTGTCTTAAGTCTTTGAAGGACTGGTACTCCTATGCAATCTGGTTTCCGGAAGAAACATAGTTGTATAACTGCCCTAATCAATGTTATTGAAGGCTTGAGAATGTCAATGGATAAAGATCATGCGTCATTTTTAGTCCTCTTAGATTTTCGAAAGCTTTCGATTCAGTTGACCACACATTATTACACAGTAAACTTCTTCTGCGGCAGCCAACTTTATTTTTTCATACCTTACAGGTAGATCACAAGCTGTGGAAATAAAGGGGTCACTATCAAATTTCCTTCCGAATTTAAATGGTGTTCCGCAAGGCTCCATTCTTGGTCCATTGTTGTTTTCAATGTACATTAATTCAATTCCAAACTCAATGAAATGTTTTTTCATAGCTTTGTACGCCGAATGATGTGCAGCTTTACTTAAATTGTCTTCTCCGTTTAATTGAACACTACATTGAATGCTTAAATGAGGATCTTGAAAGGATTCAGAATGTTTCCACAGCAAATAGGCTTCAACTAAATCCTTTAAAGAATAAATGTTGATCTATTTTACTTTTCTCGTATTTTTGTTAACCATATCCCGATAGAATTCATTGAGACTGTTAAAAATGTAGAAATAATATTTATTCGTTTTTTAACATGGGACAACCACTTTAACCCCCTAGTTGGTATCACTTATGGAGCCCTGCGTCCATTGTTTGTGGCCTAGCATTATACTCCCATAAAAACGCGTCTTTTACTTGTCAAAACCTTCATAATACCAATTCTTATTTATTCATGCGAAATGTTTTTAGCTTGTAGTTACCAAAGTAAACGAAAACTTACAGTTGCATTCAAAAATACTGTCCGCTATATTTTTGGACTTCGAAGATATGATCACATCTCAGAAATTTCAAATCATATTCTAAACATGTCATTTGAAAACATGCTCAACTTTAGGACATTGTCCTTGTTTTCTGATATCCACAGGCACCTCGCTATCTCTTTGACAGAATACGACGAACCTCATCTGTCAGATCATTACAACTTATCAGTCCAAATTTTAAAAACTATTAGTTATGAAACTATGTAGTTTCAATTAAAATTTAATACTTTTGTAAAAAGCCCTCTGCAATGTAGTAACTTTAACATATAGTTCCATATTTTTGTTTAATACTTCACTTATCACTAGCTTATAAGATATCTAATCTTAATGTGCATAAGTTTTCAAAATTGAAATAAAATAAGTGAATAAGATTTTGTTTAATGCAAACATTTGGCTTTCTTAATATTTCAGTGTTCTAATTTTTTACTAATTTGCGCTAAATTAAAAATATTCATCAAACAATTTAAATTGAACTCTTTTTATGTTATTACAAAAAACATATTAATTAAATTTATTTAATCCCCTGTCAAATTTTTTCAATTAATTTAATTAGTATGTGTTGGCAAGTTTTGACTTCTTTGTTGTTAAAACCTTTAATGGTCGTCAAACTTCATGTTAATTATTTGTTAATCTCCGCGTGCCATGTATTTTTTACTAAGCGTTTGATTTATGTGTGAGGGATTATTATTTTTCTGAAATAATATTTTGTTAAATTTATTAAAATTAAGTAATAGGCAATAAAAATTAATTATTGTTTGTTTTTCAATTGTATTAAAAAGCTGCGTTATGATAATTTGGGTATTTTTCAAATCTCCAAATATGGGTTCTTGGATTTGTATCTAATTATGAAATTTATTGGATTGTCCTTTTTTCTTTTTGTTTCTTGAAATACATTCATATTTAAATAAACGGTGATTTTTTAAGAGCTTGAGAACTTTTTAAAAAAAAAAACGCATAAAATTTTCAAAATCTCATCGATTCTTTATTTGAAACGTTAGATTGACATTTACTTTTTGAAGATAATTTTATTTAAATGTTGACCGCGGCTGCGTCTTAGGTGGTCCATTCGGAAAGTCCAATTTTGGGTAACTTTTTCGAGCATTTCGGCCGGAATAGCCCAAATTTCTTCGGAAATGTTGTCTTCCAAAGCTGGAATAGTTGCTGGCTTATTTGTGTAGACTTTAGACTTGACGTAGCCCCACAAAAAATAGTCTAAAGGCGTCAAATCGCAGGATCTTGGTGGCCAACTTACCGGTCCATTCCTTGAGATGAATTGTTCTCCGAAGTTTTCCCTCAAAATGGCCATAGAATCCCGAGCTGTGTGGCATGTAGCGCCATCTTGTTGAAACCACATGTCAACCAAGTTCAGTTCTTCCATTTTTGGCAACAAAAAGTTTGTTACCATTGAACGATGGCGATCGCCATTCACCGTAACGTTGCGTCCAACAGCATCTTTGAAAAAATACGGTCCAATGATTCCACAAGCGTTCAAACCACACCAAACAGTGCATTTTTCGGGATGCATGGGCAGTTCTTGAACGGCTTCTGGTTGCTCTTCACTCCAAATGCGGCAATTTTGCTTATTTACGTAGTCATTCAACCAGAAATGAGCCTCATCGCTGAACAAAATTTGTCGATAAAAAAGCGGATTTTCTGCCAACTTTTCTAGGGCCCATTCACTGAAAATTCGACGTTGTGGTAGATCGTTCGGCTTCAGTTCTTGCACGAGCTGTATTTTATACGGTTTTACACCAAGATCTTTGCGTAAAATCTTCGATGTGGTCGAATAACACAAACCCAATTGCTGCGAACGGCGACGAATCGACATTTCACGGTCTTGAGCAACACTCTCAGAAACAGACGCAATATTCTCTTCTGTACGCACTGTACGCATTCGTGTGGTTGGTTTAATGTCCAATAAAGTAAACTGAGTGCGAAACTTGGTCACAATCGCATTAATTGTTTGCTCACTTGGTCGATTATGTAGACCATAAATCGGACGTAAAGCGCGAAAAACATTTCGAACCGAACACTGATTTTGGTAATAAAATTCAATGATTTGCAAGCGTTGCTCGTTAGTAAGTCTATTCATGATGAAATGTCAAAGCATACTGAGCATCTTTCTCTTTGACACCATGTCTGAAATCCCGCGTGATCTGTCAAATACTAATTCATGAAAATCCTAACCTCAAAAAAATCACCCTTTCTAACGAAAATTGTTTTTATATTTGCATCTAAAGAGAGACAGATAAGAGCTTGAAATTTGGAAGTTTATCATCAAGAACATCTTGTTAATGGGTTAATGGTTAAGTAGCAGTAGTTGGGTTTTCAAGGTTCTAACTATACATTTTAAACACCAATTTATGCACCAACACAAAACGTGTCAAAACTGTTCAGTTAAATAAAGGGCTCTAAAGAGAACCGTTTGGCAATACGAGAAAGCCAACAGCGCTCTAAATAATTACTTCAGGATCTATTACTGGTCACAATGCTTCCTCGATAGGGACGTAGACGCCAGCGCTGATATGATAACAAGTTTAATTCTCCTGAGAATGATATACCAAACAGGGTTAAAAGTATCAGACCCAAGGAAAACGAATGGTTTTCTGCGAGCTGTAAATAGTTTATTAGGGTCAAAAAGGTAAGTTTCCGTTGCTATGAAGCCAACCGTACTGAGGAAAGCCGGAAAAAGTTCAAACAAGCCAAGAAGATCTGCAACGGCCATATTCGACAGACCAAATTTTTACATGACCAATAATTACGGCAAAAAATACTGCAATGTCCCAAACGCAATACAAATTTTTAGTCATTTGTAAAAAACATGAGGAACACTTCCTCTTCACCGGTTCCTACGCTCGTTGTCAATGACACTACTTTTGTTAGCTCTTAAGAGAAAGCTAATCTCTTTACTAGGCAGTTCGCCGCCAATTCTACGCTGCCAGTGAGTGTTATGACTCCGCTTGTACTTGAGGGAGTTAGTGATTCTATGGGACCAATCTTTTTTCGAGCTCGTACTGTGGCAAGAGGCCTTAGAGATCTAAACACACATAAATCCGCTGGTCCCAATGGTATCCCCGCTATTGTTCTGAAGAGGTGTTCTTCAACGCTGGCAAAACCACTGCGTAAGCTTTTTCATCTGTCCTATTCCTCTGGTCTCGTTCCGAGAGGATGGAAAACTGCATTTGTCCAGCCCATCCCCATAAACAGCGAATCTTCCTCACCGTCTAATTACCGACCGATTGCACTTACGTGCCTTCTTTCCAAGGTCATGGAAACACTGATTAATTATCAGCTCAAGAAATATCTTGAAGATCGAAAGCTTAACATCGCTTTGGAGAAAGTAAGATTATTGCACTTGATATTTCAAAATCATTTGATAGGGTTTGGCATCAGGCTCTCTTATCAAAAATGCGTGCTTTCAGTTTTCATGAATCCTTGCTTCATTGGATTAGTAATTACCTTTCGGATCGTTCGATACAAATAGTATTTGATGGATTCAAGTCTGAAAACCATAAAATAAATGCTGGTGTGCCCCAGGGCTCTGTTTTATCTCCAACACACTTTCTCATTTTTTTTATTGATCTCCTGTCTGTAACATTTAATTCAATACATTGTTTTGCTGATGATAGTACGTTTATTCCCCGATAGTAGGACGTTTATTCCCCAGAAAGCGGGTAGGATTGTCTGAAGGATAGGGCATCATCCCAGGAAATGGGTTATATTTTCAGTTTCTTGGAGATTAAATAATGTGCACCGAATGTAGTCGTTGGAGCCGTGATCTTGGTAATTTAAACGCGAAAATTCCCCTCTCGTTTTGAAAATTAAGGCTATGTACTGATAGGATAGCGATCGTCGAAACAATTGTTTATACTCACTTTATTGAGCTGACTCTCCAAAATTAGCAAACAAGGATGCTTCAATTTTTACCTAACAATAGTGGGCATAAAGTTTTCCAATCCTCTATACCTGATTCTAGCAACTGGATGTCATGTTCAAGACCAAGTCAAGTCCACTCTTCGAAAAATTGGGAATTTCTAGAAAGCAGATGTCTAAGAATTATGTTAGGTAGCCGATGGTTTGTTAGCTCTGTAACTTTTAATACATATTGCAGGTGCATCTTCTCCTGTCTCTAAATGCAACATAGAAAGAACATTTTTCAAATAAAGTATCTCAAAAGTTTTTCTACCTCCTAATACTGATTAAAACCCCATACCTGGCCAGCATAGCGTAATATTGATATCATAACGCCTCAAATAGTTTAAACTTTGTGCTTGGGGCAATATGCTTCTTGCTTAAGACTCCTTTTCAGTTGCAGTTAATAGCTTTTTTCTGTTTCAATTAGCTTTGCCTTCAGGTGTTTTTGTAAAGATAGTGATGGCGTTATGATTACCCCAAATATTTATAATCTGGCACCACCTCAAGATCTACATTTTCCCATTTCCATTTTTCTTCTCATGCATATGGTCCTGTCCCATTGCGAAAAATTATTACCTTCGATTTATTGGTATTAACAGTCAGATTCCATAGGTTACAATATGATAGCAGTTTGTTTATCATTATTTGCAACATATTTGGAGTCTCTGCAAATATGACAACATTATCTGCATAAACAGTGCTTTAATTGTGGTGCCGGAAAAACTTATACCAAATCTTTATAGTGCAGCCAATTTTTAGAAAAGTGAATTAGCATTAGTATTCAAGGACTGAATTCTTGAAATGTTCTTCTATCTCATTTATTCAATAGATCATTCTCTGTTCTCTTCAATGGCAATAAATGAAACAAGTTAAAAATAAATTTTGGAGTTCCACAAGGTAGTCATTTAGGTCCTATTCTCTTAATTTTTTTTTTTATAAACGATTGGCCGTCTATGTTAAAGCATACGAAATGCATTTATGCCGACCATGTAACTATTTTTGAAATCGCTTCAAGTACTCGTGATTAAGAAGAGTTTCAAAGAGCTTTATGGGAAATCAGTAATTTCTTAATTATATGTTTGGCGAAGTATCCATTGTTTCGCGTAAATGAAGTGGTTGTCCTCAATAAATAATAATGTTAATTCAATTCAGCGCTGTATGAAAAGGAAATCGAACAAATTTTCTGATCCTTGTATTATTAGGCAATTTTTTTTTAAACATTTGTTCGATCAACTCGAATAAGTTTTTCGGCTTTGAGTACCGAATTATGCCTGTCATAAATCACGACTGGAACCAGTGCAAAAAAGGTTCTTAAAATGTTCGCTACATTTGTTAGGATGGTTTAATTCCTACGATTTTCTGCTATATTAACATAGACTTAAACTTATAGATGTGCCGAACTGCCGAGTCTTGAAAGCAGACGTTTTTATTAATGTTTTTTATTTATTGTTAATAAACTGAAATATTGACTCTTTTCGTGTCGACTTTAATATCTCCCAAAGAAACATTAGGAATTTAACCGATTATTATACCTATTCAAAAATGTCGTACTAATATTGAACAATGTTTCTCTCCTGATGTCACCCTTCTTTATCGAAAAATAAAATTATCAAGTATTTTTAAACCACTATCCTTTTTGCATAAATGGCATTTTTTAAAAAACATGGAGACCTACATGACTAATTTTCTACTACCGTTACACTTATTACAATGAAAGTATTATTTACGAATGAAGACGGAAACGTTAAATGTGGTAAACAAATTGACTGGTTTGAGATTTGAAGAGGAAGGACTTTGAACACAACTGATCAAAATTTTCCCACAGTTAATGTAATGCAATATGCAAACATAAATACAAAAAAAAATTAAATTTAAAATGCATTATTATTTTTATTTAAGTTTGTAGCAAATGAGTAAATTGAGTATATTACAAAGTTTTAATTAAATAACATGTGACCATTAAATTTATAAAGGAGGTCGGTATGCTGGATAGTTTAAAATCTTCTAACAATAATATTTAATATTTTGAATTATGAATACCTTTAAATTTAATTTAATGTTAAATTTTCTTTCACTAACACAAATAGGTTCGATGGTTTCCGTACAGGCAACCTATAGCTTCCCATGAGAAAAACAAGAATTTTCAAACCTAAACCGTAAATGCCAAACGAATTGGAAGCTTTAACTGTCTGAAGAATATGGTAGAATTTGATAGTATCATCATATGAATACGTGGCAACAGGACTACTTTTACATTAAACTTTCCACTTAAAAAGGTTACTTCAATAATATTTCCAGTAATGGTTTTGATGATTAAACGCGTACTGTTGCACAATTGAGTTGGATTCAAATAATAGGTGGAGAATAATACGTGAACCAATCTTTAATCGAAAATTATGTGGTGGAATTCCAGGTATATATAGTGAATTGAAAAGTTCAATTGGAAAATTTATACGATTTACAATTTTGTAATTGAAAGTTAATTCAAAATAATTAGCTTCCGAAACAGTGCGTGAATGAGCCAATTATGATTCTAGTAATTACTTTATGTATCCTGAAAAAATACTCTGAATCAATTAATTTTTTGACATAGCGCCATATATTGAATATTGAAAACTTAACAGATGTCTCCATCTTTCGTTTGGGGCTAATAGAAAATTGTGATTGTCAAATAATAGACAATTAATTTGCAATCACTTTTGTTCCATTTTGTATGTCATTTTTTATCAACTTATTTTTACTTGCGACATATGTACTAGGGATGTTGCGAATATGCGCATCCGCATCCGCAATTGCGGATTATTCGCAATAATTCCAACATCCGCATCCGCATCTGCATACGCATAAACTGATGCGGAGTTTGTTGCGGATTCGGATGTTTCTTAACGTTTTTTTTTTTAATTCGTAAAATAGCAACAGCGCGGCATACTATATTATGATTAATAAAAACGACCCTTTCACCCTTTCAACAATGAAATTCTTTTAAAAAAAAAGAAAGAAGATGCAGGTAGGATATTTTTTAATAAACATAAAATTTTGAAATAGCTTGTTAGTTCCTTTATTTGTTTTCGTACAAAATTGTTTGTTATGTTCTTAAAACCATCTTTTTACTTTTTAGAAAAAAAAATTAAAACACATTTACAAGAAGCAAAGAAACAACTTTCGTTAGAGGAACCTTTGCAAAGGGGAAAAAAATGGGATATTAGCAGCAGCAATTCACATAAAATTGACAAACTGATTGGAGAAACGATATTGCTTCAGAATTTACCATTTAACTTTGTAGACGGACTTGGATTTCGCCGTCTTATACAAGAACTAGCACCGAAATATAATTTTAGGGGACCAAATTTTCTTACTGATTTTATTTGCAATGAACTGTACGGAAAAGTTGCTGTTAAAGACAAAGAATTGCTTGAAAAATATAGCTACATGTCTTTTACTTCTGATATTTATACAGATCCCAGCTCAAGTGTTTCCTTGCTAAGCTTAACTTGAAACGGAGTATCAGAAAACATCAATCGTATTAAAATGCGAGACGTTTGAAGATCGCCATACAGGTGACATCATTGCAGACAAATTTAACAACTATTTAGTGGAGCTGGATTAATATAAGATCCACTAAGAAATCTGCAATCTTGCTTTTTATTAAATATTATTCACCCATTTTAAAATTTAATTATTAAACGCAAAGATATTAATAAAATTGTCCTTTATTTACGGACATAAAATTGTTTTTATTTAATTAAATCTAAAATCTAAAATCTAAAATCTAAAATCCGCATCCGCATCCACATCCGCGGATGTGAGTCTCAAAAAATCCACATCCGCATCCGCTTCTGCGGTTGTCAAAATTTGTACATCCGCAACAACCCTGATAGGAACTATATGGCAAGTTTTGCATTTGTGCATTTCTTTTTTTAATTTTCTCAGCAACTTATGAATTGATATCAATAATTTTTTTTTAACGAGCTTTAAATTACCTTAACAGTATTTGATAAAAATGCAATATTGTTTTGGATTTAAAAAAAAATATAGAATTTTTTTTCAAAATTCTATATCTCAAAAAACAGGTAAACATTTTTTTACGAAATTCAAATGTAGAACGCATATTAACAATCACTAAACAACTGCATAGCAAAAATATTTTTAGAACAAAATTGAAAAATTTAATATATAAAAAATTAGTAAAAAAAAACGCTCTAACGATTTTCAAATAAAAATTTGAAAAATCAAAGGTTTTTTGGTTTATAAAATGGCATTTAAATTTTTGAAGATAAACGTATTTTTTAGGTAAAATTTTAAATCTTAAATTATTAACTTCCCATAGGAAGTTATTGTAATGGGTCCGATTTGTCAAATTGAAAATTTTGACAATTCTCGACGTTTCAAGGTCCCTAGAGTCGAAATAAAAGATTTTTAGAAAGATGTCTGTGCGTGCGTGTGTACGTACGTTCGTACGTCCGTACGTCCGTACGTTCGCGACGTTTTTTTCGTCGTCCATAGCTCAAGAACCAGAAGAGATATCGACTTCAAATAAATTTTGTTATACAGATAAGTAGGCGGAAAGATGCAGAATGGGCTCTCAAGAAAATTGCGTGGGTGTTTTTTTTACCATAGCAGTTTAAAAAAAGGTGAAAATTTTAGTTAACCCTAAATATCTTACGAACCAAAACCGCTAGAGACTTGAATTAAATTTTATATAATAAACTGTAACGTGATCTCTAACGGTTTTTTTTTCTAAATCAAAAAAAAACTGAAAAAAAAATTGTCACCTCCTAAATTTAACGACTAACAAATGATTTCATCTCCAAAACAATTTTGACCAATAGAGAATAATGTTTTTAAAATCTGATAAAATTTTGAGAAAAATCGAATTGACAGTTTTTTTTACAAAAAAATAAAAACCTAAAAAAAAATTAATAAAAGTTGGTAAAAATTGATTTTCGACTCAAATAACTTTTCAAAACTTTGAGATATTGGCTTTAATTTACTTGTATCTTTCAAAAAATATTGTTGTCAACATTCAGTAAAATTTTGAACAAAATCAAATTGACAGTTCTTTTTATAAAAAATTAAAAACCGAACAAAAATTAACAAAAGTTCGTAAAAATTGAAAATGGATTCAAACATCTTGAAAGTTAGACTTCAAACTTATTTTATCTTATAAGAAATATTATTTTAAGCATTCTGAAAGATGTTGAGAAAAATCGAATTGACAGTTTTTTGACAAAAAATAAAAACCTTAAAAAAAAAATTATAAAAAAAATTGATTTTCGACTCAAACATCTTTTCAAAAATTGTAGATATTGGCTTTTAACTACTTTTATCTTTCAAAAAATATTGTTGTTAACATTTAGTAAAATTTTGAAAAAAATCGAATTGATAGTTTTTGTACAAAAAATTAAATACCTAAAAAAAAATTTAACAAAAGTTGGTAAAAATTGATTTTCGACTCAAATATCTTTTCAAAACTATAAAATATTGGCTTCAAACTAATTTTATCTTATAGAAAATATTGTTTTCAACATTCGATAGAATTTTGAAAAAAATCGAATTGACGGTTTTTTTGCAAAAAATAAAACTCTAAAAAAAAACAATAATAAAACTTGGTAAAAATTTACTTTCGACTCAAATAGCTTTTCAAAAATTAAAAATATTGGCTTCAAACTTATTTTATTTTACAGAAAATATTGTTTTCGATATTCAGTGATTTTTATATAAAAATCCAACAGTTCGTTTTTTCATAAAAAATAAAATCTATAAAAAATAATACGCAAATTTGGTACATATAAACAAACTTTTAAGCAAGACAAATCGACAGACGGGATGGGAAGTTATCAGTGTGGGTCGCATCCCAGCCTCTTTTTTTTTTTAATTATTTTACTTGCATTAAATGTAATCGCCTCCAATCTTACTGTGCATGAGCCCGAAAGAGAACATTATTTTGACAATATATATTTATATTTTCAAGTATTAATCAAGAAGTATTAACTTGGTTCCTTTGTAAATATGATTTTAAAATGTTATTCTTCAAGAATAAGTTTTTAACACATATTTTAATTGCCTTCGCCTATATAAAAGAATAAATACTTAGTACAGGTTAAAGAAACGGACCAGAAAGTGTATATGTATTTTCTATTAGAGTCACTTGTTCAGCGTATGCACATTATACCTCTATAAGTATTACTTACAGCCTCTACAACTACTGCTTCCGTGTCTCTTCATAACTAAAATCTAAAACGCACAAGAGCCTGACTGTAAACAACACACTGTTAATAATACATGTTCGTATGCTTGATTTTTTAAATCTTTTACGAAAAAAAAACTGAACGTAATAACTCCATGTTTGCGCCGAAAACTTGTGGGAAAGCAAAAATGTAGTAAGTACCTTCTACCTACCAATAACATTCCTTCATTATCATCATTAACATGTCTATCCATCTGCATAAAGCTCAGCACCCCAATGAACTATTCTGTATCCGTTTTAGACCCCTACATAACTTTACAATCAATAGGCGATCGCTTTAAAATTTAAACATCCATTTTCTGTCTCTTTCTTATCTTTAGATAATTTATTTTCCATCCTGGTTCTTCTAATATGAAATTAAAATAAAGCTATCCAGAGGAAAAAACTTTGGACGAACTAGTTGAATACACAAACAATTGTTTTCGTTAAGTATGCTTAAAAGTATTTTTCATTTCCGGGATGAGTTGTCCTAGGATGAGTTGTATCTTGGGATGAAACTAGCTTACCGACAAAACATGGTTTGTATTCGATAAGTTAATTCGAATACACAAACCATTTCCCTTAACATAATATTTTCCGAGTATTTCATATTTAATTATAATAAAAAGTTAAGTTTTTTTAAACATATTATAAATTAATATTCAATAAAATACAATTCGCATAGTCTACGGAAAATTATCTTTGTTTTGACACCTTATTTGTTAAAAATAGTTCCGTATGAAAACCGAAAAAGGGAGACATGCTTACGAAATAATAAACATGATGATGATTCGTCCAGACTAAATTTCTGTTCAATCACTAAACCACAGCATCACAAAAATATATGTATGAAAAATTAAAAATTTGTACATATAAAAAAATTAATTTAAATAATATAATTAAAATATCTTTGAAGACAAACTTATTTTACAGGTATATTTTTAAATCTTATATAGGTACTTTTTTAAACAGACTCTTTGCATAAAGAAGCAAGTTCGTGAGATGCAGTCGTGCATTTTATTACTATTTCACTCATAGATTTAAAAAAAAAAAATCCTTAAACTTAAATTTAACCACTAATAAATTTGCTGACCTTATTACTTGCCTTTGGCACTATTATTCTTTCCTAACTAACCAATTTTATTGCAAATAGTTCATAAGTTCATCTTCAGACCTGTGGCTAAATTATTTGTAGGTCAGCCTAACACATGAACACATGTTAATAAAAAAATACCATTCGTACATATGTAGGTTTATGCATTATTACTTACAAATAAAATTTCCAAACAGCCCCAAAGCCACAAAATTACATAAATTCAATTCTTAGAGATACTTAGAACTAAAAACTTCCCGAAAAGCACCTCTTGTCGACCACAAAATTCACCCAACAGCAATACGAACCGCGTATACCGCACATTTTCCAACGTCTTAAAGGAATTCCCTTCGAACAGCAAAGAATCTAAATTTTGAATTCCCATCATCACGAATTCAATCTTCTCAAAAAAAAAAAACTCAAAGCGTGCTAAGACTGAAACCAATGGTGTGGTGGGCTTGATTACCGCCAAAAGACCTTCCCATCAACACATTCAATCAATGTTGCAACATATGCAAGACAAAAACAATAACCAAACGATTTGAAATCCAAAACCAAAATCTTTTTTTTTTTTTAAATAACTGCTGTCATCGCAACACTTAAAATCACCGTTAAAGCAATGCGTCAAGTGTCAATGATTGCTGAATTAGGTGTAGACGACCGACGACGACGTAACTTATGCGCATCTCAAGCTGTGTATAATTTCTTCATTTCTTCCGGTGCATTGGTCACCGTTGTTTACACACAACTTCCAACATTTTTGAATGCAATTCACGGTTGCTACTATAACAACATAAGACAGAAGTTTGAAATGGAAAGAGTTATTTGTCAATCTTCAACAAGACGTATTTGCTGAGAAAAGAGAGTTGCCAACACAGCATTATAAGTTTTGTTCAAATGTTTTTTAAGAAATAAGTCAAAGTTGATAAAAATTTTACGGCAAAATAAAATTTGTATTTATAAAAATATTTGAAAAAAACATCACTATTAGAAGAGTTTTCTAATAAGTGATTTTATTTTGACATTAAAAAACTAGTGTTTTGCTAAGAGCTAGATTGCCTTTCAACCGGCTACAATTGAAGCACTATATGATCAAATCGCATATTTTCGACTGCATGTCCCCGATAACTTCACCATTGTCATCCGTAAAGTCTTGAAATGATTTTGAATGACTGTCATAGATTTATTATTTTACGTGGCCAAAACGAAAAGAATCTTCTGGTGTTAAATCACAAAATCTCGAATGGCCATCACTATTACCACTTCACGTAAAAACATGATCAGGTATTTTTTCTTAAGGAATTGCTTTTGTTTCGTTGATTTTTTGGCACGTAAAGGTTATCCACTTCAATATCTTCAAAAATCGGAAGCAAATGTGAAACGTTGAAGATTTAGATACTTTTTAAAAATACCCATCTATTGTTGGAAAATCTATGAATAGTATAGTAGAATTTTACACAAATAACAAAAACAATATCCCACTATTAGTACTACAGATAAAAGTTAAAGTAGAATCCTACTACGGATGGGTTTTGGACATTTATAAATCTTGTATGTTACTTCGTTCTCAAATGTTGGTAGGATTGATATTGCATTTGTATTTCGATAGCTGTGTTCGTTGAGTAGTTGTGCATTTGGAATCATGAGTTTTCCATTGGAAAAAAAATCAATATATTACGGTTGATATTATCAAGATTTTTTAATGAAAATGGGCTAACTGGGCTTATTTTGCAAGAGAAAACAATAGAAAAGATAATCAAGTTTTGCTATGTTTGCACCAAAGGTTTATCTCAGTAGAGGGATGTCGTTTTTAAACGCGTCTATGAAGATATTTGCGAGTATGATATTCAGTAAACTTACTTCGTGGGTGAACGTGAACTCCAAGCTCAGGTGTGTCTGCTACTTAATATTGCAAATGTGTACTTAAATCGTGGACAAAAACTATATGCTTTATTATAGATTTTAAGGCAGCATTTTACAACATTTGGCACTTTTTCTTAAACTTTTGAATATCGGCATGTCTTCCAAAATTATCTGTATTTTAAGAGCTTTTTATGCTAAAGATTCAATAGCCGTTTGAGATTGAGAATGCCTTACCAAAGATTTCAGTTCTTCAATGGGCCTAAAACAAAGATGTGCGTTGTGTACTCTATTATTCACTCTATTTATTAAAGATTTAGCACACGGGAGAAGGGATGAACTTTGCGGGAGAAAATGTTCCGGGCTTATTGTACGCTGATGGTATCGTACTTTTATCGAAATCCCCAGACCAATTCCAAGAAATGATCATCAAACTTGGAAAATACTGCGGTACATGGAATTTATCAGTCAACCTTAGCAAATCTGTCATAATGATGAGAAAATTTCACGGTAGATACGGTAGTTATGAAAAATTTAAGTACCAGGATGAGGAAGTTCAAATTGTTAAAGAAGTTAAATACCTCGGTGTGACCATAACAAGTAACCTCTGTATGAAAAACCGTATCAAGTTAAAACTTCAGGAGGCGAAGGCTGCCCTCTGCGTTTCCTGGAAAAATTGCATTGCACAATAATCCATATACCACTCAGCAAAATATAAACTGTTTCAAGCTGTGCCAATATCTATTATGCTTTACTCCTCTCAAGTGTGGGCTACAAAGAATATGAGGAAGTGGAAAAATTATTACGTTTCTTTTTGAATCGAGTTTTTGCTCTCCCATCAAAAACGCCTAATTATTTGCTTTATATTGAAACAGGTTTGCCACTGTTGTTCATCGACACCCTTAAGATTCATTTCGATTACGTTGTCAAAATACTCCGATTGGATTTATCAAGGCTGTTCAATAGAGTATTAAAATTTATCATCATAAACTTAATTTCGTTCAAACTTGGATCTATCTTGCAAATTTGACACGTGAATCGATCGAATTTTATTTGGATAATCTAACGGCTTTCAAAGGAAGTCTTTACTCCCTTGTTGGAAATTGGATTAAAAATTTTGGCAATATTTCATCAACCAGGCCAAAGCATCACAGTATAGATACTTCTATAGTAATTAGGAGTTTAATCTTAGAGAATCAAACTACTTCGACGACAAGAACTCAACAGATATGATTTTTATGAGCCAGAGGTGAGTTACTTTCTCTGAACTACATACTTAACAGACCAGACGTGCCTATCAAGTGCCAACTCTGCAACTCCCATGAGAGAGAGAATATTGGACATTTTTTAAGATTTTGTCCAATTATCCAAGAAACTCGTCGGGACATTTTTGCGAAGAACCAATTTGAAGCTGAAGATGTAATCCAAACCCTTGATGGAGCAAAAGGCTCTGATAGACTTTACAAATTCCTCCAATGCGCAGTGGCTTTCAGAAAAAGAATTCTTACAGAGACCTTTTAATTCTTTTAGTGCATTTAAATTAGTTTGTTCTTTTTTTTTCTTTTTGCTGTATCTTTTCATTGAAATTTAAAAAATGGTTTTATATAAACTTGTTTAAAAGTAATTTTCAGAAATTTAATTTCACTTTGTATCTTTATTGTTTTGTTTGTTTTCGCTATCATAATTCATATTCTGTCAATCTGACCGACGCGTCGGTTTTAAAACTAGGTCTTTAAAGACATTTATAATTATTTTTTGCATAACTGAATTTTGTATATAAATAAAGTCAATTGTATTCTAGTTTGTTTTTTTTTTTTTGCTGTTAATTTTAACATTTGATTTTCATAAAACTTTCTTCTATTTGTGTTTTTTATTAGTATTTTGACAGGTCTTCTTTCAGTTGTACCAATTTTTAAATACAAAAATCTGGCTAGTGCCGCCGGGTTTTTTAAGAAATTTCTACTATAGTATTTATAGAATGCCAAAAAAAAACGGGTAATCATTGATTAATTATCTTATCATCTGAGCTGAAAATGTGTCTCATAAGTTTTTGATTTTTCTTCAAAAACTCGACAAATTTTGACGCATGATCGACTGAGATGAGTTCGTGTGTTAACTAAATCCAGAAACCTTTAGACGTTAGTCTCTATGCAAAGTTCGGTGTTATTTCATTAGTTTAATTCTTAATTATTAAGATCAACGAGGAATTGAAAATCCTGCGGGCTACATCATTTTTGTAAAAGAGTAACGGGTGCTTCTTAGAAGTTTAGAACTTTTATTTTGGCAACATTATTTTAACTGGTAGCCAATTTGTCAGCTTTCAAGTGACTTTTTTGGTTTTGTATTTCAAGCTGCAAGCTGAATGTTTTGTTTGCTTCTTGGGTTGGTGGAATAATTAGACCATACTTCTTTAAAAACAATGCCGGCCAGGAGTTTATAGTGAACAACTATTATATACAGGAGCTACATTTTCAACAAGACGGCACAACTTATCACACAACTTCGTGCCCCAATTGATTTATTGTATTAAATGTTCAGTAATACATTGAATTGGCCCACAAGATCATCGATTTAACGCTGCTTGACTATTTCGTGTGTCGATATGTGAAATTGTGAAGTCGCTAGTCTGCTCCGGTGAGCCCAAGACAATTGACAGCTCTTGGAGGATAACATTCACTTCGTTATTTTCGGTATACAGCCACAAAAGTTGGAAAAAGATATCAAAGGTTAGACTAATTCCAAGTCAATTGAAAGTTCTATGTTTAAAAAAAAGTAGTTTTTGAAGTTTCAACAGATGACAGCTTCAATAATGACATCTGTCCAAATAGCGATCTATGCAAAATGGAACATCTCTATTTTAAAAAACATTTATGTGGAAAGTTCCCATACACACAAAATATTTGTCCATTTTTTTTAACTAATCTTCTGGCAACCCTATCAACAGATAATGTATAATCTTCCACACGGATCTGTGTCATTTTCCCAAACAACTTTGTGACTAACCACAATCACGCACATTTCTATTCTCTCGGTGCTATCCGAATATGCCCCTAATATTTGCATGGGATATTCTATCCCCAAAATTGGCTATCTCATCACAAGACGGATTGTATTTCAAGTCGCACGCTAAGAGCTTGAAACATACTGCCAGCCGTCATCGTCGTCGCGGTCGTCGTCGTCATGTGTCTCTCCCAAACAACATGCAACAAGCACACTGCACAGCACATTGTTGCGGCTGGTGCTGCCACTGCTGTTGGGGATTTCAATGAGTATACTCGTCGCACTTGAATTGAATTCTTACTCAGAGTCAAACACAGTAAAGAGTTGCCTCTGCCAAGTATAGTGCCTACACTTGAAGCATATACACTTTTCAAAAAATTATACTAAGCTTTTTTTCAACAACAACAAAAACCAAAACAACCCACTCCAAGGCATTGCATTTTGAGGAATAGTCCGAGATCTAATATTGAAAGATTTCTCAAATTTGTAGTTTTCGAAATTCCAAACAACAAAATGAGTACAAACTTTATGTCCACGAGCTTTTAACAATATAGTCCAAAATCCTTTAACAAAAGCCCACATTTGCATAATCCAAAATCAATACGAGCAGAAGTCGTAATTCCAAAAAAGGGATATTCAGAAAATGACTTCTCATTGGGATTTACAAAATGGATGTGGATTTCCCCTTTGGAATTTTGGTTATTGAAAATTTAGATTGGGTCGTGAGCTTTTCATTTTTCTTAGCAAATTTTATTTAAGTGATTTAAGTTTTGGGAATTTTGTCTCGAGTTGTTGGCCTTGAGATTTTGCGAGACATTTTCATATTTTTGGGATATTTGATCAAGGGTTTTTTGTGTTTTCTTGGCAAATCTACATTTAATGGTTAAAGTGTTGGGAATTTTTTTGGTTTTCAGATTTTCTGGGATCTTCATAAGAATCTTCAGCCGCGAGGATGTGAAATATTAGATATTTGAGCTTTCTGAGGATTTTTTATTATATGGGTTTTTGTGGCTTTGTTTAAGAGTATGTCCGGTATAATGTGTTAATTCAGCTTAAAACATGTTTGAATACCAAGAAGCGAAATTCAGTTTCAACTTTATCACAAAATCGTTTTTCAATTCTATGATTCCAATTTGTTTTGAAATTTCCTCAATTTTATTTTACCTCTTAAACTATAAGCCTCAAGACACTATCTCTATGAGGGGGGACTAGGCTAACTATGCACCTTAGACATTTATTTTACAGACTCTCTCGAGTATCTATACGAAATGATGTTGAATTTGTGGTGTTTGCTCTAGCAGTAGATTGGGTAGGGTATATCCAAAAGATACTTCTTTGCCACCGAAACCGAACTATCCCGGCTAAGAAGACTGTAGCTTAAAGTTAAGTTTTTTTTTCTTCAAAATAGTCTCCATAAATATGTATAGTATAGAAATATAGCTTAAAGAAGTGGAAGTAGATACTACATAGTGCTGCTATAGTCTTATAGTCTCATGGTAGTGGTATCTTGTATAGATATTAGCTCTCCGGCTAGAGCTCGTGAGTAAAGCTAGAAGAAGAAATGTATCTTCTTCATTTCGTCTTTGACCACGACGACGTTGTGGATAATGATGATGATGATGGCGATGGTGATGGTGGGAAAAATGAATCTGATGTTTGCTTTGCATTCGGTGCCTCGACAGCGACCTTGATGGACGCGTACAATATAACTTCGCTTAACTTAAAACTTAAAAAAATAAGAAACTCAATAAGAAACCAATAACAAAAGAAAAGATACTATTTTATATCGTGTATCGATCAGTGCAAAGTATTTAAAAAAGAAAAGATACTTTTTTGCTGGCTGTCATCACTTAATCGATCTATGTTCGGTGTTTTATATCGTATGTGTGCTTTTTGCGACTTGTGAGGTGCTCGGACTGTGACATGACTTTCGGGGTGTATCTTTAATGTGATGTCGTGACGGTTAATATATCGGATTAACAGTGTTAGATTAACAATTTCTGATTGTTTGTGCATATTGTGTGTTTCCGCTCTTTGCATGCGATCTAGAGCAAAAGATACGAAAAAAAAGATACATAAGTGCATGCAAAGGGAACTTAACTTAGTCCCCCTTTCCCGCCCTCTTAGTGTTCGTTTGATGGTGCTGGGGAGGCCAGAACGACAGGTGTATTTTGCGCAACAATTAAACCGTTAACTAGCGTAGAAAATGTGCTGTGAGTAGGTACAATTTATAATTTTTCGAAGTTTTCGTAAATTAAGTTGCATGCAACTAATTTGCATTTCCTTGAGAAAGTGTTTCACGAGTTTCAAAAATAAAATTATTTTAAATTATTTTTTAAAAATATAAAAATTATAATGAAATATTAGTAAAGATATACTGTGAATTAAGTGTGAAGTGTTGTTTTTGTTTTTGTTTTTTGTGTACTTAAACTTATCTGTATCTCGTGTTTATTGAGCGAAGCAGACATTGCACGAAATTATCATAAAAATAAGATACAAAACAACAAAATATTGTCTGTGCAGATACAATTACCTTATAATATCTTCTTTTTTTTTGTTCACCTTTTTGAATGGAAAGAGAGTTTGTTTTTTGTTTAAGGTGAGTGAAAAATGAACTAATTTTTAATTATAACATTATGAAGAATATTATAAATTATATGAAGTTAGTGACCTCTAAAGTACTTATACCTATCTATGTATCTATACTTTTATAGTACTTGAGAGTTTGGTGTTATATGTGTACTCAATTCTTTATGTTTTTAGGGCTTCTTTTTTTTATTATTTTTTGGTTTTGAATTTTGCTGAATCAGCTCTGGAAAATAAAGTAGGGATATAACAACAAAAACTTCTCAAGTATATTATGGATTGGATTTTAATGGTGTTTTTTTGCCGGATAGTAATTATTCTTGGAAGAGGGTTAATGTTGTGTATATTAAGTTGGAGTACCTATACCTGTATCATCCTCCTTCTCTCATTATTTCAGAAAATTATTAATTATGATTATGATATCTTGGGAGTTCCTGTGCTTTTTAATTGACTGTTGATTACGTATAGATACTCGTACTTGTACTCTATATATGAGAAGATTGTTTTCTGGAGGTAAAATTAATATCTTTTTGCAAATGATGCAGTTGTAATTTTTCTTCTCAGTTTGAATTCTTCTTTTTTTAATGTGAAATGAATCATTGGAAGGTTGTTATATCACACTTGCAGAGGTTTAAGATATAAATTAGTTTTAGAAGAAGGGTGAGACTTTGTATGATGAACAACATACATTTTAAAATCTTAAAATAAATGAGTTATGAAATCAATTAAAAATGCAACTCCATGTTAAAGTTGGTTAGTTAACTTTTTTACTGATTTATGTTGAAGTCATACATTTTACCAAAAAGCATAGAGATTCATTTTGAGAAAAATATTATTTACACAAAATTAAAATAGTTTTTGAATCATAAAACCAATTTTATAGTAATTATTATAGCAATAGTTATTTTCAACAAAAGAAAAAAATCTGATTTAAAATTTGTCTATTTTCTATTTCTTATTAAAAAAAGTAAAATTTTCTTTAATTTCAATTTCAAACAAAATTCTTCTCCAATTGAATTATAAACTTTTCTGTTTTATTTGTATGCATTTTTTTTTCAGTTCAGAGAATTAATTTGAATTTTTTATTAAAAAAACTTGACTTAGTACGATTAAAAAAATAAACACAATGTTATATTTTTTTAAATTGAAATTTAAACAAAACAATTAATATCACATAGTCACTGAAATAATACCGGTAAGAAATTACTTCATAATTTTTTTTAAAGCCAGTACTATCCAAATTTTTGCTAGTTTCATAAGAAATAAAAGAACCAAATGTTTCAAAAAAATTTATTAATTTTTGAATTAGTTTCCTCAAAATTATTTGTAGTTTTCTTCTGGCTTATGTTTATAATACAAAGGTTGATTTTTTAAAAGCTATATAAAAGTTTAAAAAAAAAAACACATACAATTCAGAAAAATGCATGAAATCTTTATTTGAATCGATATTACGGTCCATATAATTTAATGTTTGAAGATTATTTTATGCAAATGTTGACCTTGACTACGCCTCAAATGGTCCATCCACTTAGTCGAAGTTTGGCATAATCTTTCCAACACTTCGTCTGGAATCAATGCGTCAATTGGATTAAATTGCTGGCTTGTCTGTATAGACATGAGCTTTTACAAAGCTCCGCAAAAAATGGCCTAAGGGCGTTAAATCGCACGGCCAATTGACCGGTCCCGAACGTGAAATAAAATGTTCACCGAACTCGCCTCTCAATGAGTCCATTGTTGCGTGTGCTGTGTAGCATGTGGCACCGTCATTTAAGTCAAGTTCTTGCATTTTGGGCAAACAAAAAGTTGGATATCATCTCACGGTAGCGCTCACCATTCACAGTTACGTTTCGATTCGCATCATCTTTAAGGAAGTATGGTCCAATGATGCCACCAGTCCATAAATCGCACTAAACTGATTTTTTCTGGTAGCTCTTGCAAGGCTTCTGGCTGATATTCACTCCAAAACCGTCAATTCTGCTTATTTAAGTTCCAATTGAGCCAAAAATAAGCTACGTCGCTAAACACAATTTTTAGGTAAAAAAGTAGTTCTTCGGCGAACTTTGCAAGAGCCCATTCAGCAAAAATTTTACGTTGATGGTCATCATTAACACTGGACGATACAGCTTCGATATTTTCTTCAGTTCGCAGTGTACGTAAACGTGTTGATGGTTTAATGTCCAACAATGTAAATTTGGTCACAATAGCCCGAATAGCCGCTTCAGACCATAAAATGGAAGAAGCGCCTTTTCTTAACAAGGCACGTATTTTGATAATAAAATTCAACAATTGGCAAACGTTGTTCGTTGTAAGACGATTCACGGTTAAATTATTGACCAAATTGAAGATTTTTGAAAGTGAAAAAAACCATGAAATGTGTGTCAGCTGTTCAAACCAGTTTTGCTAAAAAGAAATTAGACTTTATAAACATATTTTTGGCTGCAGTTATTTATGAACTATTAGAGAAGAATTAGAGATTACGATTTTTAAAATAGAATCCTTAATTGACTATGCATTTTTACTAAACATCTAATCAGAAGCTTTTAAAACGTTATTTCCTAACTTCACAAGCAAAATTATTGTTATCAGTCCCATTTGTCGAATTGATAATTTTAAAATTCCTCAAGGTCCATAAAAAGTAAATAAAAGGTTTTTATAAAGATGTCTGTGGGTGTGAATATCCGTACTTTTGGGGCACCTTATTAAGTCGGGCATATCTCAGAAACCACTGGAGATAATGACTTCAAATATATTTTGTTTTACAGATAAGAACATCAAAAGATGCAAAAAGCACTTTGAGTTTTTGTTTTTATTTTTTTTTTAGCAATTTAAAAAAAAGTAAACAACATTTTTGTCCCCAAATATCTTTCGAACCAATGATTTTAGTGATGTGATACTAGGTTTTTATTTTTTCGTTTTTATTGTAAATCAAAACAAAAACGAAAAAAAAGAGGCTGTGATGCGACCCACACTAAAAACATCCCATCCCGTCTGTCGATTTGTCTTGCATAAAAGTTTGTAGGCTTTCGTGTTGGGTTAAAAAATTTGTTAGTTTAATTATTCTTAAAAATTTTAAAATTAGCAACAATATTTTTCATATAAAGAAATAGTTTAGTTTGAAAATTTAATTTTGTTAAATAGATTTTAAGCGGAAAATAAATTTTTACAAATTAAGCATTTCTTAAATTTTTACAAATTGGATGAATGAAATTAATTTCAGAGATATCAAGAACCGAACATCAAATTTTAACAAATTTGCGTACTATTTCTTGTAGATTTTATTTTTTTATGAAAAAATTAGCTGTTGGATTTTTGAAAAAACTAATTAATATTGAAAACAATATTTTCTGTGAATTAAAAAATTTTGAAGACAGTATTTTTGAAAAGCTGTTTTAGTCGAAAGTAAATATTAACCAAGTTCAAGAATTGTTTTTTTTGTAGGTTTTTATTTTTTGTAAAAAAAACTGCCAATTCGATTTTCTCAAAATCGTTCAAAATGTTTAAAACAATATTTCTTAAAAGGCTAAATTCTTTAGAAGCCAACAACTCAAATTTTTGGAAAGATATTTGAGTTAAAATCAATTTTTTACCAACTTTTGTTAAATTTTCTTTTAAGTTGTTATTTTTTGTAAAAAAAATTGTGAATTAGATTTTTTCCAAAATCTTACTGCATGTTAAAAACAATTTTTCTTATAAGACAAAGTACGTTTGAAGCCAATAACCAAAGTTTTGAAAAGATATTTGAGTCGAAAATAAATTTTTACCAACTTTTATTAATTTTTTTGTTTAGGTTTTTAATTTTTGTAAGAAAACTGTTCATTCGATTTTTTCCAAAATTTTACCGAATGTTGAAAACAATATTTTTTATAAAATAAAATTAGTTTGAAACCTTTATCTTAAGTTTTTGAAAAGATATTGAGGCCGAAATCAATTTTTACCAACTTTTGTTAATTTTTTGTTTAGGTTTTTCATTTTTTGTAAGAAAACTGTCAATTCGATTTTAGTCAAAATGGTACTGAATTTTGATAACAATATTGAAAATAAAGAAATCAATAAGTTTAAAGCTACTGTCTTAAGGTTTTGAAAAATTATTTCAGTCGAAAATCAATTTTTACCACTTTCTATTAATTTTTTCGTAGGTTTTTATTTTGTGTAAGAAAACTATTAATTCGATTTTTCTCAATATTTTACCGAATGTTAAAACAATATTTCTCATAAGATAAAATAAGTTAAAAGCCATAATCTTAAATTTTTGAAGAGCTTTTCGAGTCGAAAACAATTTTTACCAACTTTGAGTAATGTCTTTTTTAGGTTTTTATTTTTTATAAAAAAAGTGTCAATTTGATTTTTCTCAAAATGTTCCCAGATGTAAGAAAAGTTATTTTTAAAGTGTTTTGAAGATAAAATCATTTATCGTCCGTAAAATTTTCTAGGTGACACATTTTTTTTCAGTTCTTTTTTGATTTATAAAAAAAATCGTTAATTGTATTTTTTCAAAAAATATACTTCTCTGGTATCACGTTAAAATATATTACATACAATTTAATTCAAGTCTCTAGCGTTAATGAGATATTTAGGGTTAACCAAAAACCACCCACGTAATTTTCTTGATAATCCTTTCTGCACAACATTTATTTAAAGTCGATATCTCTTCTTGAGCTTTGGACGACGAAAAAAAGACTCATCTTTCTAAATATCTTTTATTTTGACTTTAAGGAACCTTGAAACGTCGACAAATGTCAAAATTTTCAATTTGACAAATCAATAACATTACAATAACTTCTTATGTTAAGTTAATAATATTTCTCACCTCGAATATTTTGGGAACAAAAAATAATATTACCTCCAAAGTAAGTTTTTGACTAAAATTTTAAGAAGAATTTAAGTGACAGCATTTTTACAAAACATAAAATCCTAAAAAAATCTACTACAGAAACTTGGTAAAAAAAGGTTTTCGACTCAAATATCTTGACATCGATTAAATTTATTGTGAAAGTAAAATTTTCTTACAAAAAATATTGTTTATAAGAATTAGTAACATTTTTAGAAAAATACAACTTTTGTAAATTGTTATGTTCGAATTGAATACATCCAGAATAAATGGAGGTATTGACTTCAAAAATATTTCATTTATTAGAAAATATTGTTTTTATCTCAAAACCAGCTGGCTTACCCGACTTCACCCGGGAGGTATTCAACTATTTTATATAAAAAAATTAGGATGAAAAACTACTATTTTCTTATATTGTACCTTTTTTATTTAATAATTTTTATAAAGTATCTCTATACATATTTCTATTATGGTTAAAATACTTTTTTGTAAGCATACAGATTTTTTGCCGAGCTGACACGGGAGCAAGCAACATAAACAGGGATTTGTGATATAAATGCCTGCAACCCTCAGTGTCCGTGCCTTATTGATAGACATAGCCAAACAAAGCTTTATAGGGCATTCGTTAGTAATCATCAGTATCCTGGGAATGAAAACGCTTTGGCCTTGGGCTGAACCGGAAAGAATTTTAGCTTCAATCCCTTTCCCCTGCATAGTTACTATCCGTAATCTAGTACCATTGCATAATTTCGGTGCATTTAATTCCTCATAAGTATTATTTGAGCCGCAATTTTCAAGTCTAGTTTATGCCAAGGAAGTTCTAATGTATTCAAAGAATTCAAAAATTCGATGGAATATCAATAGCATCTTCTTGATCAGTCAGATTATCAATAGAAATATAAGTTTGTTGATGGGCTTCAAACATTGAAAGAATTTTATGATTTATGCTTGGAACAGAATCGTTTTTAGGTTCTAAAATCACTCGTTCGCGTTACCAGTCATCCGTTTTTTCTGAAATTTGGGCGACGGGTAAACATTAGCTTTTAATTCATCTTGTCTAGTCACGCTAGTAGCAAATGTTGGTTCTATTAGTACTTCACCATCATTATTTAAAATATTTCCATTTCCTATATCCAAAAGAGTTCTTGAAAATTGTGCTGCATTACTATCACCTTCCAAATGTACGCGCATATTTGTGGTCAATCTTAAAAGTTTGACAGAAGTCCACAGAAAAGACGATTTTATACCTCTTGGCACACCTGCAAACAGTATCACAACACCTCTCATCGGACGTTACTCAGTTCTAAAATTCCTAAGTGTACGATCCAGAGCTTCAGGCTGGTCGTGGCAATATTAATTAAACTTCACTTCACTTTTAATTAAACTTCACTTCACTTCAATCCACTTCTTAATTATTTATTTAATAGAAATAGTTTTAATATTGATTTCTTACAAATATCAAATTGTCATCCATACGTCATTACATATCTGTCATTTTACGTCAATTACATAGCTGTAATTTGTGTTTGTTATTCCAAGTCTGATTCTTTTTTGTTATACCACGTTTTATAGTGACTGACGTTTCATGTCAAGTCACATGGGAACGCTGTCGAACGGGATAAAAAGTATCCTATGTCCGTCTCCTGGCTCTAAGCTACCTCCCTACCAATTGTCAGCCAAATCCAATTGGTACTTTTACAAGAAATACAAATTTAAAAAATTTGTAAACATTATTTTCCTACAAAAAATCTTGATAACAAAAACAGATATTGAAATAAAAGTTATTTACTCACATGCAGAATACTGTTTCTAAATTTTAGTTATTTTCTTAGAAAAATCCGGTTGACAACTAGAAAACCCACAAAAACAATACAAAACGTATAAGAAATGGTTTTCGACTCAAGTGTTTTGACATTAAAGAAAGATTTCGACATCAAATTTTGTTTGTGTTACAAAAAAAGTTGTTATTAATATTTTTGTAAACTTTAAGAATTATCATCACGCATTTCGTAATTTTATTTCTGTTAGTTCAAAGAAGATCAATATTTCCAAAAACATTTCTTAACCATTTATAAGTTACCGGGTTTTAAATGATCATATATTTTTTTTAATAATTGATGTTTAATTTCAAACAGAAAAAGGAAAAAAATCTCATTTTGGTTAAATAAAAAAAAGTTATTTTTACCACCAAAAATATGTTATATCTAAAAGCTAAAAAATTAGAGAATTTTTATTTTAAATTTAACTAAATAAATAGTTTTTATGTTGAGAGTTTTTCTATAAGTTGTTTCTTTTGAAAATAAAAAAATTGTGTAGAGAACTCAATGGATATTAATTGCATTTTTAAGAAGAAAGAATTGAAATAATATACCTAGCCATTTTTCGTCAAGTTATCGTAGTCGCATCGTAAACTATAAATCAAAATCTTACATTGAGTCAGTATTGACAATTATTGTTTATACTTAAGTTAAGACACTACAAAAGCCACGAAGTAATTTTAATTAAAATGTCCTTTACGATAATATGGCTTAAAGCTAAAACAATATCAGCAACCTTATGAATATATTTATATAATTCCCCGAATTCCATCTTTAAGTTCTTGAATCGATTGTGGAGCATTGGTTACATTAAGTGACTGCAAAAGTTTTATCATTTTTGTTGTGAATTCAAACAATTCAAAAAAGTGGATGTTCCTTAATTGTTGATATGGCGTATAGTTTTTATTTGTGAAATGTCAAGAGATGACAGTTTCAAAAGTGACAGCTGTCCAAATAACGAGTAATTCATTCAAAATAAAAGATCGATTTTTTTACCATTCAGAAGTTTTCACATCTAGTTTTCGCTTCTTCACTCTAGGAGTTAATACTGTAATCATTAAAATCAAATCCAAATTTTAGTTGTTCCAATGTAACATTAATTAGGTTGTCTAATGTTTATAATTTTACATTGAACTCCATTCTACCATTTTTATTACGCGAAAAAGAACTCAGCTAATGATGTCCATCACAATAATCATTTGACAGAACATATACCGTTTAAGAAAACAAAGATCTAGAATTAATAGCTCTATAGATTAATTGACCATCAACCGTCTATTTTATCTTGAATGTTATTTTAATCAGAAACAGTAAAAATAATGTAAGCCTGTCCATTTTGAGTTTGTCGCCTTTCAAAAATATGACAACAGCAGGATTGATTGACAGACACCTTGAGATTTATGTTTTTGCCCTATAGGGCAAGTACCATAACAGAATTATTGATGCACATACGTTTTCTTAAAGACTACAAGAATAAATTGGGTAGAACCGTTTATTTTATTTTCCCGAACATCCATCATCCTTTCTTTGGGACCAATAAGAAGGACCAAGACCAAACATACATAATATTTCAAGTTTAAATTTAAAAATATGAATTATTTATAATATTGGCGGGAAAATTCTGTATAATAGAGCAATTTTCAAGATCCAACTACTGTCAAGGTTGATAAGTTGTTGGCGAGTTAAAGGTTTATTTACTTTTTGCTTTGTTTTGTATCTGCTAGTAACATGAAACATATTAATACTCCATGGAATAAATATGCCATATGATGTTGGAAAACTGCAATAACTACCAAGACGGCGTCATTGCTGACCGACCGACCGTCGCGTCTTCGGTTCGACTACGACGACGACGTGTAAAATTGGATCATTATTGCTCAGAGCCACATCTAATCGAGACCACAAGAGGCTTAAGCAACTACAAAAAAAGTTGGCTCCATCGATCCCATAAGCTGGAGGAGATATTATCTTGTCAGCTATGTTTGGACATCGAATTGATGCACAGTATGATTTCGTTATTATAGCGACAACTCCTGCAATGATGCAATACCTACTTTTTTTGTAAGTACTTATTTTTCATTCTTTATGAGGAGACCAAGGCAAAAGATCATATATAGGCCTCATGTGATTGAGGGAAAAAATTAGTTCCCAGCCGTACATCTCCCATAGTACTCTGTCTTGAAATGGCAAAAAAGCTCTGTATAGGCTCTTTTGTAGGTTTAAATAGGTAAGGTACCAATAACCTTATACAACTTAAAAGAAGAATCGAAGTTGGAACTGGTAGGAGGCATTATTTATCTAGGACTGGTTTTTCTTTTCTTATTTTTATATTTTTTTGGATTGAAAAATCAAGGTGAAGCTGCACCAGTTGATGTATTTACTTTATAAGATCATATAAAAGAGACCCGCATGAAGTCTATGGTTATGAGTTCTTCAAATGGTATCGAACTAATTAGATATAACTTAACCTTAGTTACTTTACTTCGTATAAGAAACGTTGTCGTCGTAGCTCATAAAGTTTTAATTTTTTGTATAAGGTATTAAACATCTGTAGGTAATCAAAGATGGTTTGGAGAAGGTTTCTTGAGAGAATTTCATATCAAGTCAGTCACTTCCCATAGAATGATAAAAAGGTGTAGAAAATAAAAACCATTGATGGACAAAAGTTATTTAGGTCAAAATCTCTTAGAGGCAATGTCACAAGAAAAAATGCATTTGATTTGGAAGTTCTAGTTCTTTTGGGGCGCCTCTTGTAGATAAATTCTTTGACATAAAACCACGTGTTAAAAAAATGTCACCTACCAGGTTCTGTGTCGTGCTCTACCTTTAAACAGGTTGAAAATTAATTCATAGTGACTGACTTTGTTTTCATAAGAAAACTGTTAACTTTTACTACTTTAAGACCCACTTCTAGGCCATACCATACATATTCCATGCACAATGTCATGCGGTGAATGTGCCACATTTATTTTAAATTAAAGAAATGTAATTCCCAAATCACCAACCGAAAATGCTTTAATTAAATTTTATATATGTACCTAAGAATTCATTATTTCTCGTATTATATGGGTGAAGAAAATGCGTTTTGATAATAATTAAGTGGTTTGACCACAAGTTCTGTAGTCAGGTGAAGTGCGTGTACATCACTTATCATCACATTTATGGGAAATAAATTTAATTATCCAAAAGAAGTTTTTATTAATAATACAAAAGAGTAATAAAATTGTTATGGACAACAAAACTTGGTCAGTTTTTATGTGTCTATTTTCTAAAAGTATGTAGTCTTTAAGACACGAAATAATAACTTTAAAGGCTCTAATGAATGAGCTTGAAAATAGGAAAAATCTACCTAGTTTAAAATTTTGTATTTGCACTAATGAAGTGTTTGGCTTTTTTAATTACTTATATCAACTGCTTTTTTTTCTTAAAACGTAACATGGTTAAAGTAGCAGACATTCTCCAGATTAACCTTTAACACTTTTATAAAAATAACACGTAACGCCGTTCTTCTATCTTATTTCAAGCATCGTTATCCATATCCATATCCACATCTATATCCATATCCATATCCATATCCATATCCATATCCATATCCATATCCATATCCATATCCATATCCATATCCATATCCATATCCATATCCATATCCATATCCATATCCATATCCATATCCATATCCATATCCATATCCATATCCATATCCATATCCATATCCATATCCATATCCATATCCATATCCATATCCATATCCATATCCATATCCATATCCATATCCATATCCATATCCATATCCATATCCATATCCATATCCATATCCATATCCATATCCATATCCATATCCATATCCATATCCATATCCATATCCATATCCATATCCATATCCATATCCATATCCATATCCATATCCATATCCATATCCATATCCATATCCATATCCATATCCATATCCATATCCATATCCATATCCATATCCATATCCATATCCATATCCATATCCATATCCATATCCATATCCATATCCATATCCATATCCATATCCATATCCATATCCATATCCATATCCATATCCATATCCATATCCATATCCATATCCATATCCATATCCATATCCATATCCATATCCATATCCATATCCATATCCATATCCATATCCATATCCATATCCATATCCATATCCATATCCATATCCATATCCATATCCATATCCATATCCATATCCATATCCATATCCATATCCATATCCATATCCATATCCATATCCATATCCATATCCATATCCATATCCATATCCATATCCATATCCATATCCATATCCATATCCATATCCATATCCATATCCATATCCATATCCATATCCATATCCATATCCATATCCATATCCATATCCATATCCATATCCATATCCATATCCATATCCATATCCATATCCATATCCATATCCATATCCATATCCATATCCATATCCATATCCATATCCATATCCATATCCATATCCATATCCATATCCATATCCATATCCATATCCATATCCATATCCATATCCATATCCATATCCATATCCATATCCATATCCATATCCATATCCATATCCATATCCATATCCATATCCATATCCATATCCATATCCATATCCATATCCATATCCATATCCATATCCATATCCATATCCATATCCATATCCATATCCATATCCATATCCATATCCATATCCATATCCATATCCATATCCATATCCATATCCATATCCATATCCATATCCATATCCATATCCATATCCATATCCATATCCATATCCATATCCATATCCATATCCATATCCATATCCATATCCATATCCATATCCATATCCATATCCATATCCATATCCATATCCATATCCATATCCATATCCATATCCATATCCATATCCATATCCATATCCATATCCATATCCATATCCATATCCATATCCATATCCATATCCATATCCATATCCATATCCATATCCATATCCATATCCATATCCATATCCATATCCATATCCATATCCATATCCATATCCATATCCATATCCATATCCATATCCATATCCATATCCATATCCATATCCATATCCATATCCATATCCATATCCATATCCATATCCATATCCATATCCATATCCATATCCATATCCATATCCATATCCATATCCATATCCATATCCATATCCATATCCATATCCATATCCATATCCATATCCATATCCATATCCATATCCATATCCATATCCATATCCATATCCATATCCATATCCATATCCATATCCATATCCATATCCATATCCATATCCATATCCATATCCATATCCATATCCATATCCATATCCATATCCATATCCATATCCATATCCATATCCATATCCATATCCATATCCATATCCATATCCATATCCATATCCATATCCATATCCATATCCATATCCATATCCATATCCATATCCATATCCATATCCATATCCATATCCATATCCATATCCATATCCATATCCATATCCATATCCATATCCATATCCATATCCATATCCATATCCATATCCATATCCATATCCATATCCATATCCATATCCATATCCATATCCATATCCATATCCATATCCATATCCATATCCATATCCATATCCATATCCAAATCCATATCCATATCCAAATCCATATCCATATCCATATCCATATCCATATCCATATCCATATCCATATCCATATCCATATCCATATCCATATCCATATCCATATCCACATCCAAAACACTTTTGGAAGAAAATATAGTCCTGATAAAATAAAGGGTGTTTTTTCTTAAACGCGTTGAAGGTCATACCACATGAACGAGATAATGCGTTCACCAAAAGTTTCCTTCAATATTTATTATTATTTTGGTAATAAATTTGCACAGTTTGCAAATGTTGTTCAAAAATAAGTAATGTAACATAAATCAAGTGACAGGTGTCAAACCAACTCATAAAAAAGTATTTGCCAGTTAAAAACCACACATCTAAAAAAAAAAAACAACCATTAGATATTTGCTTAAAATTTAATGGTTTTCGGAATATCGTAGATCGTGTAATTTATTAGTTGCAAATAAATGAATTTTGTTTCTTAAACATTATAACTAATAGTTATTATTTACATAAATGTTAATTAACTTTGTGGAAGGTAAAATGTAAACTTTTTACATATGTTTTCGTACACATTGATTAAAGCTGCACATAACTTTTCCCATTGATGATTTGAAGAATAACATTCCGAGTGATCGTTCACGGTCACGTTTTTTTAAGTTCTGATTTTTAATGTGTTGCTTATAAGCTTTATAACTTAATTTACCATAAAGTATTTTGTTTTACTATCAGCATCATTAAAACAAAAAAGTTGTAAACCAATGCTTGGAATTCCATTCACTTGATTCATTCAAACTCGCGAGTGTATCTCTATGTCAACTACTTCTTCAAACAATGATTTTATTGCAGATAAAAAGATCCATTGTTGACAAACCCAATTGCTTAAACGAATGCCATTTTCTCGCATTTTGAAATACTAACACAATTAGTTGTAAGTAAGAAAACAGAACACCCATCTATGTTTGTTTGTTTCTTTATAAGGTTGTTGACCAAGAACCCTGATTGCCATTCTTAACTACACATAAGATTTTAATTTCATATTCGATCTAATTAAATCCAAAAAATATATAATTTAAATCTTATAAATCAACATTCAAGAATCATTAAGCATTTAAAACCGTTAACCATATACAAATCTTGAGAAAACAAAAACCTTCCATATCAAAATAAAACTAATAAAATAAAATTACCAAAACTTTACCCTAACACAATTTTTTGTGCTTGCTCATTAACTTCTGGTTCAAAAATTGAGAGCGCAATACTTTTTTTTTTAATATTTCTTTTATTACTTTTCGTCATCTTTATGTCTAACTTTTTATGTGTAAACAAGAAGAAGCTAGGTACTAGATCCCTTTTCACCAAAAATCAAATAAAAACAAAAACAAACATCATTATTCTGTCTATGGGAACAACAGGAAACATTCATAAGACCTATGCCGATAAAAGGTGGTTAAACTACCTTATCTTCAATTTAAATCTCCCGCTAAATAAAAATGAACAAACTTAACTTCCGGATATACGAACTACCAGAAGCCATTTCGAGTAACTGAACGATTTCAATAATTCTCACACACTGGCTTCCGCATATGGCACCGATTAGACTTTTCTAACTTCGGCACAATGTACGATTGTGAATGATTCTTTGAAGAAAGGGAAGAAAATAAAAGAATTTGAATCAAATTCAATTTTGTTTTCTTCTTTTATTTAGATAAAAATTCTTATTTATATTTCGAATTCAATGAACTCAATAATAAAGGTATGTACCTACTACTTGTAGTATCTTTGACTTCGTTCATTATGGTCCATCAACATTTGTATGAACAGAACTAACATAAACAATATTGCTGATTACTTTACGTGCTCTTCTTCAATTAGTAAACATTAAAAAGTGTTGCCAGTAGGCAACATTTTGCAGTTAATTCATTTCATTATTCACAAATATAAGGTTTTAGATTTAGATGTTTTGTTTTGATAATTAAAACATCGAGTATTTTTTCAACACAGATCAATGGATGTTTATTTCATTTTAAAAAGGAAAGTTTTCCATTAAAAATGAAAAGCAATATACTTTTCATGAAATTTTCCTTGCCCTCGGTAACTTGATGCATTTCATCTTAATGGCTGAAACACAAACACGCTTCATCTTCGGATTCTTCTGACGTTTACAAGTTCAGCCATAGAATGCATTCTGTCACAACGGAGCTTCGACCTCACGTTTCATTTGACAATCGTAAGGAAATAACGTAATGTTGCGTAATGTGACTTCAAACGGAAGCTCTAGTTCAAATTTGCTGAACATTTCCTGAGTTTGACAGCTCAACAGCTGTAAAAAAGTCAACAAACAAAATACATTTGCTTTTGGAAGGATTCCAATTGGTTATTAAAGGCTGTGTAAGCTACTTTTGCGATAAGTTTAGTTTTAAATTAGCAGCTGCTAATGACAGAAGTGCCATTTTGGAAACGTCATATTGGAATTGTCATTCAAAGCAACTTCGAAGCAGGCCCAACGTAACGCAGGCGAAGCCGAAGCTGAAGCGTGTTTGTGTTTCAGCCATAAAAACCTCGAATCGATTGTGTTTATAGTATCGGAAAAGACCTTATCTTTCATGTGAATCAGTACATTTTTTTAATTGGGGCTAAAAAAATGAGGTTTCCAGCTACTCGGAACGAGCCCTAAAAAAAGGATACGAGTGGTTTTGCTTGGGTTGAAGAACACCTCTTCAGAATAATAGTGGAAATAATATCCACACCAACGGATTTATGAATGAACAGTGCGAGTTCAAAGAAGGATTGTTCCCATAGAATCAATAAAGTGCTCAGGGACTGAGGGAGCCATGATACTATCAGGGGAGGTGGAATTTTTGGCGAACTGGCTTTCAAAATAGGTAACTTAGAATTGTCATTGACAATAATCGTAGGGATCAAGAGAAAGTTTGAATTTCGCATGTTGTTTACAAATGACCAAAAACTCTTATTGCCTTTAAGACATTGCAAACATTTTTCAATGTAATTTTTGTTCATGCAAAATTTGGTTTTTCGAATATGGGCGTTGCAAGTTTTCCGGGTTTGCTGAAACCTTTTCCGGTTTTCCTCAGTTCGGTTGACTCTAAAAGTCCGGAAGCTCACCTCAAACTAAACAATTCCAGAATGTGGCTATAGAAAAAAAAACTCAAGCCAACAAATGATTTCAAAGTTTTCTTAAGGGTATTTTTTTAAAAGTGACGTTTTCAAGAAGTAATAATAATACGCTTACAATAATGTGTAACGGATTTTTATTGAGTTTTAAAACTTGATTTAGTGTAATTGACTGTCGTGAATGGCAGCCGAGAGCACCACTTTTTCGAACCCGTCAGCACAGCAATAACACTCCGAATATCCTCTAACAAGGCGTCAATTGTCTCGGACTTATTGGTTTGGGCAAGCGACTTCACAAATAAGTCCAGCGGTTTTTGAACCACACGATCTTGGAGGCCACTTCACAGGTCCTCAATGCGCAAACCAAACCTTTATTTTGTTAATACATTTGTAGAACTTGTAAACATTTTTCAGTAGTAAACCTTTTTATTTTATAGCATTTCCTACCGACTTAGCAAACGAAATTGAACATAAGTCAAGTGACAGCTGTCAAATAGACTAACTCCGAGAAAAAGTATTACGAGACTTAATACCACAATTCTGAAATAAAGCACCCTATATTTAAAGAAATCTATAAGTATAGAGGAAATAGCCAACTTCAAATGTATTTAGAAAGAGTTACAGACTTTGGTTACTTTTGAAGCTTGCAGCTTTTCCGATGCTGCAAAAACAAGTAAAATTTTCCTAAATTAAGTCATAAATCATCTTGATATAAATTATTACTAACATCCATCACAAGTTTGCTCCAGGTGTTTTTTTTAGACCTAGCTTTGACTTCGAAATTCAAGTTTTAACTTAAGTCTCATACTTGCAACAGTGCAAACATGGTTAGTAATTGTCAAGAGATCTATTATGACTTAAGGCAGAACTTGTACAACCCATTTTAATTGAATTATTTCTCATATTTAATTGAATTATCGTGTTCAAACATTTTAGAAAACAACTATTCAAAGGTATACAATTGCAATAATGAAAGGAATTAAACGCATGACTCCTCAAATAAATGCTTTCTGAAGACTATTTCAAATTAGGCGGCTTAAGTCTTTTGTGGTATAAGCGTATTAATATCACACCCATGATCATGAGTGAAAGAAAAAGATAATTAAAAACGCCTTAATCCTATTTTCCATTATCACCAAGCTCTAGCTTATAGCTTCTTTTTTTTGTTTGCTTTAACTCTAAAAGATGGTAACACCGTGTTAAAATGGAAGCACGAAATGAATCAGTCTTCGGATTTCATATAAACATGTTCCATGTGGCACGTTGATACGGACAGATGATCAGCACCGGTACGGTAGGATTTCTATTTCTTTTTTTGAACTCCTATAATTCTATCGAATAAGTAGTAACACCTGCGGTTTCTGTTCTAGATGAAAGAAAAATGATTTTAGGTGGAAGATCTTTCCTCATGCAATATGTGCAACTTTAGTTCCCCCCTTTAGATCTTTTTTTTTAAAGGCTTAACCACACTTTATAGTGAGAGTGAATATTAAAGCTTATTAGAAATGCATGTTCATCATGAACTATACGTTAGCGGAGTCGTCGTCGTTGTCGTCGCGTGCATAAATTAGGCAAACGGAAAAAAAAGAAAAAACACATAAAAATATAAAAATGCGATGGATTTAATAATTCTACTTTATTCATAGACCAAACAGAAACACTTTTAGGTATATTTAGTTTCTAGTGTTAGGGCTTGAGGCTTGGAAGAGAAAACTCTGTCGAAAATAGATCGTTCCACTTGAGGGCGTTTTGTCTTCATTAGCAATCATATTTTGTTCTCTTGTTTTTTTTTTTTGAATATAGTAGCGGCCGGTCGGACAATTTACATAATATGGATAAGTGTTAGTTTGGTGAGTAAGTGGTTAGTGGTTAAAAATATAAATTATAATAAACAAGTGTTGTCGTCAGAACAGCATTGGAAATTGAAAATTATGGTTGCCACATTTGTAAGCTAAGGTTCTATTAAATTATGTAAGTTATTTTTAACTTCCCATAGGAAGTTATTGTAATCGATCCGATTTGTCAAATTGAAAATTTTGACATTTCTCGAGGTTTCAAGGCCCCTAGAGTCTAAATGAAAGATTTGTAGAGAGATATCTGTGCGTGCGTGTGACGTCGCGACGTCCTTTTCGTCGTCCATAGCTCAAGAACAGTAGAGATATCGACTTCAAATAAATTTTGTTATAAACATAAAAATGCAGTGAGATGCAGAAAGGACTCTCAATAAAAATTGAGTGGGTTACTTTTTTTTACCATAGCTGAAACTTGAATTAAATTTTAAATTATGTATTGCAAAGTGATACCAAATAAATATATTTTTGGAAAAAATCCAACTAACGGTTCTTTTTATGAATCGAAAAACTGAAATATTCGTCACCTCGAAAATTTTGCGAACAAAAAATGATTTTATCTTTTTTAACATCTGCTAAAATTTTGAGAAAATCGAATTGACAGTTTTTTTTATAAAAAATAAAAACCTAAAAAAATAACACTCAAAGTTGGTAAAATAAGTTTCTATATAAAGTGTAAATTATCTCGGTTGAAAGTAATTTAAAAGAAAAGAACAAAAAAAAACAGAGGAATTCCAAAAAATATGCAGTATAAAGTTGCTATCTATTCCGATTTGACTACGATTTGTAATTTGTTTTCTTTACTTTAAATCAAACTTTGCAAGTACGATAGGTCATCAACAATCTGTTTATGGCAACGACAATCCGGTCACCGCGATCAATGTTCGAAGATTAGTTATTAGCAAGTCTGAAGTTGAAGAAGCACTTTTAAATGTGAATAATGACTATCGCCAGGGTACAGATGTAGTGTACCTCCAATTGTCTTAAAACTGTGTGCTGCAGTACTCCCTGAATGGAAAACATCTTTCATAATTCCTATTTATAAAGTAGGACCCAAACAGGAAATATCTAACAACGGTCCAATCTGCAAACTTTCCACCATTTCAAAACTTTTTGAAAAACTTGTGTGTGATAAGTTTTCAATTCTGCTTAAGGAAGTTATATCGCCTTTCCAGCATGGTTTTGTATCGGACACGTCGACAACTACTGACCTTTCCATTTTCACAAACTACGTTCTCAATAAAATTGAGGCAGGGTATCAGGTTGACGTCATATATACTGACTTTGCAAAGGTCTTTGATTGAGCCAGTTACATTATTCTACTAAACAAACTATCAAGAATTGGTTTTCATTCAAACATTTTGCAATTGTCGAAATCTTATCTTATAGGACGCATTCAATTTGTTTCCATTGGCAATGTTCTCTTCACTCAGGAGTCCTCAAGGTAGCCACCTGGGACCCCTTGTCTTTGACCTCAAACTCAATTTTATCAAACATGTTGAATATATTGCTGTCAAAGCTAACATCATGCTTGGTTTTATTAAAAGAAATTCAACAGACTTTTCAGACCCTTAACTATTAAATCTCTTTTTTGTTCATACGTAAGATCCCATGCTATAGATTTCATTCATTAAGAATTAAAAAGTCCAAAAGAATTTCACAAGGTTTGTTGTAAGGAAACTTGGATGGAATTTTGAAGTTCCTCATATGCTACGAGATGCACACTTATCGGTTTACCGTCACTTGAAAATCGACGTAAAATCTTCTCTGTTTTATTTATTCGTGATATTCTGTCGCATCATATCAACTGCCCATACCTTTTATCTTTAATTAAGTTAAATATACCTTCTCGTTAACTAAGAGATTATGATCTATTGCATATAAGTTACCATAAGGTTAATAACGCTGTTAATGAACCTATAACTTGCTGTGTTAGGGACACCAAATTTGTCTCACTGTAATAGACTTTGATTTCCGTTTAAATAGAGCACTTTAAAAAATAAACTTGTGTTCCATTTCCTAAGTACAAATTGAAATTTATTATTTTATTAATTATTTATTTATTTTTGCTTTGTTTAAATATTAATTTAATTTAAATTTTAAGTAGTCTGTAAGATGATTAATGAAGTCTCTGTTTGATGAATAAACTAAACTAAACTAAAAAATAGATTTTTGACTCAAATATCTCTTTTAAAATTTTAGATCATGGCTTTCAACTAATTTTATTGTTTTTAATATTCGGTAAAATTTTGAGAAAAATCGAACTAACAGTAATTGTTCAAAAAATAGAAAATAAAAAAAAGTTGTAAAAGTTGGTAAAATTAGATTTTCGACTCAAATACTTTTCCAGAACTTTAAGATATTGGCTTAAAACATTGTCACAAAAATATTGTTGTAAACATTTTGTAAAATTTTGAAAAAAAAATCGAATTGTAGTTTTTTTTTTCAATCTTCAAAACTCTAACATATTGCCTTTGAACTAATTTAATGTTTAAAAAAATATTTTTGTCAACATTCAGTCAAATCGAAGTGACAGTTTTTTTTACAAAAAATAAAAACCTAAGGACAAATTAATAAAAGTTGTGAAAAATTCAGTTTCGACTCAAATATCTTTTCAAAATTTGAGTTATTACCTTTTAATTAAATGCATCTTGTAAAAAATATTATTTTCAACATTCAGTTAAATTTTGATAAAAATTAAAATGATAGTTTTCTTACAAAAAGTAAGAACCTAAACCAAACATTACTAAAAGTTATTAAAAATTGATGTTTTCTGCTCAAATATCTTTTCAAAAAATTGAGATTTTGGCTTCAAAGTTATTTTATTTTATAAGAAATATTGTGTTCAAAATATGGTAAAATTTTGAGAAAATGGAACCGTTCAAAAATAATAACCTGAAAAACACAATACTATATACTTGGTAAAAATTTACTTTCGACTTAAATATCTTTTTAAATTTTAAAAATATTGGCTTGAAACTATTTTTATCTCAAACTAAATATTGTGTATCTCATTTAGTACATTTTTGTTGCAAAAATCCAACAGTTAATTCTTGTATACAAAATTAAAGTCTACAAAAAATAATAACGCAAAATTGGTAAAAATTTATTTTCAGTTCCCGATATCTCGTGAATAATAGAAGACATTGACTTTAAATTAATTTCATTCATCCAATTTCTATTTTTTATATTAGAAATAAAAACTTTTAAGAAATGCTACTTTACTTGGTAAAAACTGGTTTCTCTTTAACAAAAATAGATTTTGAAAATAAACTATTTCATTATATGCAAAATATTGGTGGTAATTTTAAAATTTTTAAGAATAATTCAACCGAAAACTTTTTTAACAAAACAGAAAAACTTCAAACTTTTAAGCAAGACAAATCGACAGACGGGATGGGAAGTTGTCAGTGTGGGTGGCATTCCAGCCTCTTTTTTAAATTTGTCAAGCTTATTAACGTTTAAAAATTCCAATGTTTTAAACAACAAAAACAGAATACCTATCATAGGTAAGTTATAAAAGTTTAAATGACCGTTTTTTAGTTCAAACTTCAAGGACAAATGTTTAACAAATTATTGAAAGCAATTTTAACAAAAAGCTTAGACAGCTTGAACAATATAAGAAAATCAAATTTTAGTAAAAACTTACAGTATCAGAAATGTAACGAATTCAGTATAATTTAAAAATATGTTTGAGATACATAATTATGGCCAACCTGGCAACCATGCTTTGTACAATGTTGATAAATACTGATATAGTTTAAAAGTAGGAAAGGGTTCTTCTTGCAAAACATGTAGCTTAAAATCTAGATGAATATGAAATATGGTGGTCAAAATGGGTGTGGATTGTGCAGAGATGCGCTTAACCATAAAGTGCAAGACCGCATGATATATTATCAAAATGCATTTATTATTGTTATTGTGCGAGCTTCTATCGCTTGGGAGGTTGTAATTTTTCTATTGTATATTTAATTTGATTTCATTAGGTTTAATTATATAGGTTCTCAGATACCCTAGGTATATATGAAAATTGAAAGAAAGGGTCTATTTGGTTCAAAAAGGGGGAAATACGTATTCTAAAAATTTATAGATATACCTTTTTTTATGAAAGCGCCAAAGAGTTAGTCTAAGTCTATGAACTCTATGGAACTTATGTAATTTTGAAAATTTATTCAGTTATTTTATTTTTGCAATTAATTTTTATCTTCTTTTTCTTTTTAATATTTATGATGGAAGCGTTAACAGCCAGTAGTGGAATTTTAATCATCTTTAAATTAAAATAATTAAACATTAAAAAATATTCTTGAAGAAAGAATGATTTATATGTTAGAGATAGAGATAATTGAAAGGGTGATATATTAACATAATATGCATATTTTCAAAGAGTAGTGCACTGTTTAATTGGAGGGCAATAAAACTTTAATTTACAAGTGCATACTAACTAACAACAACAATTTGATTTTCTTTCTCGAGTCTTAAAAGAATACAACCCACTGAAAAGTTGTAAAAGAACATTCAATTTCGAATTTTCGGACACTTTTAAAAAGACGAGTATGGAAATTTTGACATTTCGAACCTTTTTAGATAAATCTGTATTTAACCCCCTGATGAAAGTCTTTCTTTTGTTTCTCCTTAAATAACTAAACAATTCCTGCATTTCATGGGAAAAATATATAAAGCTTATACACATTCTTAACAGTTTTTTTAGCTTGAATTTTGAGTAGGAACTCATGACTTAATCCAAAACTCAAAACTTAAACCTTTTAACCCATTTAACAAAATGTCTTAAGTTCAAACCTTCTTCTTAACTCCAACAGTTAAAAATCCCGTAACACCAAATACCTATGAATATATAACAAATGTCATTTCCATGAAAATAATATTAAGGAACAAATTTTTAAACAAACAAATTAAATTAAAAACCGAAAATCAAACAAATAATATGTCAATAGGGGATACCTTAAATGAGCCTATTCTTCAAAATTCTCCTTAACCATAACAATAAGCAGCACGCACGCTTCTTATACGTCTTCTTTAAAGTTTCCTTAAGATTAATCGTTGATTCTCCACTTCCCCTCTTTCGTTTTAAAACTCCGCATAAATCATTTAACAGAACTTTAACTAATTTCCCGTAAAAAAATATTTATAAACTCATGGAATGCATAAAGGTGTTTGATGTCTTTATTTTGTCAGAATTATTATAAATACGAACTTCTGTAGTATTTTAACCGCAAGCTAAAGAATTCCCAAGAATCTAATTTTTGTTTCTTCTTTTTCTTCTTAAAATTTTAACTCAGATTAATTGACAATTTTATAATTTTATGCATATAAGAAATATTCTATTCATAGCTGTATTACAATCGAACAAGCCTAAATTATTAGTATGCTAGATTTGACAGATAGACACCGTTAATTTTATTTTTGTTCTCATATTTCAAAACTTAGACATGATTATTATTATTATGCTGTAAGACAACCCACCGCCACCACTGCCGCCAGTGCCATCCATCGGATGGCATGGAAGTTGCGTGACAGATAAAATGAGACATTTGTTAGGTAATTTTTTAATTTTTGTTGACGTTAATTAAGATGTACGAATTATTATTCTCTCTTTATTTTTAAGGAATGGTAAGTGTGATAAGTGAGACGTAACACTTCATTAAATGGGTTGAATGTTAGGAGTAACCATGCAAAATAAGATTGAAATAGGAGTTTTTCTTGACAGGTTAAGGCTATGTTTACATTTCAGGTAGAATATAAGAATTATGATCGATGCTTTTCCATTGTGACTAATAAAACAGGATGTAAAATATAAATTTTAGTATCAGCTTCACTTAGATTTCAAATGTCCATTTGAATTTGGTTTTGCTTACACCAGAATGCAATTGACTTGTCAATGACTTTTTAAGACCCGTTGCACACTAAGCAACTTATTTTACAGCAAATTAAAGTTGGACAATAGGCAACTTTGAGCAACTTTTTGAATTTTATAAATTTTGAGTAGAATTTTGTCAACAAATTTTCTTTTACATTTTACAGTACATGAACTGAATTTTAGAATTCAAAAACTTATACATTTTTAAACTAAGAAACACATTAAATGACGTATATGTAAAATATCATATTTTCATATTTTTTTAAATATAAAATTGCTTCATAAAATGCAAAAACCCAAAAATTGTTCAAATAAACTTTTAACTTCTCTAGTAGGCCAATGTTCGGAATCGTAAGCAGCTTAAAGTTGCCTAGCGAGTGGGAAGCCTAGCACAAGTTTCACAATACATACAAATGTCAAACCACATCACTCAAACTGTCAGATACAAATTGTATTGATGTTGATGCAAAAATGGTTTAATCTTCTGAAAATAACAAAATCCGCAAATAAGAGTATTTAAATAAAAAAAATCAATTTATTTAGTCGAATGGAACGTGAAAAATATTTAACATATTAATAATTTAATGAAATAACAACTGTTACTTACTTGCTTAAGGTGGCGCTACAGTTCGGGTGGACCTGAGCCTCAACCAACATGCGTTCGGTCCCTAGCTAACTGTCTCCAGTTTCGCACACCAAGTTGGTTGAGGTCCTCTCCCACCTGGGTGCGCCACCTGAGTCGCGGTCTTCTTCTACTGCCCCGTCCCTCGGGATTGGATTCGAAGACCTTCTGGGCTGCAGCGTTGATGTCCATTCGGTATACATGACCTAGCCATCTAAGCCATGGGACTTTAATTCTGCTTACTAGGTCAGTGATGCTGTACAGCCCGTACAGTTCGTCGCTATATCTTCTCCTTAATTCTCCATCTATGCGTACGGGACCAAAAATCACCCGACGAATTTTTATCTCAAAGCATCCGAAGACTTTCTCATCTTTCTTTGACAGGGTCCAGGCCTCAGCGCCATAAATGATAAGCGGGATGATGAGAGTATAGATGGTGATTGTAGATGCTCTAGCAGCGATTTTCAAGAGTTATTCTTCTTTTGATTTCAGCTCTGGTGTCGTTGTCTGTGTTAATAGCGGTGCCTAGGTAGACAAAGTCCTTAACTACCTCAAAGTTATAGCTGTCCATGCTGAGGTTTTTTCCAAGACGGCGTTGTTCAGTGTCCTTTCTTGATGACAGCATATACTTGGTCTTGCCCTCATTGACCACTACACCCATCTTTTTCGCTTCCGTCGCAATGCTCAAAAACGCTCCACTGACATCACGCTTTGATCTTCCAATTAGGTCAATATCATCTGCGTATCCGAGTAGTTGGATGGACCTTTGAAAGATTGTACCTCTAGTGTTGACGGTTGAGTTTTGCACAATTCTTTCCGGAACGATGTTAAAGAAGTCGCATGACAGTGCCGCCTTGTCTAAAACCTTTTTTGACATTAAATGCATCGGTGAGATCTTTTCCGATGCATCACAAACATCATTCTGCACAAACGGATAAGTTAGGGATACCAAAACTAGACATTGCTCGGTAGAGCTCTTCCCTATAGATGCTGTCATACGCGGCTTTAAAATCGATAAAAAGATGGTGGGTATCGATTTGAAGTTCCTGGGTTTTTTCCAAGATCTGCCGTAGTGTGAATATTTGGTGTATAGTGAACTTTCCTGGTCTGAAGCCACACTGATAAGAACCTATCAGGTTGTTGACGAATGGCTTCAGACGTTCACATAATACGGCAGAAAGGATCTTATAGGCAATGTTAAGGAGGCTGATGCCTCTGTAGTTGGAGCAATTTAGAGGGTCTCCTTTCTTATGTAACGGGCACACTATGCTGAGATTACACTAATCGGGTCTCATAGTCTTCCCACCATATTTTGCAGATGAGTTGGTGCATGCTCCCTACCAAGTCATAGCCTGTTGCTTTAAGAAATAACAACTCATAAATGTTAAAAATGGATACCTTACGTTTTGGTCAAATTTTAACTTTTTATAGTTTATATTTTTGTCAAAACGAACAGTAAACCTTAGATAGTCAAGCCCCAGATACCTCAGCGACATTCGCGAATTCCTCCATATTAGTGAATTGCATTAGTTTTAATAAATGTTCATAGTTAAAACATATGTAGTTTTTAAATTTTAAATGATGGCAGCTTTAAAAGCGACAGCTGTCAAAACAAATTGAAACTTCTTATTAATTCCACATAATAAACTTACCTACGATCTTATGACAACATGTCTTATGACACTGTTAGCACTAATTGTAGTTACAGCGCACTCTTTTGTGTTAAAGCCAAGTTCTAAGTTACATAGATTCCGATTTATCTCTATTTTCTTTTGCTAGTCCAAAACTTGCTCTATAAGTGTCAAAATCGCAATTCCAAAGAATTCAATTAAAGTCAACCCAATTTTGTGATTATTGTTATAGCATACAAATTTAAATTAGCTTTAGGCCAATCTAATTTCTCTCTTTTTGTTTTTAACTTTTTTAAAAGAACATGCTAACAGTTTTAATAGAGACACATTCCTGTAGATTTTGGCAACTTTTCTATGAAATTAATTCATCTTAAATCGTGCAAGACACCGTTATACATTTAAGCCTTTCAAAGTAATTAAAGATAAGTTTAAACATAAGAACAAAGACTTTTTATTACTATTGCCAATCAAGTGCTTCAAAATCAATATTCCAAAAGTCCAAAACGAACCAATTAAAATAGGTTGACACACTTTTTATGTCATTATATTAAAGTCAATTTGTTTTGTTATAATATTATGCGACGTTGGTTATATACCGTTGATCCTTAGATAGAAGACAAGAAATAATGTATATGTATATTAAACTAAATTCTTTCTTAAAGCCATCAAAAAACTCTAGACAACCGATTAATATTTAAATTATAAGAGAAAAAGATGGAGAGAATTATATGAGACACGTCTAAGCTATTTACACACTTAAGTCTCTGGCTATGGTTATTTTTTTATCTTCTTCTTTTGACTTGGTCCAGAAAAGATGACCAACGTTTCTTCAATCTTAAAGCCATAAAGATATACCTACAACTGGTTTATGCATAAATTTAAATAAAACTAAAAAACAGTTCAAGTTGAAATGGAATTGGTATTAGAACGCTTGTCCTGCATTCGATTTGGTATTTTACAATTCGATAAACATAATTTTCATAATCGTCACATCACATCTTCTCAGTGTGATGAATATAAAGGTGTATTATAGAGGTGCAGGTTAAGTACTGTTGTTATGACTTTGCATTCATAAAAAATTATTTATGCAGACTTGTTGCTGCAGCAGCCTTTAATTCGATACATCATTATGCAGTATGGCTTAGAGTTAAGATATCGAAGGTATACAAGATGAGGCTTAGAAGAATGACACTGACACTGAGGTTCGTGAAAACTTTACCTTCACAATATTAACATTTAGTGAAATTAAGTTAAACATCTGACAACTAACTTTATTGCATCTAAAATAGGTTTAAGATATAAATTGAAAATTTATGGTATGGCTGCATTTGAATTTTCATTTTGATAGGAATTTAAAATTTAATAGTGAGAAATATTTTTTTGGATATAAAAAGTGAAAGGTTTGATTTAGTTAGAATGCTAATAACGATCTAAATTTAAATAAGGTTTTTAGACTGACTTAGTTTCAGCTTCAGAGATGCATTAATGGTATTAAATTTCTTTTTGGTTGCATTAATGCGTTTTTTGGTGATGCCAGAGACAAGAAAAAGAGGTCATTTTTATTTATCTATTTTATTTAAATATTTAGATTTGTAAGTAGGACAAACATAATTATTTGAAAGTGTTTCTTTTTTCCTAAAAAAATGGGTCAAGTTCCTAAAAGTAAAAGTTCGTCAGCACTGTTCGTTAAAAAATGTTTTGCTTTATTCTAGAATGAAAAATATGTGAACCAATTATGAACACGTTTGGGTTTTAACATCTTGAATTGTTAATTTTTTCAAGTTTCAATAAGAGGTTTCATTTTAGTACTAAAAAACTCAGTATGTTTTTTAACACAAAACAATTGATAAATATGTCATTTAAAAGAATAAAGTATGCCATTATAATAATCAGAATCAATATAAGCCAACTAGCCGCAACTGCTATGGTACGAGGGATCTATGCCCCCGATAACTTCAAGAATTATATCTTTAAGATTTTGAGTTGAGCGTATAGCAATGACTTCAACTTTAAAGGTGTTAAATCAGAGGAATTGGTTTCGGTTTTCATGAATCCCTGCTTCATTGGATTAGTAATTACCTTTTGGATCGTTCAATACAAGTAGTATTGGATGGATTCAAGTCTGAAAACCATAAAATAAATGCTGGTGTGCCCCAGGGCTCTGTTCTATCTCCAACACTCTTTCTCATTTTTATTAATGATCTCCTGTCTGCAACATCTAATCCAATACATTGTTTCGCTGACGATAGCACTCTTAGCTTTTCATATTCGTTTTCAGACTCACATCTCTCTTCTTCGGATGTAGAACTGCAACTACAAAATATGATAAGCTCATTAAATTCCAACCTAAACAGCATTGTTCAATGGGGATTAAGAAACTGCTTAGAATTAAATGCTTTGAAAACGCAATGCTGTCTTGTACAGTTAAAGCGAAATATACCCCCCTACTTATTTAAGCCTCTTGGATAGCATTGAACATAGAGCATTTAAACTAATAGATGATAATATCATTATAAGATCATTTACTTTGCTTGAACATTGTCGTTAGGTCTCTTGTCTGACCCTTTTTTACCGATATTTTAGCGACTTATGCTCTAGTGAAATAGCCAAGTGCATTCCTCTCCTTAAACAGTTCAACCGTAATACTTGCGCTTCTAGGAATGCTCATCAGTAAACCCTCGTGCCCAACTTCGGCCGTACTGTCAAATACAGAGATTCGTTCCTTAGCCGTACTACGCGAATGTGGAATTCCTTACCACTCTCTGTCTTTCCTAGTAATTGCAATATTCCGGAGTTCAAAACCAATGTACATCGACATCTAGTTTTAAACCCTCTTTTCTCTTCCTAGTGCTCACACTTTGCCTCTGCATAATAAGGGTAGTAATATCCCCTTGAGTGTGTGCTTATTATGAAAAAAACGTGACAGTTGCAGTTATCTTTTAAAATAAATAAGTTCCAATAACACCGCCCACCATTACGATACATTTCCAGCCCAAAAAGATTACTAGACAGTTAAAGGTAGAGTATGAATAGGCTGCTAGGTTGTGAATTTGATGCATTTCAAGGACCCTATCCGAGAAGATAAGACGTTGCTGGTGATCGACCAATTTAAGTTCTTGTATTAACTCGACTTTAGAGGTCTTAAGACCTTCTATGTAAAATGGGTATATTGTCGTTTATAAATGTCAAATGCCCATTCCGAGGAATACGATGTATAGACTTTTTAATCTTTTTCAATTGATTGACATTGAAATTTCTAATCTCAGGAGGTAAGAGATTCGGTCGGCTTTCTACCTAAAAACATTGAATACAATTAACGCAACTGCTCCAAGGCCAGTTACACGTGACTCTATCAAATCATAAGCCAACAATTAAAACAGTTGTAAAATTATTGTTATTTTTTAATACCTTCTTCAACTATCCAAACCGATCTTATCCAAAAACTCAAATAATTTTATAACCAAATCTGATGGGATTAATTTTATTCTTATAGCTCTGGTGTTTAAAAGTTTATGCATTTTAATATTTTTTATTTTATGACTTTTTTTAAATACCTTTATTTTAACAGCGAAGGTTTCAAAAATATCATGAGTTTTATTAATTAAACAATTTTATTAAGAAAAGCCGATACCATTAATTAACACCATAACATTTTTTAATAAAGTTATTAAAAAATTATATGTATTTTTTTTCTTTTAATGGAAAAATGTGCGAATTTTATATTTTAATTTAAGCTTTATTTTATCACCATGTACGAATTTAATGTCCAACTATTAAGTAGTGTTTTGTGGTTTTTATATTTTTATTTGAGAAATTACAATGCCTAAGTTTTATGAAGAATTTGAGATTTTTGAGTCACTTTCAAAGTCGCTTTCCACAAAACTAGAAATTAAAATTGTCTTTGGTTGACTGAGACAAGCTAAAAAGTGGTGTTTTGTTTAAAAAACTTGTCAACTTGGAAAGAGGAAAGGTATGTTGATTTAGAAGCTCTGAATTAAGATCAAAACTTAAATTAAGAATTTAACTAGAAAATATTTATTTGTTCATTTAGCTTGTATTCAAAATATTAAGAGAATTACAAAAATATATGAAAAAGTCTTCTAAATGAAGAAATAAAAATGTTATTCTTTTATTATTATTTTATTTCGCATATTTCCCAAACGAATTGATCACAAGTCTCCTTATTTATTTAATCAAATAATTTACAAATAAATGTACAAACTATTTTTTAATAAGGCATCAGGGCAACAAGACCGTAAGTGGTGGCGTCTTTTAAAACAATTAAATTTAATTACAGGGGCACTTTAACAAAGCGATTGTTGAAAGTAGTAAATTTAAAGTGAAAATTTATAGTTAAAAACCGAAATATTTACATTAGATTTCATTTAATTTATTGTGAACTAGCTGACCCGGCAGACTTTGTACTGCATACATTAATTTCAAAACAAACAAAACGTTTTAAATAAAAAACCATTTTTAATGAAGCATGAAGTTTTATTATTATTTTTTACACATCATGTTACTTACTTAAAAAAACAGAGTTTTCCTGAAATACTGGCTATTTATAAGGTTTAAATTTTTATTAACAGACACACACTGTTATGATACAGTTTGTTAATCAATTTAGAGCTTTCTGATAAACTATATTGTTTGTTTTGTTTTGTGGTGCGTAAATAAACAAAGAAGAGGGTTTTCCGATAAGCAAACACGTGACGTATAATTGTCCATGAGCGAAACAGGCAAACTACAAGTTGATTCCGCAAAACTTCTAAAGACTGTCTTTGCGATTTATTTATTGTTATCGCAAAGGCCAGACGTACTGGAAATTGTAAGCGTTTAAGATCGAATGGTAAATCTGTTGACATCCTCTTCTTTGTATTTTCCTTTTATGATTGTTGCCTCAATGACGTTATTCATGAGCTTTTTCATAGCCAGTCTTGTTCCATTGCATAGTCGAGGTTGATAAATGTTACGCAGCATGATGACAACTGATCCTACTTTTAACTGCAAAGTGTGAGGTAGTAATCCAGGCAATTCCAATGAATCTAAAAACTCCGTGGGATAGTTGACTACGTCATCCTGGTTCATAACAATGTCGACTGATTTGAAGGAAACCAACTGTCCCAAAAGAAAATTCAGATATCTGTGGGTAATATGATGAACCTGGTAAAGGTGTGCATTGCAACTTTATTACTATCTAACAACTGCTTCGCAAACACATTTGCAGTTTCATCATGTTGCAAAAATACTCGCATGTTAGTTGTTAATTGGAGTGTCTTTACGTACTGGCAAAAATTCAATGATTTTAGGCATGTATTTAGTTCATCAGCAAATGTTGATCGGGGAATAACTGGAATAGTCTGTCGAAAATCACCTGACAACAAAATCATGACCCAACCAAAAATATTTTGTTTCTCACGAAGGTCTTTTAATGTTCTGTCCAGTGCCTCTAGTGACCTCTTAATTAATTTGCATACTTGTAGGATCGTAGCCATTGCGCTATTTTTGACGATGTTGCAAATTGGTGTTTCGGTGATTTGCATGTTTAATGGTAATTTCAAGGCATCATGCGCAGTTCGTCCGCCTTCTGGCAGAGTCGCATCTATTCCAGATTTAGCCAACTCTAGAGCAACACCATTTCGCGATCTGATCCTCGCCAAAAGCAATGAAATTAAGGACGTTTTTCCGGTTCCTCCGGAAGTGCGACAGAATGTCAAATATTACGGTTGTGTTCAGAAACTTAATTTGTGACAGAACTGAAGATTTATCAAACTTAAAAAATAATCTGATACAGTTACATCTGAAGTGCGACAGAATGTTAATAATCTGATACAGTAACAACTGAAGTTAGCTAAGTTTCGAGAAGCCGACCAATTTAATAGAAAATCAGTATCACCTAAATTGCTAAGACAACAGTGAGCGATTATAATTTAATATGAACTTTATTGAATAGCAATAAAGTTCAACGCGATAAGTTTTTCCGAAAGGAGACTTCCCATTGTGACGTTTGTATAAGGACGGGAATCATGGTGACGCGATCAAAAGCTTTTTCCAAGTCCGATGACATAACTAGACTATGTTTGATTTTAGAAAGATTTTCTGCTAGTTTGCTCTTGAGCAAGTGAACAAATGTATGTACTGCTCTGTTCTGTCTAAAAGCGTGTTGTCCTGAATGTGCCTTTTTTCCGCAAACCAACATATCCGTCTCATGATAATTTCAAAAATTTTGAAGAGAATGGTAAGCAGTGCGAAAGTGTTCTTAGTAATGGCTGTGAATATATCTAAAATGCCTTTTTTAGTCACAAAACTAAATAGCTATCTCATAAGAGCACGTAAAAAAAATAAACTCTCATGCTTTGCAAATAAATACAACAAAAGAAAGTCACATTATATTAATCAGTAAGTAGGCATGTTGTCCTTACCTTAAAAACAAAAACCTACACTACACCCAGTTCTTAACATTTAACTCTTCACCTAATTTACTTTCTTTAACACATTTTAAACCTTTCGTTTACTTTTACACACTTATATAGTTGAGATTTATTAAATTGTATATTATGCTGATTATAGTGTAGGAAGCTTTGCTTGCTTAATGGAGTTGTTCTGTTTAGTTCTGCAATCAACATTTATACTTTAAATGAAAAAGTGAGTTGAGCCATTTAGACTCATCATGTCTAACACATGAAATTTATACTTGTAAAAGAATTTAGGACATTTCCTCACAACTTAAATTGTAGGTTTTACAAATTATGTGTTTGATTAATGAAGAATCTCTGAAGAGAAAGAAAAGAAAAAGAATCTAGAGAAAGAATGCATATTTTAATGAAGCCTTTAAGGTGTAAAATAAAAAGAAAAGAAGAAATTTTAGTTAAACAAAATTAATCTCATTTAAAAATAGAAAATGGCGAATTTTATAATAACAAGAAAAAATAAAGTTCGTACCTCAGCTCTTTTGTTTATTTAATGGAATTCTTTATATTGCTAATGCTTCTCTCTTGTTACCGGTGATGGCTGTCATTTTGATAAAACTGTCATAATTGTGATCTTTTTATGTCACTCACTATAGACACTGACAGTTATACGCACTTTCCAAATAAGTTAATACATTTTCTGCATAAGGATAAAATTATAGATTTCTATTGAACATTTCCGCATCATTACCGATACTTGCCTTGACACACGAATAATCATAATCATTTGTCAGGAAATCAAAACACGTGCCATGTGTCCATGTTACCACCTATATTAAACGTGGAAGTGTCTTTAAAAAAAAAAGAAACGGCGCCATTTCCTTTAAATGGTGGGCTATAAATCTTCATCTCAAAGAAAAACCTTTATAGAATTTCAATTGCTCCCACAACTTCTTTCTTTCGATTAAGGCATGGGAACGTGCCATCATCATCACATTTCTATCCTATCTTTATAAAACCCTTGAGTGTTCTTCTTCATGTCGTTATAATGATTGGATTCCGATTATAGAATTTAAAATGATACATGAGTTTCCTAAGAAAACCGTTTCTCCACTAGGATAAAACAAACCCAACACAAAAAAAAAACGGTACCATAGTTACGGTCCATAGGAAAAACCCTGTCATAACCATGTTAGGGCATAAATACTGTATTTGATCAAAGAACCACACCATACATAGGTTTTATCTTTATTATTTTAATTAATTTCATTCAATTGCGTATACGAATGCGATTGTGAATTCTATGGAACTTCATCTCTCTATGACTGTTTATGTTTTCCTTTTCAGATCCAATAGCAATTAAATATCGTCACGTTCAAACACGCGTAATATAATGCAATACGCTGTGGACCAAGTCCAGAAGAGCCTTAACAAAAACAAAACCATTATTAGCGAGAGCAGGGAATAGAAGAACTTCTACGATCAACTGAACGACCGACTCGCCGACGACGGGTAAGTGATGAAAAAGACGTTTCATTTTATTGACCATATATGTGCTCTAGACCGCCCGAAAGGTGTATATGCGCAGTAAGTTCGGTTAGAAAATAATTGGTTATAGCGGTCACTAGATGAACAACAAGAACACAGGTGCACATTGTTAATTTAACTCAAAACAAAATCAAATTTGCAGCGATGCAATCATGCGATGATGCGACGATGCAACTACGATCGATGATGATACGCGATGTGTGATGCGCATCCATGAAATGATCTCTTTGCACAAGATTCCATTGGAATCATCATCTTTTAGGTCCAAGTCAAGGCTCTATAGATGATGACGATGAGGGACCTTGTTGGGGTTCATTGTTTGACTGCGACAGCATTAGCATTTAAGTTACGTGAGCGGAATGCTTTAGGACCGCGCGACTTGCCTGACAACACGATGGACGGAGACGCACAAGTTCTCCAGCACATTCAGATGGTGTTAAGATAGACAGATTGATTACCAACGGAAGGGAAATGATATTCCCTCCATACAAACGTGATGGAAATAGCTTTGCCTATGACGATGATGATGATGATGATGATGACGATGATGGAGCAACACAGAAGTTGTTTCCTCTTCCATCAGCATCAACATCAGCATCAGCATCAGCATCATCATCAGCAGCAACACTGCAGCCAGTATTTCAAGCCATGGTAATTGGTTGCACACACAGATTATGTTGGTTGACTTCTTATGGTGTTAGGCATTAAATGTTATTCCTGGGATGGATTCTCCAACATGGTTAAGTGACGGTTACGCTGAGGCTTATCTTCATTTTTTCTACCTTTTTATTTCATTTTCCTTCCCCTAACATAAAGAAGTACATAAGTAAGTTGGCGTGTGTTCGACATGAGTCCGCTAATGAGTGGTTCATTTGAATCCAACGGATAAGTGGCTTGTATGTCATTTTTAGTATAAGAAATTTCTGCCTAAGGGGCATTTAAAAGGAATGCAGCCTGGACTATGGACAGAGAGTCTATCTCCATATGATGACCACAACCCAGACCTAGTCTTAGCCTTAGTCTAAGCAGTATAGATGATACATATATATAGGCCCGTAATTGATAAATAATTTGCACATGAAGGATCTTGGTTTTTAGTCTCAGTCAGGTTTTTATCTTCCAGCATAGGTTGGTTGGTTGGTTAAATTTTTAAACCTGTCATTAAAGACACACTCGCTGATGCAAGTTGTTATGGTTGCTACATATATATTATATATATATATTTTACCATGGATGGAAAAAGTCAACGGTTTTTATTTGCTGTGTAAATTTTTAAGGGTTTACTTCAAGTAAATAAACTGTTATGTTGATCTTAGATAAACATACTTAGTATTTAAAGAAATTGAATATAGCAGACATAACACTCACATTTGGACTTTCGAGAGTTAGACGAGGATGACCAAAGTTGTAACTACTTGTAAGTTTGTAAGTTTTGCTGCAGATGAGTAATGAACTCATGTTGGCGAGTTCAATGTTAATCAATAAAACAAGGAGTTTGTGATTTTTGACTTTGGTTAGGTTAAGGTAAATGTTATAGGTATATGGATGGGAAATTATCCAAACAAGGTTTATGCATAGTTGGAACTGTGTGTGGCATTGCTTCCTGAATTGACATTTTTGTTTGTTTTTAAAGAGAAGAATGATTCTTTCGTGTGAAATACTGAATAAAATTATAGACCGTTAATGAAACACGTGCGTTGCAGGTTCCAAGTTTTTTTATAGTCCCCACAAATGTTGGTTTTGATGATCTCTCATTTACCATGAAGTTGGTCAACAAACCACCAGGAGTTGAGTTTTAAACCTTTGAACGCGTGTTTCGAAGACTCATAGCTTTCCATGATACTCATAGTTTAAAGAAGGTTTTGATCTCTACATAAATACACATCAATAACGATCTGGAAAGGCTTAATTGGACATTGTTTAAACTTGTTCTTGTTGTTGAAACGTCAAAAATGATGGACGTACAAGTTAGCAAACTAGTTTAAATTGTGATGTATTATAAAAATTGAATCTATGTTTATTGCGGTTGTGTTCCAACTCATTGTGTTTAGCCAATTATATTGCACTTTTATCTTTTATCACGTATTTTTGAATACGTGATGCTAAGTTCTATATAATTCCTAAAATAGTATGCTTTTTGACCTGATATTGGTTTTCTTTTGGATTTGGATTATAAATCATATGCTTGCTGATTATTCTGGTCCGGTTTATACTGTGCAAAGCTACACCTAATTATTACAATCTATAAGACAATTGCGACATAAATCCTTATTTACAGAAACTAGATTGTTTTCTTCTTTGTTATATCAACAGTTTTAGAGTGTGCTTTAATGAAGCTTACTTTGCTTTAGAAACGTCTGATTTTATGTTTTCTTTTTCATAGCTCTGACTTCTTTAATACATATAATGTTCAATGGACACATTTTCCAATAAGAAGTTTCATTTTGGTATTAAACAAAAACGAGTATTTTATAGGACAAATCAATGAATGTTTATTTTGTTACTAAAAAAAACGATGTTCCTAACAACAAAGAGTTTTATCATTTAAATATGCGTCAGGCATACCGTTGGAGCATCATACCTTTCTCATGAAACTTTCCATTTCGATATCTTTGATAACCTTGCAAATTCCATATTGAAGGAAAACCTTTACATTTTAAATAGTTTTAAAGTGTTAAAACTTAATGTCTCTTCGAAGACAAAATCAGACATTTTTTTCTTAAAAAACAGCGAACTGTGCCTTGCCATAACCCTTGACTATGGTCTTACCTTCACAGGAGTATTTGTTTATTGAAGATGAAGGAGGACCTCTTACTTTTTTGTTTTGTTGAATTTAAAAATCTGAAAATTAAAAGAACTTTCTTAAAATCGAATGATGGGTTCCCAAAAACATTTCAAAATTGTTGGTGTTTTGCTTGTTATCGCTGTGAGAGAAAGGTCCTAACTACAACTTAAATTTGTTTTTTTAATCTTAAAGTCTTTATGATATTATGTAATATGATTTCAGGGTTGTGTGATAAATCAAAGATAGATTGACATTTTTACAAAAGTTGTAACTCGAAAGATCGCCATCAAAAAACACAGGAACTTGTTCAAAGGAATTTCTTTAGAAAAAGAAACATGCATTTCTGGCTACTTTGATTGCATAATAACAAAGTTAAATAACCCAAACAAGTACTAAAAATTAATTAATTGCATCATCACAGCCACCTCTATTTTTTTCGATAAGACAAATTTTCTTCCGCATCTAGTTTACTAGAAAATTTCAACATCATTACATGGTCACTAAAATTCCAAATCAAATTACTTTTCATATTTCTGTCTGCACATTTCTGGTTTCTTTGATGGTGATTTCTTTTTGTTAATTTATTTTTCATTGATCATGTTAAAATTGCAGTAGCAAAATACATAAAGAAAATAGTAGTACCTTCACATAAAATTTATCAATCCGTAAAATTGACAGTCAACCTCCTCAATTGACCTCAGCACTAAAGTCTTAACTTAAAACAAACGCCTACTCATCTCGTTTATTATTCCATTGCATCGATTATAGACAGTTCAAACACTTAATCATCTTATATTGATTCTATCGGCTTACACCGTTTACGTGGCCTCTCAGCCTCTTGGGTTGTTAAATAGCTTGCGATTACATTACGAGTCTGCACAATAAAGAAAAAACGTTCGCCTTAACGCTCGCTGGACACCGCAAGGAAAGCCAACCACACAAAAGCACCTACAATTAAAATCTTCACTATAGCCTACACTGCCCCCTGGTGCCAAATCTACCCACCACACACCACTCTCATCAGTATCAAACTATGGCAACGAGGGTCTGTGGTGTGCTTCTCGAGTTATTATCGCAAATTTGCCCGTGCTCACCCAGCTTCCATTGACGACGATCGCGGACGTTCCGGAAATTGGTGCATTTCCAGCTTTTCGCAATCTATATATTGAAGCAACGACCACCACACCGCTATTCGATCCCCACCGACGACGACGCCATTGCCGCCACTGTATCGAGCCCGATCGGAACTCTTGTCGAAATGCAAACGCATTTTGAGAGAACCTGCTCCATGGCTAGGCAAAACCAGCTCACTGCTGGAGTAAGAAAGATGTGGCAATTAATTTGAAAACACCTGCAAGCATTCTTCGGTGTATCTTTGTTTCTGTTTAACGTGGGACAGGGCTTTGCAATTTCGTTAACTGTGCTTGGTTCACAAGTCAATGCCTTAGGACAGTGATAACCTTATACCTACGGCCGAAGCCTGCCACTTTGCAGCCATGCACAATGTGTGACACAAGACAGAACAGAATCCAGTGGGCTGACAGCTATCACCAGTCAGAGTGTAGCCGTTGAGCCGCTGCTGTCATGGTGATACTCTACTGTCTGTCAAAGGGAAGGTCGTTCCCGCTAAAATGGCTAACATTCTCCTGATCATTATTTATAAATTGCTATCATTTCACAGCTTGTCCGGGTATTTGTTTGTTATGTTAGCTCACAAAAGTCGTGCAAATTAGGTATTTGCTTTTTGCTTTTACTTATACCTACTAACAGCCGCACAAGTCAACATGCATCTTAAGTTCTAAAGACTTTAAAAGATCGTAAAATAGTTATGGCTTTGCAATGAACAAGAATTGATCCACCGCACAAAGTGAATAATTGAGACATCAAAAGGAGGACACGTGGTGGCGGCCATCAGCGAGATCAACACTAACGTTGCCCGTTGAGGCTATGCGATACGATGACTATTAGCCGATGGAGACCTGGTAAACCCAGTAAAAATATATATACAAATTAATGATAGGTTAGGATTCATACTTGCAGCCAATTATTATAGGTTGTTGGTCGATTTTATTGCGAGCTTAGGTGCGAAACGATAACAGATCGCATTTAATCCGGTGCAAGAGGAGATTTTAATAATACCAACAACATTGACCGTTAAATGAGAACAACTGCTATTAAATTTATGAGGACACGAAAATGATGTGAAGTCATTAAAATTTAGAACTATGCAACTTAAATACTTACACACATAAAAATTATATCAAATGCTATGAAACATGACTTTAAGGATATAATAAATTTAATTTTAAAGCTTTGAGTTTAGCACTTGGCTTACAGAATTAATGTCTCAGCAGGGCGTTTGCAATGATCTTGAGTCACTGAAATTTGAAATTGTTCTGACATTATTCTTGCGTCAGTTGGATATTTTTTACTTCCAAGAAAGATTTTATAACTTTTGTTATAAATAAAATGTAAATCATTCGAATCAGCTTAAAATTTACTTTATTTGTTTGAAATGAAATCCGTCTTTCGTTAAATATAAACTTCAATCTCTTTTTACGACACACACGTCAAATGACATAGATGACGAAATACGTGATATTAAATCACACACCATGCTGGTTTTATTGGTAACCTATAGCTAGCACGGTTAAACAGTTATCAATAGAACTCAATACTTAGTAATATAAACTTATTAGAAGACATAAACCCATTTGTTTGAATTGTATTGTCGAGGAAAATAAGTTTTCCGCACGAACTTCACGCTCACATTGAACAAACTTATAAATCAGCTGTTCGCTTTAGCTTGTAGGCAAACCAAGATGGCTGCCAATGATTTTTATTTTCATAAAGGCTGTTTTTAGGTGGTAATATTGGTGTTGTGTTGTGACTTCTTGAATTCATTTTGCAGGGATGTGTTCAAAAGATTCGTTTTCTTCTCAAACTAAAACATTCATGGAATCGTAGGTTGTAAGGTTCAGAGTTTTTTTTCCCAATTATAAGATCAAATTATTAATCCTTTTGATTTTGTTTGATGGCTAATTGCTCGTATTGTTCTGTGTAAATGACATTTTTGACAGTTGTTTAATCACAGGATCAAAAGTGAAATAACAACATCAATAAAGTACATATGACGAAAATTTGTTATCAAACTATACATCATGTAAAATACGCTTAAAGGAATTAGAAAGTTTTTTCTCTTAGTAATTTTTATTACATATTTAACATTAGCTATTTAGCGCACAATCCTTTTAAGGTATGGCCTTGGCCGTCACCTCAGATGGCAAGTAAAATAATATTTTCTAAAACAATTTATAATAATAGGTTTTTTTTTAAAGAAACAATTTTTGGTTTTAAATAAAATATTTACAACATGTGTTTTTTTGGTTTTGGTAAACTTTTTTTAAAATCTTCTGCTATTATTTTGGCTTTGCAGCTAGTAGCTTACTTACAGAATGCAGCAAGCGGTTTTCAAATGGAATTCATCCACTCGAGATCCAAGGTTACATAAAGTGCAAAATAAAGGAAGATCATCCCTGTGTGGTTTGAAATTCAAGTTAAGCAGTTCTTCTCTTGTTCTAATAATGGTTGATATGTTGAAGGTACTATTTTCATCCCGAAAATATTTGGATTCATTTAAGTCGTAATTAAGTCTGCAGTAATATCGTCTATAAAGCTATGACTACGCTTGCTCTTCAAACTCCTCTCTAATACAAATTCTTTTTCCCACCATCCATATACAAACGTAACATTTAGATCCAGGTTGTATCTTCTTACCAAAAGTTGACACTTTTTGTAAGACAAAGATTTGGAAGAGATGCATTACAACAATCCTAGTGAGACGGTATATTATAGAATCGAAGTGAAGCTTCAAAGTTGCAGTAAATAATGGCGACAATCCCGTTTCTAATAAAAGCATATAGTTTGGAAAGTTCGAAGGGACTTTGAAAAATCTCTTGAGAAAAAATTTAAGTAATTTTTCAACTTCTTCACTTTGTTCGTAACCCCAAACCTGAGCAGCGTAAAACATAACTGATTTAGAAGCCGCTTCAAAGAATCTATACTTTGCACTTAATTTGAGTGTACTCGAATTAATGCAGGATTTCTATGTAGAGTTCGAGTTTAGCTAGCTGAAGCTTGTTGGAAATATAACTTTTCAGAGATAAATTTGATGATATTTTCATGCCGAGATATTCGTACTCCTTGACGATTTCAATATCTTCAACAGCAAATTTTCACTTTTCATTTTGGGCATACCATCCACCGGCCTTTCGGAATATCATTATTTTGGAATTACTCAAATTCACGCGTGAGATTCCATTTTGCGCAGTATTCTTCAAGGTCCAAAATCATGTGACTTATTCCTTGAGTCATGTCCGAGTACTTAGAACACACCCCTATTTTACTTCCATGTTTTTTGGAAATCATTCCGAAAGTTTCTTTCCATTCAAGACTGCTGATTTTGTATCCGCGTACAAGAGTTTTAGAATATTTAGCATCTTTATGGGCATTCCCATCAATGCCAATTTATAAAATAGTGTCCTTCTATCGATAAAATCAAAAGCAAAGCTGCTTTAAAATCTTCGTAAAAAGCATACAGTTTCTTATGTTGGTCCTGGAACGATTGCGCAATATTCATTAGAGTGAAAATCTGGTCGATTGTTGAATGATTTTGCCTAAATCCAGTCGGAAAATCACTAAGCAGGTTCTCCTTTTCAGTCCATGTTGTAAGTCTTGTGAAAAGAACAGATGAACAAATCTTTAATGAACAGTTCTGGAAGGAAATTCCTCTCTAATTTTCGGCTAAATTTATGCCACCTCTTTTATGTAGGGGAAACAAAATCGCCTTTCGGAAGCCTTGTTATAAATTATTGAAGTTAAATATGTGATTAAAAGAGTAGGTCAGCATAATTAAAGCCTCTTCTGTAAGACTCTGATAGGTATTCTGTTTCCCCTTGGGGCTTTGTTCAACTTTGTTTTTGCGATGGCCTCTTCGACTTCCTCCGAATTCATGCATCTATCTAGAAAGCTATTTTCTACTAGAGGGCTGGCATTTTGTAATATTGGGCCGTTGTTTATTGGGTTGAGGGTTTTGAAGAAATGCTCCTTAAGTATATTAGGGTGTAAGTTAACACCAATTGTGAAGAATTGGCAAGATATACATCTTATAGCTTTTCAAAACTATTTTGCATTGGTTGCGCTTGAAGCTTCCTGCAAAAGTTGAGCAAAATGATTTTTCTTCGAGTTCGTACAAATTAGTTTTAGATATTTTTGGGTATGCAATGCAGTCTTTGGATATTTCTTGTCGCACTTTTGGTATCTTTTTTACCTTTTAATGATTTAAAAATTATAAACCAATGTAAAAACAGCAAAGATTAACTTGACAAATCTTAGGACTTTAATACGAACAATCTTTCATCATTTTAACGGTGTAATGAAATGTTACTATTCACTAATGCGTTGTTGATTCCTGTGTTAGATTCTGCGAAACAGCACATTCAAATTCCAATAAAACATGAATAACATAGATTTCAAATTAACAGAATTATTTGCGAGGGATGTTTCAACCTGCTGATTTTGAATATACAGAATGGTTACTTAAGGGTGTGTTCACAGTGAACGTGTCGCATTCTATAATACAAAACAACAGGATTATCCATGTTGCATCCATTACGCAGCCAGGAAACGTGTCTTGGATTAAAGATATATTCGCTAGAGCTGTGTGGCATGTGGCACCATCTTGTCGTTATCTTTTTTTTCAAATTTTTTAACAATTTTTCCAATTGTTTACGTAGTTGGACGATTATGTAAACCATAATCTCCTCTTAAAGCACGATATGTGGCTGTGGCAGAATCGACATTTTTGTAGTAGGTTTTAACAAATTGTATACCTTGAACGATAGTTTAGCGATCCATTTTCGTTAATGTCAAACTTTTAACTGAAAACAAAAATTGGTTTAACAACTTAGTTTGACAGATGTCGAACATCAGCCCTATACTTTTGAAACCGCAAAATGGATAACCCGTTACTTACAAATTTTGTCTCATATTATTTTAAGATTTTAAAAGATGATTTTTGTAAAAAATACATTTCTGTGACTCGCAATACAGTTGTTTTATGTTGAATGCTCGAAACGGATAAAAGCACTTCACTGTGAATACAGCTTTGCAGATTCTATAATTAGATTGATTTTCTGCAGAAAACAAGAAATGCAAATTTTTTTTAAATTATTGATACAAATCTATTTGTCAGTCGCAAAGTTCTTCTTTTGGTTAAATTTTAAAGAAGTTTTAAAAATAAACATTTAAATGTAGACAAAATACAACAGCTAAACTATATTAATCATCGAAAAGGCATTGTACCTTTCTCTTAAAATTCTTTTAACAAGAATCAAAAAAGCTGTTAAATTCAGTCTCATTAGTTATGGACACAAAAATCTTAACCTGTTAACAAAATATGTTAATCTTATAAGAAAACAAACATAACAAATAACAACATAAGGTCATTAAAATCATATAAGATCAGTAGCCGTTATTCCTTCTAATTTCATATGGAACTTGAGTTAATATAACACCATGTAACCATAAATTTTATATTCCTATAAAAATAAAATGAAGAACAACCAAATGATGCGATGACACAAGCACGATAAATAAAAATATTCTACACATTTAGAACGTTCTTGGATTTGATGATACTTTTTTGTAATCTTCTTCTTCTCTAAACAAATAAAAGAACACCGTTCCGTTTGTACAAAAAAAAAGTACAATAATCTATCTCAATCAATAAATTAATAATAACAAATGTTTGTATTCATTTATTATTTACTGTTTCAAAAGAGTTCAATCTTCTTATAAGTAGATAAAAACGCACAATGATTAAAACTAAGCTCCATAGTGTCATTTACATAAAACTTGACGTTAAAATAACGTTTTATTTTTGTTTCATTTACAAAACCAAAGATTATATTCGTATCCATTGTAAAGCTTGTGGTTTTGGTTTTTATCTTGAAGACTAACAATAAGTCAATTGAGAGATGTTTTACAGATGAAATAAATCAATTTGTTAACCGAGGACAACAATCATAAATTTTAAAAGTTTAAATTAGGCTTTTGTTTAATGGCGGCTTACAGTTACATAAAATGTGGAATATCCATGACTCCACGTGATGTGAAATAGATATAATATATGAAGTGAGGAAAAGCGTTGCGTCAAGTAGGCATTGGTGTATAAGTATGTACCGTTCATAAGCCATTAGGTTTTCTTGTTTAACATCCATGAGGCTTGTTCTTGACAAGTCTAAGTTATGGTTTTGATTAACGACCTTGTGCGCTTAGTGAGTGTAAAGTGTCTTACAGCGACTTTATTACAAAATACAAAACGTAAGACTAAAAACCGATAGCCAATACATAGCATATATCAATTATAAATATTGAGAATAAATCCATAAAAATGTTTGGGAATAAAATCTAAATTTAGATTTTTTTAAGCGCATCCAACTTCATACCTTTAACTATCTGTCAATAAACGGCCCATTCACAATGGGTTGAAATGGATCGTTGAGCAAATTGTATATCATTCATTTGACTTTAATGAGTCATTTGGGGTTATTTAAACTTTGAAATCGTCCAAATTCAATTGACTAGATGGTGTATGGGCAGCTTTAAATTAAAATAATATAATTCTGGACCATTAATTAATTGATTATTACTTACTGTATTTTTGCTTTAGTTGGCGTTACAGCGCATCGTGCTCCTAGGTCTTCAGTAATCGATCCCGCCAGCTTACTTAAACTCTAGCTTGTCTCCAGTTTCAAATACCAAGCCGACCGGCGTGTGTCGACTTCAACTTGATCATTCCACCAGAGAAGAGGTCTAACTCTGCTTCTGGATCATTCATGCTTGGCGTTTAATACCCTACGGGCTGGAGCTTTGATGTTCATTTGCTCTGCATACGCTATAGCCATCTCAATCGTTGAACACGTAGCTTTTTTAGCAGTGGCAAGTCCCTGTAGATCTCCAATAGTTCGTGATCTATCTTCTACGCCAGATATTATTTTGCCTGTCGACACAAATCGGTCCATCGTACATAGAGCCTTACTCCTCAATTGATTACTTACGAAAAAGAAACAGCGTATAGCAAGAGTAATTCTGCATTTGATTTTAGCGCTTCATTTTGTTCACTTCAGACTCGATACCGCACAAGGCATCAGTAACTGCTTGTTTGGTTCTTCCCATAATGTCAAAGTCATATGCATATGCCTGATATTGTATGGATTTTTGAAAGATGATGCCATTAGTGTTTTGAACCACTCTCTTAAGAACAATATTGAAGCAGCTACATGACAGCGCATCACCTTGTCGAGGTCCCCTGGTGGTTTCGAAGGTTTCGATCGAGTCTCTACCATTTTCTATTTTGAGAATTCAGAGATACCAAAACTCGACATGGCATGTTATAGTTCGTTACTGTTGACACTGTCATAGGCTGCTTTAGACTCGATGAATGCGTATCGATGTTATATTCTTAGGTCTTTTCCAGGATTTAGCGTAAGGTGAATATTCGGTCGATTGTAGATTTTCCAGTGCTAAGGACACTGATAATATCCGATAACATCATTTGTGGCTTCAGGCGTTTACATAATAGGTTAGACAGAATCTTGTAGGCGATGTTTAAAAGGCTGTACCCTTGGAGTTTGCTCAGAAAAGGCGGTTACCATTCTTATGGATAGGACGGATAGTGATTAAATTAAACTCGTTAGGCATGCTTTGAAGCTAATGAATCCTTTGCAGAAGTAAAGTTTTTAAATCAGGTCTTCCAGCATCAGTAACTCTTTTTATTCTTTTCCATATTACACCAAATTAAAAGCTCGTAATGAAAACGTTTGATTCACCACTTTTATATTTAGTTTAAATAATTTCCACGCTTTGTTCATCTATTAATATTATGACACACAAAATGACAGATGACTTTGACAGGTGTAAAGATGCAAGCACTACCAACTTGAAACCACGAAATTTTAAAACCTAGTGACATTTTGTGATTGATTGAAAAGTTAATGTTTCACTTTGATAAACTTATGTTTAAAAGACAGAGCTTTTCCTTAAGCTAAACCAAACTAACCTACCTTTAACATTGTCTTATGTAGGAGAAAACAAATTTGAAAAACATTTTTTATATTTAAAAAAATCTTTCCCGATGCTTTATAGATCAAGTTTCTCATGTTGACTGTCTTATTTAAGCTTATTTTGTCATATATATAAAAATGAATGTCTGTTAATTATACTGATTTTTATGACAATCGGTTGAACGGGGCAGAAGTGGCTACTTTTCAGTGCCACCTGGTGGTGATTGGCATCATTGAGCATATCATACACACCTTCTCCGTGGAAAAATACATGTATGTACTATATATGGACTGCTAGGGGTGTGAATTTTCCATACAAAATTTGAATAAAAATGGTTAAACTTCAAACTAACTACACTAGCCCTTCCAGGCACAGTGGAAAAAATAGTTATCAAATATTTAGCGACATCTGTTTTTATTCAGTTGAGATAAGATTTTTCTGACATAGAAAGTATTGACATCTAGTATAATTTCTTGAAGACAAAGGATGCCATGTTTTTTTTATTTTATTGAAAAATTTTGAAAAAAAGAAAGAAGCTCCAATGTCAAGTGTCATAAATGTTACACAATTTTTCCGCATAGCCCTCTTTGTGTTTTGTCCATTAAAAGTTGAACCATCGTGAAGTTGGCTACTAGCAGTCCAAGTATAGTATGTCAATGACTGGACCGCTTATTATGAAAATTTGTATACACTTGTATTTTTAAACGGAGAAGGTGTGTATGCTATGCCCATTGATGCCAATCACCACCAGGTGGCACTGAAAAGTAGCCACTTCTGCCCCGTTCAACCGATTTTCATTAATATAAGTATGATGACGTATTTTTAATGGGTTAGATGAATATGATATTCGTATTAATAAAAGTTTTAGCATATGCGTGCAATTACAGAACAAAGTGGTAGCCTGTTTTTCATAGATGCGCCCGGTGGTACCTACATGAAAGGCTTTTCTTTTTTCACTAATTTTGGCAACCCTTCGATTACAAAACAATATTGCACATCCTCTGGAATTGCGCAGCTCCTTCGTGACAAATTACATTTGGGACGAATGTACATTGTACAATGTCTATAAAGAAAGCATTGGAAGCGCTTGATCGTACACTGTGAGATTGAAGAGGAAACAGACGGATCTTCGGTGGCGCTCTCATTTTTATTGTATGGTGAATTTTGCCAAATACTGCCCATGTTCAACACCCTCTGATGAACTTAATGCATGTCTTAAATCATTAGTTCTGTGCCGTCATTTACAGAACAGTACCCAACATTGTTCTTCGAAACATTAATCCACAACGACTTTGCAACGGAACCAGGATCTCAGTCGAGAAAATGATGAGATCCTGGTTCCGCAGTCGAGGCAACAATTTTGACTGGAAAGTTCAAAGGTGAAGACGTACTGTTTCCTAGAATCCCAATGATGTCGAACAGATATTCGAATTCAAACTTTTACAGTTCTCGGTGTGACTCGCTTTCGCAACCACTATTAACGAAGCACAAGGACAATCTTTAAAAGTGTGTGGATTAAATTTGGAGACTCCATGCTTCTCACATGGACAGCTTTATGTGGATTGTTCACATTTAGGAAAAGCATCCTATTTATCTGTCTACTAAACTTTGTAATGTCACAATTTTTTCGATATAAACAAAACCAATAAAATGGATGGTTGGCGAAGCAACGCGCGCCAGGCACAGCTAGTACACATATAACTATAAGAAATAAGTTCAAGGTTTCTAGACCAAGTTGAAAGAATCTTACCTTTTTTCAACGGAAACTAATTTGAAAAAGTTATGACCTAAAACCATCACAAGCTTTAGTTTAAAAATGTTTTTTTTCCCTTTTTTTTATTAAAAAACGAATAGTATCTTTTACTCCTATTATCATACAAATTCTTCAAAACTCCAAACAAGCATTTAATTTTGATTTTGAAATCATAAAACATTCATTAATTTTTATTGCAAACAGACTTTGTCTTCTTCCGACAAAAACGTCAAAATGTCATAATATGACCATAAGCTATAAACTACACTCTTAAAACAAATCAGTATATAAACACTTTATCTTAAATGGTTTCTCTTAAAATTCCTTCATCCTTTTTCAAAAGAAGAAAAACAAAAACAAAAACACATTAGAGGTATCTAGTTTCTACAGAACTAACAACATATTAAACCAATAATAAGAAATAATAATAATAATAACTCTGCCATTGCTTTGTGCCTCGTATACTCGAGGTAAGTCTCGTCCAGGCATGCAATGCAGAACCAGATTCCAACAACATCTTTTGCAGAGCGAGGATACGACGACGAGTAAAGTACGTGTAGGTATATGTGATTGTGTCTGTTTGACAACAATTTTTCATCGACAAAGTTATATCCTTATAAAGCCCCACATTTACAGTGCACTTGTGGAATTTATTGCCATATATAGAAATTCTGTATAAAGGAGAACATCAAACCCTTGCGCAGGCCGCCGCCGTGCAAGTATCAAGGAGGTATGCACAACGACCGACGACGTAGACAACGACGACACAACACTTTTATGTAGAATCGCTGCATAAAGTATAAGGTACTACCTACCTGCCTCGGTGGCGATCCGCTTAATAAAACTTAACATAGAATTCATCCAAAGACAAAAAACGCATAAATAATAGTAATAGTACAAGGAGGTTCAATTCGTTCCTATCAGAATTGGACATATTCATACGTACTATAGCTTAAAGCCCACATTCAGAATTCATACGAAACAAGCCCGAAAAAATCTGGAGAGAAAACTATGCGTTGGATGTGCTTCAGGCGCGGATTCAGAATTTGGGCGAAAAGGGGTCAAGCTTTGGCAAGACTCAAACAATAAATAAAACAACCCCTTCCCTAAAAAATCTAACCAACCTGTCTTAAGGGCTTACATTGTAAAGTCTTTGGATTACATCTTAAAAATATGATAACGTTAAAAAAAGACACCCATTCATCGATTGAGAAATGGGAAAGTTAAAACAAACGAACAAGTTCACTAAATCCAGTCTGCTAGAGGGTCATGCCCCCCATGAACCACCTGAATCCAGCACCAGCCTTCTTGAATCCTCTGGTAGAGGGACACCATACAATAGCTAACATTGTACGCTATACCCAGCAAAGATGAAGCGTTTCAATAAATTTTCTGTAGAATTCTTACCATCCACTTTGTTTTTGTTGTGATTTTAAGTTCTTCGATTTTTATTCCTCCTCGATGCTGTTGGTGATGGTGATTTCTTGCAAAGGATTCACCTCTCGAAAATGAATATCATCGATGATATAAAACACGATATGATGTAAGCTCATAGTCTTAGTTAAGATTTGTCTTGTTGAGTTGCCAAAGACTTTATGGACAAGAATTATGTATTACAGTTCTAATCGGATTTAGTTATTTTTTATTCTGCATGGAAGAGAAACCGTGAAGCCGGTTTCTTGCATTTTTACCGCATTTAAACTGCGTGTGAGGATGATAAACTCTGTATAGAGGTATCGTAAAACGCCAGAAGTTTATTTAGCAGTATCTTAATGACTAATAAGCATGCAAAATGTTTTTAGAACGAGTTCTTATAGACAGTTTAAAAATTCCGGTAAAGGAAGATTTTTGTTTTAAAGTTGAAAACACTGATTTGATACGGCATCAAGCGAGTGAGGGAGAGGACATTCGCGCAGCAGTCATGACATGAAACACCTCACGAATCCAGTGATCATCGTGTCGTCCAAATAACAAACAAACAAACCCAAAGTGGCAGAAGTCTAAGAAGATTCGATTACTCCATTCAGCGCGAGAAAGATAAATTGTTCGATATTATTGAACAAAATACACCAAAGCGCCATTACCTTGTGCCGGTACAGCAGTGTAGTGCAGTACAGTGCAGTGTAGTGCAACGGCCAAATAGAGAGGAGGGGTATTTTGTTAATAGATTAATAGCGTTGCTGGAGACCTGTAAAGGTTGTTTCAAATTGAAATATGCAAACTGCACGCAATTGGTCCTCGAAGGAGGATGAACTATCGAAGTGAAAGGTTTTTTTTCTATTTATTTGTTGTAAGATGGTCTTTTGAAGATACAACATTGTCAGAGGTTGTTTATTGAAATAAAGTGTTAGAACATTATAGATAACTAAGTTATCGTAAGAAACTTGATGTTTTTCGAAAAGATTACTTTCAAATCTTTACACACTGCACAGGTGTTTCGAATTTGATCTTAATCTCAAGAGAAGTGTAAGATATAGTGATACAGCAAGTGAGACTGTTTTTATTTTTGTTCTTGTTTGAAGAAGATGCACAGTTGGTTTGGTTAGGTTCGTGAAGCAGTTAATTTTCCCAGACTTTTCTTCCTGTAATTCTGTATACGTGAATTACTCACGAATTTTTTAGAAGCTTTTAAACCAAAGTAACAAAAAAGAAGATTTTCAAAATTACTTTTCTGTCTGTAACAGAGGTTATTTCATATAGGGTGATTTTTTAGCTATTATCTTTTTGGCAACACTGGTTTCAACAGCTGACACACGTTTCGTGTTTTGTTTCAATGTCAAACATCTTCAATTTGGTCTATAATTTAATAGTGTAAAAAACGAACAACGCTTGCAAATTATAGAATTGTATTATCAAAATGCGTGCTCTGTTAAGAAAGTTCTTCGCGCTTTTCTTCCATTTAATTGTGTTTAGTGACGAATCTCATTTTTGGCTCAATGTGTACGTAAATAAGCAGAATTTGGAGTCAATAACAGCCAAAAACATTGCAAGAGCTACCAATGCATCCAGAAAAAGTCACAGTTTGGTGCGGTTTATGGGATGGTGGCGTTATTGGACCGTATTTCTTCAAAGATGATGCGAATTGTAATGGTGAGCGCTACCGTAAAATGATATCCTAATTTTTTTGCCCAAAATGAAAGAGCTTGACTTGCACGCCATGTGGTTTCCACATGCCGCACAACACTTTAACATCACGTTCGGGACCGGTCAATTGGCCACCTAGATCGCGCTTTGGTGTGAAATTCATGTTAGGTTAGGTTAGGCCATGATGGAAACAGACACACTTAGGCCAGTTTAATGGCCCATTGTGATACCACATGAATCTTGAGGCTTCCTACTAAACTCAATGGAAACAGTTTGAGTCCCTTACGAAACGTGTGAGGCTATATATGCTGATATGATTTACATAGATCGTTTGGATAGTTAAAGAAGAATTCTTCTAGGTAATTCTTGCGTTTTGAGCTAGAACATGGCATGTACACAGAAGGTGTAGATATGTTGCCTCCTCTTCCTCGTCCATACAGCTTCTGTAAGAGTCATTTGAAAATATGCCTATATAGTGTGGCGTGCTTTCCTATTAGACCGTGTCCGGTTATGACACCTATTATCGAGCTTATATGCGATCTGCTTAGAGATAGCAAGCACCTTGAACGCTTTAAATCTAGTGTTGGCCTGATATTTTTTGTGACCTGACACGTGGTGATGTTGTTTCACCTTGTGTTTGCCTTCTTCATAGCGTCTTGCAATAGCAACAATTTACAAGAAGCGATCGGTATGTCAATGTGTGCCAAGCATGGTAGGATAGTGCAGCTCACTGACGTTCCTGACGAGTTCATCTACCTTACAGTTACCTGGAATGTCTCTATGGCCCGGCACCCACAAAGCTGAATATTAAACTACTGTGCCATCTACATAAGAGAAGATCGATGACCTTACAGTTATGGACTATTATAGAGTTTGTAGAGACAGAGTCCAGAGATTTGAAAGCGGTCTGACTATTTGAGCAAATGCTGATATCAGATGTTGATATCACGTGTCTACGGCATTTTGCAAGAGTTCTTTTAAGGTGTTAAGATACTTTTCTGAAACTGCTATAGCAACGTCGTCGTCCGCATAGGCGATCACTACGAGCCCAGACTAGTTAGGATTTCATTTACCACTAGGTTCCAGACAAGAGGGGATAGAACACCATCTTGCCGTGTCCCTCACCTATTTATGACTTCTCGGCAAACCGTTTATTTTTACATATTTTCTAAAAATATTTTGCTATTGCATATTAAATGGTTTTGTGGTCTAAAATTTAACTTAAACCATAGTAAAGCCTTTGGAAAAAGTACAATTATTTCTACACCGAGTTCTAACATCCCAGTCTCTCCAGTTCGAGCGTCTTATAAATCTACATTCGTACTAAAACTGAGATTTTAATGAGAGTTCTAATGCTATAGAAATTGATGAAGCAATGAGTTCTAATTTTAAGAAGAAAAAAAAACAGTTTTGGGATAAGAACTTTTTAAATCAATTGGCATTTAACTATTTAAAAAAAAAAAGAATTTTAGAATCTTTAAGATTTATAAGACGCCATGAAATTTTTTGGAAGTAACAAAAATATTTTTAAGATCATAAAAGGCGGTACAACCTTTATAAAATAATAAGAAAAATTTTTTTTTTTTCTCAAAAACGTTTCCATTAATTATGATGAAAATATTGTAAAAAAAATGGTACAGCTCGTTATTTGTTTTATGTAGACATTTGCTCGTCAACTTTTAAATAAGTTTTTTCTTTAGTTTCATGTTTTTTTGTGTACAAATTTTAGAAAATTATTGTGTTTATATTTTATTTCAAAACATTTAGTCAATTTTGTTTGAACGGTCTTTAGCTTAACTAAGGACTTATTATATAAAAAAAAACCTCATCCCACCTCCCTAAATTCTCGTAAAACACTAATTTATATCTATTTTTATTATATGCAGGCACATATCATATTTAAAAAGTTCGAAAGCAACAGAAAGTACAAATAAGTTTAAAAAAATATAAAAATCACGTTTGCAGCTCAGCTCTTTCATTTAAATTTTCAAATTAGAATTCTTTGTGTATGAATTTACAAAATCGATTAAAACACATCAATTAAACCAAGTTCAAATTAAACCTACTCTGTGTTTGTATCTATTCCTAACAAAAAGTAATGGTAAGCCGCTTGACTGTTTGACTACTTAATTTCAAATTAAAATCCCGATAAACATTGCGCAAATCCGTACTTATTTCAATTCACTCGAATTGATTGTATTTATTTTTCAACAGTGCTCATTTTTATTTAATCTTAGGATAGCAAAATTATCTCTCAATTTATATCTTCAATTTCAATTATAAAATATCAAGCAGCTTTAAATTTCCAATCTCATAATAAATGACCTTTCTAATCCCCAATTGCATGTAATTTATTTATATAAAACGAAGCTCTACCCTTGACAGAATTTATGTCCTCGACTTCTGGTAATACAATCAATAGATAAGATATATCTATTTTAAGGTTGTACGTATATTATTTATGTCTGATGGAAAAATATAAAACGCACAAAACTATATTGCATCGTGCGTTCTCTCGACTCTCGCAACCACCTTAAACCTTCAAGACATTTATTTTAATATACCAAACGTACATTTATATAAATGTGATCAAAAAGTAGATGCACAACGACGACGGAGCGTACGACCGACGACGATGCGACGTGATCTAAAATACACATATGCACACGATTATTTTTATGTAATTTAAAACTTCAAGCGAAGAATTGGCATTTTGCAATAAATATCAACCTACCTGGCTTGACCGCATGAATTTGGCTATAAAGATTCATGTAAGAAACAGAAACAACAGCAGCAGCTGAGTATGAGCTCAACTGAGCTAAGTTGAGCCAAACTGACCATCTAGCCAGCCCCGTTTTTGATTCCTCATATACACACACTGCACCGGTACTGGTGATCGGTGTCGTCGTAGATCTTCCTGGATTCCAACGACGGCGACGTCGAAGCTGGATTCGCGCGTAGTACCGCTCGCAATTCCGGCTCTACTGGATTTTCAACTCTCAAATAAAAACAACTAAACAAAACTCCCTATAAATAAGCTTGTTCCTCTAGATAGAAGCCCCAAGCGGAGACCTATGCATCTGATGAAGCTAGGCGGAATTGTGTGTGATTGGTTTCTCAGTTGGCTTGGTCAGCGCCAACTTCCCCCCTATTGGCTTGGCTAATAATTTCTTAGTGGCTCATATATTTTGTTGAAGCCTCCCTGTGTTGCTGTTTCTGCTGAAGTTGCATTTGCTGCAGCATCAGGAATTCTAATCTCATTTAGAGCACGAGTATATCTTTTAGCTCTAGTTAGTTTGTGCGACTCGCTTACATTATAGTTGGCTATGTACGAGTACGAGTATATGCTGCTCTTCGCACAGATATATAGATTTAGATCATGGAACACTGTGACGAAGCTTAAGGAGGCTGGAATCTTCCTCTATGTCAGTTCAAACACAGTTAGAGCCACTTATGTGCGGCACCGTAAATTATGTATCGGCCAGGCTATTTATCCCCGTGCTACATGTGATGCGTGTGCATATCGCTGCAAGATCGCGCGCAGTTGATGGCGAATTATTGGGAATCACCGTTTTGGAATACAAAATGCTGCACAGAGCGGCACAGCGCAGCGCGTCTCAATGCGGCGATCCTCAATTAGAAACGCGCGATCGCAGCCCCATCCACTCTAGATACAAGTTGAAAGTTGAACGTTATTGCACACAGGTGGCGCGGTTAAGGCATGTGCATTGGATGGATGGGTACGGGTAGTATATGTTCTGTGTGTTGCATCCACAACATACCTAGCTGTATCTGCAGTATCTTTGTTAGAGAAGCTCAATTATTTTATTGATGTGTCAGATATGGTACGACAAAGAGTTTATGTTCGATGAAGAACAAAAAAACAAGAAGAACTTCAAATACAAGGAAAAAAAACAGAAGGAGACGAAAAAGAAGAAGAGTGTTTGTCCCGATTGTTGTACAACATGGAATCGAACGCGATGCTCACAGGAATTACTGTTAAGTATTTTGCACGGCATTTAATTAATGGACCTCAAAAGCGAGACATTTAATTACGTACTTACATCTTTTCTTCTTATAGTTTTGCTCTTGCCGTTGTTTTTGTTGATGTTTCATTATAGACTTACACAGCCTATACAAGTGGACAGTTCAAGAACGTGGTAGAAAGAGCATTGAGTATCTTCTTCTTCTTTTTATGATGCTGTCATGTTTAAGATCAAGTTTTGAAAACCGTTTAAAAAATTATTTTAAGGCAGGTTTTTATATGACTTTATCTTGACATTAATGATAAATTTTCTATTGAATACAGGACCGTTCGAGGATGAATCTTTTTATTGATTGTTTTCTTGTATTTGTTTGGCTTTCATTTGATGGAATTTTTAATTAATCATTGTTTTCTCACACATTATTATTCTTGTGATTAAGTGCTGAAATGCGGTGGTGAATTGAATTGAATTGAAATTAGTTGATTAATACCAATAATGGAAGTGCAATTAAATTGTAGCTTATTGTGTGATGACTTGATGCCATCGCAAAAACGGGATCTCTTTTAAAATTAAAACACAAAAAAATAAAATTAAATGGAAACAAATAATGAAAAATGTTTTTATTAGCATCTAAATGAATAGAAATGTTTATGAAGCAAGTTCAAATTGGATCAATTGATTTTTAATCTGTTTACCAAGAAAATTGGCACACTCAACATTAGAAGACGACTTTGGTTTATAAATATTGGTTTTTTCTAACCTAAATACTTCTATTAGAGCTGAGACTAATTCCTTCTTTTGACTTCTGCTGCTTTAGCTCACATCTTAGGCGTTTTAAATTATAAAATCTTTGGCTTAAATTCCTCTGGAAACTAAGCTTAATGCAAACATGGTGTAATGTCTTTTTTGGAACGTTGTATTCCGAAGAACGACAAGAAATCGGCAAATCAAGGTGACAGCTGCTCAAATTGCGATCTTTTAAAAGTTAACCTTTTTATTGGAAAATCCTTTTAGTATTTAGTTGAATGTAAATTGTCTACAATAATTGACATGAGACTTAGAATTGACGAAAGAAAAACTATTTGACAGCTGTCAGTTTGAGATAAGTTAAAGTTAAGAATATTGTGAATAATTCACAATAGTTAAATAAAATTAAACAAAATATTTGAAATAAGAAACGAAGTTTAGCAGCCTCTACCCCTTTGATGATACTTGCTAATTTTAACAAGATATCAGTTTATAGTTCTTTTTTTAATAATTTAATTTTTGAAGGCGGCTTATCCAAGAGAATAATCTCAAAACATCAAGTACCGTCTAATGGCTGCAGTTATGCGCTGTAGTTAAGCTTAAGCATAAAATATACCATAACTTGTCTCATCGTTTCTTGAACACATCATGGTGTATATGATGGGCCATTACTCAAAGTCTCAGTAGACATTTCTTCATTTAATCATTTGAGCATCCTGCCCTTGGAGGTTCAAACATGGGCACTGCACAGTGCACATGCATACAATATTTATATCCTCCTGCAACTTAAACCGACACAAGTGATCACCGTTAAAAATTACATTATATTCATATATGTATATTCAACCTGAATGCAAGAATTTTCATCTCTCAATTTTCTTTCGTTCGTCCATAAGAACGAATTATGACTTGGAGCGGACATCCTCGCCTCCCAAAAAAACATTTTAACATGAAGTCAATATACAGGCGCAGGCCCAGGCTTGCCCATTTACCCATTAGCCCATGCCCAGCCCACACAGTCAATATGATCGAAAGATGATATATTGACATGCCTGGCAGAAAAATTTTAGTTTTTAACTTTAACTGCCCACAAAAAAGATGGCGGTAAGAGGCTGAGGCTGAGGTAAGGCTATGAGGCTCAGGCTCAAGTGTTGTATAGGGTACCTCTAGAGAGTTGAAGACCATTAAACAAGTTTACGACATTAGCTAAAGCGTGTTTTGGGTCTTTGTTAGCTCGTTTTTACAAGAATAAATGTGTAGGCTTCTTTCTTTGACCACCAGCGCGCATCGCAGTTACTAGCTATAAGGCTATACTATACATTCATATATAATATCGGAATCTAAGTGAAGGTGCATGTTTTTGTTGTTTTTGTTGCCATTTTCTTGGGTCATAATCAGAGTCCATCAATTATATGTTCGTTTGTCGGGAGAGTCAAGTAGTGGATGTAATTTGTTCTCTTATGGGGAAGTTCTTTGGATGCGGTTGTAAAATCGTGCAGAAAAGCGCTTCTGAATCTTTATGGCTAATGAATGTCATGACGATTTATTTGTACCTTCTCCTCTGGAATCGAATACTTATACATCATTAGAATTATGCCAAACTATATATATGTATGCAAGTTTCAAAATAATTAATGATTACATGGCTTAAATTAAACTTGCTACACCATTAGAGGTTTTTTTTAATGGCGTTTGATTAGAACCTTTTTGTTATGTATTCGTTTCCAGTAGGAACATTTTATGACTTTCGCATAGCGATAAAATCCTTAAATTTATTGCGGTAATTACTTTTAAAGATCTGACACACTTACGATTAAGAAGCGACCTTCTTCATGTTTGATAATTGATTTGACATGAATAAAGCCATTTACATTTTGTATACTTCTTTCTTTTAAACCAATTAAATTAAAAGTCCAATTTAAAATGACTTAAAGTAACTTTTACTTGAAATGGTTGAATATAAAAAATTCTATTAATTAAGCAAGAAACATATTAACAAGACCAATTGACAACTAAATCTGACACATTGTGGCATTGCATATTGATTTTTAATTAGAAGTTGGTCACAATAGGTACTTTTGAAGCTGTCATCTTCTGACATTTCTCATGAAAAAATTATTCTGTCACTTTTAAAGCTGTCATATTTTGACATTTGAAAAGTAAAACCTCTGACATTACTTAAAAATGAACTATGTCTTCTTCTTTAAAACGCACTAAGATTGTTAACGCTCTAAAAAAAAGTGAATACTTTGCAAGAAAAGCTTGTTGGCCGGATAGGTCAGCACAATTGGCCAACATCTTCTTGTGAAAGATACGGTCTAGAGCAATCCTCTACAATCAAGTTATCGGAAATATACAGACGCAAATATGTGAATAAGTCATAAACAAATTTCCAGGTCATTTTTAAAGGAGAGAATGGAGCGTGTCATTTTAGAGCAAGGAAGTTCAATGCGTTTTATTTAAAGCCATTTGCCAAGAAAAGCAGTAAAATTCAGCTTGGAGGGCAAGCCTATTCCACAAATGTATGAAATTTTTGATTTTTACATCTTCCAATTTTATCATATGTCAGTAAAATCAAACATTCTTTTTGTCTTACAATCGTACGAACTTATAGTTTTGTGTAACAATATTTCCAGAAACGTCTTTGTGAGACGTCGACATTTCAATTATTAAATGTCATTTTTTTAAAACATCTGACACACCTACTGACAGTATTTTAAGTGTCAGAAATCGATACATTTCTACACGGCCGTAAAATAAGCTAACTATCTGACATTGAAACTGCAAGCCTTTGAGGCAAAATGTACGGCTTGAAAGTATTTGGTTAATGTAAACTCCCTAACAGCCCATGTCAAACCCATGACAGATCTTTACAGACTGAAATTATCCCACTTTCAAACTGGTTTCAATTCAAGTTGAAGTTTGCGAAGTGGTTCTTCAATCTTTCCCAAGGGGTTGAAAAGTTCACTTTTTAAGAAAGTTATGCAAACAATTTTCACAAACAAAAGTGTCTAACTGTCCATTTATATTATTTTCATTAGAAAAATCAACAATTGATTTCAATTACATTCCTTTGATTTAACTATTATTTTTTTTTTAAACCACCAAGTAATATTTTTTGTTTACCCCCCCTAAAGCTAAAATCATTCATCAAATCAAGCATCCATCATTCACACTCGCAAATACCAACAAACAAGTTTTGGTTCCGATCTGTTCGATTCTATATACATTTTCATGTGCTGTTTCTCTCTGTCTTTGCATTCTTTGAGAACCAAACAAATTGCATATCCGTCAAATTGAAATCCCGATAAATTTAAACACAAAACAAAAAACTACTTCTATCTTCTGACATCCTGTCAGGTATCATCAATTTGTATTAACCGAGACGCGCTGTCACGTGTCTTCGAAAGTCAAGCCAACAATTTGCCTAGAGTGGTCATTTCTTGACACGCGAAAATAGTCTTCAGTCTTTCTATAGATATGTATTCAGAAATGTAGATATGTAAGGAAAACAGAACGTGCCGTAAAGTTTATGGCTGCATTGTCTTTGTTACGATATATCGTTTAAGCATCCAAAGGGGAGTAGTTCAGATCTCTTTCTTTCTCTCTCTCTCTCTCTTTCCTTCGTTAAGTTCTTTGCCAATTTGACATTTACATTTTTATGCTTGTCAGTGATATTATCCTTTAGTCACGATGATTATTCTAATGACATAGACAAACAACTAACCTATTTTTTGTTCTCTAAAGCTCTGTTTATACTTAATACGTTTTTTTTTTTACAAAACAACCAAAAACTTTCATTTTCTCATTTCTTTTTGCAGGTATACAAACAGTGCTAACGACAAACGAAGCAACGAAGACGACGCACGGCCATAAACTTCACGTCACGATTTTTTTTGCACGTTCTCCTGAGAGGATGCAACAGTTTTATCGATGCCGCAGGCTATGCCATCAGCGAAGCTCCAACAGATAGCATTTAATTCATCCTCATCGTCATCGTTCTTCTATGAGCGGACGGGTAAACGGCGGCGGCGACTGCAATTAGCATATCACCCATTGTGGATCACCTGCATCGCCACCATCACCCCGACAGGGATATCATCAGGGCCCTACTAACTACATAACATATAAACTGGGTGCAAAAAAACAATAAGGAAGAACTCCAGAAAAATACTGCTGTATCCGCTGCACTGCACTGGCTGCTGGCCCAATGCATCATTGGCGTTATGCTAGAATGTTACCACGTTCAATTATTTACCGCTCGGCCCTGATTCTGATGATTATCGCATCGAAATTAAACTGCCAACTGGCAATACCGACGCCGGGCATCATCAATGTGCCACCGCTAGCCGATTCGGTTAGAAAAGTAAATGGCGGAGGTGGTGGCGGTGGTGGCAGTGGCGGTATTGGCCATCATGGTCTTGGAAGTACCAACATTGCATCAGGAGATGTTGCCGATGAGCCGATGTCTGGCCAAGTCATCAATTTGACTAGACAACATGATGGCGATGTTTTCCGTACAAATGGTAAGTTTTTATTTTTATTTTATTTTGAAGGCTTCTGCTTATATCTACGGCTTGTATATTCTTAACTTAAAGTCGTCAGTCGGTCGCCATGATGGAGATGTTGCGTGTGTAGACCAAATTTGGAATCGTATTTCCTTTTAGGGTTTTTTGTATGTGATTTCGATTCGAAGGATACCACAATGGCAAGTGAATAAGTTGTATACTATGTGGTCTCTTCGTGGTTAAAATGCAGTTTTGGAGAGGAAAGAGGAAAATGCATTTTGACAATTGTCTTTTGTTTGCTTTTATACACTGAACTGACATCAGACAGATGCATTTTCTATTTTTACAAAATATGGCTTTGGGACTTTGTATACTTTTTTCCAACACACATTTCGATGCAGAGATAGTTCTGAGTTCAGAAATAGTTTTTACATTAAAATCCTTTTAAGGTTCAAATGTCCAAAAGATAATGCAAAAATAGTTTTTTTGTATATTTGGGAAACACAGTAAAACCCAAAGATCCAATGATATGAAATAATTCTGACTCAACAATTAATACAATGGCAGGTCTATGAAATTTCTCTACATGCTGTTTAATAACATTTATCTGCCTATAAATTTTCAGAAAAATGGAACGGTGTCAATTGGCATGATTTTTGCGGACAAAATTTCAAGACCTACTACTTCTAAGTCAATAAAGCCATAATTACCAAATTGTGTGGCTTATTTATGTGTCTATAGTTGACACCTCATATCTTCTAAGTTATGAGCTTGAATAATAGGCAAACAAAAATCGGTTATCATTTTACCATATCGCTCTGAATTGACAGCACAGGGATATGGATAAGTTGGGATCATCAGTAGCACTTGCTTTTCAGCAGCAACATTTTCCACTCAGATTGAATAACTATAATCAACCGATTCATTATGGTAAATTCCTAACATTGAACACAAAATTGTGACACTTCGAATGACAGTTAATTGTGACAGGTGTCAAATGCCAGCGCTACCAACTTTAAACCACAAAATGAATGTCCGTACAGAAATTGATTTGAATTTGATCATATACAACATTTTTCTATAATATAAACTCCTAGTACAAGTTGTGTTTTGCCCAACCTTCTGTCTTCAAGACAATTACTTTGCAATTTAAAAATGTAAACACACAATTCCCCATAAAATAAAACCCTTAGAGCTAGAAAGTATCTTCAATTAAACCAACAATGACACAAAATAAACCTAATAGTGTATGGTTTCAAAACTCAAACGTTCAAAGAGCTAAAACCTTAAACATTATGTGGAAAAGTAGGACATCTGATTGAAAATGATAATGTTATTGACATCGAATGTTTTTTTTATATTTTACCTAAAAATGCGAGGATTATATTTTTCCATTTCAAACTAGAACACACCACGCGGACAACACGAACACGAACATCTCAATTATAGATTACGCCTACATGAACTGAACTTTACAAAATATATATAAACACCTAATTCAGTCCTACAGATTCATGGTCTTGATGTCTTTTCCGGCTTTCCAATTGATATTTCTCCATATAATATCTATGGATGTTTGGTCATGGTCACGTATGTATACACAAACCTAAGCCTTATTTTAACATCGTCAAAGACTATCGCCTTAAGGCATTTTGTGGCGGAACCTTTTCCTTATATTTTATTTGAAAATTTAATGAAAATAACTTTATGCACACTTATGTGAATGTTATGGTCCAAGTCCATTTCACAATTTAAAGATTAACTTAGAGTTATGGAGTGTTTAGTTAAAGAGTGACACTCCTCAAGCCTGTGCTGCTTTAATATACAAATTTTGTTGGATCATAACGATTACAAAACTACAAGTCGCTCTGATAGTTGACTTTCTAGCTTAACGATTTCCCTTTCACTTCTAGCTTCATTCTGCCATATTTTTAATAACGTGACAATCCGAAACTTATTTCAACCTTACTTCAACCCAAAGCCATGGGCTCTATTGAAAGGTCCAGTATGATTAATTTTTCAAAAACACCATTTGACAGGATTTTTGTTACCAAACTTTTTAAGCATCCGTTTACATTCAACTCAAAAAAAACTGCCTTATTTTTAATTAAAACCTTCCTTAACACCAGATCAGCCTTTGACTACACCATATGAGACTTCCTTCGTCCTCAACCACGCTATAAAAATATTTACAACTGAAAGCCCGCCATCCCAAAGTTGTAGAATATTCTTTTACCATACTCGTATATAAAAACAAAACGCCTTATAATGCTTCGTTTAGATAACACTAAACAAACATGACAAATAAATCGTTAGAAAACATGCTAAGCTACAAAACGGCATTAACCCACTAGCCACTGTCAAACATCCAATATTTTCCAATCCCATTACCATATAAGACGGTTGGTTCTTGGTTCTTAGTTTTGCATCCAAATCCACACGATCAACACCAACAACACAATAAAATGTCTCCAACGCATGCGCAACTGTTTCGTTTCATTTCGGGCTTCTTTAGGATCGTCAAAAAAAGCCACTCCTTTTTAGAGTCTTTTGCGGTTGATTTTATCTTTTACCTTTACCTTTGGACAATGTTTTTATATAAAATTTAACACTTTTCTTGTTTTTTTTTTTTTTTTTTTAAAGGCATGTCAACTTGTAACATGGACACTTGCGTGGGGCTATCTAGTGGAACGGCAGGACTTTTTGTAGCTGGTAATGATAAAAATGGTAAGTATGCTGATGCGTTGTGCTGTGCATTGTACAGTACACTACAAGTCGCACCAAAGAAAATGTACTTGCATTTACATATACATTTTGATTATTTTAATAACATGTTTCTTGGGTTTTACTATTTTTTGTTTTTATTTATGACAGATTTACGACTTGACAAAAATAAGGATCCACAAGGAACCTGTGATTGTCGATGTTTACCATATTTGCAGACCTACCGTGAAGATTTAGAAATATGCGTCGATGATATACATGGTACGTAAAAGATACTATTTTTTATTTTACATTGTTATTGTCGTTTCATGTTATTAAAGTAAGCTCTTAGAAATACTTCAAGTAACTGAAAGTATAGCAATTCCAACGACCTTTTTTTTAAATTGGGTTAAACCAAGGTTAAAGTTCTTAAACTACAATTAAACCTCAATTATCTCAATGAAAATTTCTTAACCACGAGCTAAATTCAAAAACAAAATTTTGCAACTGAAAAAAGATTTTGAGCATCCCATATGTTTGGTCTTTGTAAAAGTTCTCCTGCTGTTTTGACAATTATTTTGACACCAACGATCGATTTGGGCAATATAACCGAATCGGCTGCGTTATAAAATTGTTCGGTTTTATGAAATTCCAAATGAAAAGAAGCGTTCGGTTTTTTTGCCCGATAATAATAACACCAAAATATTAAAAATGTCATATCGTTCAAACATGGCTATATTGGCCAAGAACGTTTACAGAAGAAAATGCCACAGATCAATGTCATACTTCCCAAATCAATAAAAAAAAATATTATATGGCCTAAATTACAAATTGACATATCGTCCAAAAGATGTCATGTGTTTCAACATTTAGGCATTCTGACAACATTTTTGTTTGATTTGGGCGCTACAAAATTTTAGTTTTAAATTTATTTAACCAAACGCAAACATTGAACTGAAAAAATGTTAAATCGACCAAAAACTCGGAACGTCAAGAGAGCGTAGCAAAAACATATTTGGCTTTATTTCACTTTTAGAAAGCAAAATAAGACCAAATTTCAAACTGAAATAAATGCAATAATTTGCAAGCTTACAGTATGTACAAACAGTTAAATAACCATGGGAGCGCGCTGCCCCTGCAATGCAAAATTTCTTCAATCCAGATTCTTCAAATGCAAAGAAACTTTGCATACAAGCAACTACGGACTTACTAAAAATCCAATAGTGAGCCATAGCAAGCCCCGATAGATACCTCACTGTTTATACGCCTCCCAAATACGAACCACCCAAAATGTTTGTTAAATGCAAAATGTTAGGCCCCATGACATTTCTAAATTTGGGCGATACGACATTGAAAGTTGGTTTGAGTGATATGGCATTTTAATTTGTGCTTTGTGATGTTTTCTTAGAGGCCTTTATTACGTCATTTTATGATTTGGGCATTATTTGGTTGGGTTATAAGACATTAGAAATAATTGAAATTATAATCGTCGTAATGCCCAACAAAAATGTCGCAAAGCCCGACCTGGACTTTCTTTTATTTAAAATTTATTTGGGCGTTACGACATTAACTTTAGTTTAACGCTTTATGACATTTGAGGTTTTTTGCCTAATGGGTTAAGGCCAAAAGACCTAACACACAATAAATTAATCAGTTTAGTGGCTGTAGTTATATTTTCTTCCAAGATGTCAATGGTCCCAGGCTTATCGGTGTTAAATCGCAAGACTTTCTAGGCCACTCCGCGCCACGCCATCCACAGTTCCATGTAATAACCCCATTCAAAGTTGCCTTCAATAAATACATTTTTTCGTTGCGTCTTTTTTTACGTCATATTTTTTTATAAAATGGCGAATTGAGCATTTATCAAGTGACAGCTGTCAAAAACGTCAACTTCCAAACAAAATATCGCCAGATACAAAATAGCCATTTTTTTTGTTTGCCTTTTGTAGACGAAATTTGTGATTTCATTTCTATTTACTACTTCGATCCTTTTAGGCATTTTTGTGTCTTAATTTTTTAAGAACACAAATAACAGTAGTCCTAATACAATTGTTATATGTTAAAAAACAGAAAATTCGATTTTTTTCAATAACGAATGGATTTTTATATTTTATTCTATAAAAAATGCTTTAAGAGGGTCTATAATGACTAAAGGTCTTATAAGAATTTGAATGGCATTAACAACCTTTGAAGTTCATTCGCCCCAGTGTGTGGTTTTTACTAATGCAAATATTTTTCATTTTAAATAATTTTAAAAAGCAAACTTTTTAAATAAATAAATTTGGTGGCGCAACAATCCCTTGAGAACTAGGGCCTAGTGACTTACAACTGTCAACCATTCCTGTGTGCAAGTAAATTTTTCAGGAATGGTGGGTACCTACAATTTTAAGCCGAATTCGAACGGATAATTTGAGAAAGCACTTTTCATGGCAAGGCCTCGCAAGAGGCAGTGCCCCTGAAAAAAACTTTAGGTGGCATAGGCAGGGATCGAACCAAAGATCTCTCGCATGACTGTCCAAGGGACTTATCATGCAAACGCAAACATTGAACTGAAAAAATGTCAAATCGCCCCAAAACTCGGAACGTCAAAAAGCGTAAAATATATGTTCATATGATTGGCTTATGAAAAGAGAAATAAGACCTATTTTCAAAGTAAAATAAAACGTTTTCTCAGAGTGCGTATTGAGAGTGGAATAAGCATGAGATCCACCTGCTTGGGCTCACTATAGGATTTGGTATAAATGGGAGATTGTCTATATGAATAGTTTCTTCAATCCAGATTCTTTAAATGCAAGGATACTTCGCATACCACCAACTTCGCACCTACCCCAAATTATATTGTGAACCCAAGCAGGAGCTGTTTATACGGGTCCCAAAGGCGAACCACCCAAAGTTACTGCTAAACAAAAAACGGTGGGGGTTATGACATGTTTAAATTTTTGGATGTTACGACGTTGAAAGTTGGATTAATAAGTAATGCCCAACATAAATGTCACAAAGCCCAAACCCTATTTCATAACTGTATCTTTTTGGGCTTTTTGACCAATTTTGGGCCTTATGACATTTTATAATTTGGGCGTTATGGTTCATCATTACATACATTACAGTACATTAATCAATGTAATTGCTGTAGTTTTAACTAAAATAAAGGGTGTATAAAACATGTGTTTTAAAGATGAAATAAAATATATATAATTAATTGTTTACGCCAAGAATTTCGCTTTTTTATTTACATAAGATACAAATGTAGTATCCGTGGCATGATGGTTAGTGCGTTCGACTGTCATGCAAGGGGTCTTGGGTTCAATCCCTGCCTGTACCACCTTAATTTAAAAAAAAAAAATAATTTTCGCTGGTACTGCCTCTTGCGAGGAATTGACAAATCCTTCAAAAGTAATTCTTGTCATGAAAAAGTGCTTTCTCAAACTAGCCGTTCGGATTCGGCCCCTTCCATTTCTAACAACAGTACTCGCACACAGGAATGGTTGAGAGTTGTAAGTCACTAGGCCCTGGTTCACAACGGACTGTTGCGCTACCCCATTTGATTTTTTGAAGATACAAATGTATGTACCTTAAATAACTTTCATCCTAACTTTTGAAGTAATTGGGGTCAAATTCTTTCTTCCAAAGCATCAATTGTCTCGAACTTATCTTCGTAGAAAAGCGACTTCCCATAACCTCACAAAAACATCGGTGTTATATCGCACGGTGTTCTAGGCGACGCCACAGTTCACCAAAAGTAACTTTCAATAAATTGATTTTTTCGTTGTGTGATCTCTGCCAACCGAACAATTATTTTAGTAATACAATTGGACAGTTTGAAAACGTTGCTCGATAGGGTTTTTAAATTGACGCGGCTAGATTTTGGCACTCCGTGGCTGCTATTTTGTGTTGGTGACATCTGTCAAATCTTTTGTTTATTATTCAGTTGATTATGTCAAATCATCATGGCAAGTGACGTTATTGAATAACACAGCAAGTTCAAGGAACGCAAGATTAGTAGATAACATCTCCGCGGTCCGTACAAATGGACAGCAGAACCCGAGGTGAATTTTGCACCGAGACTTAGGCCTACACCCGAACAAGATCCAATTGACCCAGGAGCTCAAACTGACCATAAACAACGCTGTTTGATCGCTGACTGGGTTTCAAATCATTTGGAAGAGGACCACATTTTTGGTCAAAAATCATCTTTAATGACGAGGCTCATTTTTGGATGAATGGCTGTGTTCGCAAGCAAAACGTATATGGGACCACACTAACCCACACGAAGTTCATCCTCAAAAAGTTACCTTTTGGTGTTTATTTTGGGTTGACGTGGCGGCGTCAACTTAAGTGAAGCGGTCACCATCAACAGCGGGTGCTACATAACGATGATAACTAATTTCTCATCGCCCTTGATGAACAACCCTATAAAAAAAAGGCTTTTTATTACAACCAAATTGAGCATATATAAAGAGGCAGCTGTCAAAAAGGCCAACTTCAAAAAAAGTATTCCCATTATACAGCCATTATTTTTGTTTTCTTTTTTTAAACAAAATTCGTGATTTGAATGAAAAGTTTTTCTAGAGCCATTTTTTCATTTCTTTTTCATCGCTTCGGTCCTTTTAGGCATTTTTTCTTAATTTTTTAAGAACAAAAATTACAGTAGTCCTAATACAAATTCGAAATTGGAATTTTCTCAATAACAGCTCGACAGATTTTTATATATTTGTCTTCAAAAAATGTTTTAGAAGGCTTTTAATTAAGTAAGGCACCTTGGGTAAAGGAGCACGCTCGTTTGACCCAGTGGTGAAATTTATTAGGTGTCTTTTCTAATGCAAGTATTTTTCATTGTGAATAATTTTGCGAGCCAGATTTCTTTGAGTTAACATTTTGTATTGACGATAAAACTTTTACATCCTTCTGATCTCAAGATCAATCAATTTAAATTTGTTTGGGTACATGATAAATAGTAAATAAATTCATAGTAAAGGAACAGATATTTTGTGGCATTAAATAACAGTAAAATCTAGTACATAAAAAGCTAACTTGTTTTTAAAAAACTTATTTAACATATCCTGTTTCTTCATTATATGTTCAACAATTATACCAAAGAATATGTTTTCATTGTCGATTCATATCAAATCTCTTCAGACCTCAGAATATTTCTCGTATTTTCTCCTGTCAAACTTTTTGATATGCCCGCTAAACCCATAAACCAGTCTTTTAATATGACCCGACATTGTACCAAAGACTTACAGAACGGCACATTAATATTGATGGTTGCTGAAAGTATTATGCAGCTTCCCATAAGTGTATTTAAATCTACCGTAAAAAATACCATCTTCAGCATATAAAATCCATTAAAAATACCATCACTCAAAAATCTTGTTTTACACCAAATATGTGCGTTTTAATTGATTTATCATGTCCATCATATAAGCTTCTAGTCAAAGTTAGGTAGATACACCTAAGACCACCCCACTAAACCTCATAAAATGTGCCTATAGTAATTTTCTAATTACATGAATCATTGATTTTGTTCCGCTGGCGCTGGTTGTTCAGCTGTGGCGGTGGTTGTGATGGTGCTGATGTATCTCAACCATGACCACCGCAAAAAGTCTCGAAAAGTGGGAACTCAGAGAAAACCCTCAAAAAAAAAATAACTCACGCAGAGTCTAGATATGGAAACTAAGCCAAACCGAGTCCACAACCAACAGCAACACACATATCATCATCATCATCATCATATGAACTCCCAAGATATGAGGTTAAGTCCTCCACAACGGACGCGACGACCAAGACCGACCGCGAAACGATATACGATATGTTGAGTAACTTGTTTGGCTGATTGCTCAAGATACAAATTACAATAACCGTTCTGAATTTGGTTGCGCAAAAGACAAGTCAACAACACCACCACAACTTTGTTGTTGTTCAGATACCACGAGTATCTGAGAGCATCATAATCTTGTATATTTTCTGTTTGTTTATACTTTTTTAAAGCTGTGATTCTTTGAATGGGGTTTAAACAAAATTCAACAACAAGAAGTGGAGATCTTAAAAGATAACAACATGCATGTCATTGGATTAAAAACTATGGAAGGATAAATGGACGGATGAACGGACGGACGGACGGAGGAGTCGTCTTGATCATAACATTTGGTAGAAACTTAATTTATAATTGAACAGATATGGTTAATGGTGCGCGCAGTTGCAGAGCTACAAACGTAAAATCTTGACGCGCGAGTATCTTTTAAGGCACGCTTACTGGCTTTATCCGTATACGAACATCTTTTACCATCAGCGATCAATGGTTATGTGCTTGACCACAAACAAGACGAAGAAGACAACGACGACGAAGACGATGTCGATGACAACGACCGCAGTGACTACGAAGACGCGACAATATATAGGTAGACATTGACCATGGAGCATGGACCATGACCATTGGGGTTATGGTACTTCGATGGCAAAATCAAAGAAGTGGTGGCCAACCAGCATGGAATCTTTAGATCTTTGCTCTGTGCACCTATTGAGAAGATTGTTCCATTTCGATTGAATTGTGTGACATTGGGTATTGTTATGTTTTTATCGCACACACCAATTGCAATTGCATTACCAGAGGACAATCTCTGTTTGTTCTGTGTTTTGTTCTGTGTTCTTTTTCTGCTTGAATGATTCTGGGATTTTGAAGATAGTCGAGGTTTCTATGTCCACTATTGTTTTGTGGCGTTTGGAAAACAAAGTGCTTTCACCAGGTGGAAGCCACGCTTGCGCTCTATTGCACTTTTTATCTATATAAATGTATAGAAAACCGATAAAACGATTTTCCAGGTATTTTCATTTGTGACAAATAAGAAATTAATGGCTATTTCTTGAGTTGGGATTCAATTTGAGATTATTATGGTTTGCCGCACTGCCATACCATTGCCATTGCTAAGTTGATGAAGTTTGCCGTTGGAGGTTGTATCGTTGCGCAGAGTGGTAGTTAAAGTGTCATTTTGTTTACAACTGCGAGAACAGGTAAATTACTGCCTGCTTCATCTTCGATGATGTGATGTGTTTATGTCTGGATCTATGCGGATGGAATGGTAAAGGTATAGAGAAGATAGTAGTTTCATCATCAAAACGCCTGGATTGGAGTGGAGTATGTTTTCTTTTAAATAAGTTTATAGTCTTATTTTGGTTGAATGTTTATTATAGTTGGGTGAACCATTATTATGATGATGATTGAATGCATTGCTTGTTGTCCTAAAGGTTGAATTAAAATGTCAATTAGTTTTTCTAAGGATATTACCATATTTGGTTGATACTTTGAAATTTTATAACACTTTTTTTAGTAGAGTTGTTGCTAGCAAACTTATTTATCATTTCTCTAAAGATCGTCCCCATAATAGGAACATTTGATTTGATTGAATTGCTCCTAGTTTTTTGAGTGAAAACGTGACGGTACTCATTCAATACTTTATAGAACACAAAATCTTTGAATTTTATAACTACATTATCTATCACTGCGTCTTGGTATTAAAAAAAGCAAATAAACTGACTTTTTGAGAGTAGCTTATTAATTTGTTACAATTAACTACTTTGCTTAAAGCTTTGAAGAAATGCAGAAAAAAGAATTAACTAAAGAGGTTCCAAAATAAGCTACTTATAAGTTTCTAAATCTTGAATCACCAAAAATGTCTCACAAAGTTAAAAATGTCTTCCTTCCATTTCAGAACTCACTTCATAAGAAATACTATCAATATTAGGTTTTTGTTGTGATCCGATGTTTTATTTTTTATATTTTCAGAGTTTACTTGATTTTCCATTATCACCATATTTTTATTAATGTCATTACACTCAAAAATCCAGTTTTAATGTAAACAATATCAAAAATGGTATAAACCATAAATAGTATGCTCTAGTATAAATCTTACACGCATTTGGTTTGATATCAATCCATATAAAATGATGTGTGAAGAACAAAATTCAATTGCGTAAAGAGACTACTTCCATAAACAATTTATCTATACAAAATAAAAACATTGTATACATTTTCCAGTTTTTAATTTTTAGATTTGTTAACTTGGTTTTAAACGTTTCTGTAATCGAAACTTGTTTTCCTTAAATAATAAACTCGTTAAACAATTCGAAATACTTGAAATATTTTAGACAATTATTTTTTTGGTTAATTATTTCACCTTAAATTTGTCTGTGAACTAGTTTTACTTTATAAGAAGTTGGATAGACTAGATAGCAATACAAAATTAATTATTTTGACAGATTGGGACAAAATGCAGGTTCCTTGCATTAACTTTTTTTACTTGTTTTTAACTAAAATTCAATCAAAATTCGAGCAATTTTCAAAAGGTACAAACTTCGTTGAAACAAAGTATACAAACGAAAGAGTTGAGTGACGAACTTTTTTTTCCTTAGTTTATGGAATTACACTTCAAATTTTATGGGAAAATAATCAAATTTAATCTCCTTATACTTCATTTAGTATTTTCAAAGATGATACAAGTAATTTTCTTCATCTTAATTTAATGAGAAAATTATCTTAAGTGACATATTTCCTGCGTAAGAAAAACTATTCATAGTCATAAAAAAACTAAGACCATTGGAATTCTCATGTGGATTCACTTCATATAAAAGCATATTGCACTGTGCGATGGTTATTTCTACCTTTCATAGAGTACAAAACACCATGAGGGCATTAGAGCCTGTTTTTTATGTTTCAATGTCTTTTTTTTGTGACTTTTCCTTCATAGACATCATCAGGTGTGAATATTTTATGGGCATAGTTATGGGCACTCTACCGGCTTGTTTTACACTCCTGTGGCCCAACACAGGCGCTACCGATGATGACGACAATGATGCTGATGAAGATGATGAGCGTGCTGACGACAACGCTCATGTCTTTTCTAGATTCTATAACAGTTTATGGTTCTTTAGACGATATTGCCGCTCATTCTGGTTTTTTCCTATTAAAGAGTTCTTGGATGGTTAAATCAATTGAACTATACGCGGCTAATGATGGTTATAAACTTATCTAGGTAAAGATGTTTAAGTTAGTTGGAAAAGTTTTAATATCAACGGTAGCTATGTTGAATATTATATAGGGCTTTAAAATATTAAAGTTATTGGAAAAAATCAAACAAATTTGTTATTGAGAGTCTGCAAGCTTAAATTATTGTCTTGTGAACATATTAAATATATTTTATTCATTTATTTACAATTCGTTAAATACTAACGTTAACATTTCTTAATATATATCTAAGATCTAAAAACTTATGGTTTTATATTTGTCAACATTTAAAACAAGACTATTATTACTGCACCATTCCCTGAATAATATTAAGTCTTCTTGCAAGAGACGACAAAATTTTAATGTCATCAGCATATATTAGGACAAAAGAATATTGTATGCGCGAACCAAGTCACTTAATAGGACCAAGGTGACTACCCTGGGGGACACCAGAATTCACAACAAATGAACTTGAACACCCATTACGAAATTTAACACTATAACGTCTATGTTGCAAATATGAGGAGATACAGTTAATGAAACAGGCCTTAAAACTTTGCTTTGATAGTTTTAAAAGTAATGTCTTATGACACAATTTATCAAAGGCCTTGCTGAAATCAATAAAGATACAATCTACTTGTTTACGTTTTTCAAAAACATCTAAACAAAAGGACGTAAAGTGAAACAGGTAAGTTACAATTGAACGCTTTTCAAAAAAATCGTAATGGTTATCACAGATAATTGAACTACAGTGAAAAGAAAGGACGCTACATACGACTGAATCAAACAGTTTAGGTATCACATATAGTTTAGCAATAGGTCGGTAGTTCATTATTTTGGTTTTAGGTCCTTTTATGTTTACTGGTATTATGAAGGAGCTCTTCCAGATAAAAGGAAACAGCGAGTTACTTAAAGACGTGTTGAAAATAACATACAACGGGTGTGCTACATACGCAGCACATTTATTTAAAATGGATGATGGTACACCGTCGGGACCAGGACTAAAACATTCCTCAAGTTTTAGGATACTATTAAGGACAGTATCTTCACTTATAACGAAATTGATAGAATTTAAGTAGGGGAAATTTATAATAGTGGAAGATGTGCTAATAAAACTAATAGTATAATAATATATAAAAGCATCTTTGAAGTAGTTTGCAAACATGTTCGCAATTATTCTTGGATCATTACTATTTGATGTGGTATCAGTAATTAAGATAGGGTACCCACATGCTTTCTTCTTATGATTAATGAATTTCCAAAAACTGTCAGGATTATTTTGACGGTTTAATTCAAATTTCCGAATGTAGTCATCATATAGGATGTTAAGAGTAGTCAGTGAAAAGTTGTTTTATTATAATGAACGCCCTATAATCATCATCAGTTCCCGTTTGATTATACGTTATCCAATCTTTGTTCCATTTGTTTTTTAAGTTTTTAACGTGAGAATCAAACTATGGTGGAATACTCAAGTTATTTGGAGTCTTTTTAAATAGAATCGTTTTGCAGAAACAGTCAAAAAGAGTTAAATAAAAAATGTTTCACATATCGTCAATATTTAAGTTACAAAATAAGTGATCCCAATCGATCGTACATAATAAGTTAAAAAGGTTTTTAAAATTACATCTACTAAAGTTGAATTCAAGTTTGTTGTTATTAGATAGCATATGAGGTGAAGCGATGCTTAAATTAAGTGCTATATCTAATGCAGGATGATGGCGATCTTCGTCCACAATTTTGACAGCAGAACAAAACACAGCTGCTTCAGAGCATATGGATTTGGAGAAAAATGCCAGATCGAGTGTTTTTCCAAAACGGTTCTTCACACCGTTGAGTTGATTTAGACCACATGAAGACATACCATCTGTTAATAAAAGCTCATTTGAAGATGAAGCGTTTATTGGAACGTAGAAATTATCGTCGTCAATTTGAATCCAATTGAGATTGGTTAAATTAAAATCACCAACAACTTCGTCTTTAGGCTCCAAAAGGTTGTAAATACTTTCTATACAGTTGTTTAGTTTTGCATAAACCTCGTTTTTGGAGATTGGAGGTATATATGCTGATACAATAAATAAATGTCCTGTTGCCATTTCAATTTTCAAGCATAGTATTTCGATGTCTGTTGATCTTCAATCAGTGAAAGTATTGTTGATAGCGACAAGAATTCCACCACCAACGGTGTTTGAATCGTCTAAGTTATTACGATCACGTCTTAAGACTTGATAAGAGGAGTCAAAAAGTCCGAGATAGAGTTGTTAACCATGTTTCCGTCAATATTATGGTATCGTGAGTATTGTTAATGTTTTTGTAAACCATGTTGGTCCTTGTCCGAAGTTCATTTACGTTTTGGTAGTAGATTAATGAACTTTTAAGCTTCTTTGACGGTGGTTTAGCGTAAAATTTGATGGTCTTTAGTTTGAATCTCATCAACCTTTCATATTTCTTTAAACAAACGCACACAAAAAATACAATAACAAAAAAACTGGTCTTTAATTAGTTCTTGGTTTAGTTTGTATAGTATCGTTAAAAAGAAACATTTAAGTATCATGCATCTCAATTAGCTATTAATGGTGCCATATTTATTCCATACTAATTTTCAATTTTATAGCATAAGTAATTACGCTGAGCGATATAAGATAGATTCCCTCTACGGGAAGCTGTTATTTATCCTTTTTTGCTGCAACAATGTTACAAATCCTTTTTTATGACATAAAAGATCAGAAAAATAACATAGATTTTATGATAAGATGACCACATTTCGTGTTCGTCTATAATATGAAACAAGGATTAGAAAAACGTGAAACATAAAATTTTAAAGCCTGCATTTAATAAGCTCACAACCATGTAACATACGTAAAAAAAATCAATTAATTTGAAAAAAAAAAATACAAGTGTATGGATGCTAAGCTTATGGGTGGGCCATGGTATATAATAAAAATTGCATAGCATGTAATATTTAATGCCTAAGAATAGAGTGAGTTAATACCATATCTGTCTATCGAAGCTGCTACTGGTTACCGATGATATCATATCAAGTTTCTCTGACCCCAAGAAAGAGTAATTAATACTTCTTTGGCTATTAAGAGCTTACAGGCAGAACATAATTGTCAAAGGCCATTAAATGTTTTAATACTACAAAATAATTTATTGAGACTTTTAAGATATAAGCTAAAGTCTTCAAAATAAACCGAATGCAAATAAAAACTAAAGCTATAATATTTGAACCTTAAGGAGAGAGCTATTTTACTTTAAAGAAATAACCTGTTTCATCTAGCTTGTAAAAGATGATTCTATTCATGCTATAGGCCTTATATTCAATCTTTGCCTGTGTCACATAAAGTTTTTTTTTACGAGTACTATCTCTTTCCAACAAAAGCCAAGACACTCTCAACAAAAAACTATAATTACAGACTATAAAAATAACACCAAAATGCAATTGTTTAACAAAATACTCTTTTACTTATAAGTCAGTAGAGAAGACTCTCTAACCAACCATCAAAAAAGGCAAAGTTACAAAATGTCTAAGCCCATGACGATGATGACACTCTTTATTTCCCTGTGAATTTCTGATATCTTTGAATCAATTAAACCATAAAATATTATATCACCACACCACCGCCCGGCCGACCGGCTTTAAAAAAGATGAGGTATTGTTTGTAAATTATTTTTAACTTCTTCGTCTTCTTCATTTTTTTGTTTGTATTTCCCAAGGACTTCTAACGTCATAATGAATTTTTTTTTTTGTCGTCACAAAGAAATCATAAAAACTTTTAACTTTCGCTTAAAAATATTTATGCTTGCATGTTTTTATTATGCCTTGTTGTTTTGACGGCTATGCGGTTTATCATTTATGATCAAAAGGAATTTAAAAGCATTCTTCATTGGATATAGGGTGTTTTAGGGCTTTGATGTTGTTAAATTTCAATTCATCGTACTGCTATGGCTTTGTAGAAAGATTTGGCGATTTTCAAATTGACCTCCTTTATGGCTGAAACACAAACACGCTTCAGAATTCAATGCATGCATCACAATGAAGCTTTGACCTCTCGTTTTGTTTGACAATTGTAAGGAAAAGAACGTAATGTGACTCCAAACGGAAGCTCTATTTCAAATTTGCTGAGCATTTGCTCGGACAGCTCAATAGCTATAAAGAAAAGTCAACAAACAAAATACATTTGCATTTGGAGGGATAGCAATTGTTTATTAGGAAAAGTTAAAATGTAAGTTATTGAAATATACATAGAATAACTATACAATTTTTTCTTGAAAATGTTTTATTTTTGTAGAACAGAAAATGAGATTAAATAAAATTCTCATAGATTGAAGAACTCCGTAGATTGAGCTCCCGGAACCACCAACGTCTCTCAATCTGCGCTTCTTCTTGCTCCAGGAGTTAAACATACCCACGATAGGCTGTGTAAGATACTTCCGCGATAAATTCAATACCAGCTGCTAAGGACAGAAGTGTCATTTTAGAAATGTCATACTAGAAATGTAATTCAAAGTAACCTCGAAGCAGGCCCACCGTAACTCAGACGAAGCCGAAGCTGAAGCGTGTTTGTGTTTCAGCCATAAAGGCGACACATTTTGTTGTTTCATCATTTTTTTCTCTTTCAGATATTTGGAGAAAATAAATGGTTATCTCACTTCCCCAAAATCAAATGGCAGATAAAATGAAACGTCAAACGTCGCCTTTCTTGAACGTCAAATTTCTTCATATTTTTTTTCTTACCAAGCAAATTACGTCTTGATTTTTCTTTTAAGCGAAATCAGGCCATTAACTAACTACTCCATTCAAAAATCTTCCTGAATTCTTGTCACCATACCTTAATTTATAACCTCGAAGTCCAAAAATATTTTTTGTTTTTTTCCAAATCAAACTTATCGCTTTGTAATCCTCAAATCCATAAATTGGTCTCACTACAGTTAAATTCATTTTGACGTCTCCTCATTGAGGATGACAACTTGAACTGAGATCAATTTAAAAATCAACCTGGAAGTATCTAGATCATAAACTTTAATCTAAATAATTGAACAGTTTTGATTCCTCGTTTTTAACTGTCATTCTTGAGTAAATTTTCTTAAAGCTATAAAGTTAAAATTATTTTTTGACAAGAAGTATTTAACCCTATTGGGAGTGTCAGGTATCAATTGACAGTTGATAAAAATCAAAGTTTATCATTTAACAAGGCGATTGATATGAGTTTCGATTGATATGAGTTTCAACAATTGAAAATGATCCAATAGTTATAAATACCAAGATAATTTATAAGCGTTAATGAAAATTGGTAAATTATTAAAACAAATTAGATATTATAAGAACAAAATTTGATAATCATCAACTATTAATTCTTTCGCGTGGAACTCATTCAACTTTTATCAATTGATAATAAACATTTCGGGTGTTTATCTTGTTTAAAATTTCTTTTTGAAGTTTTAAAGTTCATTTTCATCTTCAAAAATTGGTTAAATTTTCAGGGCCGATGTTGACTGTGAACTATCCTTAAACGACAAGTTTTGTTCTGCATTTTATTTGAGTTTCCAAATTTCAGACTATTCCCATTTGAAAAATAGAAAGATACATAAACAAGCAACACGTCATAATTATTCAGGCTATTTTTAAGAAAATGGGAGTTGATATTTAAATTAAATCGTCCTAATGTTTGTACAATTGGAAAGATCGTGTAAAAATGAAAGTAAATCGGGTTTGTAGTCGACGTGAAAACACCAGTGGACGCTCGTACTGCAGAAAATATTGCTGCTGTTCGCGATAGTGTGGTTTAAGAGCCGTCCACTTCAATTCAACTCTGCGCCTGACAAATGCACCACTCAAGCTCTCCATTGTTTAACATTGTGCATAAAGACTTGCATTTACACGCTTACAAGGTGGAATTGACTCAAGAACTAAAGCTTCTTGACCATTTCAAGCGTCACATCATCAATGGTCAGAATGATGTCAAGAAATGGCAACATTAAAATCATCTTCAGCACATTTTCACCGCAGTGGATTCGTCAATAAGCAAAATTGGCGCATTTGAAAGATTGGTAATCCAACAGAGTGACTGTTTGGTGTGGTTTAAGAGCTGGTGGCACATTGGGCTGCATTTTTTCCAAAATCAGGACGGTCAGGCAGTTACTGTGAAAGGTGTTCGGTATCGAGAGATGGTTACGAACTTTGTGTGGACAGAATTTGAGAATATGGATGTCAACGATTTGAGGTTTCAAAATGCCGATGCCACTTGCCACACAGCTAACTAGATCTTTAAGGTCTCGATAAGCCAGTAGCAATTCATCAATTCAAGAGCACATTAAGGGCATAGGATCTCAATAATGCATCAGTGTTAGTGTACATTTGGACTATGTATTTGATGGAGGTGTGCCGCCGAGGTTGCGGCGACCATTTGGTCCGTACATAGTTGGAATATACCAAAATTATTACAGCCAAAATAAATGACAGTGATGCCCTAAATTATTTGTGTTTTGTATTCAAAATCAACATCGACCCTCAAAATTAAACCGCCCTTTATTTGACACTTTACCTAACGTCCTATTTCTTATACAAAAATTAACCTGTTTTAGGATTTTTTAAAACAGTATTTGTAAAATTTGCATAGTTTGTGGTTAGTAAGAAACTCTTTTTCTAATTCATTTATGGCACACCCTCTACTGCACTGTTGTTTGTATATCACTTAAATCGCATTGTTATAATCAAAAGATTACATTCGCACGACAATAATCATAAATATTCACCTGTTTTTCATGTTCGTCTCGTTTGTATTATTATGATATTAAACATTATTTTTGAACAACATTTTTCTATTAATGTTTCAGTTGATTTGTTTTTCTGTTTTTTTTTTTTGAATTTGACGTGTTTTTGTTTTTAAGTTTGTAAATTTCTTCTGTAATATTTTGTTTTATTGTTATTATTGTATATTTACAGAATGCACCTTGTCGCCTTTTGTCAGTGGTTCATCTTCGGAGAAAATTCCATTTGTATTTTTACCATTGCGAGGCCAAATCATTTATCCAAGTAGAGAAATCAGTTTTTCAGGTAAGTTTCACTTCAATTGGTTATATTTTGATATTTGTTTTCTTTTCAAATTCAATGAGAATATTTTCGTTGAGTAAATATTTAGAAAAATATTATTTCCTCCTAATAATTTATATACCAACTTAATGGACATACATTTTTATGTCTCCTCGTACTTGTACTACTTTGATTTAATGTTTTTTGTTTGAATATTATTTTTGTGTAGATATACGAACACCAGTTTGTGCAGTGACTGGAGCACAATACTTGACAAAGACTGGTTGGGCTGATTTGAGGAATCCTATTGACACAGACTATCCATTTCGGATGTTTCGTGATGAAGGAAGAACTTTTTTACAGGTAAGTCAGCATAGCTATGGTTATTAGTTTTTCTTGATGTTGATGGTGATGGCGGACAGTTGTTGATGATGGAGTGAAAGTTTGATGGAACTACGAGTATTATGAACATATGATGAGGATTTACTCGCATAGTTATGGGATTTTGGAACAACAAATCAGGAACGAGGATGCTAAAGACGCAATTTAGAAATAATGAATAAAATTGATTGGCATGATGCTATTAAATGAGCAGTCACATTTCATATTTTTAGTTGTTAGAAAGCATCATCACCTTTTGAAAAAAACTGTGGTCTTAAATTTTATTACTAACAATTAAATTGTTGTTTTTTTATTGAATATTGGAGAGAGCGTGGGAGTGAAAAGTCCTAGATAATTTAGTTTACAGAGCTTCAAAAGTTGTATATAAGTATGGCTCCACAGAAATTATGAAACTTTTATGTTTATAATGAGATATATAAACTTTAGAAGTGTACAATAACACAAATGGTAGAAAATGTGTGTTTAAAATTCAATAAAATACAAAATTAAGTATACGCCACAGTGTACCATTTTATTTTATCGTCATTTTTAAATGAAATTGAAATACAAAATAGGTTAATGTTGATGTTTTATAAAGTTATTCACTAATACTTCTTAAAAAAACAAGTGTGTTTCCCCTATAATGATAATTTTGTATATATAGGGCTTTCCAGTAAGAGGTTTTGATTTTATATTGTAATGTGTTTACACTCTTAATCTCTTTTACTCTAATATCGTTTTATAGTAGAATAAGTGCGTAGCAACCGTTTTATTTGTAGCAGTAAACCCTTGTTTAGAACATTTAGAATGAGGGATTAAAACTTATTGAGAATAAAAACAGTGAGCAGTCATTGAACTATTTTGTGTGAAGTAGTAAAGTTAAAAATAGAAAAATCAGTAAAGTTTTGAAAGACTTAACTATCCCTGAGCTAAAAGGCGAACTAAGTAAACGTGGCTTAAGTGGGACAGGAGTAAAAAAAGAAAACGTTAACGGCTGCAGGAATATCTGGAGCAGCAAAATAAAGACCCACATACGTTGGCTTTCGAATTAGAAAACCAAAAGTCGAAGAGGTAAATACAAATGCTGCCTTATCTAACATGGTGTCAATTCTTTTAGCCAAAATTGAAGAGAATAAAAAGAATGTTCTCAAACAACTAGACACCCAAAGACGTGGCCAAAAGCAAGAACAGCAGAATGTTATCAAACAAATGATGTCCTGAAACAACAAGAAGCCCAAAGAAGCGACCAAGAGCAAGAACAGCAGAATATTTTAGAGCTGTTCGACGAACAGAGAAACATTTTAGAAGGCAGGTTTGCGGTCTTCGGAGGAAAAATCAATACTTTCGACGAGCGCGTCGAAAAACAAATTGTCTGTTTCGAGAAAATGGACGAATACATCACAACCATTACAAATAAACCAGAAAAAGTGCAAAAGATGAAAGAGAAGAGTGGTGACTTCACAGTTTTGGTAAACGCAGTTTGAAGTAGCAGCGTTAAAAACGGCTGGGACGATCACGAAAAATATATTGCTCTTACGCTTGCTTTAAATAGACCTGCTACTGAAGTGCTACAAACCATTCCAGCAGAGAAGAGTTTTGACTTCACAGTTCTGGTAGATGCAATCGAACAGCGGTTTGGGTATAGCCACATGACAGAAGTCTTTTTAGTTCAGCTTAACAAAAGGACACAGAAAGGGATGAAGCTCTGCAGCTGCTTCAGGCAGATATCGAGCGATTGGTACCAGAAACATTGGCTTTCGCTCTGACGATGGAAGCTGCAGAACAAGCTTCCCAAAACGTGCACCGCGTAAGAGAATTAGAAGTCCAAGAATGCTCTTATCAAAAGGAAAGGAGTCAGCAAGATGAACCAAGCCGAATATTACAATTTTATACAAAACCTGAATGGTTATAAGGAAAACCATTAGACGTTCATATCATTGTAATAAGGAAAATACTCCATTGACCATTGAGAACGAAATCAGCCTCATGGCACGGGTCGCACCTCCATATCCTATCAATGAACAATTTGCGGCAGTATGTCCTCAATAACTTCGAGAATTCCACCTTTAAGATATATCATCAAATATTGAGCATTAGAATAGACATTATCTTTCTCTAGGCCACAAGGAAAAAAGCCTTGAGTAATACCTCTATCACATGACCTGTGTTGAAAATTTTAATCTCTCTTCGAGAAATATAAAATAATAACATAATATTCACCGCAACAGTTACACGAGCCTAATTTTTGAATAAGTGATATCAAACAGTGAGACGTTGGGAATGGAAAAACGTTTCAATAATCACTACTGAATTTCCGAGTCCCCGAATTTAACAATTAATGAAGCTTCTGGGCTTTATCACTAAATTTAATTTTTTGTCTTATATCCGGATCGTTTTGGTGCATTTTAATTGTTTATCAGCAAAAATGCAACGGTGGAGTTGCTGGCGATCAACTGTCTTGATTTGTTGCATTATCTGAATTTTAAAGGCCTGAGGACCAAGGCTTTTATGCAAAATACGGTGTGATATCATTTTTATGAATTAAATTTTTTTAATAATATCAATGTTTTTTTTAAGCGTGTATGAGTGATTTTTTTAAATCATAGTTTTACATGTCAAATGTAAAAAGATGAAAGTTTTAAGAGTGACAGCTGCCAAAATAGAAGGTTTTTTAAAATGAATCCTCTTATTGGAAAAGTTTTCTTTCTTTTGGTCACGTTTTTGTTTCGACACTATTCTATTAATTTGATTATTAGACACTGTGTGGACCTTTGAGCCCATTTTTATGTAATCGACAGGCAACAGAATAATGCTGGGAGGATAAAGTGGCCCAAATCAATCGAGTCGGGGTTGTGGGTTCATGAGGGTTTTGATCAGTACCTGGCTCGTCCACAATGAAAATGAGACATTATTTGGGACTGAAATATTCATACTTTGTATCGATAGCGATATTATGTTATTAAAATCAATTTTAAGCTTAAAAATCTGAAAGAGCAAGAATTGAATGAAAGTCATGTTTCAAATTAAATCAAGTAAAAAAGTGCGTACGCGCCACAGTGTCCAATAATGTTTAGTCTTCATTTTTAGATGGAATTAAACTATAGTCTTAGGGTTCCAATTGTATGAATATTTTCCAAGCTTTGATTAACTCTATATATTAAAGATATTCCATCATGGATTAATGAATTTGTACCTCCAGCTTTGTAAAAAACTAACTCCATCAAATTATACCCTAAAAATCATATCTAAATATCACATATTTATTATTACAATATTTTAAACCATTTTCTTATTTACAGTGGCTTGGTGAATCCGATCTCCGCCAAAAAATGCAAGGTCGACTAATTGTAGTCCACATAATGTGCAGAGACATGACGATCTCGAAAAATGGTACAAAAGGTAAATATATCTGTCCAAATTCAAATGCACACTTAATGTAACATCGAATGCAACTAACACTTCCCTATTTCCATCCACAGACCTAGGAAACCCTCCGAAGAATGTCTTCTCGCCATGTGTTGCATTTCGTGTCAATGGAAGTCCAGTTAAATATTCCCATAGTAAGTCAATAAATTTACATATAAGATCTCCTCCATGAACTCTCAATCATCTATATTTATGCATATGTACATCACTGAAACAACCTTTGTATATCTTTTTCTTTTAAAGACGTCTCTGAGGTACTATTTCAATCGGAAGCTACATCAACCCTCGCCTCAACATCAGATGGCATGAGCACTAAAGAGTACATTGTCATTGGTGTATGCAGTCTACTTCTGGGACTGATTTACGTGTCGTCTGTATTTTTATACTTGCACATGAAAAAGCGCAAAACTCAAGCCCAAGAGTTACGCAGCAGTTTGAACGATCTCGCCAACGAGATCAATTACCCGAAGAATGATCAAGTAACTTTTGGTGCTCCATTTCATCGTAATGGCAGTGTATATTCTGCAGCTAGTTTAAGTCCGGAGCACCGCTTGAATGGTGGACATATCAAGGAGGAAATGGGTATTGTGAAGAATAACCCACTATTGCAACATTTTCCCAATCTCAGCGATCATCATTCGGGTTTCACGAGTGACATTTCCAATTCGAATTCTGAATGTGAGGATGTTCATGATAAGATCAAGCAGGTTAGTCTTTCGTATACAACACAGTTTGTGAATCTGGATGTAGGGGGACGACAAGAAGTCGTCTCCCTCTGCTCCTTTTGCAATGGACATTGATTTGAAACAAGTGGTCTTTGGTTTTTTTTTTATTTTCTGGACACAGATGCAAGCATCCGTACATGTCCATAATAATGGAGCAGGTGGTAGTAATGGCAACGATACGGTTGATTCTGGAATAGATCCATCAGCATCGCCAACGCAGGAAAACGAATGTCTTCCTGAGGAAAATGTATCCATTACCGAGGACATGATGAACGATGAAAAGATGGAAAATATGAAGGCAATCGTTAATGGAACAATACGAAAGAAGCTCTACTTCAATCCGGCGTATTTCGAACCACATTTACTTCAGGTAATAGAGTGGGCTTTAAGATTGATTTAAATAAAAAGATACAATTTGTTTAGCCTTGTTTTTCATTTGCAGTCGCCACCCCCAGCTGCCATAGAGTTTTTGACAAAAATCCGGGAAGTCATAGCCATTGCTAAGTACAAAATGGCTACCAAACGGTATCAACCCTCACTGATTATGATCCCCGAGGAGTTCCCGCTTAGGACACCTTCACAAACCGGCTCCTCGCACGTTCACTATAGTGGAACGTATGGATCGTCGACGGAATGTCAGGGATGTGCCACAAATCGCTGCAGTGGTCACGTGAAAAACTGTGGGGACAAGCGAAACAGTATTGAAAAATGGCTCGAAACGGTCCCACATAGTGACAACGAGGACACAAAGCGACCGAGTCCTGTTGGTCGTTCGAGTCCCGGTGATCGATCGAGTCCCGCTGATCGATCAAGTCCTGGTGATCGTCCGACTCCTAACGAGCGTCCAACTCCTGGTGATCGTCCGAAGAATCGCAAAACAAGTCCACCAAAGGTGCTTAGTGCTCCTAAGCAAAGACCTCCGCCTCCTCCTGTTTCGGCTAATGGAACACCAAAGATCATTTCTCACTCCCTCAAGCCAAATGTCAACACTGTCGCGATCAGCATAAATTCAACCTCACCACCACCAACTCCAACAACACCCTCGGCCACGATCACAATCACAAAGAAGAATAATGACAATATCTATGCCTTTGCTGAAACCGGTGGTGAAATCTACAACAATCCCAAGTTCAGTCTTCAAGACTCCCCACCACCATCCCAGAAAAGTCGGAACTCTCCAAACCGATCGAAGACACCTACCAAAGTCACTGATCAGTATGCACCACCGAGTGATCGGAAGCACTATGAGATGCTGCGGAATATGAAGAGGATGCCGGACATGGTCTATGAGGCCTTAGCCAAGGACTATTCCAGGGGAAGCTTCTCGAAGACGAACGGATATAATCTGGACATTCCAACACCTGACTATGACAGTACAATGGAGAAGAAGATCAAGGATATCTACAACTCTACTCAAAGTACTGTGCCCTCTGTTCCAACTCCTGATTACAGTACGTTGAGCAAAAAGTCCCTGAGGCAATGTCAACCTGACTCACCAGTGTATCGAAGAAGATCACCTCAATACCTAATAGTTGACTACGAAACTGACAGTCTTGAGAGACTGGACACAAAGCGAAAGTCATCGAATTCTTCTTCGTCGCCATCGTCCGATGTCAGCTCACAACTCAGTCCAAGCCTGAGTACAGCCCTGCCGTTGGAAGAAGAAGTAGAGATCAGACACACGATCTACGACAAGATCGATGGATTCCGGAAGGATGGTGACTCCAACATAAAGAAGAAGGTTGCGAAGCCAATTTTACCCCCGACACAGAAGGAAATCGCTGCCCGGATAAAGTATGATACACCATTTAGAGGGAGCATGACAATCGAAGTGGAACACGAACCGCAAAGTGATCTGGAACTATCAACAGACAGCGATCAATTCGAACCGGATACGCTGGACCGCAAGATGAAGAAGCACAGTTTTTGCGATGTAAATGCTTGGTCAGAGCATCTGAATAAATCACGGAACTTTGTGAACTCCCTCGATGGAAAGGTAAGCTATTCCTCCCTAGAGAATATGACAACTCTGACAGATATCGAATCTAGCGAGCATCGAACAAACAACTACATCCTCCGATCGAGTAATTCCTTCCGAGTAAGTGCGGAAACCCCTAAAATTCTCACTGAGACTCCCAAAACTCCAACTCCAGAAGAGGTTCCCAGAAAGAGCACACTAGAGGCTCGACCGTCTTTTGGAAGCCTTCGAGAGATCTACCAATCCAAGGTGATCGGTTCAAATAACAACCGGCCCAAGCTCACAAACATTAGTTTCACCGATCAGGGTCGGATTTTGACACTCGAAGCCAAGCACTGCCGCAGGCAACGAGTGATCCCTCTTGAAGATAAATGTGCCATGCCACCAGACATTATTCCTGATGGTACAAACAACAACGAACAACAAACAGACTCCTACGAAGAGAATCAGTCAAAAAACCCCAAGGGTTGGAACACCAATAATTTCAGTGGAACAAATATAAAAAAGCCACTACCTCCACCAAAGTATGTTAATGGAGATGCCAGTTTCCACGACAAAAATAACAACAACAACAACAACTGCAACAACAACAACAATAACGACGACGACAACGATGACAATCAAGATGATGAACAAGAATCGACGAGCAATCATAGTGAGTCTACGGAAGTTACTGGTGTTTCGGATACCCAGGCAAATAATTCGGAAGTAGAGGACTATAAATCGTCCGAGAGGAAGAAACCAACGAATGCAACTACTATGAGCCAAAATACGAAAAAGAAGCAGAAGAGTAAACTGAATCAGGAGCAGGAGTACAGTGCCATGTATGAGTCCAAGTTGAACGGTGTTCGAACGGATTATAGTCTGAACAAATACTTGAATCGCAAGAAATCTCACATTGGTGAATCGGAAGATGTCGAAGAAGAAAGTGATCATCGAACAGAAGGTGCAAAGTCTCCCGACGACCCGAATAAGGTTGAGATCCTCTCGATCAGTTCACTCTCCAGTCGCTTGTCAGATCGCACCAAAGAGATGTACAGAAATGCTGGAGTTCCAGTTGGCATTGCCTATCCACAACGGAATGGAACAAATGTCCAAACAGTCTATCGCTGTGAAGTGCCACCGATCTCTAATGGAATGCAGATTGCCATGGGTCTAAAGGATCGTGCCAAAAAGACGAAGGACCTGAAGAACGCCTGGAAGAAGTTCGTCAGCATGGCAGCATCAAAATTCAGCCCCACCAGTAGTCTCTCGCAGATTGACAAAACTGCTGCTTTCTTGGAATCTACTGACAAAGACGATGGCATTTCATCGCTGATCGACGATCACACAAAGGTTGGCAGTGTCAAGAGTAGCTCTTCAGCCCCACAAAGCTATTCTAACTACTATGAACAACGATATGGCCACAAACTGACCGACTTGGACAGTGGCTATATGAGTGCTGATTCCAGCGATGTTTACAACCGACGATTCTACGATAGATACAACTTCAAGATGTTAAGCGGGCGAGATAGAGTGATACGGGTGGATACAATTGAAGATAACTCTGACACGCACAGCAGTGATGGAAATGCCGGAATTTCAGACAATAATCCAACCCTTGAGAGGGTTAGATCATCGGACAACAATGATGACCGCGAGAAAGACGACGGTGATGACTCAGATCGGACTCTGACGCGCAGCATTGGTCGAAGATCTTCAAGGAAAATGGTACCGATAAGTGTTTATTCGTCAGACGATGAAGATCGTTCGCAAAGTCGAGCGTCTTACATTTCACAAACCGAAACGGAAGAAGAAGGTGAACCGTATGCGGATGATGCATGTGAATCAGGAGCGGAGAGTGTGGAAACACACTCGGTATTGTATAAAAACATTAGAAAAGCTTAAAGAATGCTATTATTATGTTTAACTTTAAAAGTATCGTTAAGATTGTCTATTAGAAAGACAGTTAACGATATCTTCATAATAGTGGTTGGTAAGGACTGTGAAAGAATGTAGACGATAACAAAAATGAATTTGTTGGCTCAATAAGTTTTTATAAAACAGAAGTTTCGAAATACTAAGGCCAGTTTTTTTGTACAAAATTAAGAAATTTAAAATTAAACTTTGAAGATTCTCAGATTCAAAAAAAGAAACAGTTTATCCCAGAATTTTAATACATTCTCAATTTTCTGAGCGTGAAGGCTTTTGACAACTGTCTTACAGTTATAGGACGATAGTATTATTATACTTATTCGACACCCATGTACTCTCATATTTCTCCTATTAGTTTCTCTCCAGGTACAGAATCCAATTAATGAATTACGGATTGATTTGGAATGATTTTTTGACATTTGGACTATGTAAGAAATGTCAAATTTTTTTCTTTCAAATTGTCATTAAAAACTTAATTTTCCTTTTTCTTGATTTGGTTTATTGCTTTTTGAAATTTTGCGTGCGTTTCTTCACAATTTTTTTTATTGTGGTTCGAAATGTTCGCTGTTGTAACATTTAATACTATATATCCTCAATAGTACGTCCCTTTTTCGGCAGCGCTGGAATGTAGTCTTTACAGTGTTAATTTTTTGTTGAGTTTCTTCAAAACTAGTTTTACGGAAAATTGATAGAAAATGGTTTCGAGTTTAAAGTTTTCAGAAAATTTATTTTGATGTCAATAAAATCAAAATGGTTTTGGAATATCAATTTAGGAGTCTAAGCCCTCAAGCAGTCCTTTGTAATTAATTTGAAAATTTGAAAGAAAATACGTTCTTTAACAGTTCTATCAGGATTTTATAAATAATCAAATTCAAATCTAACCATAAATATTTTTAATTTGTACATAAAATCGAAATTGTAAATAGCTTTTATTTTGTAAGACTTATAAAACTTTACCTAAATTAAATGATGTAAAATTTTAAGTGTGCAATTAATTACAATTATGTAAACAAAATCCGTCCAAATCATTTGGTGTAATTATAATTTTAATGTTAAATTGTATTTATGTACTTATATGTAGATTAAAAATACTATAGATTTAAAAAATATTAATATTTTAGATTTTAAAACTAAAACGAAAATGTGATATTTTTCCGTTGTCTCGGCCGGAAGTGCAATCTTAGTTTTTAAGCCAAAAATGGGTAAGAAGATGTGCTACGATCATAAATCAAGCCTTTAACCTACACTGCCCATTGGTGCAATAACAGTTAAGTAATATTGTTTAGTTTATATTTTTTTGTATAATATTTTATTAAAAATAATTAATTTTAGCTCAAATTCAGCTAAAACATCCAAATAATGACTATATTTTTAATTTTGTAAAGAAATTAGAAAATAATTAATATTAATAACATTAATATATTAATTAATTTAATAATGTACAAAAATAATAGCATTATTATTCTAAGAATTAAATATTATTGTACAAGTGGTGTTTTAAGATGAATTATAATATAAGAAAAACAAAAACTATGGTGCAATTAATAAATCCAACAGAAACTTAATCATTGGTGCAATAGAAATGAATATTAGTAAAATTTAAAAAATACAAATATATATATGTAATTATTTACTATTTATTTAAAAATTTATATTTATATGAGAGTGTTTATAAGTTAGAATTTAAGAATAATTTTATTTAATAAAATTTAAATACGTTTTTATAGATAAAAAAATAACACAAATTTGTTTTAATTTGTTTGTATTTTGGGAAGAACAATTTCTTCGGATATATACAAAAAGGTCTTGAATCAAAAGTGTTTGAAAAGTGAACCTGGACTGTATTGAACGTAGAGCATTTAAATTGATTGGTGATAATACCATCGTATGATCATTTACGTCGCTCGAACATTATCAAAAAGTTTCGAATCAGCTACATTCCTCACCTTAAATAGTTCAACCGTAATTCTCTTGCTTCTAGGAATGCTCTTCAATATACCCTCGAGCCCAACTACTATCGTACATTCAAGTACAGAGATTCGTTCATTAGCCGTACTTCGCGAATATGGAATGGCTAACCACATTCTGTCTTTCCCAGCCTTTTAACCCCTCTCTTGATTTTCTAGTGCTGACCGTGTCTTTACATATTGAGGGTAGTAATATCCCCTCCATTGTAAGTTCTTTTCTAGTTCAATTGTCAAATGTCAAAAAAAGACAGCTTTAAAAGTGGCAGCTGCACAAATGACAGCCCTTTCAAAATAAAAACACTTAACCCTATATTATTTGGAGTAGTTAATCAAACTCCAAAAGCATTTCGAGTAAAGAATAAACACACACAAATCAACTACTCCAAAAATCTTGTAACGAAACAATGTTACAGACTAGAAAACCATACTTGATAGATTGTTTCAGTCTTCTAAATAAGAAGGGGATTGCAAAAAGAGAGATTTTTGTTTGAAATTTAAAATCAGGGGCCCTACTACGAGTATGTAACTTGATTCTACAATGAAATTGCTCGAATTCGAAAAATTGCTACTATGTATCTATTTGACTACTTTCGAACAAACGAGAATCGAATAGTTCTAGTAGTGCCAACTATATTCATATAAACTTTCGAATAAACGAAGAACTACGTAACTCGAAAGTAGAATTCAAAACAGGGCAAAATCGAAAATAATCACTCTACATCAAATGTGTTTGCGAGCGGAGTTTTTTTTGTCAAATTGTAACTAAAATGTTATAAATTATTAATATGCAATTTGAATTTGAAAGTTTTTCATTCAAGTTTTTGTGTTTTATTATTTACACCGGGAATTCGTGATTTTTGCCAAAAATTGCTTTTGGACTTTCGTTTCTCTTGCTCATTCATTTCAAAATTCATCATCAGCAGGCACATGACACTTTCGATTGAAGTCAAAACTTCGGCAAGTATTTTTGACATGGTTTGCTGTGCACGTCCAGCGTTATTATCATCACCGTTGTGGTTTTGGTAACTTCTTATTGCCAAAAACTTCAATGCTGCTAATAACTTCATGATAATTGGAATAGCATTTTGTCTTCTGCGAGAAGTCATGACGGATAATATGGTCTTAAGTAAGAACATAAACCCGTCTTTAGTTTAGTCTTTAGACGATAGTTCTAAACAAAACTAAAACAAAAGTATATATTTTTTATTAGGAATGCGTTCAAATATTCTACCGTATATTTAAACGGTCCGTTAAATAACTTTTTTTTTTAAATGCTATAAAAACATCGGGTGTAGCTTCGCCGGGTGGCACCTAGCGCCGCCGTCCTGGATACCAAATTTTGCCAATATTTTCCTCATCCGTCTGTGAACAAAAATTCGTTCCACATGGCCCGATAACGATCGCTATTGACTTAAGCGGACACTTCTTGCTTATTTTCGAAGAAAATTGGTCTAATTATGCCTCTGGACCAGAATCCGCACCAAACAGTGACTTGTTTTGGATGTATCGGTTATTCAATGTATGCGTACGGGTTTTCTGTGAACCAAATGAGACAATTTTGCTTGTTTATATACCCGCAAAGATAAAAATGAGTTCCATCTGAAAAGTTGATGAACCATATTCGTTCAGCGGAAAGATAAATCTAATTAACTGTGAAATCAGACATGAGCTAAGTGTAACCATTCACGAAATAAGCACTTGAAAAAAAAAAACATTCGATGGCGGACCCTATATCTGCAAACCTTATCTCACTTAGCTTCATTATTTTGGAATTATCACTTATTCTTCTGCGTTTAATTTGCTCGTACCGTTCTTCATTTCCTTGCAAATTGAACCAAATTCCAACGGTGTCCATTTTTGTAATAATTATTTTTGTCCAAAAATTTGATGTTTTATTATTGTTTTTTATTATTTTGTTTTTAAAACTGTCAAACAACTCGATACTCGTTTGAAAGTAGAACATTTTTTGAAAATAAGTTGGTATAACTGGCATTCGATTCTACTTTCATACGTGGTACGATTTGAAAGTAGAATCGGAAAAGAGTTTTTTTTTTTAAAAAGTTATAAATACTTATGTATGTATGTATTTGTGTTCCAATTTTACACAATTCCAATGACAGATTTCTGTCAGTAAACATTTTTCGGTGGATTTCAGTGGCAGATATTTTTAAAGATCGCTATAAACGACCTACCAAAAAAATATTAAATTTATTGGTTTCAATGATAAAGACCAATGATAGCTTTATTTGGCTTCTAAGTACACGAAAATGTTTAAAAGCAAGGTCATACATGGCCTTTTGCAAATAAATTTAAATTCTGGTTAAAAAGGCAGTGCAAGTTAGGCAAATTCCGAAAGGTGAAGAAACTAGTTTTAGAAGGAAGTATATAAAAGAAAGGAACCAGACTTTAAGGATATTTTTTTTTTTAAATGTAGTCTCAGGGGTCCGTTATATATCACTGTCATTTTTTCGAAACACAATTAATCTAATAAAAACTTTTAATTTTCTTTGTATTCACCCCTGTCAGTTTTAATTTCGATAGCTGCGTTCAATCTCTTGGTCGCTATTGGAAACAAACATTGGAATTTTTTGGCAGGTCATTTATAGCTATCATTAAAAATGTCTGTTATTGAACAAAATTTCCTGATTGAAATCCACCGAAAAACTTTTACTGACAAAAATTTGTCATTGGAATTGTGTGAAATTAAAAGACAAATCAGTTGGACGATTCGTTTCACTTTTGGACGTTAAAGTACCAACTGTTCAGGAAAATTAATACAGTTTTAGAGAAAAATCAATGCGCAATTACAATTTTTCTTCTCAAATCAAACAATTTGTGTGGGATCTCCGATCGATCATATAATTTTCATTCCTAATTAGAGGGAAAAACCGTCAAATATCCAGTTAAAAATTTTTACGGATCGATTTTAAGGATTGCTATAACTGGCCTCCTATTAAACAAGTTGGATACCTTAATTGAGATAGCTGTCAAAAAGTAAAACATAACTGTTGGCTGTTCATAAAAAAGAGGCAAATATTAAGATTTTAAGGTCAAAATTTATTGCAAAATAAAATTTTTAATCTATAATTTCAATAACTCACCGGATTAAAACAAAAACATACATACATATTTGAAATTAATTTTCAGGATTCTTCAAACTCAACCTGTTAAATCGCCTGTTCATAAAGGGGTTTTCAATTGGCACGGGTAGATTTTGATACCCCGGGGCGGCCTTTTTTTTGTATCATCTGTCAATTTGTTTGTTTTTTATTTAATTGTTTATGCTTAACCATCAAGTTACACTAATGAACAGGACGTTCAAATGATAAAATTTTATTATAGAAATGAGTGTTCGTTAACGCAAACGTTGCGCGCATTGCGCCCATTTTACGGTAGACGTGGTGGCCCTTCACAGTCGACTCTTCAACTTTTAATGGGATGACCGGTAAACAATCAGCCAGTACCCGCATGCAAGATCGGCCGAGAACATCTCCTCCGTCCGTGAAAGTGTACATCAAAACCCAAGGCAGTCTATTCCTCGCCGTGCACAAGAACTCGGCCTTTTGCAGATTTCAACTTGGCGAGTTTTGCAAGTCGCAGGTCTGTTTAAATGAACCACAATCGACCAATGTCTTTAAGGGGAACATAAGACAGACCATCGCTTAAATTCAGCCAGATCTATGCAGAAGAGTCTTTTAAAATTGGACCACTCGGTTCCGTGCCACCGTAAATAGCCGAGGTGGGCATTTGAATGATGTCATATTCCAAATAAAAAATTAAATAAACTTACATACAGCTTGTTTTTTTTCAATGTCAGCATCTATCCCTGTAATAGAAAAAAAAATTAGGTAAGCCTTTGCATTAATTTCTTGATAACTCAGTTGTGTTCTGACACATAAAACATTACCAAAAAGGTATCCGGGTACCCTATTTATCTGAGATTAAATGCAACAAATGATCTACTCTAACCTTAAATGCTCGATTCCCAAAATTAAAATAAACTTGAGAGTAATTAATAAGCTAGTGACTTTGTATTCAAGTCATTCCGATTGGCTAACCTTAAAAATTCAAAATTAAATTTATGGTTCAGTATTTAAATGTGCTTAAAACACAAATGTTTCTTACATATTTTATATATTTGCATTCGTCATTAACATGACAGTTCCGAATTGACTAACTCTGTACTGAAGTACATTGGGCATGTTCAGACAACATAAGGGACTTCATTTGCAGTGAGCTTCATTCTTTGTATTTAAATTTTGACCAAGGCAACTAGTTAGTTTTTTAAGTGTCATGAATTTCAAATTCAGGACTTTACTTCACAAACCTCTACTTCAAGTTCATAGTACGAAAACTACCAAAATCATTATTGCCTACAAAACACCCCTCAGGCAAGCTGCAAGTCCATCACGATTTGTATTTTTTATTGTAAAGAAATATTTCTTATTTGTTTTCCATATTTACTTGAAACCTTTTTACAGAAAGCATTATTTCGGAAATTTATTTATATGAAGTTGTGCAGAAACAAAATAAATCATTGAGTAATAAAGTTTAGCTTTAAGTTGAATGAAAAAACATGATCAATTGTCATTTTGACATAAGTTGACTTGACTTGATAGTATTTACTTGACTAACTTTCCAATCAAGTTACCTTAATTTTTTGGCAGCTGGCCAATCAGATGCTTTAAACTTGCTTACTTTCAAGTCCCTTATGTCGTCTCAACCTGTCCAATTTAGTCACTGTTCAGGTTCAGGCGAAGAGATTTGAAATTAGGTCAAGTTTCTAGTATCCGATTGGCCATCTGCCAAAAAACTAACTTCCAATAAAGGCAAATTTATTTGAAAGTTAGTCAATACAAATCTCCCTTACTATCAATTCAAGCTATGTATGTAAAATTGACAATTCGTTTTATATTTTGTGTAAATGTGTTGACAAAATGAAAAAAAATTAAATAATATTTCCTTACAATACAAACTACAAATTGTGACCAGTTGCCTTAGTAAAAATGTACGTCCAAAGAATGCAGTTGATTGCCAATGAAGCCCTTTATGTTGTCTGAACCTGCCCATTCTCTTATGGGGTTTTCTAGATTTTCTTAAAACATTTGTTTATTTCGTGGCGCATGGAACAATTTTTACGTCATTGTATTAGTCAACTTCGTGTACTTGGAAACGAGTGCGGCAGAGCTGTCAAATTTCAAGTAAACACTTTTTAATAATTTTTATAGATATCAGTAAAATCCATCAATAAAATCAGAAACAGGAGGAATCTGAAATGTTTTACTGATGAGCGCTTATAGCAATCAGTAAATTTACGTCATGAAATTAAATGTCACTTTAAAGTTTCTATTTGAAGAGTTTGAGCACCGCGCCTCATACAATTTTTTAGTGTTCCTTTCATCCGTAAAATTAGTAATGATGTGATCGGAACATTAAAAAATTGTAACACCAAAAGTGAAACGAATGTTTTTTGGCTTTTGGCAGTCAGCTGTTCATTAAAATGAAATTTCATCATTAAAAAAATTAAAATGGATTTATGAATTAAATAAAACTTTAAATGCATTGTTTCTTTTTGAAAAAAGTACTTGAATTTAGGATTAATCTTATTGCATCAATCTTTTACTGATGGCCCCTTAGTATGAGTGCAAAGAAAGGTAAAACTGTCTAAAAAATCTGAGATCACCAAATTTGATCTTAAATCAAAAATAAATCGATTTATTTTGCCCCATGAAAAGTTTTGATAGATCTAGATCAAAGATAATCTGATTCATTTTACCAATGGAAACCCCCATTAATAAATGCGTATTTTATATGACAGCTATAACCGACCTGTCAAAAGAATTCCAATGATTGGTTTTAATGGTGAAAACTAATGAACGATGGATTTTACTGATAGCTATAACCGGCCCCTTAATTATTATTTTGCCACTAGAACCTTAAGCAATAATTTCTTAAAAAAGAACCGAGACATTAAAATGCAAAAAGGTTATTTGGTATTTAAATACAGTTTATTTTTATTTGTCTATTAAACTTCTTATCTCCTATAAATAATTATTGGAAATTCCCCACTATACCGCCAAAATCTTCGATACTTGTTCGGGATTCTTGGAGAAAATCGTTTCTGGATTTTCAAATCCATTTGCCGGATCATGAACTCTCTCATAGATTTGCTTATAAATAGTAACAATAACATTAAACGCTCTCTTCTGTACGGTAGCTCGATGGTTGCTGGACAAGAGCAATTGAATTTGGGGTAGCAAAAGAATTTCAGGCATTTCCAGGAAAGCATCCATTTTACTCATGAAAATCTTCAACAGATTAGCTTCTATTTTGTTTTGATTGTTTTGTAAAATCGTGTAAATTGGGCCAAGATTTAAGTTAGCAACCAACGATGAGGCCTGCTCTGATGTAAGAGTATCCATTTGGGCTTCAGATTGGGCTTGGAGACGTTCAACTCTATCGTCCATGTACTCATAGACGGCCAAAGTGCTTTGCATGTGATAGAGACAGTTAAGAAGATACACAGCCATATCGACGGTAGGTAAATGGGATGCAGACTCTTGTACCGATTGGAGCAGTGGATCAATGACGCACGAGACGATTTTGGTGATGTCCGATTGACGACCATCGACCATGGTAGCGACAGATAGGATTTCCTTGAGAATATTCAAAAGTCGACCAACTGATGAGGGTGGAACTAAATCGCGTTGGGGAGGTTCCAAACCCATGACATGCGACGCTGGACGCTGAAGAATCGTCTTCACTTGACTGGACAACGAGTTCAAGTAGATCTGCTCGCTGAATTTCTGTAGATCGCTGATGCATTGTTCAAGAGCTCCTCCTTTGACAACCTGTAGTTAAAATTTTACTAAAATTGAGAACAACGGCTTAGGAAAATCCTCACCTGGTTGATTGTATGCTGATAAAATCGAAGTAGATTGGACAGAGCAAACAGAATGATGGTGTCCTTCTCTGAATTCAGGATAGTCTCCACACGAACCTTCAGGGGATGACACACACCATCGGCGATATGAGCCAAAGCCGTCTGAATTTGATCGGATAAGTCTGCAGCAAAGCGAAACATGAATAATTGACGCAAAATTAAGACTCCAACTTACCATTTTTGTCGCATTTCTTGACCAAAATCATAAGATTCTCCTTTTCGTTGGGGATGGCCTGATGGAGCCAGGCAAACATATCCCCGATATAACGTTTGGGATCGTGAGCATGCATTTCAATCGGTTTCGGATTGCCTCCAGGTCCACCTACAGTTAAAGCGTCTATAAACATCCTCACCAGAACTGCTCGACGAGAGATTGCATACTCATCGATGACATATCTGCAAAGACGTCATTTGTGGAGGCTTTGGTTTAATTTGGAACTCAGGAAACTTACTTAAACAAAACTGGACGATCCTGTAAGCGATTCATAGCTTCCACGACTAGGCCTCCGATCTCGTTGTTATTCAAGTTCCTACAGTGATTCTGAGTCCAGCGATAGAGACGCTCCAGAGCGCCTTCCTGGTGCAATGTCATCTCCTCCATGATGTCCAGAGCAGCTGTCTGATAGCCACACTGCATGAGAACTCTGCAATCGGAGTGAATTGCTTGGACTCTATCGAGTACCTTGAAAAAATCCCCAACAATCGGGGCATCTCTAGTGGTGCCGTACAACATTTGATGTTCGGGGACACTCAACTGGAATCGGCCTAGAAATGCCTCGGCTATTTGTTGGTGGATCTGTAGCTTACTACGTTCTTCTTGCAGAGAATTTGTCTGGGTTATCAAATCATGAGTGAGGGCTTTTGAATTCTCCAAATCCTCCTTCATGGTGCGCACTGAATTGGCCATGGTATCGATTTCGGTGCAAACAGCATCCAAAGACAGTTTGACTTCACGGAATGCATTGAGGAAGTTTTCGTTGATGCCGACGCTACGTTTCTCGATTTTACTGCGAAGATTACGACGAGTTTGAAGGGTGTTGTCGGTGAAGAAAGTCGATAAGTCGGCGAGAGCTTCCAAAGTGTCCTAGAGTTTGTGATGTTTTTATATAAAGCTTTGAGATTGCACGACTCTGGGGAATAATTCATACCTTGTCAGTGTCCAGACGCGTTTCTAGAATTTTATTAACCCTCTTTTGAATGCGATCTTCTTCAGCGGCGGATAATTCACTCATTTTATTGGAAGTTGAATTGAATATTTGTTAAAAACTTTGAAAATAATTTTTTAGAGCAACGTCAACAACAGAAAAATGTCAGCTGATTGTCAAAATTTTGACAGACTAACTTTTTCAACATCATTTGAACTTTAGATAAAAGGGAACTTTATGGATGCGTTCATTTATCCAAATTCTTATTTATCGATTCTACACATCAAAGTTATTAAGAAAATGTCCCTGCAAAACAAGAGAAATTCTAAATTAGGCACAAAATGGAGAATCCGTGGTTTAAAAATGTCAACTAAACGAATTCACTCGGCTTACTGACATTCAACAACATTTTTAAAGTATATAAATTGAAACATATACCACCTTTATAAATCGGAGTTTAAAAATAACTGAATTTAGTGATGAAAAGATTGAATATTGGCTCTTGATATTACCTTTTAAACCTCTACGTTCTTCAATAACGTAATGAAGTTGTTAAAGTTCACTTTTAGGACTTTCGTGAGGCACCTTCGTGAACTGTCACCATTTGGTGCAATTTTCGGGACAGTAATATTCGAGATCTTATGATGTATTACCTTCAAACTTTTTTCAATACTTTACAATCGATTCAAGATCTTAAAGATGTCATGAAGATATTGAGGGCTTATAGCCGTTAAACTAATTTGTCATAGAAAAATTCATAAAAAGTGTATCGTAGTGCAACCAAAGCCTTGGCAACCATTACTTTTCATATTCAATCTCGTACCCTCTTCTTGACAATGAAATAAAGAACCATTAACTTCTCTACACTCAGTATTTCGAATTTTCAAAATGCAAACCCGTGTGAGAAAATCTTGTAAAATCTTTATTCTTCTGAGGAAAAGTTTTTTGAAGAGGCCAAAATAACTTTTTCTGTTAGTCATTATGACATTAAACACATTGCATACATTTTTCATTTTTTAAATTCTTATGGAAAGTGTAGGATAATAAAATCAAGATAGTAAATATGTAGTAATTTGTCAGACACTACAAAGAGAGTGAGGTAAAAGTAAATAAAACATCATAACATAATTTACTGAATATAAACAAATTTTAAGAAAAAATCCTAATCCAACAAAGATTAAATAATTACTAGTGTAACATACGGTTAAATCACATTAACACTTTAACATCTCTGAACACGTCCATTTGTAACAAATTAACGTTAAAAATGCCCAACCTTAAACAACACCCCATTGTTTGACATTTCGATTGTCATCAAAATTGTATTTTCATTTCGTGTTGAAAACACCTTTGTAAAATTTTATTTATAAGAAATAAGAAAGAAACTTTCTTTCTTTTTATTCATTTGAAGATTAAGAACAACAGATCAAAACTAAAATGAGTAAATCAGCCCTAGCAAGTTTGACCGCTCAATATACAGATTCAGAAAATGAGGACGACAATCAAGATGATGGAAGCTCTGATTCTCAAAATTCAAACTCATCGCAAGTTGTACGTATTTGTTTAAATTGTCTTTATTGAAATAATTTATTAATAATCCGAATTGCAGCAAATTCCTCCTCCAAAACAACCAACTCCAGTTCCAACACCCGAAAAACCCAAACGCCCTAACAAAGCACTCCGCTTGGTCAGCTATCAAGACGACACAATAGTCTCCGACGATGAAGAGACCGAGAGTGAAGATGACTCCGAAGTCGCAATCGTCGAAAGTAAGAAAGAAGAAAAGAAACCCGCTCCTGTGAGTGAAGAATCAAAGATGGATGTTGATGCAGAAGAAGCATCTTTGAGCAAATCCCCACAAAAAGATAACAAGGTCGATAAGTATGCACACTATGGATTCTCCTTGCCCCCAGAGCCCAAAGGAAAACCCACAGTTGAGTTAGTTGAGAAGATCAGACATCTCTATGACAAAATGGAAACCAGCAACATGGACATGAATCGTATAATTCAGGAACGTAAGGACTTTCGAAATCCAAGCATTTATGAGAAACTTATTTCGTTTTGTGACATCAATGAGTTCGGAACGAACTATCCACCTGAGATGTATGACCCATTGCAATGGGGTCATGAGAGTTTCTATGAGGAATTGGCCAAAGCACAAAAGATTGAAATGACTAAGCGACAGAAGGAGAAGAAGGACAGCGATAAGATTGAACAGGCCACAGCCGCAGCAAGAAAAGTCGAAGAAGAAGCTAAAAAGAGGTAAGATATTTTATTTGTGTGCCTTTGAATCTATAATTTATTTATATTTGGTTTTATAGAAAATCGAAATGGGATCAACCAGCTCCGGTGAAGACAGCTCCACCAGCTCTCACAACGACAGTAACAGGAACAAAAGGAACAGTCATATCTGCTTTTGGGTCACTCCCAAAGAAAGCTAACGTGTAGATTTTAAGTTATAAATAAAGATAATTTTAAATACTAAGATTTTTAGTTTCGTTCCTAAGTTGAGGATGCAAGATGCAACATAAACATATATTTGCTAACGTTTTCGCTGAGTTTTTTGGATTTCGTTTTCCCTTTTCTTTTCTTTTGAATATTATTATGTCGCTAATTGATATTGAAATATTGGAAGAGTACAGAAACTAGAAAATTAAAACTATACCTTTTAAAATTAAAAAATTAAAAAACGATTCAATTAAACATTTTTTAAAGAACGAGAAGCGAAACATAAAAGAAATTTTAAAAATGGTTATATACTGTTTTAAAATAAGAGGTTTCATTTAGATATTTGAAAAATGGGTATTTTTTTAACAAAAAGCAATAAATGTTAATTTTATTAGTCAGGTTCAGACAACATTAAGAACTTTGTTTAATTTCACTCATTCAAAACAGAATAAGACCAAAAGGCAGCTTGTTAATAATTTGATGTCATCTTTGTACATAAAATCCATGATACTATCATCGCAAGATCATTCAGAGGTGCCACCTAGTGGCTACGGTGACATTAGTTAGTTCAGTTTGTTTACTTAAACTTTTGTGCACAAAACGTCAAACGCCACCTTGTGGCTAAGTTGAACGTAAGAAATAACAACTCCATGATACTACTACAAACGTCAAAGGATGTCATTGACTTGAAAGTAAAGCAAGTTTCTAGTATCTCATTGGCCAGCTGCCAAAAAATTGATTTCCAACTAAGGCAACTTTATTGGAAAGTTAGTCAAGAAAAATCTCCCTAACTATCAAGTCAATTGAACTTATGTCACATTGACAATTGATGATATATTTTAATTCAACAGAAATCTGAACTTTATTACTCCATGAATTATTTATTTTCTGCACAATTCCATTTAATCTTTTGTGTAAAATCGTTCCTTGTCAAATAGGAAGAGAAATAAGTAATACAATACAAAATATGAATCGTGATGGATTTGTAGCTTTCCTGAGGAGTGTTTTGTAGATAATAATGCTTTTGATAGTTTTTGTACAATGAACTGGAGGTAGATGTTAGTGAAGTCAAGTTTGAAGATTATGACAGTTAAAAACAAACAAGTTTCCTAGATTGCAAATGAAGTCCCTAATTTTGTCTGAATCTGTCTAATAACTCGGAGTTATACTTGACTTTCTTGAACCTAATAAAAGTACTGACAACATTATTTTGTACAAATGAAATCCCTACACAGTTTAAAAGTCTATTTAGCTGTGTTTTATAATGTAAAGAAAAAGTCCTTATTTCTCTTTCAAGACAAAATTTCTTTTACACACAACTTTTAATAAAATTGTGCACTAAAATTAACAAATCACAGAATTATAAAGTTCAGCTTTTAGTTGAATAAAATATCAGCTGACATTTTAACTTCTGACATTAAAAGACTTAATTTGATAATAAAGAAGATTTTACTTGGCTTGACAATCATATACTAAAGAACTTGAATTGGAGTCCCACGTGTTTTAAACAATGGAAAATGAAACAAGCCAAACAAGTCCTGCAATAACTGTTACAACACCACATTCTGTTCATGAAACTTCCAATGCACACATTTACCGCCCTACGCCAGGAAGACTTCTGCAAGATCTTGAATTGATTGTTACTACTTTTTTTTTCTCATGGTAGCACAATTTGAATCTATACCCACAGGACAGCGCAGTAGAGGAAGATCGCGAATCAGGTTGCGCGCACAAGTGGAAAGTGACCTCACCCAACTTGGATGGAAACTGGAGACATCTAGCTAGGAACCGAGCTAGATGGAGAAGTTTGTTGGGTGAGGCCCTAGTTCACACAGGACTGTAGCGCCACCTTAAGTAAGTAAGTAAGGTAACACACAAAAATGTTATATCATCAGGTTTTTCTAGCAAACCTGCGATCGTTTTGTTTCTTTGCAGGGCGGGGATGATAAGGGTATTATATAGCAACACTTTGGTCCCTCGAGAGGACTTTACCACTCATTTGCTTTCTTAGCCCAAAGAAACAGTGGTTTGCAAGAGTTATTCTGTTCGTTTGATCTCAGTGCTGTTGTTTTCTGCGTTTACAGCGGAACCTAGTTATACGAAGTCCTTGACTACCTCAAAGTTACGTCTGTCGATGGTGACGTTTTGACCAAGACGTCTGTGTTGTATGTTCTTTCTTGACGACAGCATGTTCTTTGTTTTGCCCTCATTAACCGTTAAACCCATTTTTGCATCCTCTGCATCAATACTCAAAAAAGCCCCATTGACATCACGCTGAGTTCTTCCGATTATGTCAATGTCATCAGCAATGTTAGTAATTGGACAAACTTTTTAATGATAGTGCCTTTAGTATTGACGTGGGAGCTCTACGATATTCTTTCAAGTACGATGTTAAAAAAATTGCATGACAGCGCATTACCTTGTCTTAAGCCTTTTTTGACATCGAAAGGTTCTATTAAATTGTTTCCAACCTTTATGGAGCAGTGTGAATTCTCCATGGTCATCCTGCACAAACGGACGAGTTTGGCAGGGATGCCAAAACTAGACATGGCTCTATACAGCTCGTCCCTGTAGATGCTGTCATATGTGGCCTTGAAATCGATGAAAAGATGATGGGTGTCGATTTGGTGTTCTTGGGTTTTTAACAAAGATCTGTCGTAATGTGAATATTTGATCGGATGTGGAATTTCCTGGTCTAAAACCACACTGATAAGGACATATCAGGTTGTTGACGATGGGCTTTATAAGTTCACTGATTGAGGTAGACTGATTCCTCTATAGTTGGTGTAGTTTAGAAGGTCTCCTTTTTCAAAATCAGGCAAACAATACTAAGGTTCCTTACATCGGGCATGCTTTCTTTTACAGAAAAGTTGGTGCATACTCCAAACCAACCTATCTCCAGCTGCTTTAAAGACCTCGGTATTCAAGCCATCCGCTCCAGCGGCTTTATTAGACTTCAGCTTAGATATGGCAATCTTTACTTCGTCTAACTCGCGAAGACGGAATTGTTGGGTTTCGTCGTCTTTTTTTGAATAAATCATCCTGCCTGACAGCGGAATTCGGTTTGTCATCGCCGTTATACAGTCTGCAGAAGTGGTCCTTCCATATTCTCAGCATTGACTGCGGTTCCACTATGATGTTTCCATTTCCGTCTTTGCAGCCTTCGGTTCTAGGTTTATGTACTTGTGAATTTCGTTTTACCTGTTTACAAAACTTTCGAACTTCATTCCTGCTTTTAAACCTCTCAACATCTTCGACCGCACGCTTCTCATGCCATCTCTTTTTCCTTCTGAGAAGACCGCTCATAGAGCTCATGAGCAGCTTTCGTCCTTTTATGCAGCGCCGCTTGTTCCTTGTTGGTGATTGCTTAAAACCCAGCACATCAGAGGCAGCTCCTCTGATTGCTTCTTGGCAATGTTGCTATTGGTTTTCGATACATTGTATTGGCGGCAGAGAACTTCTAGAAAGGTATGTAAAATGTAATATTGGTATGGTTAAATTATATTTCGACCAAAATATAGGATATGATTTTCGGCAATCACTCTTGGATTATCACTAGCCCATATGCGCCAATTCTGGTTATTGACGAATCCATTAAGGTGCAATCCCTGAATCCCACGACCAACTTCACTCCAAACTGTCAAAACTGTTTAAAAATAAAATTCCCTTCATCTTCAAACGAAACGAACAACAGCAGCAACAAAAAAATTCCCTATCTCTATCTCAACTTCGCAAGTCGCAACGTCAACGGTTGGCTGCACTGCCTACCTCAAAGCAACATGTCGTACTCGTAAAGTTGAATTTTTCTTTTTTGATACTGTGGAATTTTTTTAATTTCTCTCAATTTGATGTGTTGTACCTTTTTCTATAAATTAATTTCAAAGTTTATTATCGTTTGACCCTTTTATAATCCGATAAACAAATCAATTTATTCGTTAATTTCTTCTGAATATTGAATATTTGCTTTGCAAAACCCTCCGCTCAATTTATTTTCATTTAAAATAAAGAAGATAAAAAAGAAAAACGCGAAAACGAAAGACGTCGAAGAAAAAGAACAGAAAAAAAACGAAAAATCTGCTGCGAAGCGAAGCGACTGCTGCTGCTGCTTCTTCTGCTACTGCAGTCCGGTTGTGTGTCCCTCAGTTGGACCTGTGGATTGGAATTCAATTGAATTTCACGACAAATTTACTAAAAAAATAAAAAAAAACAAAAGAACAACTTCGACAATTTAAACTTAAACTCCATCGCAAAGAAAAGTGAGAAAACGCGAGTGAAAAATAAGATAATTCAAGAACAGAATTCACATCACAGAGCATCGCTGTATCTGCTGTGAACTGGAAATCTGTGTATTTTTTTGATTCTTGGTGTCGGCACAGAAGCATCCACCAAGTTTTATGGAATCACAGTATGTTAATAGTTGATGAGACATTCACCGCTACCGTCGTCGCCTTTGCCGCTGCCTCAACCTTCGCCATCGCCATTATTGTCTCCTCCTTGTCGTCGCAGTTGCCGTAAACCTCACCGTCACCGTCACTATCACCATCGTCGTTGTCGTTGTCGTCGTCGTCATCTTTGTTTCATCTCTGGTGAATCTATAAATATATATTTCTCTTGTTTTTCTTGTCTTTGAATTGAATTAAAAAGAAAAAGTGCCAAATCAGTTAGTAGTTCGTTTTTTGTTTGTATTGTTGTTTAAATAAAAAGTTAACCCCCTCGGGCTACCCTTTGAGTTGTTGGAAAAATTAAATTCCCCCCGGGAGGTGCTCAGTTCGACTCAACTTGACTCGGCAATCGTGTTTCCCACTTTCCGTGTCTCCCACCATTCGCCTCGCGTTTATTTTGTGTTGTTGTTGCCATTTTTCTCGTTTCAATTACTTTGACTTTGAGATACAGCACTGTTTTGCTGTTCTGAGAGAAGCACCGAGAGTTACGCCAGAGAACTACGTCGAGTTCTGAGTTCTGTGAACCGACGAACGAACCGACCGACACCCAGTCGAGGAACGGGAAAGGGGGAAAGGACACCTCCTGCTCCTCTACTATACTCTTCACTCGTAGTCAAAAAATTGAAACCGCGCTAAAGTGATTCTCTGTTTCTTTGCCTTTAGCTCTGGCTTTGGACGTTTTATTTTGTTCTTTGATAAATACAAAATATTCGCGCGTCGCGCGTGTCTTTGTTGTCTCTGGGACTGCTGTCGCTGTGTGCCTTGGCTGGAACTCTTCATCGCAGGAACCACCTCAACAGTAAAATCCACAAACTCAAACTCAATTGCACATCTCAGTCGGTGGGTCGTTGTCATCGTGGTCTTCTGTCTTCATCGTCGTCGTCAAAATGGCGGACTCCTACTATCAGGTAAGTGAAAAATTTAAATTCCTCTTCTTTTTGTTTCTCAGGCACAAGACTTAAAGACTAGCACCTGTTCTCATGAAAAAAAGAGGAGGAGATCGAGGAGAAATGCCACACGGTAGTTCGCTGTTAACCGTGCCGTCAATGGCTCTGGCTCCATCTCCATCCATAAAATAGTAACATTGTGGACGGATGGTGGGAATTTATATCTTCAACCGGAATTTCTATTGTGTTTTGTATTTGTTTATTTTTGTGTTTTCGTTTTTTGTTTTGTTGATAGGTTCCCCTCGTGCGATAGTTTGTTATCGTGTCGGACTAAACTACTGGCTTCCTGTTTTGTTGTCGTTATTTTTATTTTCTCGTAGTTGTTGTTATTTGGTTTTGGCGCTTGGTTTGGTGCATTAGATTGCATTTTACAGCAGAGCAGTCAAAGCTAAATTTTGTTTTTGACGCAAGCGCTTCTGGCAAAATTCGCGTTCTGTTTTGTATCCTGTGTACTCGTACCTACGCTACACGCTTTATTATTATATTTCACGTTGTTTATTTGTTTTTTGTTTTCCTTTTATTTTTGTTTGCTTTCTTCAGCAAGAGTTTCCCACCCAAACCCAATACCCAGGCCGACTGACGACCAACGACCGACCCAACCTAACAAAGCTTGAGTATTGAGGTTTCATCAATGAAAATAAAATTTGGTGTTGCTGGCTACCGTACCGGTGTGCGGCAATGGCAATGTTACTGTTGTTGTTGCTGCCAGTTACGAGTTTTCATTTTCATAACTTTTTTACATTCCCAAAGCATCCGTTTTTCTTTCCTCTTCTTCTTTGATTTCTTTGTTGTTTGTTGTTGATTTTGGAAACCCGGCAAAAGAGACATGCGACATGGAATTGGAATGAATAGATGGCTCGGCATAGTCCTTCGTTATGATATACATACCTTTTTGGTATAGGTAAAGGTTGCTAAACATTCATTAGTTTACTTTTTTGAGGCGTGAGTCATTTTAGAGGAATTTTAGGTCGTGGGTAAGATTGTTTGGATTTGTTGTCTCATTGGGATAGAATGTCCTTTGTTTTGCATCCTCAGTTGGATAATAAAATAGATTAACATTACATCGCGTGCTTGGGAGAATTTTTTTGCGAATATACACATTTTGGTTGAATAATAAATGGAATTTATTCTCATAGTCTAGCATGCGTAACTTGATAAGTGTTAAAAAAGGCTATAATTATAGAACGGTTTGGAATAAGTTCTGGGGTAAAGACTCAAGAATGACAAAAGTATAGATGCTGGTGCTTTAGCTACGTTAATTTTACCTCCGCCCTATCTTTAAGAGTAGAAAACCATTCAAGGAACATCAACAAAGGAATCATTGATTTGCATAAAATTCTTCTTTCAATTAGTGGAATTTAATTTGAAAACAAATTCAAGTCTATGCTCCAAATTTGCTGTCATTTTGTGCCCAGGTTCCTGTCAAGATTATATCAGAAAAAAATATTAAACAGACATAGTTTGGGACTTCAGTTCATCAAGGTAAGGGAACAGACCTAATATATTACATTTTTCAGTCAACTGTCAAATAATTGGATACGTTTAAAAATTTGGTACTGAGTTTTTTACTACGTTTACATGCAAAATCTAAAGTTCATGTTGTCATTTGAGTTGAGAGCTCGAATTGAAGTGTATAGGCCCGTTCCCAACCTTGACTAAAACTGCCAACGTTTACATGCAAAATCTCAAGTTCAAGTTGATTTTTGACCTAAGTTATTTGTCATTTGAATCGAAAGCTCGAATTAGAGTTCAGTTGAAATGGTGTTGAAGTAACAATTGACATCAAACGGAAGTGTATGGGCCCGTTCCCAACCTTGACCATAACTGGTAACTGTCAAAAATTTCTGTTCAACACTTTACAAATTTGGTATGTATTTTTGAGCAGAAAAGAGCGCTCACGAAAGAGTAAAATAATTTCCCCTTCTGACAAATTCTGCCCAGAAATTTCTTTGGGCAGAATTTGGTTTGTCAAATGTCATATAGCGATACACAAATTGTGCGCTATTAGCCATAATATTTGTATGATCTCGAAGTCTTAACTTTCCGTATTCACACAAATATGAAAATATTATGTATTACGACTTTTTCGTCTTTATTGTCAAGCTCTGAGAATAATATTTAAAAGATTTCTTAATTATTCTCAGCATTTGATTGCTGAGTGGTGAATTTTGTTCATATTTGATTTTCTGTTTCTGTCAAGTTTACCGAATTTTTTGCACAAACCTTTTTAAAGTATTTTGTAACAAGATTTTTGGGAAAAACCAAATATAGTTCTTCATTTACTTGTGGTTTTTTGACAGCTGTCACTAGATTTATGCCCAGTTTGTTTTGAAATTTCATAATAATTAAATTTACTCCTGAATATATGTTTTTTTCTTTGCGGTTATGTGAATTCGCCTTTATGTACAAATAAGAACAAGATACAGAAACAGAATATTACTGACATACGGCATCAATTGCTGCAAAAAGTGGTCGAAAATTGGATCTCTTCACGGGCGCCCAATTGCTTGAAAATTTTTAAGACATAATGGCTAATCTTTATTTTTAAAATAAACCTAATTTCTTGGCCATAAAATTAAATTACATGCTTTTTATTTCATATTATACACCACACATCTAAAAAAAACACCCTTTCTATGCATTTGTTCAATCTTGTGTTCAAAGATAACAGTACTTTGTATATGAAGTTCTTAATGTCATCTGAACTTGCCTATTTTTAATTTCTCAGTCACCTGTCAATAAATTGGGCATGTTCAATAAGAATTGAATAATGAACCTTCAGCGTTGATCAAAAGGTTGACGCAAATCAGAGATAAATGTTAGATATGCAAAGGATGGAATGATTACAAGTTCCTTTTATATTTTTGCATATTTTACCATTATTTATGGAGTAAAGCGATTTTTAAGTGGTTGCCTCGATTGACTTCGCAGAAGCGCATTCGGTTACTCTTATTTTTTAAATCCATGTTAAGGTTTCGTGATGTAACTCGCGGATTACTTGTGTTATATTAGCCTCATATTCTTGAATCGTTTCCGAATTGTAAACTTTCACAGTTTCCCATGAAAAAAGTTCAGCGGAATCAAATCGCAGCTGCGAAGCTACTAAATGACATTGCCAAGTTAACTGATAACTCAATTAATAAATTTGATAACCAAACGCCGAAATCCTTCTTCAATTTCTTTAAAAATAATTTCTTGAATCTCGCATTCTCGGTTAGATACCAGTTAAGGCTATCATTGGTTTTCATCATTGCAAACAAACATTGGAATTTTTTTGACAGGTCGTTTATAGCTATTATTACAAATTTCTGTCATTGAAAAATTTTTCCTGATTGAAAGCCACCGACAAATTTTTACTGACAGAAATCTGTCATTGGAATTGTGTAAAATTGGAACACAAATCAGTGGAACGATTCGTTTTACTTTTGAACATAATAGCATCAGCTGTTCAGGAAAATGAATTTCCGTCCGAAAAAATATAAAAAATCATTTTTAGGGAAAAAATAAATGTGCAACCAAACTTTTTTTTCTCAAAAAAAAAATCTTTGTGTGATTTCCGATCAATCGGTATACAATTTTTATTTCTAATCAAAGGTAAAACTGTCAAATATTTGTCCGAATCCATTTCACTGATATCTATAACTGGCCCCACATTCCCATCTTTGGGCACTTTATTAAATTTGAATATTTTGAGTTTTGATTTCACAAAATATTAACTGAAAAAAATAAGTGCAATTAGTAAAACTTTGGAAACTGATCCATTCCTTATGTTTAATGCTTAAGTTAGCGAGTTGACGTAGCTGTCAACTTTTTAACATTCATCAAACTGACAGATGAATAAAAAAAATTGATTTTTATTTAAATATTATTTCTGTTAAATTCGAGTACAAGTTGCATATATTTCATATAAATTTAGAAAAATCCAAACAACGCCTTAGATCACTTAAAATTCTTAAGAAATTAATCTAAAATGTACAATTATCGTTAAAACTAATTCATTTCGGAAATTCCTGCATCTCGGACATGTAAAATCTTAAATCCCATTATTGCTTGGTCTAGATAGGCATAAGTAAAGATCAAAATATTGTTGGCCATTCGTAAACTATTTTAAGACCAACAAAATGTCATAGGGAAGATTTTTCATGTTCTTTTTGTTGTTGTTGATGTTATTTTGAATAAAAGTTTCCAAAAATAAATCGAACTTGTGTAAGCTGAATTGCCTGCCGGTTCTGGTTAGGTGAGTCCTCACGTCGCGTCGTCCTCTTTTTTCAGTTAGTTTATCCATTTGCAATATTCGCTATATAGCGGTGTAATGTGCACAGTTCTGGTTCGAAACTCGGTGTCCAGTTTTAAAAACAGAAAATAATCAAAAACAGAACAAAAATGTTTTTTATTTTTTCGAGGACCTGTTTTATTTGCGCACTGCTGAGCGTATTTACATATCTACGCGAGCGAACAAACGTCGAAGACGACGACGACGCCGAATCGTTGCAATGGAAGCATGAAGTGTAGGTAGACCGCCAGGTATTTCTAGATTGCCCGCCGAGAACAAGGTCAATTCTGATTGCGGGGCACAAAGATACAGAAGAGCAAACAAGAAAAGGCTATATGTACATAGGTATGATGTATCTACAAACTTCTACGCGAATCTCGCATCGCGTTGTCGACGTCGACGTCTTCGGCCGCATCAGGTGTAACTTTTGGTTCTAAATTTCGATTGCACTAACGATGCAGTTTTGTGTTGTTGTTGTTCTTGTGGAGAAATATCTTTCGTTGTGTTTTCTTCTACCCCAAAAAAAAAAACCAAAAACATAAAACGCCAATGCAAATTAGGTTTGTTATTTTATTTTTATTTTTTGTTTGTATTTAAAATGTTTTATTTAGTTTTAGTTTATGCCTGAGCTTGGCAGTTTATTTATAGAATAATCTGTAGAAGATGAAGTGCCGTTGTCGTGTGCCTTTTAGCAGATAAGTAGGTAGGTTTGTGAGTGCGTCCAATTTTAGATTTTATTCGATTGCATTGGAATGGATTGGATTGGAGAGAGAAGATGGTGATGTTGAACTTAATTTTTGATTTTTCTTTTACATTTTATACTTTTAAGTTTAATTTAGTCTTCTTTTCTTGCTTTTAGTCCTAGATTGATGGAATTTAATTTAAAAAGGAATAAGTTGTATTGTTGGTTGAAAAGAAACCGGTTGTGTTGCTGAGTAAATACCAATCTTGCTGGAATTGGGTTGGAGTAGGATATTTAGAGTTCTTATATTTAGATAGTCAGATCTTCGGAACCGGAATTGGTTGAATCGAATGTATCTTGAAAGCTAGGCATAAAGTTCTTACGAGGATGGAACAGTTACGGAAATGTATGTATTTTGACTATGTGGAAATAATTCGTACAACAAAATTTTGTATAATAATAAACTAGTCCTTGGAACATGGAAGTTGTTAAACTGCAATTCTACAGACAAATTTCAAGAATGTTGCTGCACAAGAATTCGAAGAATTCACTTTGAGAAATTCTTTATTATTAGACTTTATTGACCTTAAAATTTGGCTACTTAATTGCTTCATAAGGTATGTCATGATACACTTTGACACTTTAAGTCTCGGTTAGGTTATCTTTAAGTGGCTTGACTGAAAAATCCAACACACTTACACTAGGAGTTAGTCCATTGTGATCTTGGTCTTTCCGTACTCGTTAAGCTTGAGCTTCTAATGCCTAAAGGGTTTAAGGCAGTAAATGTCGCTATTTATCAGGTCGCTCGAACCATTCTAGAAAAAGTTTCTTAAGTTGAGTCTTCGTTTTTTTGATAGGGCTGAATATGAACATGTTCTATGCACCTTCCACAAAAATTATTTGTTGGAGCTCCAATACGAGCAATACCAAGCGAGTTAAGTTGCTTTGAGCGTCCCTATTAAGTTCGGGAAGGTCCTCTTGCTGAGAATTAGCGGGCCTGAGAAGCCTGCTTGTCCGGCACTACTCGCCTTAGTATGGCCAATACACTGCCATTTCCGTTTTCGTATATAATAGAGTCTATTGGTTCCTGACCTGTTCTCCCATTAATCTTAGCTTTGGAGATACGGTTGAGTCAAAAAATCTTCACGATGTTGCAAAGATATGTTTGTTGTAACAGTATCTGTAACTTTCCCAGTGCTGAACCCATAAAGCAGCAAGGATTCAACAATGCACCGGATTAGTCGTAGCTTGGTCTGTTAGCCGGAATTACGAAATATGCCTTTCCTTTACTGATACTTCAGTTTACGTTAGTTCCGCTTTTTTTTTTATAAATTCACAAGCACTCAAGGGGTTATTAGTACCCTTAATATGTTTATATTTAAACACAGTGCGAGCGTTAGGAAAATAGGGAAGGATTTAAAAGGAGATACTGGTGCACATTGATCTTAAAATTCTGAACATCAAAATGGGAGGGAAAAACAAGTTTGCCAAAGCATTGCACATTCTCGATGTGCGATTTGAGAAAGAATCTCTATACTTGACAGTACGCCCGAAATTGAGCTCAAGGGTAAACTGATCAGCATTCCTAGAAGTGCCAGTATTACGGCTGAATTGTTTAAGGGGTGGAATGCAACTCGCTAATTCAACAGAACATTGTTTGTAAAAATATCTATAAAACAACGAAAGGCATGAAACATTGCCATTGCATTAAATTCTACACGGTTTTTGATTCCCCATTGGACAATGTTGTCAGATCGGAATTTAATGAGCTTATCATACGCTGCCGTTGAGGTTCCACATCCGAAGGACAAGGATGTGAATCTAGAAACGAATATGAAAACTTGAGGGTACTGTCGTCGGCGAAACAGTTTAATGGATTAGAAGTGACAGCCAAAAGATCGTTTATGAATATAAGGAAGAGAGTCGGAGACAAAACGGAGCCCTGGGGGACACCACCATTTATTTTATGAATTTCAGACTTCAAACCATCTAATACAACTTGTATTGAACGGTTAGAAAGGTAATTTCTAATCCAACGAAGAAGAGATTCATCAATACCAAAAACACGCATTTTCGATAATAGAGCTTGGTGCCAAACTCTATCAAATGCTTTTGAAATATCAAGTGCAATAATCTTACTTTCTCCAAAACGATGTAAAGATTTGTTCCACTTTTCGGTGAGATGAACCATGAGATCACCAGTGGACTTATTGTTACGAAAGCCATACTGTCGGTCATTAAGAAGCTTCCGTTCTTCAAGATATTTCTTAAGCTGAAAATTAATCAGCGTTTCCATGACCTTAGAAAGAAGGGACGTAAGTGCAATTGGCCGATAGTTTGAGGGCGAGGAAGATTCGCCTTTTTTAGGGAATACAATTTTCCATCCACTCGGGAAGAGACCTGTAGAATAGGACAGATGGAAAAGCTTCCGCAGTGGTTTGGCTAGCGTTGAACAATACTTCTTCAGAACAATAGGGGGAGCGGATTTGTGTATGTCAAGGTCTTTAAGTACTCTTGCGACTGCACGAGTGCATAAGAAGATTCGTCACCGGTAGCGTCGAATTAACAGCAAAATGTGCTGCAAGCAAATTGGATTTGTCAATCGAGCTTACATAGGGAGTGTCATTGTGGACGAGCATTGGAGCATTTTTTACAAATGAACAGAAATTTTTACTACCTATGCGACATTGTAGTATTTTTTGCATTAATTTCTGATCATGCAACAATTTGGTTCGTCGAATATGACCATTACAGATCTTTCTAGCACGTTTAAACTTAACCGGTTTTCCTCAGACGGGTTGGCCTTATAACAACGGAAACTTACATCTCTGAACCTAATAACCTCTTTACAGCTCGAATCAAACCATGAGTTCTCTTTGGGTTTGATAGATTTCACCCTATTCGGGATAAAATTTCTCATTCCACAACGAATTAAATTTGTTACCACATCTGCGCTGGAATTCACGTCACTATCGAGGAAGCATAGTGACCATATTGCTAAACGGTTCTCATAGGAGTTTTTTCTTTAACTGGGTTTTTTTGACATGAGTATTTTTCAGATACGATATAATGATGTGATGTGCCTAGAGGCACACTGATTGTTTATTGATTCATTAGGGTCGCTACCCGAGAAAGTTTCAAGGCCTTATAGTTTTTACAGAATTGATCTTTAACCACATGATTTTGTATTCCCCCTCCACCCATCTTATCATTTTTGATAACGATCTATGATCCTATGAGAAAGTAAGAATACATCGTCCACGATTGCAAAGTTCTTTGAATTCCTCCATTTCTATTCGATAAAGTTGCTGGCAGTACGTCACTTTTTATCAAGAGAAAAAGTATTGGAGAGAGTATACAGCCTTGTCTAACTCCATTTTGAATTTCTATTTCCTCTGACAACCTTCCTCTATTCAAAACGTGACATTTGGATTTATCACATGTATCCTTGATAATAGCAATCACTTTATCCGAGGTTTTAGGACCCATATTTTTGATAGCCGGATAATCCAATCTTCAAGATAGCTTTCTTAATAAGTGAGTGAGCCCGTTCGATGTTGTTATGACTGTACGAAAGAGCTCTGCAAGAATACCATCAACTCACACCACTTTGTCACTCTTAGTATTTTGATGGAGATATTGAGCGAAAGCTTTGAATAAGCTAAAGTACTTTAAGTAATTCTATTCTTGGCAACTTTGTCAGCTTTACAATCTATGACCCGTTAGGAAACAATGGTGAAAATTGAATTGTTTTGACATTTTCCCAAGAGAAGATTGAGGGCTGTTTGTGAGTTTATCAAGACAACAGAGCAATGTTTTATAAGAAGATGCTTATATCGGTTGTTGTTGCTTAGCTTCAGCTAGAACTTTCTTTGGTATGATAAACTTTCTAAGAAGATGGTGAAAACACTTTAAAAAGTTTGATAGCCTTTAAACGGAGATATCATCGGATTATGTTTGTTTTTTTAAACGAGATTAACCTTTTAGAGTGATATCTTGTCGTTGTCATTTGTCGAATGTGTTCCGTTTAAGTCCTAAAATCCATGTAGATACTTAATTATAATTTTGCATGCTGCAGTCAACGTCATTAATCTGTCTTTAAACTTTGAAAATGTCTCTCATTCTATAACAAGCTCAAATATTAAATGTCAAACACGTCATGTACAGCATGATGTATGGAACTTAAAATTATTATCTGCCCCATATTCTCGTACGCCGTCGTTTGTTCGGTTGGTCGGTCTTCGCGTCGTCTTAACATCTTCAATGCACTTATACGCTATTAAGATTAAGTATCCACTTAAAACAAATTCTCCAATGTAACATTGCTCTTAAATTTCTGGCTGTACTTGTAATAATATCTCAGAAAATATTATAGGCACTTCAATCGTATGTGTAGCTAAGCTATATTAAGATGACATCATATAAAGATACATCACATCATCAGATTAAATTAAAAGACATTTTTTCGCTTTCATTTTATAGAAATTCAAATAAAATAGAAGACAAAAAAGAATCTCTATAATAAAGTTGACAGTAAATAATAAAGATTGCCGTCAAAGATTCCTGTTTTCAATTAGAAAATAAATATAAGGAATAACAAAAATAACAAAATCAAAAATTTAATTCCTTTCAATTAGAAAACCAGATTCCAACTATACAAAAACAACAACATCAAAGATAGAATATCTACTCAAAAGCCAGGACAGGATGGACGGACCATGCCATAACTATGCCATGCCATGGTCTGTGGCGCCTAACCGTTTGAGTTGAAGTAAAGTTTTGAGCGTGAAAACAGGAATTCTTTGTGGGTCACCATCATAATAATCATCATCACCAGAAGAAGAAATTCCAATGCGGAAAACCATGCCAATTGCAGTGAAATTCATTTATGTTGTCTTAATTAACCAATGAAGTGAATATTGGCCAATTAATCTAAACAAGGATTGAAGTCCATAAATTATATAAAACTAAACTATTCCTTCTACATATATTTTTGTAATTGATGTAGTTAGGAGATTATCTTGTAAAAAGGAAAGAGTGCATAATAATCTTAAATTTTGTCATTGAAGTCATCATTTAAGGAGATCAAGTGACTTTTGGAGTAGTACAAGAAGATTAAAACTATTCAATATTCGTCAAATAGGACTAAATCATGTGAATCTTATGGGAAGCAGTGGTATTTAGTTGATGGAAGGATGTGAGAGATATTTACATAAAAGGTCTTCCAAATGTATACACTTATTTTCAGTCGAGACATTTGGGAAAATGACTATATTCCAGACCATTCAGGTGTAGAATAGACGTGTGGGTTTCGAGAAGACATAAAAACTCATATAATTTAATTCCCGTGTTTTGTTGGAAAATCTATCAATAGTATAATAAGATTTTACATGAAAAACAAAAACAATATCCGCAGTAAGAATACTACCGATAAAAGTTAAAGTAGAATCTTACAACGGACTTATGTGATTTCGTTCTCAAATGTTGGTACGATTGATATTGTATTTGTATCTCGATGGCTGTGTTCGTTGAGTAGTTGTGCATATGAAATCATGTGTTTTCCATTGGGAAACAAAAATCAATCTGTTACTGTTGATATTATTAAGTTTTGTTAATGAAAATGGACTAACTGGGCTTATTTTGCAAAAGAAAATAACAGAAAAGATAAATAAGTTTTGCTATGTTTCCACCAAAGGTTTATCCCAGTTTAAGAAGAATTTAAAAATTATTAAGTTTGACAGCACTTTATAAAATGCAAATGGTGTTTCGATGTTTCTGATGAAGTGCAAGTGAAATAGTTTGATTCATGTTAAACAATGAAGAACTGAATAGTTCAGCACCATATAAGAATATGCTACCTATTTTATGTGCAATTTTTTTTATTCTACGAGTAATTTGATTAAAACAAAACTAATTTTTGTACACAAACATGCAAAACAAATAAACCATAATGCATTATCTGTAAAGCCAACTCCTCCACACATGTTTTTCTTCACAAATGTTGGCATGACTCCGATCCCCGACCGGAATCGAGTCGAATCAAGCTCATTTCAACTCGATTCAGGTATATGAAGAATTGAATCAACGCCACATGTTAATGTAGTAGTCTACGAACAAACCCCCTCGAAGTTTTTATTTTATGTCAAAGCTGTAATTGTTAAATGAACTTTTTTTAAAGAATCTCAATTTTCAGATGTTTTCTTAACATTTCTTCTTGAAAATTGTCCATTTTATTAGTTTTAGTTAGTTTTTTTTGCTAAAGTTAATTTTAACTTTTGATTTTCACAAAACTTTTTTCTATTTGTGTTTTTTTTTTAAATAATTATTCTGACAGGTGTACCAATTTTTAAATACAAAAATCTGGCTACTGCCAATGTGTTTTCTCGGGAGTTTTCTACTATACTATTTATAGAATGCCAAAAAAACACGGTTTATGTAATAGAGAAGAATTTAAATTTATAATAAAGACAAGGGTTTACCTATATGTTTCAAAAATGATTTCGTGCCGAGAAGCCTAATTTTAAACACCTTTTTGCAGAAAGCATTCAATTTATGTCTTTTGAAGAATGAGAATAAAGATTTTCATGCTTGTGTTTAGCATTCAACTCGGTTTAAATAAATAAATTAGGTGGCGCAACAATCCATAGAGAACTAAGGCCTAATTATTTACAATTGCGACTAATGTTGTCAGTTAAAGAGGGGACCTACAGTTTTAAGTTGAACGGCTAATTTGAGAAAGCACTTCATTGGTCATGCTCATGCCCAATGTCCTACGAACTAACCATCAAGCCACAAGTACTATTTTAACTCAGTTGTTTTGTTCTGAGCTAAAAGAGCACGCTCTGAATACGAACAGAACACTTTGAGAAAGAAACATAGTAACACACATTTGAAGCTCTGAGCCTTTAGAGGTAAAAGGGATACACACATTTTTGTTTGCTAGTTCAGACTCTGCTCTGAACTAATCAGAAAAATGCCTTATTTAATGACAAACCAAACTCAACAAAATCAACTGACAGCTGTCAAAAAGACCAACTCAGCAAAAGGTATTGCCAGATTGAAAAAAAGCTAAATTAAAATATAGAACATTATGTTATTTAAGTTAATGCTTCATAGTAGCGTATTCTTTAATTCCAATTTGTGAAGACAGTGTTTCTAGTTAAGAATTGTAGGTCAATGATTGCTTAGATGATTTTTTCTCTAAATGCTAGAATCGTGTCTGAATTTTTAGCTAAATATCTGCTTCACAGTTTCCTAGAAAAAAATCCACAAGGATTGAAAAGATTGATTGTGGCATACGCTGTGAGATAAAGAAGTCAAGCTGCTTGAACGAGAATTAAACAAATATAGAGTAACATGAGAAAAATGTTCCTAGCTTCATTTACGAAGAAAAACGTTCCAATTTTTTTTTATATTGTACGTGCACTCAAGATGATATGAATACTCTTACATTGATTATACACAGTGCGAGTAATTAGGAAGGGAGGATAGGATTTGAAAGGAGATACCGATGCACATTGGTTTTGAAAGCCTGCACATTGTAATGAGTGGGAAATACACATTCGTGTAGTGCGGCTAAAAAAATAATCTCTGTACTTTGCATACGACCGAAATTGGGCTCAAGGGTAAACTAATGGGGATTCCTTAAAGAACGAGTATTACGGTTGAATTGTTTGAGAGGAGGGATGCAACTGGCTATTTCATTAGAGCATTGCTTATGGAAGTAGCGATAAAAATAATGAGAAACATGAAACCTTAAGACGGTGCTCGAGGGATGCAAACGTTTCAGTTAGACAATGGTCACCTGTCATTTTTAGAGCTCTCTTTTGAAGTCTGTCCAATAGACTTAAGTGGGTTATAGGTGCACCTGCCCAAATATGGGAATTGTAGTTTTGGACAAATACAGGCTTTATAACTTAGCCAGATCAGAAGGGGTACAAAACTTCTTGCATTGTCGGAGAAAACCAAACCACTAAGCAGCATTTTTGGCGATGTCAACAACAAGTGGTTTGTAATGCACATACCTATAGGACTGATAGTTGTTGCATTAAGTTTTCGAAGGATTAAATTCTACACGATTTTTGATTCCCCATTGAACAAACGCTGTCGTTGGTACATCCGAAGAACAAGGATGAGAATCAAAAAACGAATATGAAAAGCTGCAGCGAAACAATTTAGTGGGTTAGAAGTTTCAGACAAAAGATCATTAATAAAAATAAGAAAGAGCGTCGGAGACAAGACGGAACCCTGGGGTACACCAGCGTTTATTTATTGATATCAAATTTGAACCTGTCTAATACTACTTGAATTGAACGGTCCGAAAGGTTATTTTTAACCCAACGAAGAAGGGATTCATCAATACCAAATGCACGAATTTTCGATAAGAGAGCTTGATGCCAAAGTCTATCAAATGCTTTTGAAATATCAAGTGCAATAATCTTACTTTTCCCAAAACGATGTAAAGATTTGTGCCACATGATGATACCAACTCCACATCCCACACCAAATAGTAACAATTCTATGGATGCATTGGCTTTTTGACACTAAAGTGTGCGGTTTAAAAGCATTCTCCACCCAGAGCCGAGATGAAAATGCTTCTTGCCGAAAAAGATGATCGTTTTTTTAATTCAAGAGAGATTTAAGTCTTGAGCTGCGAAGCGATAGCGAAATGGATGGTCGTGCACCTTCAATTGTTTAGTCAATTGAAACTTGCAAGAAAATTGTCCAAGAGCTTTTTGCAGAATTTTTGTTCAAACTAGTTTGAGAAATTTTAAGCTGTTACGATTTATAGCAAGTTAAAGTTTGTGAATGGAGTCTCACACTATCGGCAGTAATATTCAAGTGACTGCATTCAATTTGGAAACAAGTTTTCAATTTTTCCCAATGTTGTTATTCGAGCGTCAAGCGACTTATTACGTTCGGCGGAGGTACTTTCAATCAAGATTTCTATTAGGAAAACAGTCGTCGCTCGTTGAATTAAAATAACGTACAATACGATTTAAAAGATGACTTACCCAGTATAGATATGTCTTTTTGTATTCAAGCTTATGCATGGTGCGGGAAAGGTTATACCTGGCATAGTTAAGCAAATTTTAGATGGTTGTGACTTAAAACTAATGAAATGACCCAGATTAGATTTTGTGACAAAGTTTCTCTTCCCTATTAAATGCCAGCAGCCTTCTTATAAAAAATAAGTTGAAATCACCAATTCCCAGGATAGCACTATTGCAAAATTTTATAAAACTATCATTTGCTGCTATATGAATTGGTTAAGAGCATCACTGTGCATCCATACATGGCTTAAAGTTTGGCCCACAGCTTTGTTGGCCGGGTTCGCTGAAAACTAGACTACTACTACTTTCCTCAGCAAAATCGCCAAACCAACTTCTTCTTTGAAAGTTCTCCTTCCATAATCTCTTGACTCAGGGTTGGATAGTTTCAAATCCTTTTTTGACACAAATGTTTGTGCTTTACATTACATTACATTATGGCTTCAAATCCTGCAGCTTATGAAATTAGTTATCCGCATATAAGTTCTAAAGCAAATGAAACAAAAACTTGGTATTTATTTTAAACAAAAACTAAACTATGTGTCTCTAAACTAACAGCTTTTACATAGTATACAGAGTTCCCTGCAATTAAACTACATCCATGTATCTTCAGCATCAGCCACCCTGTGTCATATTGCGACCATTACATTCTAAGAATGAAAGTTTTGTAGCGGTATACATTTGTAGCTTTAGCTCTATAGATAGATAGATGCATCATATTCATATACTTATATGAATCTACATCAAAGTTGATACTTTCAATGCAAATCGGCTAAAAGTTCCCGCGCTCCATTAATCCACCGCAACGCAAAACAATTGACCGCAACGGCAGCAGAAGCAGCGCAAAGAGCGCGAAACCGCGCACTCAACAGAAGGGCATCATATATAAGATTGGGTGGGTTTGAGTTATAGGAGGGAGGATGGATGGTGGAGGTTTCAAGAGGAGTACAGAGTAAATCATCGTATAATATCTTTTTGTCTTTAATACGAAATTCCCGCTCTCGAAACTATTATTTTCTCATTATTGCCAAATAAACGCTCCAATGGTCGTCGGGTAGGTAAGGTTGGTATTTTTGTTTCTTTTTGTATTTAAAGGCTCGAATGGATGATGTGGATATATGGACATATATGTAGCTGTACACTTGGGGATTATTCTGCATTAAGTATGAAATAGTGAGCTGCATTCGCTTCGCGGAACGAGAAACACTTTTTGCAGTTTTTTGTGTCAATTTATTGCCACAGTAACCAAAGAGGGACCGGCTGATGTTGATGCTGAAGCTGAAGCTGATGCTGAGTCTGGTTCTGGTAGTGCTTGGGCATGGGGCTTCCCATCATCATCATCGCATCGTGAACAAATGAACGAACGTTATATGTACTATGAGCCCTGCTCTGTTCATGGGTTTTTGGAATTGGATGAGATATCTTTTGTCGAAAACAACGACGACGACTACGACTACGGTGTGTTGTGGTGATGATGTCGACTGCGACGACGACGACGACGACGTTGACTACGACAACATAAACGAAAACTGGAATGGAGAAAGAGTATAGGGCTTGGTATCTGGTTTGGATGTCATTTACCTTGTTGTTTCGACGACGACGACTGACGCGGCGTTACGACCGAAAACAACGACGAACGGTGCGATGCGGCCCGGCACAATGGCTAGAGAAATTGCGGTACACCACCATACTCGTATATAAACCATTAAAAGCTGTCGAAATGGCAGCCTAAGTAGGTAGGCGTTGTTTTATATCGCAATGCGTGTTGGGAGGCTTTATATGCGAGCCTTCCATTATATTCTATGGGTTGGGATGTTGAATGTGTGTTCTTTTTACTGCACGTACAAAGGTACCCCTGGCTTTTGTTGAGAGAGAAATTGAATGGGATTTAAAAAGTCATCACATGTGATTGAATGTGAAAACGAGATATTAAACCCCCAAATAAGGGAATTGCGTTCAGTTTAAAACGTTTCAAAGTTTACATGATTGAGAAAAAAGAGGATAAAGGAAGAGACGAATTTAAAACAAAAAATATGGCACACTTATAGGTACCAGTAAGGAGTTTCATTTTGACATTTCAAAACCACTATGTTTTATAGGGATATCAAAAGATGTTTATTAAATTCAAAAGATGAAGATATCCCACTAACAATGAAAAACTTTACTAGACCAATGGCCCACCATAACCTTTTCATTGAACTTTCCAGGACCAAATCGCGCATTTGACTCTATGTCCTTGATAATTTCATAATCCACCTTTAAGATGTTGAATCGATGCTGGAGCATTTGCATATCTTTGTCTTTCACATTGCCTAATAAAAAAAGTCTAAAGGTGTTAAATTAAAGATATCGGACACCAAATGTGATCGATTCTAAGAAATAACACGGTCAGGAAGCTTTTCTTGGCAAATTTGCGATTGTATAGTTGCTTATCCAAACCGTAAAACTCGTTGTTGCAACAATCTTGTTTTCGAATAAGCCAGTCCGAAACAGTGATACCTTGAGAATGGCTTGTCGAGAATCTTTATTGGAGAGTGAGTGAAGTTGATTGAGTAAGGACGTCTATTTTTTAAGTCTCGCGAAAGTTGTTGATGGTATAGATATAGAGCTGAAGTAATTATCATAAAGTTAGTCAATTTTCCATTGGGTAACCAGTTAAGGACAGCTATAGCTTTGAGGTAGTTAAGGGCTTTGTCTACCTAGGCACCGCTATTAATGCAGACAACGACACCAGCGCTAAAATCAAACGAAGAATAACTCTTGCAAATCGCTGCTTCTTTGGACTTAGAAGGCAATTGAGAAGTAAAGTCCTCTCTCGAGCATGTAAAATCTCCATCTATAAGACACTCATCATCCCGGTTCTCATTTATGGCGCTGAGGCCTAGACCCTGTCAAAGAAAGATGAGAGCGTCTCAGGATGCTTTGAGAGAAAAATTCTTCGGGTGATTTTTGGTCCCGTACGCATAGATGGAGAATGGAGGAGAAGATAGAACGACGAACTGTACGGGCTGAACAGCGACACTGGCCTAGTTAGCAGAATTAAAGTCCAACGGCTTAGATGGCTAGGTCATGTAGAGCCGATGGACATCAACGGAGCGTTGATGTCCATCGGCCCGGAAGGTCTTCGAATCCAATCCCGAAGGACGGCAGGCGCAGTTAAGGAAGACCGCGACTCAGGTGGCGCACCCAGGTGGGAGAGGACCTCAACCAACTTGGTGTGCGAAACTGGAGACAGCTAGATATGGACCCAGCTGGCTGGAGACGGTTGTTGGTTGAGGCCCAGGTCCGCCCCGGACTGTAGCGCCACCTTAAACGAAACGAACCAATTAAGTTTCACAGAGAATTTATATTTAAATTTCCATTCTAATTTAAAATAAATATCAAAATAAATCCACTCAATAATTGACTGAAGAAAAACTAACACAAAACCACCTATAAAACCGTATAAAAATGCCGCTAAATCGAACACCACCAGCAACTTCAAACAATAAAACCGTCGACGACACAACACAAGCTTACAAATAATAGAGTTTTATCCTGCACCTCCCCAGAGGTTTTCCGCCACCAAAACAAACTGCTGAAAAATCCGGTATGATCGTAGGAGGAATGAAAACTCCAGATCTGTTTGACCGTATGTCTGTAGGTACTTCTGGATGAAAAACTTAAGGACTTCACTACTAAAGCAGGCATGGATAAGCTTAACACCGATATTGACAGTTTAAAACGAAACAACACAGTTCTTCAAAATCAATTAGCGAAGCTTGAGACCCGATGTATTTCACTCGAACGACAAGTGGAGTACCTGTCAAATAGAGTCAACGAAAAAAAAAGATCTTACACTTTCCCGCTAAAACAGGGGCTCAAGCAACTGAAAAAGTAAAAACACTATGAATGGACCTTCTTCTAACGCAAACTCAAAATGTAATCGCCAATACACGCTCGCAATCAAGAAATCAAAAACGTTGTTGTCGAGCTACAAAACAAACATGATATTGGACGCATTTTTAAAGCAGCGACAAAGTAAAAAAGGCACTGATATTTCGATACACAAAGACTACCGACAGCAGCTAGGGAAAGAAGGTGAAAACTCGTCGAAATACGAACGAAAATAATAAAATCCAAATACACAAATTACTTTTTTTTTAAGACGAATGGATAAGATAGTAGTTGAAATGACTATTAAAAAAGAACAATTTATGATCGTACCACTGTATATTAATTGTAACAAAGGACTCGCAGATACTGCAGATGCCGTCCGACTTTATCAATTAGTTCAACCAGGTCAGCATGTGATGCAACGTCTTACGTAAATAGGAGAAAACTTGTAGAAATGTGTGAATCAATTGCTCTGACCATGTTGTATGGTAGAACAAGAAGTGACAAAACTGGTAACTTTACCTTTTTCAGAGGAACTGCCAACTCCTTGACACAAGTCTGAACCTTGTAAATAACAATCAAATTCAATGGATAAGGGGTGTCGAGTTATTGGTTGCATGTGTCGAACAAGCTGCCCAACCATTCCAGGCAAAAGAACTGGAGGGACCCATGGTTTGATGCAGCATGTGAAGCAGCTAGGAACAAATCTTTCAGGCTGCTTAAGTTAGTCAGGGCAATCAATTCAAACTCAGCAAAAATGATGTACCATAACGCAAATGTGGCTTTTAAAAATGTCTGCAAGGAAAAACAGAAACAATATTCCCTTTCCCTCATGGTAAGGCTGAACGCATTAAGAGATAGATAGAAAAACAGATAATTTTCAACGATTACTAGGAGGGCCAGAAAGACCTTTCCAAATACAGTTTGCTTATCCTTGGATTGAAAACGAAATTCTTGATCAAGTATTAAAAATTAAAGAAGTAGTGACTGTCCTTCACAGATGCAACCACAACAAAGCTCCAGGAGATGATCGTGTTCCCTGTGAATTTTGTAAATATGCTTGAGAAAACTTTTTAATAAAACTAACAGATGCATACAACTACATCTTCATGAGCGATGACTTTCCGGAAACCTAAAGAAAGAAGCATATTGCCTCAAGAACAAAGTTTAAACTATTTAAGGCCGTAATGCGATCGATATTATGCGATGCTGGTCAGGTATGGCGATTTCAGCAGGATGAGGAGGTAGAAAAACTTTTTTTGACTCCCAGAAAATACACCTACCTATATGTTGCATCTAGAAATAGGATTGGCACCACTCTATATCTGCACATTGAAGATGCATCTGCAATATATATTAAAAGTTACAGAGCTACCAAACCATATCGGCTACCTAAAATAATCGTTAGACATCTGCTTTCTAGGAATTACCAATTTATTGAAGAGTGGACCTGACTTGGTCTTGAACATGACATCCAGTTGCTAGAATCAGGTATAGAGCAGTGGAAAACTTTATGCCCACTATTGCTTGGAATAATTGAAGCATCCTTTTTTTGCAAAATTGGGAGAATCGGCTCAAAAAAGTGAGTGTGAACAATTATTTCGACGATCAATATCCTATCAGTACAATAGCCTAAATTTTCAAAACCAGAGGGGAATTGTTGCGTTTAAATTACCAACCACACGGCCCAAACGACAGCACTCGGTGCACATTATGTAATCTCCAAAAAACAGGAAGATGCCCTATCCTTCAGACAATCCGACGCGCTTTCTGGGGAAATAACGTCCTCAACAATAAAATTAAATCATATTTTAATTCTCAATGGTAAAAACTTATGTATAGGGTTATCCATTTTGCGGTGTTAAAAGTAAACGTAAATAAAACACATACAAAATATTTTGTTTTATGATCAAAGAGCGCAACTAATAGTGACTTTTTGTGGATGTAATGGCGTCTCTTTAATTATTTAAGGATTCTCAAAACCCTAAATACGACAATTTTGTTTATTAACATTAGTCGCCGAAGAAAAATGTCTTCGCAAAATTACTCGCGTGGTTGGACGATAATGTAATATGCAATACATAGTTAAACTATCCATTTTTGTAAATGTCAGAGTTTCAACTAAAAAAAGAAGAAATTGGTTTAACAAATTAGTTTGACAGATATCGAATTCTAGCTTAGAAATGGAACTGATCGAAATTTATTTTTGTCTTTCTTAGACAAAAATTAATTTTCCTAAACAGCTGATTATGGTTTGTCCAAAAGGGAAACGAAGTGTTCCACTGATTTGTGTTTCAATTTCATACAATTCCGATGACATATTTCTGACAGAAAAAATTGTACGGTGGATTTAAATGGCTGCGTTCAACCTTGTGTTAGATAGGGTATCTTGGGCATGTAGATTTTTAGATACCTTGTTGAACTGGTTGAATAGCTGTATTGAGATAACTGTCAAATAATTAAAACAACTTTCAGCTGTTCACAAAAAGCAGAGAAACATTTAAGCTTCGAAGTCAAAATTGTTGTAAGATAAAACATTTAAGCAAAATAAAAGAACTTTTAGCTTAGAGAAAAAACTACATTTAATTTTTTTTTCGATGTTGAGAAATTTTTATTGGAATCAGACAATCCCCTGCTTATTTTTCTTGATTGCAGACTAGGGCTCTCAACCGAAGATGTGGTCGACGGCAAACTCGGATAAACCCCAGAGGATGACACTATAGAGAACTTATTGTTTTAGTGTCACTAACTTGTGCATCGTTGAGGTAAATTTCAGCCATCATCTCAAAGTATGGCCAATTCATTTTCCCTCGACCAGTCGACGTTTTCTTGTTATTGTCTATGATTATGTTGTCTTGCTTTTTCATATTTTTTAATTTTATTTCTAATTCCTTCTCCTCAAAGATTGACTATTGTTCTTCAAGAACTTTTGCAATTTCTTGAACAAATGTTCTTCGCTGGTTTTTTGGGTCTCGGAGCTGGTCCTTTCTCTTTCTGCACTTCTCCAAGATAAGCAGAAGGGGGTGTTGAATCATCTAAAAAATAACTTATCTTTTACTTACTTTAAAACAAAAAGTTCAGATTAATTTATTTACACAAGATTAATATATATTTACCTGTATTTTGTTGTACCTCTGGAACAGGATGAACCTCAACCTTCAACTTCAGAATGCTGGACACTAGACTGGAGGTAAGACCTAGAAAATTGGTCATCTACAAAACGAGAACAAAATAAGTCAATTTTGAAGTTTAAAAAAATAGATTATAACTACCTTCTAAAATTCGAAGGCAAATAGATTTTTCATCGTCTTTTATGTAGAGAGCATCCTCAAATACAATTTCTACTAAAATTCTGTATCTTTTTGTTTAACAACAAATACAAAAAGTTTAAATCGAAAACTGAGTTTCTTGAAATTTAACCATGTGTTGACTCAGCTGTTCTGTCAGATACCTACATACCCCAGGAATTCTTGGATACCTTTGGATTCCTTTTTTGACATCTCAGCTGTTTTTGATCAGCTGTTATTTTACACTTAAAAAACTTACAAAAAGGTACCCGGATAACCTATCTGTCTAAAATTGAACGCAGCCAATGATCGCTATAAACGACCTGTCAAAACATTTCAATGATGAAAACCAATGATAGTTTTAACTGGCTTCTAAATGTTTCCAAAAGCTCAAATGTTTCCACGAATATCAGCACTTTTCAACACATTTGATAGGTTCAGACGACATAACGGACTTGAAAGTAAGGCACGTTTCTAATATCTGATTGGCCAGCTGCCAAAAAATTATCTCCCAGTTAAGGGGATATTCTAGTGTAGACTTTTGAAAAAAATCAAAAACTTTTTTTTTCATATTTCCAAAGTTTAGACATTCAAGAATATGCGTTTAAAAGGATTTTTTAATATTCCGATTATTTCACAAGTTAATTGAAGGTCAAAGAAACTGGGTTTGAAGGTCACAGAAACTGTTTTGTCGTTTTAGTTTCATTTTGGCAACCTTTATAGTGAGTGAAAGTGCTAGCTCTGACAACGTGTTTATTTTTGAAGTGAATTATTTTGTGAAATGGATAGAAAATATGTACGTATTCTGTATCATTCTAAAAGTAAAATTTTCAAAAACTTGTCTCAAAACTTTGAACGCGTTTTTCTCGAAACCACTTTTTTCGAGCTGGCGGTAAGGATATATCGAGTTCTAATAGACCGATTTACTTCAAATTTGCAGAGGATGTTCTTTATACATCTCTTTATCGTGTGGTCCTTGTTCAAAATTATAACTCCTCATTTAGTATTTTTAAAAAATTCGGAATTGTTGGAAAATATGCAACAAGAACATTTTTTTTTTAAACTTCTGCCATTTTGTTAAATTTTTTTTTTAACTTATCCAAGGGTCAAACGATAGCGACATCTATAATAATTAAAAATCCGTCTGGTTTTTGTTTTTCAGATCACCAGGAGGGTTGGTAGGATGCACGCCAGGACACCCTCTTTTATTTACACCCCCACCTTGAACGGCTTGTAACTTTGTTAATTTTAATTTTCCTTTGTTGTTATATTCGACCAGCCCAACAAATTAAAGCATACCAAGCCGCTGTTAATGCCATTGATTATCTGCTTGAACTAGTGCAACCTTATGATTTAATCATCGCTCTTGGAGACTTTAATCTTCCCCATCTCAATTGGTCCACCTCAGATGATCAGACATCCTTCTTTCCAACTAACATCTCTTCTGAATCTGAATCGCTGTTCATTGATCGTCTGTCTGATTGTGGTCTTTTTCAACTAAATGGAGTACCAAACTTTATGGGGAGACACCTCGATCTCATATTTTCATCTGATCGTGATAACTGTGTTGTCTCCCCGAGCCCTCACCTTCTCTCAACCGTGGATCGCTATCATCCTCCCCTTAATCTCTCCTTCCCCATTTAATTTGAAGACAACTTTTTTGAAATGGAAAATTACTGTTATGATTTTCGTAGGGCTGATTTCTCCAAACTTAACAATCTTCTTAGCTCAGCCGACTTTGAATTAAGATCCCTCCACTTAACAGTTGAGTCCCTTACAAATTGGTTTTATTTGATTCTTTAGTACTGTATTGAAGAATCAGTACCGTTCTCTCGTAGAAAAGATTTCACCTCTGCTCCCCCTTGGTACAACAGAGAGCTCCGTAGCCTAAGAAATACCCGTAACAAACTATGGAAGATCTTTTTACAGTCCAAATCTGATACTGATCACAACAACTATCTTCTCGCCTATAATTCTTTTTCTGAATTAAGGGAGTCCCTTTATAACCAACACCTTAACCAAATGGAAAATAACCTTCTTCTTCTTTTCTAACCCCTATGTAACTAAAGCGCTTTACATTTCCCTTGTCCGTCCTCATCTTGAATATGCATGCCAAGTATGGTCTCCCTTTTATGAAAACCATTCACTCAGAATTGAAAATGTTCAAACACGTTTCGTTCGATTTGCCTTACGTGGCCTCCCCTGGGATGATACATCCAACTTGCCTCCTTATGCCGATCCACTAAAACTGATACGTTTGCAGCCCTTATATATTAGACGCAAAAACGCAAATATATTATTTGCTCACCAATTGTTAATGGGCAATATAGATTCCCCGGCACTCCTGAGTGATACCAACCCTCGAAATCTGCGATCTGTTTCCCTTTTCTATATCCCTCATCACCGCACTAATTACGGGCACTTTGAACCAATGTCCAGAATTCTTCGTCACTGCAAGGCTGCTTTGGAAGTTTTCGATTTCAACATTTCCAAATCCTATCTGAAAGATACCCTTTACTTTTTCCCTTTTTGAGTCCGAATTCCCCGTCCCTTGTAATAGCTCCAAAAATGACAGCTGCTTAAATAACGTACTTTTCCAAATAAAAATTCCTTATCAAAAAGCTTATGTATCCATCCATTTAAAAAGTTCCTCTGGTTAACATCCCTGCGATTTCATGTTCATTTTTGTTCGTTCCCTGACAAAGACTTTACTTTTTCCAAGTGCTTTTGTCCAATTATTTTGATTAAACTGAGTTTTTTTAACTAGAAACCTTAATAAGCATTTTTGTATAAAATACTTTGCATCTATATAATTCTCCGAAAAAAACTTCAAATTACTATAAAATACATCATCCAAAATTTTTGTGTACTTTTTTATACAAAAAACATACATCAATAAAATTGTGTCAATTTTTTTTAAATCTGTTTTCATTATGAGATTTTTAATTGCAATATGTATGTAGATATGTATAATGTTGTCACTCAAAGTGAATCGATTTTGGTTTGGTTTTTTGACCTTTGATGTCATCCGGATGAATGGCACAGAAATACAAACCATTCCCACAAACAAAAATGAAACATAAATAAATTGGATTTTTATTTACGTCAATAATTTTTACATTTAAATTATTCATCTACATTGTATGTATTTATAAAATGTGTAAAATAAATGTAATTAAAAGTTTAAAATAACAAAATTTAGATCCTCTCAAATAGAAATGTGTCTACATTCTATAGACTTGTTTGATTTCACATTTCAAAACATTTGTTTGTTGCTCTTTTTTTGAATATCGTTGTAATATTGACAAATTTTAATCTAAATCCTAAATTACATTTATAAAGCATAACGAAGGACACACATATGTTTAGGGTTTTTCAATAAAAGTTTTCATTTTGAATAGAAGATAATTTAGGTAAATGTCACCTTTGAAGCTGCCATCTTTTGACATTTAACAAGTTAAAAATACGTCATTTATAAAAATGGGAAACTACATCCTACAATTAACACATTGTCATTGTTAAATTTCACTACAAAAATGGTTTTTAATGTACCAATGACAATGACTTAAATGACATATGTCACATATGACATCTGACATTTGAATTAACTGTAAGTAGATGCAGAATTGTCATTTTGGGAAATTCATAATAATAGAATCTTTATTTATCGAATTTACAAGAATGTGAAACTACAAGCTACACTTACAAAAATGTTTTTTAAAGGCCTGTGACACTGACGTGACTTGTTTGACATGTGTCACATATGACATTTGAATTGACTGGAAGAAGATGCAGAATTGTCATTTTAAGAAATACCTAATAAAAGAACCTTCATGTATCGAATTTACAAAAATGTTTTTTAAAGGCCTATGACACTGACATGACTTGTTTGACATATGTCACATATGACATTTGAATTGCCGGCAAGTAGATGCAGAATTGTCATTTTGGGAAATTCCTGATAAAAGAACCTTTATTTATCGAACTAAGACATCGTCGTCATTGGCTTATGCGTAAAAGTACAAAGGCTTTTTATATTTTCGATTTAGATACAAATTAATATTTTAAATTGAGATTTCTATAAATTTTGAATTTCCTGTTATTATTTTTTTTTGTTTTTGAATTTTTTAATTTGGAAATTAAACCACACGTGGACAACAATTTTGGTTAATCCAAACTAAAGTATAGATTAGATGATAGTGTTACGAGCTTTATAATACCACTTTAGCTCAAATTAATTGAAATCCGATTAGTTGATGAGCTTTGTGTGTATTTATATGTTGTATATATTTTTAGATAGATTGGTGGTTTGGTTATACGTTATTTTAATATATGTATCTTTTTTAATTTGTATTTAGTTTTGGCAAAGTGATAGAAACATTATTGTGGCCTATGGCCACATTTGAAATTGGATTAAAATCCATTGCACATATATTTACGAAAATATATATGCAACAAAACGAGAAAGGACAATCTGTTTGCACGATTGATGGCCTTAGTTTACGTTTTATACCTCATGAATATTTTATATGTTTGATGTGCCAAAACAAATATTTATATATTGACGATATAGACTGATAGAAACAAAATATATACACACATATATATCCAATTAAATGAGATAGAAAACTAAATAAATTTTAGAAAACTATTGGTTGATTTTAAATTAGAACCATCGATTTCAAGCGAAATCCTATTACATCATTATTAAATGAGTGTGGTGTTGTGGTGTGGCGCTGCAGCCAGTGCAGCGGCTGGAAAACGGCGGAGGCGTGTGAGCATTTGTGTCCAATATGTGGCTGGGATTAATTCATCTGCGAAATTGTTTTTATAGATTTTGGGATTGATAAGGAATTTAAATGAATTTATATATTTACGTTTAGCGGGGACCTAAATAATACTTTTGTAAGTGTTTCCAGATTTTAGAACTTCAAATTTATTTATACTGGAGCTTTGAAAAATCAAGTTTAAAAAATTGTCAAGTATTTTTGTGCAAGTGCTTTGTAAAGGTTGTGTTTTAAACTAAGACCTCTGGCATGACAGTCTAACCATCATGCCACGGGTACTCGAAAGGCTTGAAATTATGTTTTAAAAATGATTTCGGGCAAGTGGTTGCCGTGCCTGGCCGGTTTGGAGTCGAGTCAAAATTTGTGAAAAAAACCTGTGTGAATAAGTTGCTTTTACAGAAAATGCATAATGATCTGTTTATTTGCATGTTTGTGTACACAAAATATAGTTTTGTTTTAATCAAATTAAAAAAAAAATGCACATGGAGAAGGTAGCCTATTCTTAAATGGTGCTGAACTATTCAGTTCTTCATTGTTTAACACGAATCAAACTATCTCACTTGCATTTAATAAAGAACACTATTTGCATTTTAGAAAGTGCTGTCAAATTTAATTCAATTTTTAAATCTACTTGTGTGGTGGAAACACCAAAAAGATTTGATTAATCTAATCCGAGATAAACCTTTGGTAAAAACACAGCAAAACTTAATTATCTTTTTTATTGTTTTTTCTTGCAAAATAATCCCAGATAGTCTATTTTCACTAACAAAACTAAATAATATCAGTAACAGTAATAGATTGATTTTTTTCCCCAATGGAAACCACATGATTTCAAATGTACAATTACTCAACGAACACAGCCATCGAGATACAAATGCAATATCAATCGTACCAACATTTGAGAACGAAATCACTTAAGATCCATTCGAGACTCGTATCAATGTCAAAAACCCATCCGTAGTGTATGATTCTTCTTTAAATTGTATCGGTAGTAATCCTACTGCGGATATTGTTTTTGTTATTCATGCAAAATCCTACTATATTATCGATAGATTTTCCAACAAATCTGCGTAAACAAGTGACTTCAAATAACCCCACAAAAAAAGAGCACCGGTGTTAAATCGCACGATATGGGTAGGCACGCCTCAGGTCGACGACGCGAGATATTTCTCCATTGTAGTTCCACTTTTCACTGTTTCATTATATGCAAAATATTGTTGGCAATTTTAATTTTTTTTTTTAGAATAATTCAACTAAAAACTTTTTTGACAAAACACGAAAACCTTCAAACCTTTGAAGCAAGACCAATCGACAGACGGGATAGGAAGTTATCAGGATGGGTCGCATCAAAGTCTTTTTGTTTCATTATGAAATGGCAAACCAAACAACATATAAATCAAGTGACAGCTGTCAAACCGATTAACTTCAAAAATAGTATTGCCAGATTGAAAACTCAGCCTTACATACATATGTAAGTACTCCAAGTGCAGGTTGGACTATCTAGTAGTAACTTTTCAATTAAACGTTATTTTGAAACTGACAGTTGTTTTCCGCTGAAAATCTTGTCAGAAAGTCAGTATCACACCTCTGTAGAAGGTGCTTTCGAACAAGGTTGGAAAATATTGAAAATTTACACATTTTCAAAGTAAAAAGAAGCACGAACATTTCGTGAGTCTTTAGTGGCCAACACTCCGTGATAATAATGGGGGTGTTGTTACCTTAAGCGTGAGATTTAATTCCCAAGCAAAGGAGAATCCAACAAAAAGATCTTGGAAGAATTTGCTAACAAGGTCCAATTATTTCAGTAATTGAAGACACACGCGCAGTGTGGTGAGAATTTTAGAGTTATGGCATCGTTGGAATATTTTTCTTTGAAAATGAGAGTTTGAACAAAGTTTAAACTATTCCATGGTACGAATCTTCTTTCGCACTCGTACAGCTGCTAGGGTAGTAAACGATCTCGACATTCACAAATCCGCTGGCTCGGATAGTATCCCGGCAATTGTTCTGAAGAGGTGTTCTTCAACGCTGGCAAAACCACTGCGTAAGTTTTTCCATCTGTCCTATTCTACTGGAATCTTTCCGAGTGGATGGAAAACTGCATTTGTCCAGCCTGTCCCTAAAAAAGGCGAATATTTCTTCCCCTCTAACTATCGTCCAATCGCACTTCCCTTCTTTCTATGGTCTTGAAAATGCTGATCAACTTTCACCTTAAGAAATATCTTGAAGAACGGAAGCTTCTTAATGACCGGCTTCTTAATGTATGGCTTTCGTTGCAAAAGGTCCACTGGTTTATCTCACCGAACAGTGGAACAAATCTTTACATCGTTTTGGAGGAAGTAAAATGATATTGAAAGTAACTTGATATTTCAAAGTCATTTGGTAGAATTTGGCATCAAGCTCTATTATCGAATATTCTTGCTTTTTGTGTTGATGACCTACCTTTCGAACTATTAAATTCAAGTAGTATTGAACGGGTTCAAATCTGATATCCACAAAATAAACGCTGGTGTGACCCAGGGCTCCGTTTTGTCGTCGACTCTCTTCTTTATATTCAAAAATGATCTTTTGTCTGAAACTTCCAACCCACTACATTGTTTCGCTGATGACAGTACCCTCTGCTTTTCATATTCATCCTTGTTCTTCGGATGTGGACTACCAACGGCATCGTATGATAAGCTCATTAAATTCTGATATTGACAGCATTGTTCAATGGGGATTCAAAAACCGTGTAGAATTTAATGCTCCGAAAACTGAATGCTGTCAACTGAAACAAAAGTGTAACCCTCCCCCAATGCCACTATCCATGGGTGGTACTTGCATCGAGGAGACTGAACAACTATCAGTCCTAGGCGTGTGCATCACAAACCACTTGTTGTGGAGTGATCACATATTTGACATCACCAAAAATGCTGCTAAGTGTTTAGGTTTTCTCCGACGATGCAAGAAATTGTTTACTCCTTCTGATCTGGCTATCATTTGTAAAGCTTTTATTCATAAACTTGAGTATAACGCTCATATTTGGGCTGGAGCCCCAATAACGTACCTGAGTCTTCTTGATAGAATAGAAAAAAGATCTCTAAAAATTATAGGAGATCGTTCTCTCTCTGAGACTCATGCCTGTCATTGTCTTATAGTGATTTCTTAAACAATGCTCTAGCGAAATAGCCAGTTGCATTACTCCCCTTGACCAATTCAACCGTTATACCCGTACTGCAAGGAATGTCCATCAGTTTACCCTTGAGCCCGATTTCGGACGTACTGTTAAGTACAGAAATTCTTACTTTTGCCGCATTACGCGAATGTGGAACGCTTTACCTGACTCAATATTTCCCACTCATTACAATGTGGGCCATTCAAAACCAATGTCTCTCCTTCCTAATCCTACGATCCTTTCCTAATTGCTCGCACTGTGTTTAATTATTAAACGGGTATTCATAACCCCTTTAGTGTGCGCACAATATACAAGAAAAAGTTGAAAGGTGAAAGGCAGTGTGTAAACTTCCTTGTTTACCTTGTGTTTTTTACTGAAGATATTGATTTGGCCTATGCGAAACAGCACATGCCAAAATCGCCCTTTTAAGGTCCAAATTCCCAAACCGTGTTATTAGCCATCTGGGCGATGATAATTTCGTCTCGGAGTTGGTTAATTCATCTGGACTTTTTGCATGGGAAACGAAAAGAAGCGATGATATGCCATTAATCTGAAAACGGTTCAAACAATCCGTGAGCTTAAGCCCTAAACTATCAACCAAGTCTTAACAAATTATAGTTACAGAATGCCCTACTGCGGAACTATGAAACAACCAATTGAACATGGCTGTGTTCCATAATCAGTTTTTGTTTTTAATTAGTTTAAATGTTTTTCGTTTTGTTCCATTTTTAAAAAAACCTTGAATTTTGGCCATGTTTTATCAGGTACTTAAGCCCTTCAAATACTTCAACAATACTTTCGGGAAGATTTAAATTAAAAAATATTTTCTTGTATCAGCAAAAAGTTCTGACCAACCAAACAAAGTACAGCTGTCAAATCGATTAACTGCGAAAAAAGTATTGCCAGATTGAAAACTACACACATCTAAAAACTCAGTTCTGACCAACTATTGAAATACTTAAACGAGCAAAAAGTGTTCAAAAGTAAAATAAGCACGATAATATCTTTCCCCTTGCATCACTTGACACTTAACAAACTCAAGGTTTTCTTCATTCTCATTAAGAGTTTTCTTTGATTATAATTTTTTAATAATTTTCTTTAAAAAAAATGTTGCCCTCCTTCGAAGGCTTTTATTTACATTTCTCCAATAAATGACTTTATTGTCATCAATAAAATATCGACATTGTTTGTTAGAATAACCGAATTTTAATTTCAAGCAAAACCTGATTAATTAATTTTATATCATCACATTCCACTTTTATTGTATTTTGGTACATTTTCATTAAACTCAATTGCATTTGCTTAAACTCGAGACGACTACGAAGACAACGACGCTGATGACGAAACTTATAGTATCCGACCAAACAAAGCAATAAGGCATTTCAAGAAGACTCAAGAATCACACACTAAAGAGATACAACCTTTGTTATGAGAGAACCTGCACTGTATAAATTCCGCATCAGAATTTAGTGAGCATCCACTCTGTTTCTTCAAATACAAAACTATACAGCATCATTGGGATATGTCATCTGGTAAACCTCTGGCGTATCCTTTTTGAAAGCCAAGTAATTAAATGTGAGTGCTGGGCAACCACATTTATTCGTACGTATTCGTATCAGGGTTGCCATGTCATAATTTAGTTGAAAAGCACAATTTAAATATAATTGTAGCCCATTGTACGCAAAAAAGTAGCTCAAAAAGTATTTCTAGCCCAAAAATAAGTAGAAAAAGTATCTCAAAAAGTAGCCCAATGTAGTTAACCCTTATATTATTTATAGCTATTGGACTGTCACATTGAAGTTGTTGTCGGGAATTTAGCCCAATTTCCAATCAATAGCTCAATATGGCAATCCTGATTCGTGCTCCTGCTAGCAATTGACACCTGAGTTACGAGTATATCCTTGCACTCGTAATATAAATCGGGTTTTGTACAAAATTGAAACACAGACAATATTATTTGTGTAGCATGTGTTGTGTGGATTGCTTTTCCAAGGAATGACATATTGTGCAAGTCCTTTGTACTGAAAGTACTTTATATGTGTACAGAACCTTTCTACAAACCTACCTGTCTCTCTATACCTCCCAAACTAAAACTCTTCATATATAAACATCACACTAAAAGACTTTCCTCTCGAGACCGAAAGATGGATCAATTGCTGATGTTATATTGACATTGTCGCGTGCAAATTCATTCGCAGTGTTTGCACTAAATTGTTACATTTAGGACAGACAAACACCAGACGACACTCTTTTCTCTATGACATCAGTTCCAGAGCAAGACCAAATACGAAATACCCATGAACAAAGTTTTGTCAATAAACTATTTTCCAAAAATTTGTCTTTGAGGGCATCTGGGGGATTTAGTTGACAGACTTATGGGTAAGTCTTTAGCTATGTATGTTTCAAAGAGGAACTTTTTGAGTTTCATTTTCTAATGGTTTTTCTGTTATAAACTACATTAGGTTTATACCTTGAGTTTGTCTTTCTTGAAATTATTCGACCATGTTGTTGTTGTTAAATGTTCATATTTCGGATGGTTAATTGAAATTAATTGTATGTCATTTTCAGTCTTGGAAATACTTTTGTATACATTCTTCTTTTTCAATTGCCAATGCAGATAAATGTCAGAAAAATTTAAGAAACATGGTTGCATGAGTTTATTTAAGAAACAAACATTTAAAAATCTGTGTTTTGATATGGAGTTGTTCCTGGAATTTTAGTAGTGAACTAATTTGGATTGCTCCTGAAGGAAAAAATTACAAGTTATAGATTTGTTCTTTTATTTCTTCACCTCGAGTGTTTTAACTCTAATGCTTTACACCATCCTACAATTTTTCCACAATTCGAAGACATACTTTAAACAAGTGTAAACAGAAATAAAAAGTAGGCGGATACCACGCCTCTTAAAATGATTGATGATGTTCCTGATGTCTAACTCGTAAAATGTTTAGGATTGTATAAGACATCTGCCAGATGCTCAAAATTTGTAAATTTTTAGATTAAACAAATTTTATGCGGGTCTTCAACAGATTGTGGAGCAATGTCATAGATATTAGGTTCCACATGATTACTTCTTCCAGAATTATCACGCTCAGGAAACTATACTTGCTTAACTGTCACTGTAACCATTTTGTTATAAATTTTAACGTTTTAAGTACTTTGTTGAAGCGTACATAACTTTCACTTATCAAATCTCAAAATATGGAAGCTTGAAAATTGACAGCTGTTCAAATAACGGGATATTCACTATTTTTATTGTAAATTTTAACACTTTAAGTACTTTGTTGAAGCGTGCATAACTTTCACTTATCAAATCTCAAAATATAACAGCTTGAAAATTGACAGCTGTTCAAATAACGGGATATTCGCTATTTTTGTTGTAAATTTTAACACTTTCAGTACTTTCTTGAAGCGTACGTAACTTTCACTTATCAAATTTCAAAATATGACAGCTTGAAAATTGACAGCTGTTCAAATAACAGGATATTCATTCACTATTTTTGTTGTAAATTTTAACACTTTGAGTACTTTGTTTAAGCGTGCATAACTTTCACTTATCAAATCTCAAAATATGACAGCTTAAAAATTGACAGCTGTTCAAATAACGGGATATTCACTATTTTTGTTGTAAATTTTAACACTTTCAGTACTTTGTTTAAGCGTGCATAGCTTTCACTTGTCAAATCTTAAAATATGACAGCTTGAAAATTGACAGATGTTCAAAAAACGGGATATTCACTATATTAGTTGTAAATTTTAACACTTTCAGTACTTTGTTGAATTAAAATGTTCACTATTTTTATTGTAAATTTTAACACTTTGAGTACTTTGTTTAAGCGTGCATAACTTTCACTTATCAAATCTCAGCTTTAAATTTGAAAGCTGTTTAAATAACGGGATATTCAAAGTGAAAACTTTTAACTTGTTGACTCTCAGCAGCCCATTGTCCGCTTTCAATTTTCCATCGGTTTCTTAAGTGAGCTAGATATTGTATGGGTGTAAACCAAGATCTTTACACAAATTACACGTGAACTGTCAAACAAAAAACTGTTTCTCTTTTTTACCTCTGAATCTGAACGTGCGTGTTTCTTTTTTAAGTGGGTTCTGAGCTCTCTCAGTGTGCGTTCTATGAGCTAAACAGAAGCATCAGACTCTTTATCATCAATTTCTTCAAAAGTAAATTAAATGCTTCCATTTTGATTAAAAGTTTTGAATCTAACTTCTAATTTCCGTAGAAGAAAATGACAAACAAATTGACAAATGTCAAATAGTGACAACTTAGTGTTCAGTTGTGTTTCACAAATAATCCTGATCGCTTTTTAGATAATGTTAAAAGCATTCTCCGACTCTGTCCCGAATTCTGAGTGATGCCAAATTCTTGAGAATGCCGTGGGATTGACTGGTTTGAATCGTTTGCTGCGGACACCTGAACGGCAGTGATATTTTTAACACAATTTGAATTAACGATTTTAAAGTTACTTTCAATTACTTCGAATTTCGGTAAAACATTTTTGCGGGCATTGCTTGTTTTTGTACATACTCATGATGATTTTGAGTTTACTCTCAATAAATTGACAATGACAGTTCGATGATTAGTGAAAGGGTGCGTTCACAAATTAAATTCAAAGATGTTAAGTCCCTATTAGCGAATGCTATAGTTTCAGTATTTCTGACGATGTGTCACGCTGTGATTCAATTGTGTTAGTCAGTAAGTTTTAAATTCAAAACAATTTCTTAAGTCCTAAAAAAGTTGTTGTTAAATCTACTTGTAAAAACCTTGTCTTTTAATACTGGAAATTAAAAAACAAACGTAGCATTTTGAATTAAAACAATCAAACGTCCTATTTTACATCTGCTAAAAGACTACATTTGCGTGTTAAGTTGATGAATGTTGTGTAAAAATAAAACACACATTCCTAGACAACAATAACAACCTATGTATATTTTATTTTCAAATTCAAAAGTTCATTAACTTCAAATTTAATTGAAATACAAAAAATTTACTTTCTTCTGTTAATTTGCGCGCATTCACTTTAAATTTTCTTCACACTTTCAAATCCATCAAGAGATGTCAGTATTATAAGCGATTTGATGAAGACAAGACAAAGTTGATGACTTTAAATGTAGCTTTCATCTATACGGTTATTATTTATTATTACTTTTTTTATATATTTTTTACTTTATTGATTAATCCAGCAAGTCTGTGGTCTTCAAGGTTGTTTTTGTTGTCTTTTTTCTTTCATTTTTTGTTTCTTACCCATCTGACATAAACGTCTTATGTTGAACAACTTTCTCAATTAATTTTACCGTAATCCTCCATTGTTAACAAGTTTCAAGCATAACATCCCTGTTTTAAAAAATGGTTGTGTTTTGTTGTTGGCAGTAATAACTTTTTAGTTATCTAATAGAAAACATCATTCAATTGACAGTTAAGTCGGGTTAATCTTCTGTCATTTCTACATTTGGACATTTAATTTCCCATGGCTGTCGCGCGCCGCCGGAATCAAGTGACAAGGGTCATCCAAGTTAAAGTGGATTATGTAATTTTTCGTGAGAAGTCTATTCCAGTTCAAATATTGTTGAATTAGGTTTTTGCTATGTGAAATGTCTTACATCCGTCATTTTGTTTTTGTATTTCCCGTTAAACGAAAAACAATTTTATTACATTTCAAAAAGAAGAAGAAGAAGATAAACAACATTTTAATGACACATTTCTGTTTGTGTCAGAAACATTTAAAAACACAACATTGCATATGGTTCTTTTGCGAGCATAAGTTTGCCGCTTTACACGCTTCCAGCTATAAGTCCCTGCGGCAATGTTTTCACCTCCAACAACATAGCCGACGGACGATGAGACGACCACGATGATGGCCGAATTGAGGGTAATAGTAATAGAAACAGGTAATTAAACTGGAAGTGGTTCGGAATAAATGATTTGGTTATGGTGAGTGCTGAGAAAAACCACCAATTGCGGTGCGGTACATTTAATTTACTAAACAATCGTGACGGCCAGTGACATGCTCCGTGTAAATCAAATAAAATACCAACCATCATCGACGGCGGCGGCGAATGCTGGAACTAGAAATCAAAACGAAAAGTGCCCCATGATGCTGATGTCAGATGTGTCTCCTGATTTACAAATGTTATATGGGGAATCATTGGCATTACTCTTGACGAAGACTTAGAAGACGTTACGCGACCAACGGAGTGCGTTGTTGCGCTTGATACGTCACTTTTGAGAAGATAAAACAGGAAAAGGCTATAACTCTCTGATCGATTTGCCAAGGTGCAACTTATTAGCTTTTCTCTCTCTTCCCAGATCAACATCTGGCCAATTGAAGACTCCGCATCATCATCGCATCGGATTGAATCGGATCGGATTTCTGGTTTAGATTGATTGTACGTAGAGTACGTATGGATATGGATGGACCGTGCAGTGCAGTGGAGCTTCATCTTGATGGTTGATGAGAGATGCCTGATTGACGGGGAAACCGTTTTAATAGCCGACAGGCAATCTGTCCGTATTGTGTCGATAGATTTGGATCGGACATTGATGCGAACGATGCTTGACGACTACGACGACGAACGATGACTTCAACTACGACGACGATGCTGATGATGATGATGAAGATAATGACGGTTGTGGCTTTGCATTGATAATTGACTACTACCAACTTGTATCTAAAGTAGACAGTCGACCCTCCCCAAATGGTATCAAGTCTTATACCCGTAGATAGTTCTGCCATAGTGTTTCGAATAGAAACAACATCAGGGAGCTCCTGAAAAACAAGTGAACGAACTGAATTTTCTGGTTTATCTGTTGTTTCTTGTTTCTTGATTTTTAATTTTTAATTTCTTTTGCTTCCTGGTTTTGGAAGTACAAGTTATATAGTTATAGGTACCTATCCAAGATAGACTTGTTTGCGTGTCTAATGAAGGCAATTTGATGGACAATAATTGCATAAGATGAATATGCATTGTATAGTGCCATTGATAGGTTAACCAACCCAACAGTATATGGTTTGCTTTTGTTGATGGAAGCTTAGCAGCACATTGTGGTGTGCAAGCGAGGCAAAATTTGACAGATTGATGGTTAGATTGGTAACTAACTGATGTTGATGTCGATATTCTGGAAACTGCGTCTAACCATGTCCTAATAATCATCTTAAATTCAAAAGTTAACTAGTGACACACCTTTGATGGGTCAATTTCGGTTGGACACATCGGTATCTATTTTAAGTTGTTAAGTGTCACTGTCAACGTTAAAAAAGCCTAAACGTGTACAAAATAAGCTTTATTATTTATTTAGGCTAAAATCTTTATTAACATTATCTTTAAAGAGAGGAAAAAGAAGAGTCTAAACGGATTTATTAAGAATGACAGAAAGAGAGCATATCGAAGACAAAAGCAGGTGAAAGATTCCGGAAAATGTCCAAGATGAAAAAAGACTTAAGATTGGAAGACAAAAAAAGTCAGATATAGAGCGGCAAAAATATGAAAAGAGAGAAGAATTGGGAAATAATGGCCCGTGTTCCGAATTTCGATCGAAAGTGAATTGAAATCACTTTTCAATTTCACGTGAAATGAAATTGCATATGCTTCAATTTGATCGATTTCGAAAATTTCGAAATTGCTTCAAACTGTCAGAACTGAAGGATCATCCATTTTTATTATGTTTCAGAAGTACATTTTTTGCTGTTTCGAAGATGGATGTAATATTTTTGGCAATTTTAAGTGAAAAAATGAAGAAAAACTCAGAAGTCTAAATAGAACCTGTTATAATTCTTCATCGATTTCTTCAAATCAACAACTTGCTGCAACTCTCTGATTCCTAGCAGAAGGAAGCTTTCAAAGATCAATTCCAAAAAATAAAAACGTGATTTGAATGCGTTCAAAAAATGGAACAAACCGAGATACAGAACATCCATTTGCATGTTCGAAATTCCAATTCACGATAACGAATTGTGAAACGCCCAAATTCACTTTCGCAAAGTGTATTCACAATAAATGAAATGCAGAACATTGGCAGATAAAAGTATTTTCGAAAGAAGTGAGAAAGAGAGTTAAACACAGCAGAAAAGTTGAATAGAGATGTAAATAGATGAGAAAAAAAGAAGAAAAGAGAGGCAAAAAAAGGAGAGAAACAGAGTGAGAAATGAGAACAAAACTAAGCTAATGTATCATTCTAAAGGGTGGTTAAATTTTATGAGCCAATGTTATTTTTGAATAAAACACGCATTTTTTACGAAATAAGTGTTATTTTTTTATAATGATGATATTGGTGTGGTTCAATTATGTATGTCCAAATTTTCGATAATGTGCTGAATGTGCTGAATGTGCTGAATTATCTTCTCATTTAGCTCTTGAATTGTTGCTGCTTCTTATCGACGTACACCTTTTCTTTCAAATAATCCCAAAGAAAGACGTCAAACTGTGTCAAATCATATGATCTTGGCGGCGTATTGAAAGAGCCATTGTTTCATTAGCTATGTGGCGAGTGGCAACTCCCTGTTGAAATCACAGATCGTCAACATCCATATCTTCCAATTTGGGCCATAAAAAGTTCGTTATCACCTTAAGATAGCGAACACCATTCACAGAACTGCCTGACCGGTAGTTGGAAAAAATATGGCCCGGACAAAAACGACAATTTTCATAATAAATCTTAATAAGAGGCTTTAGTTCAATAACTTTAACGCGTTTCTCGATTGTGTATCTTACCATGGTTCAAATTAAGAAATGTCAAATGAAATTCAGAACAAAACTTGACTTTTAAGTGTGGTTCACATTCAACTTCGGTCCTTAAAATTTAACCACCCCTTACAAAAACAACTTCATTGTGCTACCACAATCAGGGCCAGATTTAGAGGTCCAGGGGCCTCGGGGCAATAAAGGAGCGGAGGCCCTTTAGCTCTAAATTATTTTTAAAATAATGTAAACCATTTTTTTCTTTACTCTAGTTTTTCAATAAATAATTTCTTGTAAAACCATTAGATTCCTTTAGCATTGAACAATAAATATAAATATAAACGAAAAAAAGAATTATCTGAAATTTAATTTTAGAGTAAATCGCTTTCAATGCTCAAGATAGAGAGAGCTTCGAAAGACGGTCCCATCGTGCCTATTTTTTATAATTTTCATTTTTGAAAATGAGCGCACTCTAGTGCAATTTGTTACCATTAAAATCAAATATATTTTCAATGCAATTTCGAGGTTTCGGAATGTAGCTCTTAAATTTTGATTTTCGAGAATTTTTTAGTAAAATAGTTGCGGCGATTGATCTGTTCCATAGTCCTTTCCCTTTTTGTATGAGTCAATAAAAGACACAAATTAAACCAATTCATTACCAAGACTAAGCTCTAATTCATCAGGATACACTTTCACCAAATGCCTCTGCTGCAGCGTGCATATTTTCAGCATCCATCTTCTCGATCTGATTCAGGAATCCAAATCTCGAACGTATAGCTTCATAGGCATGCAATCTTTCAGTAAGAGAATCGAATAGCTTTTCAATCACTGGGATGAAGGCGGATAGGATACTTTGTATTTTTCCTTGGGTGACACATTTACGTCTTGTGCTTTATCGAAATCGGGCGAATTCAACCTCACATTTCTCGTTCTGGTGCGGGTGCGTGATTGTACATATCAGTATGGGATATTCTTTTGGATGCTCCCTTGTATTTATCAGAATCATTTCGTTTGGATTCCACGAATGATTTCAATGATTCTAGTACATGCATTGCCGATTCAGGAATCATTTTCTGGTCTTGCAACATCTTGTTTATAGCGTTGAATCGCTCCAAGATATCGTTTCAAAATGTTGCAAACAAAGCGGTTTCGAGACCACTCACGATGTCTTTTTGCTCTTTATTGGAAGATATGCTGGTTAGAGCTTCTTCGATTTCTAAATAGCCATTGGCTAAGGCTTTCGTAGCTTCAAGACTAAAAACTGGCCGCTTTTCTTTTCCGATAATTTCTGTGAAAAACGTGTACAAATTTTGCACGAAATCAAAGAATTGAAAAGCCGATGGACAAGAGTTAGCAGCTGCCTTTCTCACTAAATTTAGAGAATGACCACAACAAGGTACAAACGCCGATAAATGATTTTTCTTCAAAATAAGAGCCTGCATCCCCTTGCATTTGCCACTCATGTTTGCAGAATTGTCACATGATTTTGATATTTAATGGATTGCCTAATTGTTGTAAACAAATATAGATCAATGATTTCTGTTATTTAAGATTAATATAATTAAATAATTATGTATGTACAAAGTACTGTAGGCCCTAAGTAAAGGTAAAAGAGCAAAAAAAAAATACGTATCAAAGGAAAAGATGTTAAGTATTGTTTACAAGTTCGAGTTTGAAACAAAAATTTTCCGGAGTCTCTATTGTGAAGGCCTCCGTTTGTGGAGGCCCTGGCGCTTCCGCCCCGGTTGCCCTCCCCTCAATCCGGCCCTGACACAATGCTGGAATTACATATGTTTCAATCGTGGTTTGTTTCAGAAATTTGACAGCTGTAAGTTTTGAAGCCGACATCTGTTGACATTTTACAAGAAAAAATAAGCCATTGCTTAAAATGAAACGATGCATGCTTCAATGAAGCATTTAAATTGTAAAAATTGGTGGACGAGTTTTTAGGACAAGCTAATGGTGCCTATGTGTGTCTCAAGAACAAGTAGGGTTGACGAAAACTAAGGTTTGCCACTTCCTCGTGGATTTTTGGAACTAAAGCATTCCATAAACGATACTACACCGTATTTTGACCAAGCACTTGAGTCTTCATAGTTTAGTTTACATAAGAACTCAATCCGGTTGATCACCAGCAAAGTCGTGTCTTCTCTGATTTGGTCCTTGAAATGTATCAAAATAATCCAAATTTCAATCCTTGGTTGAGGCTTATCTAATCCAAGACAATAAACCGCAAACGATTTTATCATGGAAAACTTTATGTTAAAGGATTTGTTGTTCCAAGAGGTTAAAAATGAAGCATCTTATTGAGAAACTTCATTTTTACTCAAAGTCAATAAAGCCCATAAACAACAAAAGCATACTCAAAAAAAACCCACAAAATTTCAAAAACATTGTAACCATTTGTTATTAAGGAAATAACAAACACTCTAAAAACCTCTCAAACAACATCCTTATGGTATTTGTTTTTGAAATTCTAAATAGCCTCTGTGCCTGTACCTTTCCTATAAAAGGACTTTACTTTACTTTATTGGTTTATGTGTTTGGTAAATGCATCATCCCACCGGGACACTAAAAAGCCATTGATGCATGCCACCCTGGTTGAATGATTGCATTCGTTCAAATACAACTTCCATGTTCTTACATATAGATCTACAGACAGTCATATCTCCTAAGAGCGGATGCAACATTTTTGCAGAATTGTAAAATTGAAACAAGAAAAAGAATTCTTTTTTATTATTACTCCAGCAAATTATGTAAGATTCTTCATTTAAGATAGACCTCGCATGAAGTTGCATATACATATATGCATATTCCTACAATCGTGCGTCTCCGTCGTCTTCGTTGTCTTTTAAGTCCATTTTGGGTAGACATCGGAAAAGGGTAAGGTGGTAGAATTCACATCATCAGATCGGAAGAGGGAGATTGGTGGTTATGTTGTATAGGATGGTAACTTTTTGTAGACCTCAGACAGACAGACAGACTTAGACTTGGAATGAGTTAAGTAAACAAATGCAATGACTAAGTCAATAAACCCGGTGCCAGAAAGACAAAGAACCTCATTTAATTCGGAGTCTTGTTTATTTTTTCTATGTTGTACTCTTGGTTGGTATGTTTGTCCAAAGCTTACTATACTACTGGTTATCTCTGGGAATGTAATATTTTGAAAGTGTTGCCAAAGAACAAAACACAATTTTTTTTTTAAAATATAAACTCCAAACTGTTAAAGTTTACAAAAGAAAATAAAACTACAAAATGTCATGTTTCGTTAAATTTTCAAACATTTTTAATATGTCAATTTAAAAGCTGTCCCAAGTCAATCTTCTCCCATACGCATTTGTTAGATGATTGAAAATTGAGAATTTTCGTTAACTTAGTGCATGACGCACGATTTTCGTCAATTTGTTGAATTTTCCTTGAACAGCTTCTGTCTTTTATGTTTAAAAACTAAGTTTAAAGTTTTTATTTGTCCTACTTTTCTCATTCACAATCTATTTTGACAATACAATCATTGCCTTTCACTTTCTTTAAAAGTATTCGTTAAGTTTGAAATTTTGACTAATCAGTTAAAATTAAATACAATTCAAAACATTCAAACCTAAGAAAATTAATGGATAAAATTGAACGAAAAAAAGCTGCACGAAAACACTGAAAGGTTTAGAAATGCAAAGAAAAAAAAACAAAACAAATTAATTTACCGAACAAAAAACTAAATGACGAACTTAACGACACATAAATTATATAAAATCAGCTGAAAGCTCAAAACGCAGCTTTTCCAAAAATCAAAAGATAAGTCCCAATTGCACTCAAGCGAATGTTCATTCTTCTGACCTTTTAATTCTTTCTTCACTTATGTGAGGTTTACTCTGGAAGGCTTTACTTTTTCGAAAAAAAAAAAATAAATGAAACTTAACGAAAGATTGCCAAATCAAAGCTTCAATTATGTGAAGTAGACAAGGCAAGGCTTTTGTTTCCAAGGAAAAAGTAAGCAAAACTTAACGAAAGAAAGAATTTAGTTATTACAAGCAGGAAATAATCAAATTAGGGCTTTTGGCAACCCTGCATGCACTGACCCTATATCCAGAAGCTGTTTCATGTTATATTTGAATTCCCTAATGTTGAACTCGTATACCTTACTTTAAAATGATGCCATATGCAAATCTCTAAAAAATAAAGCACAAAAACCAACGACATCGATCGATTGAAAGTGAAATGCTCGAATGCATCTGAACTCTTGTGTATCTTTTGTTTACAGATTCTGCATTGCATTTATATATACATAAAATATATATATGTTTTATGTGTCTAATTTAAAAATAGATTTGTGATTGTAGAACGAGAGTATCTTCTTTAACATTTATACGAACATATCTTCAATATTCCCAATGAATAATATGAACAAAGCTATAGTTCGAGATAACAAAGTAACAATCATAACACATGCGATTATAAGTACAATAATACAAATAGATACTCGTAGATAGATAGATAGATATTTATTTTATTCGTTCAAGTTAGATGTCGGGGTCTTTTTTCGTTTCTTGAAATAATTTAGATAGCTTTAGGTTTGAGTACGAATAGAACTGAATGTCTGAATTATATGCAAACACAAAAAGGGGTTCTTTTGCTTTTGCTATAGTATATAATATACAAAAGAGGGAAGTGAAAATAAATATTGAATTTTTGTTTTACGTTTTACTGATGCAGCCACTTTGTGCTGTTAAAATTTTATTTATATATTATGCTTGTTGTAGATTTGCATTTCTGCAGATGCCAAAGTGCAGGAAATAAGATGAAAAGAAAGAAAAATCGATTTTTGTGTTTGATTTGATTTACGTACTGAATTGTAAATGTATAAAGTAATGGATGTTTTAGGAATGAAAGTATTTTTAACACATTATAAAAGTCAATAAATAATATTTGATATAAACAAGACATAAAACTGATAGTTATGGTGTACCTCAGGGTTGTATCCTAAGGCCTGTTGTTTTTAATCAATCATTTTATTTGCATACATTTTGTTAAAGAGTCTAGGGCTAGGTCTTACGTGTACTCCCAGATAATATTTTGCTAAATAATTAAACTGTTTTTCGTTTAGACTTGTTGATTGCTGGGATGATATTAGTCTTTATTGCTTGATTCGTCCTTTTTGTATTTCCTGTTATCTTTCATTGATTTCTACAATTTCAGTAAAAAAAAGTCAATTTACATTTAAAACCACCGTTGCCCGAAACAGCATTATTTTCGAGAAGAAAAATGGTCTAATGATGCCACCCACCACTTTGTAATTCGCATTGGTTTCTCGATAACACCGTCCAGGTTTTTCGATATTCAGATGTCGCATCGGTTTCGAGATGATTTTTGCGTAGAACTGCCATGACAGAGGTTTCGGGTTTAATCCATACCTGTAACGGATTTACAAATCTTTCAAAAGTAATTATTGTCATGAAAAGTGCTTTCTCAATTTGGGTGCTCGGATTCGGAATAAAAATTTTAGGTCCCCTGCATTCTTGACATATACTTACACAGAGGGAAATCGTACATTTTGTGGAGGACAATGAGCATCAGTGATAGGTTATGCAATTTAAGATGAAGATGGGGAGCCTTTTGTGAAAGATTTTGAGATCAATGTATCCCCATACTTTTCAATGGCTTTTACAACCAAATAAAGAAACCTGTAACACGCTATTACTTCCTAGACTACAATGGAATATCTCAAGAATTCAGGAATTTAGACAACAACTTCATTTGAAACTTCAATCATACCGAAATGTTGACTTCCCTACTTTATAGCAAATTACAAAAGTCATCTTATCCTTATTAACAAGGCTGTGGAAAAAGGAGCAAATTTATAAAGGAGCCTTGGTTTGATAAAGAATGTCAAAATGCCCGTAAGAAATTTCCGGAATTCCCAAGGATTGTTTAGAAGAAACTGCTTAGAGGCCAACTTTCAATATAAGGAGCTTTGTGAAAAAAAAAGAACTATGAAGAACTGCAGGCTTCGAAACTGGCACCCGACACTGATTTTTGGAAACTTGCGTGGGAATTGACTGCCAAACAATTCGCAGTGCATAAAAAACTATGTGCAAACATTCTATCCACTCATTTCATAGAATTCTTGAATCCAAGCAGCATTCAAACAAATTGGCACTATGCGATATCTGGATTCAACAACGAAATCTTAGATACGGAAATTAACCTTCAAGAAGTGGAATTAATTCTAGGATCTCTTAAAGATGGAAAAGCGGCTGGTGCAGATGCTATTCCTGTTGAGTTCTATAAATACGGAAAAATCATGTTAAAAGAACGTATGGTTAAGATTTTTACAACCTTGTTACAGAAGAGACTCACAACGTGGATTGCAGATCAGAACCTGCTAAAAGAGACTCAAGCGGGCTTAAGATCAGGGTATTCTACAATAGATAATATTTTTATTGTCAGGAGGCTAGCTGCAAGCTTTATTAAACAGGGAAGAAAATTGTATGAATTCTTTATTGACTTCAAAGCAGCATTCAACTCAATCCAAGCTATAGGGTCTGGGCTTGTCTTTGAAGTTCGGAGGCTTTCTAGAAGCGCTGTATAGAGGAACATATGCTGCAGTGTGGAACGGAGCTGAGCTTTCTGATTGGTTCACAACCACCTTGAGAGTAAGACAGGTGTGTACATTGAGTCCCATCTTGTTTTCGCTCTTCATAGATGACCTTGTAGATTACCTTCCAGGTGGTGTTGATTTAGCAGGATTTCGTATTTCGGCATTAATATTTGCTGATACAGTAATTTTTGCGTATTCGCCAGAAACCCTACAACTTATGATAAATAGACTATACCACTACTGCTGTCTTTAGAACTTTTCAGGCAATACTAAACAATCTAAGGTGATGATCCTCAAGAAAGGGGGTGGACGAAATGCATCAAATGAAAAGTGGACTTTATACGTAGAAGATATAGAATACAAATACCTAGAAGTAATTTTTTCAAGAAACCTGAATTTGCAGAAACATTGTAGCGAGAAACTACAAAAGGCAAAAACTGCAATTAATATTTCATTGAAAAGATGCTTTATGAACGAAAACATAGCTCACAGTAGTAAATATAAGGTATTTGAAGCAGTTGCAGACAGTATCTTTTTGTATGGCTTACAAGTATGGGGATGCACAAAGTTTCACACGGTGGAGAAATTCTTAACACATTATGAGAAGAGAATGCCAAAAAATACTCCAAATGACGCGATTATGCTGGAAACCGGAAACCTTTATTTATAAAGACCCTAAAGATGCAAGCGAATTATATCCTTCACGTTTTTAGTATGAACGATTACCGACTTCTTAGAAAACTAATGGTAAAAGCTGTGGAAGACCAAAATCACTGGTACAGTGAGTGGTCGAGTCTCGCAGAGGGATGCAATTTAAATGTGAAAGATGTATCTCACAGTAAAGCTCTTATGTACAAGGTTATAGCAGCGGTAGATGAGAAGTGTAGAGCAGAATGTGCAGCTGAAGCAGTTGTTCAGAACAACTTACAGTAGACACAACCATAATCTCGCAGAAAGGAATTATTTCCATGATACAAATAGTGTAAACGTCATTGCTACAATGGTCAGATTAAGAAGCGAACTACTCAACCTGATTTTCATACCGCACAGAACCGATTTACTATTAAAGTAATTTAGCAAAAATAAGGAACGTCATATATTTCTTCAAAACGTGTCCAACTTTAAGGGAAGCTAGAAGAAATATTCTTAGAAGAGAGTTTTTTTTCGGAGGAAAAAGTTCTTAGTATTCTAAATGAGGTGGATGTCTCCAAGCTCTATAACTATTGCAAAGTTGCGTTACGATATAAATCCAGAATTGTGAATGGAGACTTCTGACACTTTAAATTTGCTAGTAATTTTTTTCTTTTAATTGCTTTTGTTTTTTGCTGTTAAGTACAGTAATTTAATTTATTAAAGTTGTCAATGGCAGACTGCAAAATGCCAATGCCATGCTTTTATGATTTTTGTAATATAATTTTAATGTAAAAATTGCAAAATAATCTTTTAATTCATTAAAATCAATTATCTATCTATCTATCTATCTACTTACACAGAGGAATAGTTTAAAGTTGTAGGTCACTGGGCTCTGGTCTAATTGTTATTTTTTAGATGTGACAATTTAGTTTCTTAACGTAGCCGTCGTCGTGGTGAAAATGAGCCTAGTCATACAAAATTAATTTTATCTCAAAATTGTTGTAAAATTCAACCTTCTCTAAGGCTCGTACTGCATGGAGATAATAAAGCCAATTGCACCTTGGTAACTAATAATACGAAATCTGTGATCAAAATGGTCCTCAAGCTCGTTCGTGAAATCTTGAGTTGTCGAAATTGATGGTGTTCCGCAGGGATCCGTTTTGTCTCCGAATCTCTTCCTAAAATTCATAAATTATCTCTTGTCTAGGACTCCTTATCCATTGAATTATTTCGCTGATGACAGTTATATCAGCCTCGTTTCTAACTTCACATCTTCTTCTTTCGGACGTAAAACTTTAGCGGTAGCGTATTATAGGCTCACTAAATTTAGATCTTGACAGAAAGTCCAATATGGAAATATTAACAGTCAATTTAGAATTCATTCAGAATTCATAAACTCCATTCTGGCTCTTTGTGTCAAATAATCCACCTCTCAAGTCGTTCCTCATGAGTGTCAGTTGTATCATGGAAACTAATCAACTGTAAGAACTCGGTATCACACATCACCTCTTATTAAATGATCACACAAGAAATGTGTCACCATTCTGATACTCCAATAAACCTGTCATTTCCCACCGCACAAACAATTTTGCTGTTAAACTCCAATTTCTTTGAATGCCAACCAGTTTACACTTGAGGTCAATTTCCTATATTATGCTGTTAAGTGTAGAGATTCTTTTTTAAGCCGCACTTCAAGAATGTGGAATGTTTAACCCACCTATGTTCATCACTTCTGATAGTCAAAACTTAAATACCAAAGTCCTCCAGTACGTTACTTTAAATCCTTCCTGATTTCCTAACGCTCGATCTAAGTTTAAAGACCTTAAACGTAGCAATAACCCTGTAAGCTTGTGTGAAATTCTTGGTTCTGGCTAGACAGCAATAACTTTAGAAATTGCAATATTTCCAAACGTTGTTCAATCGCAAAGCGAACTTGTTTTGTATTGTCAAGATATTGAATAGGAAACAGCGGTCAGTGTCAAAAAAAAAAATTATAACTAGTTGGCCCACCCTGTATTCACTTCTGCATTGTCTTCTAAGAAAGTTAACCTATAAAACTCATCTTCATATAATGCAAAAAGAAAACAATATTACATCCGAATCATATTAGCTTTCGTAAATCATCATCATCATCATTATAATTATATCATTAATTCATGCGCCATAATGAAACCATCATCTAAGACTTTTTGCTCCTCTGTCAATAGTTTATTGTGTATCTAACTTAAGAACAAAGTTAAATAGCTTGTAGCACTTAATTACATTCTATGATCTTCTTCAAACAGTATGACGACAAGCAACAAGTAGATCACTTTAAGTCATGACTTATGACATTCAAGAAAATAACACAAGGCAAACAAATAAACATCAAGACAACAAAACGGAAATAAACGACAAAGACTTTAGAAATAAAATAGGGCGCTTTCATTATGAGACCAGAACGCAAAAACTATATTCTATGCTGTCTGTAGCTATACAGTACACATACTCATTGCTCTTTAACTACTAGAATTAGAAGAGACAACAGCAAAAATATCCTTGCCACATGGCATCCGTGTTTCCGTATTTGACATTGTGCTTCATAATTGGGGTGACCATCTTTAACTCTTTTTTTTTTGTTAATATTTTTTCATAAAATTTTCTTGTGGCGTATAAAAAATCCATTAAAGACTAAATTCATGTTATCTGGCTTAAAAAGTAAGTTAGTTAACTTACTAATTTGACGTCCTTAGCAATTAAACATCTCTTCTATTGTAGCCTAACCCCGAAATAATGTAAAAAATATCCGAATTTGGTCACCACATTTATAAATAACGTATAAAGTGTCAAGTAGAGCACTTTCCTTTCTCCATAACGCAATACAATAATATGTGGAGACTTTTTGTTTATGTTCTTTTTTTGTATCCTTGTTTCTATGAAATATTCCCTTTTCATGTCATATCAACCTTAGGACACTTCCTCCTATAATAATAATATACCTCCCCTTAAACCCTTTTCAGCTCTCTTACAATATTATTAATCGCATCTACTATATATGCATCTAAAAATATGTACTTCTGCTCCACTTAGATATAACAAAGTACGTTTTGTTTGAAGACGGGAAGGAAGACAGAAGCATAAAAAAAGTAAGGAAAAAAAAACCAACGACAACGAGACGGACGATGAAAACGTGTACATATCTCAGAGATAAAATATTAAATTGCATAAAAAAGTCTCAGTGAGAAAAGGATAACAAAAAAGATACAAAAGTATCTAAAGGTATACTATCCGACTGCAGTAGAACAGCAAGTGCTTTTGTAGACCATCATAGATGTAATTACATCGACCACACGTACTTTATTCAGTAGCCAGTAGTATCTAACTTATAGTCAACTTTTTATGCACAGTGGGGTAGAGTGATGGTTTTTGTTAGTCGTTTTTTGAAAACAAATAAAAAAGAGTAATTGTTTAAATAATAATAATAAAAACCAAATCAAAAAAACGGTGATTTTTTAAAAGCTAAAGTTAAAAAACCTACACATACAATTAAGAAAAATTCATGAAATCTTTATTTGAATCGATAGTACGGTTTATATAATTTAATGTTTGCAGATTATTTCATAGAAATGTTGTCCTTGACTGCGTCTTAAATGGTCCATCCGCTTAGTCTAATTTTGGCGTACTGTTACCAATATTTCGGCCGCTTAAATGTTGTATTCCAATGCGTCAAATGAAGCTGAAGTGGGCTTGTCTGTATAGACATGAGCTTTATCAAAGCCCCACAAAAAATAGTCTAAAGGCGTTAAATCGCACGATCTAGGCGGCCAATTGATAATTAAAAATGTTCACCGAACTCGCCTCTCAATAAGTCCATTGTTGCGAGTGCTGTTTGGCATGTGGCACTTGTTGAAACCACATGTCATGCAAGTCAAGCTCTTACATTTTGGGCAAAAAAAGTTGGATACGATCTCACGGTAACGCTCACCATTCCCAGTAACGTAACGATTCGCTTCACATTTAAGGAAGTACGGTCCAATGATGCCACCAGCCCATGAACCGCACCAAACTGTGACTTTTTCTGGATGCATTGGTACCTCTTGCAATGCTTCTGGCAGATATTCACTCCAAACTTGACAATTCTGCTCATTTACATAACAATTGAGCCAAAAAGGAGCTTCGTCGTTGAACAAAATTTTTCGGTACAAAAGTGGATCTTCGGCCAACTTTCTAAGAGCCCATTCACCAAAAACTTTACGTTGCAGTAAGTCGTTCGGCTTCAATTCTTGCACTAGCTGCATTTGCAGTAAATTACTTTTTTTCGCCATAATGATTTTGTACACGTTTAAATCGTTCTAATCTAAAGGGTTTTTTAATAAGGGTGGGTGTGAAGATGTCGTGGCGTTTGTTGTGTAGCAAGTAGCGACGTCCTGCTGGAACCACATGTCGTCGCCTATTACGCTGCTCGATCAATTACCCCCGCCGGCCAAAAATCCACAACAAACGGTCACTCAAGATTGATTCGGGTTCTGCTCTACAAATGTTGACGAGTCGACTGTGAACATTGACATTTTGATAGTAAAGTTTCATTATTTGAACTTGCTGTTCAATCGTGTAACTTGCCATGATGATTTGAAGAAGAACCATGAAGAACCAGGGCCTAGACACTTACAACTCTCAACCATTCCTGTGTGCGAGTAACGTTTTCAGAGATGGAAGGGACCTTCAGTTTATATGCCGAATCCAAACGGCTAATTTGAGATAGCACTTTTCATGACAAGGTACCCGCGAAAACTTTTTTTTTTAAATTAAGGTGGCAGGGATTGAATAAAAGACCACTGGCATGACAGCCCAACTCAATAACCATCACGCTACGGTAACTACATTTGAGATAAACGAGTGAATAATAAACAAAAAATTTGACAGATGCCACCAAAACAAAATGGCTGCCATGAGGCGCTAAAATCTACCCGTGCCAATTTAAAAACTCTATAGATGCGATTATGAATGAGGCGTAAAAAAACAAAATCTTTACAGGTGTGTAGAAAACCTTCTTCATTTGCCGATGTTTACAGTTTGGATGGGAGTAGTAGTTTATGGGGTGGTTTGAATTCTAAAGTATATGAAACTAAATCAGCAGGACTTAGAAGATCTGAAAGCTTCTATTCGACAAAGGAGAGTCTATGAACATTTTGTGTTACGTTGTAATAAAATAAAAAAAATCTAGGCCGGCATCTGAATGACCCTATTTTTAAAACCGAGAACCTTTCGAAATCAATGAGTTGTTCAAAAAATGTTCTTTTTTCTTTTCAATGCCTCAAGATTCCAGCTATATCTGTTTATACTTTTGTGACGCTCCCTGTACAAAGAATGCTTAATTACTTATTTAGTTCCTCAGACCTGTTAAGTCCGCTGGAAACTCCTTTAGGAGCATAGGAGCATAGCTCCCTCCAACTCTTGTCTAATGACGTTGATTGATCCTTGACTGTCCTGCGACATGTGCTTCTGGGTCGTCCAGCTCTTCTTCCTTCTTGTGTAAGGGGATTCCACTGCATTGCTTGGCCTGCATATCGCTTTTCGAAGCGAAGTCCAATTCATTGCCACTTACGCCTTCGTATAATAGAGTCTATAGGTTCCTGATCTGTCCTTCTATGAACTAACTCATTGGACATTCGGTTTGGCCAGAAAATTCTTATGATGTTGCGAAGACATCTATTAAAGCTTTCTTGTAATGGCTAAACTCATCTTCAAGTGCTGCACCCATAAAAAAGTACAGATTCGCCAACTGGGCGAAACAGTCGTACCTTTGTTCTTAAGGTGATAGTGGTATTCCTCCAAATTTTCGATAAATTTCGGCAGATAACCTCTTGTTCGGTTCTGTCTTCCATGGAGAAGACACTTCCAAGGTATTAAAAGCTCTCCACTTTCTCCACCAGTTGTGAGAAAATATTTTTTTTTAGAGAGTGGTCGCGTTTCTAGGCTGATCATTTTTGTTTTGCCGGAATTAATTTTCGGCCGCACGATGTCTGGCTCTCTCTTCACACCTGTTGTCATTTGATGGAGATCTATGATACTATGATCATTTATTTACGGCCTGCTTGGAAAAGTCTTTTGCTTTTGTTGATATAAGTCTTGAATCCTAATAGGTATGTTTCGCATTGAAGTCTCCACCAACAAGAAAGCGATTTTAAGTGTTCTGTCCATCATTGTTTTTTAAGAGCGACTTTTTCGCTTAGCTGTTTGATATTCAAATCCTCTTTATCAATTCTTTGAAGAATAAGTTGTAGCATTTCTTTTATGGAAGTCTCTTCATTCTTCCGCACATTTTTAACAATCTGAGAATAGGCTTTATTTTCATCGCTTTTACTTTGAACAGCCATTTTAGGCGTTTCCTTCTTAGTATTGTTTTCAGCAGTTAAATCGATATTTAGTGTTTTTTCTAGGTTTGTCTCTAGCAGATGTATTTTTGCTTCTGAACTCTTGGAATTGTTTGGCAACTGGCCAGCCTCTATAGCTTGCCGGGTGATTATCCTGGCAGTTCACACATTTTGCTTTCTGATCTTTGCTCATGGGACAATTTTTAGTTGCATGTTTTCTTCGCACTCGATTGCAGTATTTTTGGGTATGAGCAAAAGCTTGGCAACGTTTGCACTGCGGAAACAACTTTAGATTTTGGGAGTGGTTCAATTTTAACAGCTATGCCAAAGATTGATCTTACTTTATAAATCTCCTCGAGACTTATGAATTAATGTAGTAACCTCTTACTTGTCACCGATTCTCCAGAGGAGTTTTCAATTGTCGCATTCTTAAATAGATTGACTGCATCAAGGGCCTTTTTGTGCAAGATCTTCTACTACTTCCTCGGGAGAACACGAGCTTCTGCGACTGTGACTTTCCAGTTGTCTTTGTTGTACGATGTGTTTTTGCAAGCTTTTTAAGTACATTTTTCTATTATTTTCTTAAGATCTCCAAAAATTGCAAATCCTGAGATCATAATTGGTGGTGAAGTAATTTTGTTGCTGCCTTTAGCGTGAGATATTGATTTAGCAACAGCTACCACATTATTCGCTTCTTTAGTTCCTGTAATCAACTCTTTATTATTTTCGGTTTTAGAGCTTTTCTGATTTCTTCAACGAGTCTCGGGACTACGTCTACGTTTCTTTTGGTATGCTTATTTTTATTTTTCTCAGTTTTAAGCAAGAGCTCTTCTTCATCAGTTTGATATTAAGGTTCAATATATTTTGAACTTAACTGAAGCGTGGACTCTGAAACTTTCTTGTCAAGCAAGGAAACTTGCTTTTTTCACTTGCAGCTGAAGACTTTGAACTAGAACTTCAAGTTGTGCTCTTGTCGCTATTTCAATTTGCCATTCTTCAAAGAAGTTCTTTGATTTTGATGGAACTCTGTTGATCTGTGATGTCGATCTCTTCGTTGATCTTGGTTCCTTTTTCGCTGATGTTTTTAACATCTATAGTATTGTTTGAGGTTGTCGATGATGTAACCCCTGAAGTAAATTTGTTTTGGGGACCTCTTTGCATCTTTGAACTCCGTCTCTCAATATTTTTAAGCAATAATTGGTCGTCCCCAGAATCTTAGTTCCTGAAAAGATAACTCATGTGACTCAGCTCATGGATCCAATGGATCCAAAGCTCGTCGTTAGTTGTGTATCGCCAAACAACAAAATAAAGTGAAACAAAAACTACATACAAAAATATTATAAAAAATAATTTTAACATGATTTATCAAATATTTTTAAGCTATACAAAAATAATCAAACTTATAAACAAATAAAAAAAATTATAACAACGAAAATTAATAAAAAACATTTAAAAAAAATATAATGAAACCATAAAAATGAAACTATAAAAAAAACTTCACCTAATATTTAACAACAAATAATAATAAAAAAAGATTTTGAATAGAAACTGCAGAATATTTAAAAAAATGTATAAATTAGTTTATTTTGTGATTTTTTTTGAAGTTTTTAATTTTTTTTTTAAATCTTTAATTTTACAAACAAAACTAAAAAAATCTATGCAATTGTTAATTAAAAATTGTTTTTCCAGACCTACGAAATTATAAAGAATTCATTTTGTTACACTTTCTAATTCATCCTACCCCACTATTTTACAGTGCTGTCGACCGTCATGAGAACTTAATGTATACAAATATAAAATTTCAACATGATGAAATATTTAATATATGCACTTTACATGAGCCGTTGCATATTCGAATGATATGGAATGAGAGAAAAAAAAATAAATTGCATTCATTCATTGACAGTATCTTTTGTATTATAGAATGAAGTAAGAGAAAATGGCGAACAAAAAAATACGAACAGAAGAATATCTGCATTAATTATGATGAACAAGCAATTTTGGTGTTGCCACATCTAACACAAATTTTCCTTTTTCTTACTTTTTTTCTACGAAATCCAGATCTTTAGGGTTAATCCTACTAAAATGATTCCAGTTTCCATGGCTTTTTATAGAATTTAAGCCATATTACATGGTAAAGTTTTCAAGAATACGTTAGTTTGATGTTATCTACAGGATCTTCCAATAAGATGCTTCATTTTGTTATTAAAAAAACGAGTAAAAAGTGTGGTATTAACATTCAAAAATAATATTAGTCATTTTAAGTAAAATCGTACTTTCAACTTGTCAAAAGTTGAAAACTTCAAAAGTGACAGCTGTCCAAATATCAGTTTAATAAAAATGAAACTTCTTATTGGAAAACTGTTTACTGTATGCGATTTTGTACTGAATAACAGCCTAGGATTCTTACAAAACCCTATTTCTGCTAAACGTCGATTTGTCCTATATTTGGCAACACTAAATTCATTTTACCAGAGAAAGAGTTACATGTAAGAAAAATACAAAAAAAAAAGAAAATAGATAGAAAAATCATGATGTTTTTCTTTTTTCATTCCTCGCGGTCGTCGTCGGTCGTATGGAAATAGATGAGAGGAAGTTTGTGAGACGACGTACTTATAAAAAGAATGTCATTGGTTTTTGTTTTTATTCCTTCTGTTTTATTACCCTAAGTTCTGTGGGTTGAATGTAGTCTTTTTTTTTAAGTTCTTCCTCAGTCAGTCCTTCTTTTGCCCTGAAAATTGAAGAGAAAGTTTCAGCACAACTTTTTGAAAACTAAAATAGTAGTGTCGTCTTCGTGGCATAAACGTCTCCTTTTGTCATTTTGCTTTGTTTTATGTGATTTATGAAGCGGAAATTAATTTGAATTTAAGATTATTTTCCAGTATGACATGACAGTAAGATAATAAGTACATTTCCAGTAAAGAGTATATAAGTCTGAACTGAAACGTACATGCATCAAAAGATGATAATAAACTTTACACAAAAATTAATGAGCTAAATGTTAAACGAACCTTATAACCGAGGAATATGTGCGAATAAATGACACAAATCATTGATGTTAAGAAGATAGCCTTTAGTCATTTTGACATAAAGATATACAAAAACAAGTTATTATGTCATTTATGATGTATGATAAATTCGATAATTGTCCGAAATGATGTACATTTTTGACATTCCAAGAACCTTTCCCTTACTGAAAGACTTCAATATGTACCTCTTACGAAAAGTCTTTACAAATATCATCACCAAGTTAAACTAATTATACCTTTAAGTCGTCTACAGGGAGAAAAGAGTTTTCAAAACTTTTGTTTCGTAACTACATAAGTTCATTTCGTGTACTTACTTACCTGTGGATTATGAATACTACCTGCCAAATTTTTCCCAGATTCATTTTATCTGTAAGGTCTCTGATGTTGAAAGACAGACATGTTTAGCAGTAATAATTAAAGCCTCTTCAGATACTTAAATCCCTCTCACAAAATACAAAACATAAAAAGTGTCTTGCACTCAACAACAGCTGGAAGAACATCAAATAAGCATTCATAATTATAATTATACCCAAAGTTAATTAATTTTTGTTGTTTTGAAATCCTACTGAAAGATAATTCCAAAAATTATGTACACATATACTTACATCTTTACCAACTGCAACCGAAGTGTACTCAAAAAGATTTCATCTCAAAAAATAAAATTCCACCAACTGGTATATTTCACTGCACAAAAGTCTTTTTTAGAATTTTTAATTGTACATCTCTGAATCTGTGTCTGATGGGTGTTGCATGTAACGTTTAACTCAAAAAAATTGTACAACAGATTGCAAGAAAATTACCTAAGTTACACATTCTGTCGCAAGAACTTGCCGATTTTGTGTCGGAAAAAATTAAAACGAAGCATTCGTTACCTACAACATTAAAAACTGCCATGAATTATGCATATTTGTCTCTGAAGATTGTATGTGTCACAAACGTAACACAATTTTCAATTGGAAAAATCTGTGTTTTGTAACAGTATCTTGGAAAATATATTATTATACACACCCTTTTAAATGTGTTATATTAAATTTAATTTTTGAAAAGATGTGTCATAGTAGTAACACTTGTGAAATCTAACTTGTCAAAATTGTAACAATTTTAAGAATTGACATAAAAGACAGAGAGAAATCAAATAAGGTTACTATTCAGAAGTAAATAAGAGAGTAATATTTTGTTGTTAGGTTAAAGTTTATTTCATTCAAAACATTTTAAGAATGTGTCAAATCCGTAACATATTCATTTTACCACATATTTAATATTCTTATTTTGTATTTCTAGTTGCAAAGTTATTATTAAGATATTAGCAAAATGTACGTAACAATGGCGCAATGTCAGAACTGTAACACAAACTTGTCATAAAAGTAACTAAAAGAAAAACATTCAGTAAAAATAAACACTGCAATTAAGTTGGGTGGCGCAACAGTCCATGAAGAAACAGGGCCTTATGACTTACAACTCTCAAACATTCCTGTGTGCGAGTATGTTGTCAGGAATGGAAGGGACCTACAGTTTATATGCCGAAACCAAACGGCTAATTCGAGAAAGCACTTTTTCATGACAAGATTTACTCTTAGAGGATTTGTCAATTCCTCACAGGAGGCAGTACACGTGAAAAAAGTTAGGTGGCACAGGCATGACAGTCCAACGCACTAACCATTACGCAACGGGTACTACAAGCACTGCAATTATTTTTGTTAATTTTACATACAAAATTATGAGTGTCAGAAACGTAACAATTTTCGATCAAACATAAGTGTCAAGAGCAATATCCAACAAAAATGGCAACAAATCACTTATCCTAAGTGTGCAATTGATATGACACATCGTCAAAGTAATTATCTTTAAAAAGAAGGTTGTCTTGTTTATTTGCTGTGACAGGTCGGAAATCAATAAATTCAACAGTTGAAGCAGCAATATTTTCGACTGAGCGTGCATTGCCATGATCATCAGGCTTTACGACATGACATCACGAAAGCACACTCTTCTTGTTTCTTCAGAATTTAACTAATACTTGGTTGATTTTGACGACCATAATAATAATATTTGAATAACAACTTTTTCATTGAGTATTAACTACAAACATTCGAATAATATTTTAACACTTAGAATGACAGCTGAGTTTGACAGATGTCAAATGCAAGAAATATCAACTTGAAAATACGAAATGAATGACCCTCATACTTGTAGCAATAATTTCTTAGGTAGCAATGAATTCTAGCTCTTTCAACAAGTTATAATTTTAAGTAACAAGAAATATTATACTGATATAATTTTGGACGTCATATTAGTTACGCTTTTGACACAAATGAAATAGATTTTAATAGTTTCAAAGAAAGTTAATTTTATTTGAATTTCCTTATTTCTTACAACTTTCATTCAATTTTGTTTCCTTTATCGGATCCCAAACCTGGAGAGAATTTCAACTTCTCAGGAATTTAGTGTTCTATCTTACTTCATCCAAAAAATTGTCTCCCTTTATCCTCACACTGAAATCGTTATTACGGGGGATTTTAATGTCTTAAAATGTTCGTGGCTTATCTTAGGCCATACAACACCTGATGAAATGTGTTCTGATATTTTTGTTGATTTTAAATATCTTACTCAGCTTGTCAATGAGCCAACTTGAATATCATACTGTAACGGCCGAGCAAAAAATGCACTTGACTTGTTTCTCACCTCCGATCCTAATAAATACATAATCAGCGTAACCCTGTAAGCACATCGGATCATAGTTTCTTATCTGCTGATTTCTCGTGTCAAATAAATCCAGTTCCAAAGAAAACCGTTTGGCAGTACGAGAAAGCTAAATGGGACGAATAGGTTTAAAAGAATTTAATCCAAGTCTGAATTATAGCTCCATTGGAGCTGAAAAAAGTCTATATAGGGGAAAGAGGTGAGCTTCCAGTGTTGAGCCAACCCAGCTCAGGAAAATCGGAAAAGGTTTAAGCAAGCCCAGAAAAGGCCTGCAGCACCCATATCAGAACGACCACATTTTTTGAGTGACCAAAAATTACGACACAAAATACTGCAATGTCCCAAAAGCAGTAAACATTGTTTACTTACTTACTTCAGGTGGCGCTACAGTCCTGTGTGAACTAGGGACTCACCAAGCAAACTTCTCCATCTATCTCGGTCCCTAGATAGATGTCTCCAGTTTCGCGAAGAACTTTTCTCTCGGTATTTTAAGTCATTTTTTGACCACAGCATGTACTTTCTTTTGTCCTCATTTACCCTTGAATCCATTTTTGCTGCTTTTTCCTGAATGCTCACAAAAGCCCCACGCTGAGTTCTTCCGATTATGTCAACGTCATCAGCATAAGCTAGTGATAGCACAGACTTTTGAAAGTTATTGGCCCTTGTGTTGACGTGGGAGCTCTGAACTATTATTTCAAGTGAGATGTTAAAAAATAGCATGACAGTGCATGAACTTGTCTAAAATCTTTTTTGACATCGAAACTTACTGTTGTTGTTTCCAACCTTTATGGAGCAGCGTGAATTCTCCATCGTCATCCAGCACAAACAGACAAGTTTTACAGGGATGCCAAAACTAGACATGACTCTATACAGTTCCTCACCGTAAATGCTGTCATATGCCGCCTTGACATCGGTGAAAAGACGGTGGGTGTCGATTTAGTGTTCTTGAATTTTTTCCAGGATCTGCCGTAATGTGAATATTTGATCAACTGTGGACTTTCCTGGTCTAAAACCACACTGAAAAAGACCTATCAGGTTGTTGACGATGGGCTTTAGACGTTCACATATTACGGCAGAGAAGATTTTATAGGCGATGTTAAATAGACTGATTCCTCTATAGTTGGTGCAGTTTAGATGGTCTCCTTTTATCACGATCGGACAAACAATACTGAGGTTCCATTCATCGGGCATGCTTTCTTCCGACCATATCTTAAAGATAAGTTGGTGCATGCTCCAAACCAACTTATCTCCAGCTGCTTTAAAGAGCTCGGCATTGAGGCTTTATTAGACTTCAGCTTATATATGGCAATCTTTACTTCGTCTAAGTCGGAAGGACAGGATTGTTGGGTTTCGTCGTCTATGTTGAATGGATCCTCCTCCCTGACAGCGGAATTCGGTTCGTCGTCGCCGTTATACAGTCTGCGGAAGTGGTCCTTTCATATCCTCAGCATTGACTGAGGTTCCACTATGATGTTTCCACTTTCGTCTTTGTAGCCTTCGGTTCTAGGTTTATGTACTTCCGAACTTCATTCCTGCTTTTAAACCTCCAACATTTTCAACCGCACTCTTTTCAAGCCCTCCCTTTTTCCTTCTGAGAAGTCGGTGTTTCTCTCGCCTCTTTTGCTCATAGAGCTCATGAGCAGCTCTGGTCCTTTTATGCAGCGCCACCTTGCGTTCCTGTTGTTTGGCTGCATTTGCCTGCCGACATTCCTCATCAAACCAGGGGTTCCTTGTTGGTGGCTGCTTGAAACCCAGCACATCAGAGGTGGCTTCTCTGATTCCTTCTTGACGATGTTGCCACTGGTTTTCGATACATTGTGTTGGCGGCAGAGAACTTCGAGAGAGGTTACTTGTAACTCGGTCGGAAAAGGATTTGGCGATCTCTTCTACCAGCACCTCCCTGTGTTGCCTTGAGCCTGAAAACCCGAAGTGCTACCTTGGCTACAACGAGGTACTGGTCCGAGTCGATGTTAGCTTTTCGGAAAGTTCGGACATCCATGATGATAGAAACGTGTCTGGCGTCGATCGCAATATGGTCAATTTGGTTGACGGTAGATGATCTGGAGAATTCCAAGTTCCTTTGTGAATATTGAGGTGTTGAAAACGCGTACTATTTGAAGCCCTGGTAGCTATTAGCTTTGAAGTATTGTTTTGTATATTTATGTTTAATTCAATAAATTATAATAACGCGTATTGGCTACCATGATTTTGCGGTGCGTAACTTTCAAAAGTTTTGAAAAAAAAATTTCGAATTCATCAATACCCTTGTAGCCTTAAACAGATTTTGTTACACAAATCCAATACTAAACATTAAGCTTAAAGTCAGAAATACGGAAAAAAACTTAAAGGAACTACTCCACTGATCTCACGATGATTATGCTGCTGTAAAAATTAATTAGCTAAAGAAAAGAAAGTAATTATACCTACTCAACGGTTTTTGTGTGTCGTTTTCATTTTCGCTCGTCGTCGTCAATGTCTTGAAAATTCTCAGAAAAGCATACACAACGTTTAATATTCACCCTACTTCAAGTTGGTTAGCCTTTTATGGCCCAGACTTCAAGCTAGGGTTTTTTCGCAATTCAATTAGCCCTTTTACTTGTTCATTCTTCTTTCTTTTCTTCGAATATCAAGAAAAGGATGCTTTTCGTGAATTTGCATCGTTTAAGAATTACAAGACACGCATTTCAACGAGGACGTAGACGCACGACCAAAAAAGAAGCCCTTACCCGTATTTCTTCGTATGTGATATGAATTCATAAGATTCTCAAAAAGGTATATCTATACCGTACTTGTGATGGAATTAATTGCTGAACTTTTGTAAGAGTGAAGGGGAGGTTTTTGTTTTTCCCTCGTAAGATTAAATTTGGCAATTCGGTGTGAAAAGATGAAAAAATAAAATGCACGACTGGGTCGCACGAACTTGCTCCTGTATGCTAAGAGTCTGTTTAAAAAAGTAGGTAAATCATGTGTGAAACAACCTTATTCGTAAAGAATAATATTTTAAAATCACTTATACAAAGTTACCAAGATATTACTTCTTGATAGACACTTTAAAATAGATTGTTGATTAAACATATCATATCCGATACAGTTGCGCTACATGGGCGGCCATATCGTTGGTATTGACAATAATTTAAGGTATAAAAATACATAAATATTTACCAAATGCACTAATTTAGATAAAAGCTAGGAATGTAATCACAATTTTGTTAAAATAATGCGCTCTTTCTGGCTCATGCACAGTTAAAATATATAAAAAAAAAACTATTTTAAGATTCGAAATTTCGCCCGAAAAATAACTTTGTCTTCAAAAATTTAAATGCCATTTCATAAATAAAAAAGCATTTGATTTTTCAAATTTTTTTTTTGAAAATCGTTAGAGCGGTTTTTTTTAAAATTAATTTTTTATATATAAAATTTTTCAATTTTGTTCTAAAAATATTTTTGGTACGCAGTTGTTTAGAGAATGTTAATATACGCTATACGTTTCAATTTCGTAAAAAACTGTTGACCCGTTTTTGAGATATCGAATTTTGAAAAAATAAAATTCAATATTTTTTTTTAAAAATCCAAACAAAAAAAAATTGCACTTTTGATAATCAAATATTGTTAAAGCAATATAGGAGCGTATTCAGAAAAAAAATTATTTAAATCGGTTTATAAGTTGCTGAGAAAATTAAAAAACAAAATAACGGTTCTATGAGCGGTACCTTTCCTGAGCAATACAAAAACTTGTTTTTCTTATCAAAAGAAGGCAAGTTAAAAAATAAAATTTTAGAGAAAATTTAAAGAAAATCTATCGGTTTGTTTTTGAGAAAATTCGAATTTTCGTTTTTTGACCAAAAATATTGTATGGTGGCCACTGTTAGTTTTGATCTTTAAAAAAAAATGAAAAAAACGCCTAACGCGAATCTGCTCAAAACCTTAACTTCAAAGTTTGAACTTAATCGACCCAATGGTTTAGGCTGTAGGAGCGTGGACAGACAGACAAAACCGACCGGACGGAATCGCGGGACCCACTTTTTTCGACTTCTCTACCATCGTAATATCATGTTTGATTAAAATCTCGAGTTCGAAATTTTGCACGAATGCAAAACTTGCCATATAGTTCCTATATGTCGCAAGTAATGATGAGAACTAAATGTGTCTTAATAACTTGCGGAGGAAAGATGATGACACGACATTGTGTGAAGCATATCCTTAATATGTTTTCTAAGAGTCTATATAAGTTAGCAACTCCGAAGAAGCTTATGTCGACCTAGTTTAATTGCGGTTTTGTGTTTTATAATCCTATCACTTTGAAAATGTTGACTTCTCTTCTTGTACAGAGATACTAATATAGAAACATCAGTTCTTCTGGTGGAAATTGTGTAAAAGAGGAAAAGTAAATTTAATATGTTGAAAAACATCCTCATACAAAGATAAAGATATACATCGTGCATATAAATTAAAAATAGTGTTTTCCAGTTCAGTTGAGCGTATGTGATTTTAATTAGATCAAAAACACAAAAAGCTATTGTGCTATCATCACACATCTTCACAGAATCACATCTTTCGCATAGAGTCACATCTTTGTTTTTGGGGACATTATAACATACCTACTGATAAATGTATGAATGTGTGTATATGCGGGTAGGTTTGTAAAGTGCATTTTGAAATATTTTGAGAAACTCGTAGTGATTGTTTTGAAATGAATAGGAATTATATGATGTGTCAAGATATGTATCTCTGTCATTGTTTTAAAAGTGATATGCAAACTTTTATTCGCACATCACTTATTCATAGAGAAGAATGGATGATGACAAAAAAGAAGAACTTGTGAGTTTATTTCCCCCATTTCAAAAAATGATTTGTAGATTGAGACACTACTCTTACCCAATCTTCTTAAAGTCTATGACTTGGTTATAAAAGTTTGCCAATAAGAGGTTTCATTTTGATATTTAGAAAAAGAGTACTTTTAAAGAGAAATTAATAGCTATTTATTTCACTGAAGGCAAGACATTCCCAATGCAAAACGATATCAACCAAATGACCGCCATTGCTATACCAATGTACTTTTCTCATGATTTTTTTTTTTTTTTTAGTGACATTTTTTATTTAACAATTTAAATAGTGACTTGTGTGTTTTGAACAATATTAAAGAACATAACATACCGAGAATACAAAAAATTAAATACAAGAATAAAAAAAAGAAAGAATTAAACATTATTTTTGTTATAAAAAAAACAAATAATTAAGTTTAAAACTAATTGATGTAGGCCAACAAAACTTCGATTTGGTTAAGATCAATTTCAAGAAGCTATATTTAATTTTTTTCCAAGTATAATTTTAAGGTTTGAATACAACGAATATTTTCGGGAAAACATATTAAAGAGCTTGTTGGACACAATGGAGTAGAAGTTTCTAAAGTGAGTCTTTCGAAATGAGAGGACGGATACATAGCTGTCATGGTTGCTTCACAAATTGCGGATCTCAGAGTTTGGACTCTGTAGATATCCACATCTCATAAAGAATATTTTAGAGACTTTAAATTAATATAAATGTCGCACAGGTAGAGTGTTCAGTGATCTAAAGAGCACCATAGAAGGATACCACAGGTTGACCCCGCAGATTTTTCTCATAGCACACTTTTGCAAAAGACCAGAGGCTGAATTTTAGTTAAGTAAGCACCACCCCAGCAATTAATCACATACTGAAGTTTAGAATGGAAAATTCCAAAATAAGCTGTTTTTAAGGTTTTGTGATCACAACATTTTTTGAGGCGGATTGAAGAACGTATATATTGCTTCAAAGTTGAAATGTGATTTGTCCAACTCATATTTTGATCAAAAGAAATACCTAGGTTTTTAAATCATTAACAATTTCATCATTAAACCAATTATCACAACAGACTTTACCTTCATCAAATCGCGATAGAGCACCACCACCATTACATTGTACAGTTTAAAATTTTATAAAGTTGGCAGTTTTGAGCATGGAATAATATATTTACATTTGGAATCGCTTGTGTTCTTAAAATGAAATACATCAATTTAGTTTTGTTGCTTACATTAAGTTTGTGTTTTGCAAGCCAAATACGCAGTAGGTGGATATCAAAATTTAGACCAGCCACAAGGGTAAGAAGGCTAGGTGAAGCATTAGCTATACCAAGATCGTCAGCAAAAGCAGTAACCTTACCAACGAATGGAAGGCTGAACAAAGATTTTATATAGACGAGAAACACAATAGGACCAAGGACCCACCCTTGGGGAACAGCAGTGTTACTTAAAAAATCTCCAATGTTCACTCTTTGGGTCCTGTCTTTCAAATAGGACATAAGCCAGTTATAAAAAAAAACACACGGAACCCGATATTTTGTAATTTTTTAAGAAAAATGCTATTGTCGACTGTATCAAATGCTTTGCTTATATCTACAAACAAACCAGTATTAATATTTTTTGTCAAACTACTATGATATGTGCTATCTAGTAATCCAACTTCGGCTTCAAATCTATTACAGAAATCAAATGAATCCGAAGTTTGACCTACAGAACCAAAAAAGTCATTGAACTGGTTACCAACAATTAAAGGATCTTCAAATTCTACACCGTCATTATTAAGTACAATCGAGTTGGAGATATTGGATGAATTAGCGTTAATTTTACTGTTTACCGCTTTTCATTCCTTTTTATGGTTGCCTTGCGAACTACTCACTAAAGAGAAATAATATCTAACACAATGCAATCTAATTTCGTAGTTAACCTTTTTGCACATTATCTTGTAACGATTTTTTAAAACATTACGCACTACAGCGCTAATTGGATCTCAGGCTAGGTTGCCTTAAGATCGCCATTTCTAGGTTAAAGCTATAGGTACTTATATAAAATTGTAAAATTTCTTGAAATAAATCATATGCATTGGAAGCATTACTTTCGGCAAAGACTGTATCCCTATTTTCAAAGCGTAGGGAATTATTCATAAGATAATATTTCCATGGCCTTTTGAATATTTGCAGTTGTATGTCCTCCATACCATCAACAATTTAATTTTTGTGGTCTTGAATCGATTTTAAACCATAGCTACATACCTTATCTTTCACGTTGCTCCAAAAAAGGGAATTTTGAAAAATAAAGCAGTAGAAAACTTTTCTTGAGAAATTGCACATAGAGGCGTTTTTTGAAAAAGAATGTCGGACACATCGAAATCTTTTAATTCCGTTCAATTCAAAATTATTAACCATGGCTCGGCAGCCCAACCCATTCACCAATACCACCAATAGTTGATTCGACTTCACACTAAACAGTGACCTATTGATGATGAAGATACTTTTCAAGATCCATTATTAGTCTTTCCTAATTTGACATTTCTGAACATTCGCTGAAAATCCAGATAATCCCTATGCTTTTTAAGGGCCCATTCAGCAAAAAATGTGATCGATTGACTTAAGTTCTAGTGTAAACTGAACTTTGAAAGTCACAAGATCTAAGTTTGTATACGAAATACGGTATTATATCGTTTGTAGAATGGCTGATTCCAAAGACGAACGACGAAAGTTGGGTTAGGTTATGTTTAAGTGGCTATCTATGATGGAATCGGACACCCTTAGGGCAGTTTAATAGCCCATTGTGATACCACATGAATCTTGAGGCTTCCTCCTAACCTCAATGGGACCAGTTTGAGTCCATAAGGAAACGTGAGAGGCTGATAATGGTGATATGATTTAGATCGTTAAAGAAACAAACTAACCCGGCCTTTCGCCAATATTTTTGTTTTGATCGAAAAATCATCACTAATTTGTTCACCATTATCAATATTGTCGACCGATAAGGTGATTCACAATAAAAAGTAAAAGTACAATAGGTTTGCCAACATTGACTTTTTTTTTATTATTTTATTTATCTTTATTGAACTTTTCATGTATTATAATTTTTTTTCTGCTGAAGTGTCTGCTTCTGGTAGTTGAAACAGAGTGCAGTGCATATCCTTAGGATTTTTCTTTCGAAGGCGGGAAGTTCCTTCATGGCTTTCTTTGAGATTGTGAACCACACCGGGTAGCTGCAGGCGATGATGGGACGTAACAATTGCTTGTAAATAAGCAATTTGGTTGGCTGGCTGAGTCCCGTTTTTCTTTTGAGGAGCGGGTTAAGGCGGTGCAGTGCCAAGTTAGCCTTTCTTAAGACAGCCAAGGCGGTTGAATTTTAGCAACTCGTTGAAGTGAATACCCAGATATTTAGCATTTCTCTTTTCTGGTATCACTGATCTGGAAGTGAGATAGAAATGCTTCTGCACCTTGTAGCCGATCGACCCCTACTGTTGCTGGACCTTCGGAAACAGACTAGTTTGGATTTCGTGGTGTTGATTCTTATTCCCAATTTCTTGTAGAAGTGGAACAGTCTGCTAAGATGGGACTCTACCTTCTTGCCTGCAATAAAAGGGGACTTTGATGAAGTGTATGTGAGCGAGTCATCGGTGCAAAGAAGGCTCTCACAGTCGCTGGATGCTGGTTGGTCGCTGGTCAGTAAGCTGAAGAGCACGTTAAGAGTCTTGAGCTACTCCTGCATTTATGATTTTCAATGAATTGCATTTTTCCAAGTGGACAAAGAAGTTCCTGGAAGAAATAAATGAAAACAAAATTTTAATTAGACTAAATGGGAAACCAAGTAGGTTTAATTTATGTATGAGCGCTTCGATCCAAACGCTGTCAAACGCCTTTTCGACGTCCAGGAAGCAGGCAACGGAAACACGATGACGGTTGAGTGCGGCTGCAGTGTCGTGTTGAAAATTAACTAGCGGGTGAAGTGTTGAGTGCTTTTCCCGAAAGCCAAACTGTAAGTCCACGATCAGGTTGTTCTCGGAGCTGAATATTTTCCGTTTTCTAAGGATGACCTCTTCTAGAATTTTACTGATGTTTATAAGGAGGTAGATGGGTCTGTAATTGTTGATTTGGTTCCTTGCTCCTTTCTTTGGGATTGCCACAATTTTGGCCATTTTCCATCGTTGCGGGAAGTAGCAGTTGTTGAGGCAGTTTTTGAGAATGGTGGTAAGGATTATAACGAACACGTTGGACAGTCTCTTCAGTATGAAGTTGGAGACTCCATCGGCAACATTGACTTCAAAATTTTAAATGCTTTTGTAGTCAGTGTACTCTTCCAATTTTAGTAATAGCTCGTTTTTAGTTGCCAAATTTCAAAGATGACAGTTTCAATCTGCTCCGATATCGGATTATTGACCATGAAAGCTCTTATTGAAAAAAAAACATGTTAACTGAACGTGGTGGGTCGACTTACATCGTTGGCATGGCTACAACCGGGATCTAGTCTTGGCCTCTATTATCTCCACCTTTCCTGGTTTTTAGCCGACGCCATCCAGTTGTGCTCCCCAAGGCTCCGGGCGACCTGGTCTTCGCCATACTTTAAACGTAAGAGTGGTCTTCCCAGTTGTCTTCTACCATTAATTGTTCATCTAAGGACTTTCCGGGTGGTCTTTCCTTTTTACTACGTGCGAAGCCTACTGGAGTCTACCAAGCTTTATCCTTTTGGTTATATCAGCCTCGTGGTTTATTTTGTATAACTCATTGTTATACCTCCTCCGGAATTGTCCTTTCCAACAAATTGGACAACTATTCTCCGAAAGTGTTTTCGTTTGAACGCTGATAAGAGATTAAGGTGTCTTTTACTGAGCCCAAAGTCTCATAAATGAGAACTGATAGGATCGTAGTCTTATACGACATGACAGTCTTCAGCACTAACCACGACGACACGGGTACTACAATTTATGGTTAGAACTTGGCATATAAAGAGTCTTGCCAAATTCGTGACCACTTTACGTTATTACTGTTAAGTTTCTTACATTTCCCGTGGACGAAGCCACCTTAATCTTTTTTTTTCCCTCATTTATGAGCAGTCCCAGGATTTTTGCCGCTCACTCGATCTGGATAAATGAGTTCTGTACAGCTACTTAACATCTTCTAAAAATGTGAGTTAAAATTTTACAATATTGGCGCGTTCAATAAACGACAGCATTTTGGTCAAGTAAATGAATTAATGGTATTGTTATTCAACGAAGATTTCGTTGAGTGGTGAATAAGTGGGCTTATTGAATAAATTGTGAACGTTAATCAATAAGCATCAATAAATCTGTTAGTTCAGAAACAAAATCTTCCTGGTCGAGTTGAATGTCTTTTATTGTTATCGACAAGCCCTTCGTTCTAACAATCAAAGCAAGTTGCCTTACAAGAGGCTTATAAAAAGGTTATAAGTGTACACATAAGTTAAAAACCTTTTCGCACCTTTATTACCAACTATGAAAATGGCTGACCATCAAAAATGTTCAACATAAGTGATACCTCAGCTTCTTTACAATACCTCACAGTTCTAAGAGCATGGACCTAGATACGCCTAAAAGAAATTTGCCAAAGAGACTTATTCTTGAATTGGTCTCTAATAACGCTTTAAAAGGCTTTTTTTTCAGGAAGAAAGTGGAAGAGATCCTTCTATAGCTAAATGTGCATGTTCTTCGAATTTTCCATATCTAAGAAAAGTATCAGAAATTTGCTTGTCATCTATACGAAGAAATCCTGAAACATCGCTCATATGAATGGTAACTGCCAAATGCATTTTAGCACACACCTGTTGACCGTTTATTCGTCCTCTCCGTTCTCTCTTCCTTAAGTTTAGTCAATAATTTTCAAAAACAGTAGGTGTTCAACATCAAAATGTTTATTCACGATGTATCTAGCAATTAATCCACTCCAAACCAGCGGCTATCACTCGTGTAAACACCAAAAGAATAAAAAAGAAACAACCTTTCGAGAATCCGATATCTGAACCAACTGCTAACCGGTGAAAATAAATTAACATCAAGTTTTCCTGGTTTTCATATAAGGAAAGAAAAGAAACGGACAAAACCAACAACAAAACAAACGAGTTTCCTGTCCTCTGAAGCGTTCAGCATCTAGCATCCAGCTTCTTCCAGCATCCGTCCGGCTGTCTGTCGTTCGTTCGACCCAGAGTAGAACAGCAGTTAACAGTTGTGCAGAGAGTTGCACCTTAAAATCACGAAAATCACGAAAAAAGTTGAACTGTCCGTTAACAGGGGGATGGATGCCTATCCGCAATCACGTCTTTCCGCCTCGCCTGCCTGCATGCCTGTCTGTCCGCCTATATATCGTTCCTTTTCAGTGTTCATGCGGCATGAAGCAGAAGCAGCACCAACAGCAGCAGGCAACTTTTAAGGCAATTGATCGAAGTCATCGACGACGATGAACGACCGACCGAAGAAAACGACGCACGAAGATGGACGGTCGGTGGTGGCGGTGCGGTGGCGGCATATCCAATCGATTGAGGCGCAACAGCTGCTGCCTGATGATGTTGCACCGTATATTGTATGCACTACCGCACGCTCTGCTCCTAGAGGAGGCGAGTCATTATCCTCATTGGTGTTGCAGCAAGATCACCGATCACCGATCACCCGTGTCCAACTCTAACAACAGTGAAAGTGAAAATTGTCTTTCAACTGTGAAAAAGTGCTTCACAGAGTCAGGGCTGAGGAGCGGTTGTTTTCAGGCGGTGGCGCTGATGTCGGGGTGTGTCGATGCTGTTTGCGTGCTGGGCCAATGTGCGATTTTTTCTTTTTGTTTTTATTTTAAACCGCATCATCGTCGTCGTCAATACGACCATAAATAATTAAAGTTTTACACGGCCTTTGACATTGTGATCGCACACGTTGGCGGCCAAAACGGGCCGGGCTCAACATCTATCTACATGATGGTCGTTTCGTACATCATTTGAACACCACAGCACTGGCACATACAATCGCCACAATAGCTTGGTTGGCCGGCCAAGCTGGATATCATGTGGGGCGTGCCGCTTCAGAAAGTCAATTCGTATTCGTATAAAGTTTATCCGCTGCAGCTATAATTTTTCTTTTTTACAGCTCTTTAGCTATTTGAGTTATTAGCGTCCATTAAGTTGTTATAGATCTGTCAAGATCGGCAAAAAGCCACAGAGGGAGATGAATTTTTAGGCAGTGATTCGCAATGGGTGTTCCAATGTTATAAAAGTTTTGCAAAAAATTAACACAAATCAATTAAATTAATTGTTGGGTTTAAATTAAATAAAATTAAGTAAAAGTAATGGAATAAAATAAGAAAATGCAATTATAATACCTAAAGGATGTTTTTTTTTTAGACATGCGGTTTCAAGGAGAAGTAAAACCTGTGTCAATGAATGTTAGAATTTAGGTCTTTAATAAAAATAAGGGTTTGTCATGATGTTTTCAAAATTATTTCAAAAAAGTGGCCGCCGTGGCTGGCTTGAAGAAATTCCAGCTGTGAGCCCCTATTTCGACCACTTTTTGCAGCAAATGGGGGCCTTATGTCAGACCTAACGCAACGAATATTCTCTTTCGATTCCCCAATCGTCTCTGCATAAAAAATCAACTTCAAATAACCCAATAAAAATGTCCATTGGTGTTAAATCGCACAATAAGATAATAAAGCAAGTGACAGCTGTCAAAAAGACCAATTCTGAAAAAAGTATTGCCAGATTGAAAACCACATATGTTATCATTTGTAAAACAAAACTTATTTGGCCAACGAAAAAAGGTATCTCGAAACATGATTTTGAATTCTAGAGACCTTGAAACTTTGAGAAATGTCAACATTTTCAATTTGGCAAATCGGAACGATTACTATTCAAACAAAATTAAGACAAATAATTTTAAATAATAATACAATGGAAATAGAATCATAAAATGTATAACGACAGGAAAATCTTTTTATCAATTCGACATTGTGAAAGCTTGCGAAAGTCTACAAAACAAGTTTCAAATAAATAAAATCATAAAATTGTTCATGTTTTGACAGCTATAGACAGAGTTGTCTTGGACACACCCTGTACACGAACCATATTCTAGCTGAATGATAGCCCCTTCTCTTTTTTACTTTTTTACGATATCTAGTAACTATCTGTCAGTAATTACTGCCAATTGAAAATTGATTTTTTCGAATTAAATTTTATGCATTGCCATAAAATTGGTTCACGATTTTCAGCTTATGCTGATCAAATTTTCTCTGTTGGCGCTGTAATCGTTATTATAATTTTGTTTTCTTTTCCCTCTTTCTTTCTTTCAAATTAACTGTCAAAGAAAAGAAAGTGGACTGAATGGTCAGCGTTGTAGTATACCTGGACTGGACATGGACATTTGTAATAACAACAACAATAACTATAAAGAGGAACGAATATTCAAATGTTAATTTATCTGACGTATCACACAGATTGTCGTCCATTGATTTGATACTTATTTTCACCACCGCCGCCGCAGCGCTGCCAATATACTTTTCTTTTTACTTTATTTTATGGTTGTTGTGTTTCTTTGTTGCTTTAAACGAATTTGTTTATCCTGGATGGAAGTTGAAAATTATTGCTCTGCGTGATGGGATTCAATTTGTTAAATGTTGAACTTTTTTTTATTAATATTTTACTTTTATTTTTATTGTAGCTTCAAGGTAGATATAGCTCTCTGATATTCAAAAGTTATTGACAGTTGCTTGAGGGAATCTCCTGGTTGTTGTTTTTTCTTGTTGCTGTTGTGGAAATTACTTTTAGTTTTATTTTTATTTTTTGGAGGAGAATCTCAACAGAAATATAGTAATTTTGTGTTGGAAGGAAATGATTGATTGGATTTTATAACGCAAAGGAATTATTTGTTTGACTTGTTATTGTAGCTTTGTACATAAATACATCAGATATTAAAATTTGCAATAAACACTAAGAGATTTTGATCTTTGAAGAATTTCAAATTGATGTTATTATTTTGACATTGATTGTAGTTCTTTGAATTGGATTGCATCAAGGGAGGATACTAGGACCTATATTTGTTAAAATATAACACAATTTTTAAGTTGATGAGAGGTTAAGCTTTGAAGTATTTTAATGTAATTGAATGCTTAACACCCAATTCCGCCAGAATTCAAATATGGTATATCATATTCCACCCTAATAATCTGAAGTATCTGATGACATTTCCACTGATCTCAAAACTTTGACACTGATGACATATTCCTCTTTCCAAAAGCTTCTGATGTATAGTTTAGGTTCTTAAAATAACAATTATTCTATTCTTATGCAGTAATCTTTTATGTCTGGCTCCATTTTTATGCACGAAAACATACTCATTGTATGTGTGTTCTAGAATTTTTTCATAGCGATGCCTACAACACAACGAGACGGAGACGAAGAGCTCCTTATTGTGCACCATTTCCTCGACTTAAAATCATTTTTTTTTAAATTTTACACCTCACTTACATTTCTATTTTTAATTTTCATTTTTCAAATAACTTTATCATGATGAATAACAATTTTCCTTTTCTATATCTTTTCAGGTATGTAAAACACACCCTTACCCTACTACAAGAACTGATGTTTTTAAGCTGATGATAAAAATCAAACAAATTAGTAACAAATGAGTTTAACATGGTATGTTGGATTGTAAATGAGCCAAAGTGTAAATATCGATTATTACTTTGAAGCTTTTTCATCGTCGTCGTCGGGTATTTCCAGTTACCACCCGCTCACCACCCTGTACCATCAATATATTAAAGACACGCAATTATTCATGAAAACAAATTAAAAAAATAAAAGCTGAAGGTAGGTAATCGAATAAGTTTGTGAGTAGAGTCAGCAGAATATAGTGAAAAGTGAAAAGCTATTTTTCCTTTCTTTTGTGTTATACACTGAAAGAAAATGAAAACCTTTGAACAATAAAATAAGAAGTCAAAGTCCGTACACAAATATTTTCATGATTATGAATTTTTGGTGTTTCCAAGACATCGATTGAAACCCTTTTCCGAAATAAGTCCGTGAGGGAGATACGATTGGAATTCATCCATGAACTTATTTCATGTAAGTCATGAATGACGTGAAATAAAACAATTAAACATTTCCCGACATGCAAAGACCCTTTAATCTGAATCCTTTTTTCATGCATCATATCTCAAGAACAAACAGAGATACCGACAAAAAAATTAGTCATTTCATAACTTTTCTCAGGTATATCAAAAGATCGGTTTCGAGGTGTTGAACATAGACCAACATGACTGTCTACCTGTACCCGTGAGGAAGATGTTAAATATTGGTCCTTTGGTAAAAATTCATGCTTTGCACCCTTTAAACGATTCAACCGTAATACTCGCACTCCCAGGAATGCTCATCAGTTTACCCTTGAGCTCAAGTATAGAGATTATTTCTTAAATCGCACATCTAGAATGTGGAATGCTTTAGCCAATTCTGTTTTTCCCTCCCATTTTGATGTTCAGAACTTTAAGACCAACGTGCACCGGTGTTTCCTTTTAAATCCTTCTCTATTTTCCTAATGCTCGCACTGGATACTTATAACGCCTTGAGTGTCTTTAAATTATAAAAAAAATACCTTGATCAGCTTAAAGCTAAAGTCGAAAGGAACATATTCATATCTGTTGTGTGTTTTCTCTAATGAGTCCTTAAATAGGTCGCTTTTTCCTCATGTCTGGAAAAGTACATTCATTATACCTGTGCATAAGAAAGGTCATACAAATGAAGTAATGAACTACAGACCTTTAGTTAAACTATCTGTGATACCGAAACTGTTTGAGTTTATTGTTTGTAAAGATCTTTCCTTTTATTGTAATTCAATTATGTGTGATAATCAGAATAGCTTCATCAAAAAGAGATCTACAGTTGATAGTTCTTAATTTCTCCTCCTTTTGTTTCGATGGTTTGCAAAAATTTGGATAGTGTTTTTTGTTGATTTTAGTAAAGCCTTTGACAAGTTGTATAGCAGAACATTTGTTTTAAAGCTAAACAATTAAGGTTTTAACAACAACTTCTCAGATTGAATCTTATCCTATTTTAAAAATAGACTATATAGTTTTGTATTTCGCAATGAGTATTCAGATCAATTGGTTACCAATTATGGCGTCCCTCAGGGAAGTCATTTAGATCCAATTTTGTTTGTATATGACTTGCTTTAGATTTTACAAAATTTGTCTGCCCTGCTTTTCAAAATCTATTTCTAACTGTTTAAAATTGCAAGAAGACTTTTTTTAAATTTTAAATTTTGGCAAGGCCAAAACCATTTTACATGATAAAAGTTTCCTTTGATTTTAATTATACGTGTTTGATATATGACCTTTAAGAAAAGTCTCTGAGCTTTCTGAACTAGGAGTTACTCTTGACCTCATATTAACTTTTAATGAGCATTAAAACTACATACATAGTTAAGAAAGCTAAAAGGATTTGAAACCCACTAGTCTTAATGTTTAGGAAACTGCTTCTTAGTAAAATGTTAAGCGCTTTAAAACAGCTTCTTTAAAATTTTTACTTCAAAGTTAGTTCCAGGGTTTATGAACAGATCGCTAGAATTTGCTTGTCCACTTATACACATAAAAGCAAAGAGGAAACCACAATTGTGGGCCTCTGAGCTTAACTCGCTCAGGAAAGAATGCAGGAAACTCTTCAACCGAGCCAAAGCCGCAAGACTAGCCTCTCACTGGGATTCATAAAATAGAATCCCTAAAAATTTACAGTAAGGTACTAAGGAAATCTAAGCGATCTTCCTGGCGATTCTTCTGTGGCACGATAGAAGAAACTTCTGAAGCCTTTGGGTTACGGAAAATTCTTTTAACTTATCCAGCAATGCCAAGCAGTTTGAAAAATGCAGAAGGCTCCTGGACAAATTCAAGTAATGAATCGCTGAACTTAATACTGGACAATTACTTTCCTGGAAGTTCTCTTACCGAAACTTGCAACAGTTATATACGTTCAAGTCCCGATACAACATATCCACAAGGTTTGATCAGAAGGGACAATCTGCAATGGGCTCTCAACAGCTTCAAACCATTTAAATCTGCAGGACCAGATGGAATAATACCAGCCGAGCTACAAAAGACTTCTGACATAATTGCACCAATCCTTGAAGTGATTTTTACAAGCTGTCTTTACCTGGTCGATGTTCCCTCGGCATGAAGAGAAGTTAAAGTTGCTCGCAAGTAAACCCTAAAGATCTACGACCTATAAGTATATCATCATTCCTTCTTAAGACCTTGAAAAGATTGATTGATATCCATTTATGGGCAAGTATTATAGAAGACTTTTCTGTCTTCGTCTCAACTTGCCTGTTGTAAACGTATAAGCACTCATCGTCGAATATTCCCTCCGTCATAAAGAGTTCAATATGGTTACTTTCCTTGAGATCGAAGGTGCCTTTAACAATGTCGACACATCTGCAATCACATCTGCAATAACACCTCTAAATGTAGAGAGTTTGTTTCGGGAGTTCATTTAATGCTATCAGAATAATTAACTCAAAACTGGGCAACACTTCTTGCAGACGATTCGTTAGTAGAGAGACACCGCAAAGTGGTGTTCTATCCCCTCTCCTCTGAAACCTAGTGGTGAATTAAAACCTAATAGCCTATGCGGACGACGTTGCCATAGCAGTATCAAAAATACATCTTAACACCTCAAAATAACTCTTACAAAATGTCTTGGACAGACTAATACTTTGTGCTGATCGGTGTGGACTGGACACAAAACTGATTTGGTCTTATTTTCGAGGAGATACAAAATTCCATTTGTCAACCCTCCCTTTATTAAGGGAATCCAATTAAAATAAAATTGTATTACCCGTGGCATGATTTTAAGTGCGTTGGACTGTCATGCAAGTGGTCTAGGGTTCAATACCTGCCTGTGCCACCTTAATTAAAAAAAATTAATTTTCGCGGGTACTGCCTCTTGCGAGGATTTGACAAATCCTTCAAGAGTAATCCTTCTCAAACTAGCCGTTCGGATTCGGCCTTAAATTGTAGGTCCCTTCCATTCCTGACAACAGTACTCGCACACAGGAATGGTTGAGAGTTGTAAGTCACTAGGCCCTGGTTCACAACGGACTGTTGCGCCACCCCATTTGATTTGATTTTGAATTAAAATTCTCAGACGAGACTAAGTACCTGGGTCTTGTCTTAGATAAAAAACTAAATTGGAAACACAACGTACAGGAAAGAATCAAAAAAGCTGCTGAAGCTCTCTTTTCTTGCAAAAAGCTATTGGTAACAAATGGGACTTACAACCCAGAATCACGTATTGGATATACACATCAGTAATTAGACCGGTTTTAATGAACGGTGTGGCAGTATGGTTTACTACTTTAGAGAAAGGTATAAACAGGAATAAGTTTAATAAAGCTCAACTTTAGCTTACCTTTGTATAAGCGGATCGCTTCGACGACCCCATCTGTGGCACAGGCCACCTTACTCTACCTAACACCTCTTGACATATTTAGCAAACAAAAAGCTGCAAGCTGACTAACAACAACATGGGCCACTCCGTAATTCTAAGGCACTCAATTCCAAAGCACACAGACTACACCATCCCCCAACTGCAATTCGATAGAAACTTCCAGATTTCTATACCTCCCAGATCTTTTTTGGAGGATAGGACATTCCTGTAAGATGGGTCGATCCATTTTTATACAGATGGTTCAAAAACAAAAGAAGGGGTTGGTGGAGGTCTGTACTCTGAACGACTGAAATTAAGTCTCTCATTCCGCCTTCCCAATCATTGTAGCGTTTTCCAGGCGGAACTTTTGGCGATTAAAGAAGTCTTGTCTTGGCTCAAAGAAAAAGTGATATCAACATCTGCTATCCGTATTTTCTCTTAGCCGCTATTAAATCTCTGGACTATGTCTCTACAAACTTTATAACAGTCCATAACTGTCGATCATCTCTCAAGGAGATGGCACAACAGTTTAATATTCACCTTTGCTGGGTGCTGGGCAGTAGAGACATTCCAGGAAACTGCAAGGCAGATGAACTCACCAGGAACGGTACAGTGCAGCCCGTCCTACCACATTTGGCTCATAAGCTCGATAAAAGGTGTCATAACCGGACACGGTCTAATAGGAAAGCACGCCAAGCGACTAGGCCTATTCTCAAATGACTTGCAGAAGCTGTATGGGCGAGGAAGAGGACGAAACAGTTCTTCATCTTGTACATGCTGTGGTCTGGCTCGAAAACGCAAGAATTACCTAGGAGAATTCTTCTTTAACAATCAAAACAATCTAAATCATATCAGCATAAACAGCCTCTAACATTTCGTAAGGGACTCAAACTGGTTCCATTGAGCTTAGGAGGAAGCCTCAAGATTCAGGTGGGCCATTTAACTGGCCTAACTGTGTCCGTTTCCATCATGGACAGCCACTTTAACCTAACCTAACCTAATCTAGTTGCAGGGTTATCAATTTTGCCGTTTCAAAAGTGAACGTAAATAAAACAGATACAAAATATTGGTTCTCGTGATATTACTTTTTTATTATAAAGTTTGAACGTTGGCATTATGTTGGAAACACTACATCATTTAAATAACCACTACGCGAATTGTTCCAAGCATAAATTCTTTCGAGGTAATATTTGACCACTTTCAGCCATAACTTGCGTAGCCCCACAAAACAAAGCCCAGGTGTCATCACACGATCTTGGTAGCCAGTTGATATCACCATTACGAGAAAATACGCGGCCAGGAAATGTCTCTTGCAATAAAACCATATTTGCTCGAGCTATCAGTAAGTAGTCAATGTTCAGTAATTTTATGACCGTAACGCACCGAATTGACGCTCGTTTTCGAAGAAGTAATTAACTCCAGACCAAAGAGCGTACCAAACAATGACTTTTTCTGGATGTAATTGCAGTCTCTTTAACTACTTGAGGATTCTCAGAACACAAAATACGACCATTTTGTTTATTAACATACCCAATGAGGTGTCCTTATTCCTGAGAACGACGAGGAATCGGAACGTTCGGGTCCTCGGCAATACTTTCACCTACAGGATCGGTATTTTCAGAAGTACAGCTGAATGTCAAATTTCAGCTTTATACTTTTGAAACCGCAAAATGAATAACACTTTACATTGTTTCATGTATTTTCAAACATCCCTTACTTTTTTCTTTCAGTGTAAATTGTCATTGGATTTTTCTTTCTAATTTACCATTGAGTGCTTCCAATATACATATTGCACATTTTCGCTAATTACTGTGTTCAACTTTTGTACATAGACTTCATGTTCAAAACCTTATGGTAGGGCTTCGGTTGTTTACGGATCATTGAAGCAGCTTGGTTTTATTTTCTTGTTATTGTTGTTGTTATTATTGGACTTCTTCTATTCGTTTTCCTCTTTTTCTTAATTTTGTTTTCTTTAAGCGAAACCCCACAAAGTTACCAACGCAAATTCCATCATTTAGCTTCAATACAAAATATTGAAAACACCAACCTATGGCATGGTGGCGCCCTCTATACCGTCTATACCTATGCGCACAATGCACCAGCACATACCTCTGTAGTATTATTATGAGATATTAAATCAATATGTGATCGAAATTTATCGACTTAGCTTATGGAAATGACACCTTCAGCTACTTTTGCTACAAGTTATACTTCAACTATGCCACAAGAGGCGGCTATACCCGAAGAAGTGAAAATATTTTGCCATGAGAAAGAAAAACAAACAAAATTTGTGTGGTGTGTGAGTTTTTATTTTCTTCATTTTCCTCAAAAGAACAACAACAACATATGGTCTTGTATACCTATCTATAAAGCCTTTTCAATTGGGTTTAACCTCATTTCCTTTGGGGTTGTGTTGCGTTGATGGGAAAGTGGGGTGAAAGGGGCAGTTTGAATGGGATTATTATTATTATAGAGAGGATAGAAGGTGATGAACTTTTTCAAGTCTGTAAAGATAGAAGGACTGAACATTGAGGCTGTTTTAATGGATATAGTACGAGTACTTTTCATTGAAAAGCTTATATACCCAGAAGCATTAGACTTTATGAAGGTAGGAAATATTTAAAAAAGAAAATACAAAATTTTAAATTATGACCATCACTTGGCACGAGTTGGTGTATAGATATAGATATATAATAAACTTTCCTATCTTTTGATTTTTCCCATAAAGCTTTAACACTCTCACTGATGTGGAACAACTATAGAAACTATTTTATTCACACAACCTACATAATTCCAAAACCACAAACTGGGTTGTTCTTGGAACCATCGTCGTGTGGCTTTTGTGTTGGGAGCTTGATGACGGGGGCAAAAAATATTTGTTTGTTCTCTTTATAAAAATAATTAAACAGAATTTAAAGTTTTCATTTAAAATTGAAATATTTGGTTGTTTTTCTTTTTAAATTTTAGTGAATTTAAGGGATTTTTGTTGAAGTTAAATCGATCAAAATTTTGTTTTTATTACGTAAAAATTAAATCCGTAAAAATGTAAATTTTTTTAAATTGCTCGTTTATTATTATTACTCGATCTTTAAATTTGTTTAAAATGAACTTGAAGTGTGATATAACGCAATTTCCTTATGGAATTAAGAGATCCATGTTGGACTAATATTCATAACTATGTTGGCCTTATGAACTGCTAAATAATCATTGATTTAACAATATCCTTATCTTAAAGATAAAAGATTTAACTTATTTCGAAAGAAGGGAACCTATTATAGTTTTAAGCCGAATCCGAACGGATAATTTGAGTACTTTTCATGAAAAGAATTACTCTTGGAGGATTTGTCAATTCCTCTATAGACTTTGTACCCGTGAAAAACTGTTTATGGCAGAGGCAAGGATTTAACCCAAAATCTTTGGCATGACAGTCTTACGCACTAACTATCACGCCACGGGTACTACGGCGTTAATCGTTTGAGAATTTGTGTAGACAAGCGACTGTTAGATTGTAACCTCGCCACAGGCCCACGAAGAAAGATAATGGTTTTACCAATTTTTGGTCAACAATTTATTATTGCTTTTTTAGAAAATTCGAATTTTACTGCAACCCCAAAACTCTACCAATCAGATGCCGTTGAGATTGGCAAAGCATTGCATATATTTTCCGAGCTCCAACTACACAATTTCTGCTCATAGCTTCCGAGGTGAAAATGAACTTAATTACAGAAGATGCTTTATCGATAAAAATTATTTTAAGTATTGAATCAGTTGTCGATGATTGACTGGCTTAAATTCTTTAAATGTCCTAATAACTAATTATTTTGTGGAATCCCTTATTACAAAAATCGTCGAGGAATCTTCAAACCTGGGGTTTCGTTAACACTACGGGATGCATCACCATTACTGTCATTTGTTCTCAAACAACACTTGTCTAAACAGCTTAAATTTTTCGTTCTCTAGTATCAAATTTGTATTGTTTCCGACTGAGTGTTTTAGGTTTGCGAACTAAAATAAATAAATTGGGTGGCGCAACAGCCCGTTTGAGAACTAGGGCGTAGTGACTGACAACTCTCAACCATTCCTGTGTGCGAGTACTGTTGTCAGGGATGGAAGGAACCTACAGTTTTAAGCCGAATCCAAACGGCAAATTTGAAAAAGCACTTTTCATGACAAGAATTACTCTTGGAGAATTTGTCAATTCCTCGCAAGAGGCAGTACCCGTACAAAAACTTTAGATGGCATAGGCAGGGATCGAACCCAACACCTCTGGGATGACAGTCCATCGCACTAACCATCATGCCACGGGTACTTTGCGAACTATGACTTCAAAATTTTCACAATTTTTGTGTATATCGTTCCACTTTTGGTAATTTTCACTTGTCAAAAGTCAAAAGATTTTAGCTTGAAAAATGACAGCTGACCAAAGAACATGCTTTTCAAAATAAAACTTCTGATTCACTTCACGACTTAAAAGTTGGTGAACAAAGAAAATATCAGTATAGAGTCTCCTTTGCGATTGAAGCTTCATTTGAAGCTTTAGGAGATGTTCATAAGGAGGAAGGTTATAAGGATAACCCCATGGTAGCCCTCTTAAGGCGAAACGTATGAAGTGGCGTTTAATAAAATCTATGCTGTTTTTGTGGGTTTCAGAAAAGACCAACGTTGAAGAAAGAACTTCGGAATTTATCTTGACAGCACCTTATTTAGAGATAAGATGAAATCAATGTTATAAACTGAGGTGGAAACCCAAATCAACTTAAATGCGATGATATCATGAGAAAATTTATCAAAAGCTGTACAATCTTCAGTGTAAATACAGTCGAGCTCTTGACCGAGTTTCTTCCAAATTTCCAAAAGCTTTCAAAGTCAAACTTAAGAGAACTTTCCATATCTATAAGAAATTCGGCATATAAATAATTGGAGAGATATTTAAACTCTTTTAAAAGGGTAAGATATACTTCTCGATCTTGAGCTGTCATGCTTTTTATCAGTTTTTTCAAGCCTTGTTTCGAAGCATTTCAAACTTTTTCGGATACTATGGATAATAAAAGCTGAAATAAAGGCTGGAAAATATCTAATTTTCGCTTTTTTGCTCTTTATTCAATGCTTTATAAAAAGTGTTAAAGTGAAATATGTGCCGTTTTGTTCGATAATCTGTTTCCATTTAGACAGCAACTTTATAATACCCCCTCGTAGAAGCTCCCTCTCCATATTTACAAAGAACTCTGACAGCCACTTTTCACAAGCCTCTTTTGAGTTCAACTTTACACTATCAAGGGCGTTCGCCATGCACAGTAACAAGTGGTAATTTCTGGGCATTATGTCTGGGCTACATGGTGGAAGTGATAAAACCTCCTATCCGAACTCCCTTTTCTTCTGACGATGCCCAATTCTAGACGCTTCTGCTCGATAGCCTGCTTCAAGCTGTCCAGTTGTTTAAGCATCTGGCCATATGGTAGCAGCTTATAGTGGATCCCACCAAACATACAGCAAAACCTTTCTGACCGTCAATCCCGGCTTGGCCACTGTATGTAACGTTTCACCGGCCTTTAATCATGACCTTTTTTGCTTGATACTGTCGCATGTAGATGTGATCCATTTTTCGTCGCCAGTCACTGTCCGCCTCAAAAATGGGTCAAGTTTGTTCCGTTTCAGCAGCATATCGAAGGTGTTCTATCCAGAAAGTTTTGTTTGCGTCAAACCATGCGGCACCCAGCTTTCTGCAGATGGTTTGGTGATTAACTCACATCTCTTGGGCGATGTCACGAGATGCCTTATGCCGGTCTAACTTGATGTTTTCCGGGATTTGGTTGATATTCGTCGTCGCCGGTCTCCTGCCGAATGGGTTATCCATGGTGTCATTTTCAACTAATCTCAATTGTCGAAACCATTTCTAGGCGGTAGAATACCATCCCCAAAAAACAATTAATCTCACGGAACGTTTCTCTAGCGGATTTGCCTTTAACGAAGGAACACTTTAAAGTAGCGCAAATTTTGGCGTTAAGAAACTCCACGTTTACATGTCTATAACTGTTGAACGCAATATTTAAACCACTTATACATAGTCTTTTGTAGGTTATGTCAATACATTTCAAATGATGCATAATATTGCCAGATACGGGGTCTGTAGCGCTTTGTACACAGCCGCGAAATTCAAAAGACAAAAAGGAGAAAGGGAGATATTTTCCAACCTTTTCCTTATGAAGGATTCCAATACACTATAAAAGTATGATATCTTTTAAATTGGTATATTCTCAGTACCGAAACTAGATCGATGTTCAGAAAGTTGCTGAAAATTTGTTTTCCGATTTCTTTATTTTGTACCAATCTCTTCCTCCGAGAAACGTTAAGATACGAGAACTTCTGCAAGGTGCGACAAATTGCTTTTACAGTGAAGCCCTTCCAAAAAAAACACAATATCTAAAAAGTCATTAACCTAACGAATACAACATTGTATCTTTAGACACCTAATCTATATACCTTGTTAATTTAGCTAAAACCGATTAAAAAACTTTTTCTCTCTTACCCTTCAGATAACGTGCATCAGGTGTTAATTTCACAAATGTGTTCTAACTGCTTAAATATATATTTTTATAGTAGCAGAACAACATATAAACTTTAATCCAAGTACAACCGAGGGACAATTAAAAACACTTGTTTGGTTTTAAGGCAAAGATTTGTTCCTCCTTTCCTTCTACACCTTTTATGTAGGGGAAGCTTAGTCTGTTTTTCTTTCATTTTTAATCTATTTTTTAATGTTTTCACTTCATTCGTGTTTTTCTTTCTTTTTTTTTAATCTGCGATGCGATGACACTTGAAGAAGAGAGGGTTTTCCCTTGAGCTCTATTTGTATTCATATCTAACTATACAATAATATTATGCGAATATTTTCTACCACGCAATGTGAATATTTCTACTAAGTTTTGTTTTTCTTTGGGGCTTAAAGGTTGGTATATTGGTTGCATTGAAAGTTTTCATTCAATTCGGATTTCTCAATAAAACTGCATCACCTCTTCGAAGGTTGGCAATATGTTGTCTTTTAATTCGCCAATATTACCAAATAAAGGACACTTCCAACTATTTCGAGTGCGTTCCATTCTCTTGATGACACAAAACAAATAACTTAACACAGCTTGAAATTAATAATAATCAAAATTACCTTTTTTTCTTAAATTCAAAAGCGAAAAAAAGGACTAACTAAAAGAAATGATTAGTGGCTCTTTTAGTTGTTACTCGAAAAGAATGGATATTTATGTAATTTTCTTCTTCCTCTACGTTTGAATTTAGAAAATTAAATATGGCCGATGGGCGCTTCTTCTTCTACGTTTGAATTTAGAAAATTAAAATTAAATATGGCCGATGGGCGCGCGATTTGAAATTTATTCAAATAAATAATAATTCCCAATAAGCACATACAATAAACATGGTCATAATAGTTATATAATTTACTTTTCGAAAGGTTTTACCAAAAAATTAGGCCTCACTTTTAGTAAAATCTGATAAAAATAAATGCAGCAAAAGAAGGGAGATTTTGAGGCAAAATTCAGCTTTTCTTCTAAAATTAAACAACAATCCGGAGCCACCTGGGCTTGAAATAATAAAAGTAAACTTAACGTATAAGCTAACGGGACCATTTAGCATCTTTTAACCGCTGAGCCCTGTTAAAAATCGGCCCACCCTAATGGAGACTCAAATTTTCCACTTATCCGGAAATAGTCGAATAGCTGAATGAGATGTTTTTTTTGATCTGAAATGATACTATCCGGATTATGTCTGATTCTCGAATTCAGCTTTTAGTTGAGTATCGGACACTTTCCGGATAGTGCAGAATAAAGAAGGTCTCATTTTACTATCCGGAAAGTTCGGATCTCAGTGGTCTCATTTATATGAATCTGGATATCTGATTAGCTTGTAGATTCCGAAATTGTTTGAAAATCTTATTTCAATAATAACTTTTTAAAAGTTCTTAAGATCTGATTAAGCTGTCCTGAAATGTGACTGATGTTAGTGTCACTTATTCACTGCGATGACTTAAATTTCTAAATCTGTTAAAATTGGTCTAATTTTTTCGCTGATTTCTTCCAGTTTTAAGCTATTGGAAAGTTTGGTCTTTCTGTTAATGTACAAACTAAAAAGCAAGATCCTACGACCAATGTAATGTTGATTTTCATTTTATTTTATCAACATTCCTTTTTTGGTGGCAATGAAATACTCAAGGGAACCATTCGACTCTATCAGCCGTGCTATGTTGTTGCCTTGTGTATTATTATGAATTTATAGCTTTTTTTGTTGCTGTTGTTGTTTTTTCTTATTGCATGAAATAAAATTGCAAACAGTCGCACACGCAATATAAACATTAATGAACGTTGTAACTTTTAATTCATTACAACAAATTTATTGTATTAATGACACTTAAAGTAACATCTACGAAAATATACATATACATATTTATTTATGCATGTTTTTATTTATAGAAGTTGTATGTGTTCTTGCTAATGATTATTTTAGTGGAAAAAATAAAGTTTTTAACATGCAATGGTATTTCTTCTTCTTTGTTTGTTTTCTTCTTTTTTTTTTTGAAGAAGTCACTATTATTGCTGGTGTTATATCGTAGATAGGTATTTTGTTATTTAACCAAGTGTCAAGTTCATGCAACTAATGTACCATGAGTTTAGTTCTGGCGAAGTGGTGAAATATTGTCATGCTTTCTAGCACCTGTCCTATACCTTGAAAAAGTTTAGTATTTTCTAAGAGAAATAACTTATTAATAACAACATGCCAAAGTATCAATGTTCTTCAGTCACGATTGAAAAGCTTTACAGTGACATTTGGGAAGGAAATTGATTACTGCTTGAAATTAGTTAAATGTCCACTGATATTTTTCCAGAAATCAAATTAAAGTCAAATTGTTTACCTCGTATTTTGTGCATAGTTTATTTTGCATTATTGTGCATTGTTTTTTTCTGACAGGTTTGAAATTAAAATAGTAAATATTTCAAGTTTACATATGAATATAGAACTTTAAATCATATAAAAGGCGAACTTAAAATTCAAACATAGTTCAATGGTAAATTGCAACAAGTGATGCTTTGAAATTCTTGTGAAAATCAAACAAAAAGATTTGATCGTTAGGCATTTCTTCTAATGAATATTTGTTTAATATATTTTGGTTTCATAAATTCTTAAGGGGGTATTCTGGTCTAGAGACATGAATTTTAGGTAATTTTTGAAGAGCTGTAAATAAAAGCAAGCAACAATTTTACCATCAATTTTTTTACACATTATTTATTTACATTAGAAGCATACAAAAAAAAATAAAAAAGTAAAAAAAAATCAAAATTCCGTTATTTATCAGCTGATGGAGTGGTGCGTCGCAAAAATTTGGTGCGTGACCATACCCACGATTTTAACTCTCCTAGAAATCTGAAATCAAAAAATAAAAAAGATTATTAATCTACAATAATGTCGCAATGTCTGGAACTACGGAAAAGTTAAAAACATTTTTTTTTACAAAATGGCGACTGCTTAAAGAAAAAAATTAAAATTTTACCACTTTTTTGAACATTCTTCGATTTTTTAAAAATAGTAAAAATGAAAATTTGGGGATGGCCGTAGTTCCGGACGTAGACAAGTCTCTAAAGAAGACTCTCTTAAAATTTCAAGTAAATCGGTTCGGCAGAACCTGAGAAATCGTGGGTATCAGATTCAAAAAGACAGTTCTGAGAAAAACGCGTTTAAAATTTCAAGTACAATTTTTGCAGTCTAAGTCATAAAATTATATTTTTTACTTACATTTATTCAATCTGCCATTCCTGCTGCATACATCGGACCTTCCTCGACTTCGAAAAACTATTTTTGGCGTTTTTGTTTTCCATTCGATGCGCTAGATGCTCGTATCTCGGAGCGGTCAATCCAGGCGTTGTCTCGTCTGATAGCAAATGCATGCGCTTCTGGACCAATTTTCACTCAAATAATAGTCATCATCTTTAATATCGGTATAAAGCCTTCATTAAAAATGCATACAGCAATAAATGTTGCAATTTCAATGATGTGAGACCCGGAATGGATATGCTTTGGAGCGAATGTCCATATCAGCGAGTTTAGAGACTCATTATTATTTTGAGTTTCTGAACCTAAACATCGAGTCAATAACTCTTCTGATGATAAAGTCTCGTAAATTGGCTTTATAGTTTTCAAAACTTTACTACACAGAGGATTTTCGTGGTCAAACTCGTCTAATGTTCCTTCAGATGCAGCTTTTTGCCACTTACACCAACTCTCCGCACCAGGTGGGCAATACATATGTTGTGGGTTTTTATTTGTAGAACTATTATGGTAGTACGTTGCCCAAATTGCATTTCTCATGTTCTCAACAGAATCAGGATGCCGGCGAATCGCTAAGCCATAGTATAAAGACAATTTATTGATGACTTTATCAGTTAATTTGCCTTCACCTTTTCCACCAACCCCAGTATTATCTTTTTTCGCTTTTCGTAGCCTCGCACCCATTCTTTTTTGGACGTGTCCTACGCACTCTTTTTTTTGCACAAGTGGGTCACCATCGTAAGGATCTATATCAAGTATACCCTTGAACGTCTTAGTGTCACCATCTCCAATATACTTTATGTATTTCACGCCGTGTTTTTCCTCCGATCTACAGAACATTTCGACGATAGCATCAACTTCCATTTTGCCCGCACTTCCTTTATGGTTTATTGTACAGGATTCTTCATGATCTTCATACCAATCGTTGTATGCAGAAATATCGGAATTTTTCTTATTTTTCCAAACATTGCAGCCTTGACAAAAACTGGATTTGACCACGGTATCAACGACCTTCTTACAATTTTTTGCTACAAGTGTATTTACTCCGAATAGCGAATTGAAACCTCTTTTTTTCCATGTGCCATCGCCGGAAACAGTGAAATCCGTTGGACTGTCATTAGAATCGGAAGCTGAAATTAACTCTTTTTCTTCATTCACAGCTTTGGAGATAATGAAATCATAAACTGTAGATGCGACCACGTGTATGTTTTTGACACAAGCGTAATAAGAAGAGATTGATATTCCTTGACAAATATCCATTATGCTGCAGAAGATATTTAATCCTTCCCTGCCAACTCCCAAAAGCCGCATAGCAAATATCACTCGTCGGTTTACTTCGAAGGATTTGTCAACGAATGGACATGATGGAATGTAGCGTAGACTATCGCAACTGCATTGTAATACAATTTTGAACCCGAGTCCGCGTTGAGCCGTTCTTGAAAATCTAATCTCGTTGTTGCATGTAGAACACGAAACAAACGAAGAAATCGCTGAAAAGACCGTGAAAAACTCCAAAATACAGTAGCCGTAATTATTATCTATAATCAACTCTTCATCATTTGATTTCCTCAATTTTGCTGCTGATGCACTCGTAAAACTGGTGTTTTCCTGTTCCGTAAATCTATTGCCGTGAAAACGCCTTTTTTTTTGTCGCTCTGGACGCGTAATCCTTCGCGCTGAGGATTTTTTATCCATTTTATTTAAAAAAAATTGAAATCACTCAAAATATTTTTACACTCACAGCACATCCGTTCACACGTGGTTTACAGGGCGAATACTGAATATAAAAAAACACAGGTCACCTATATACATAATTATATAAACTCTTTTGTTCCGTTATATATTTATGTATATATATATATATATATATATATATATATAAGCCCTTTTGTTCTGTTATATATATATACATATATATACATAACAAATATATATCAGAGAACCCCATTATGTCTTTTGTTCGATTAGTTGCAGCCCAACCGATTTGGATGGCTGCTCAGCAAAAAACTTATTTCTCCGAAAATAATTTGAATTTGGGAAAATCCTCTCGTAGACATATTCTTAAATAGTTAAACTATGAAAATATGAAAAAAAAAAATCGATTTTTTTTTATTTCTAGACCAGAATACCCCCTTAAGTGACTTTTTTTCATAAGTTTAATGACATTTTTTGACTATTTTTAAGGACTCAATTAAGATGTAGCAATCATGATTTAAAGCTTCCAACCTTTCTTTCTATAGAAGAAATACGTTATCATTCTTAGTAAATGTAAAAAATTAAAGTGGATTAAGAATTTTCCTAAGAACTGGTCACAATTATTATTTTCAAACATTCATTTTTATATATTTCAATTACACTGTTAAACAATGTAATGGTTAAGGATAGTTAAATTTTAAGGTCCGATGTTGATTTTGAATGAAACTCAAATTATTTAGAAAATTATATTCGTTTATTTTTACTCTGATAATATCGGCTAAATGGCCTCCACGACGAAACACCTTCATCTGATGGTCAAAATTTTCGATGACGCTGAGGCTCTATGCTGTGAATTAATACATTTTTCTGGCTTATCGATGCACAATTTTTTGTTCAAATAACCCTAAAGAAAGAAGTCCAACGTGGTAAAATCACATGATCTTGGCGGCCAATTGACATCACCATCACCTGAGATAACACAGCCATTAAATTTGTGGAGAAAAAGAGCCATTGTTTCGTTAGTTGCGTTGCATGTTCATATCTTCCAATTTTATTTTACCAAAAACTACAGAACGGCCTCATTAAAAAAAAATATGGCCCGATAATGTCGTCAGCCCATAAACCGCACCAAACAGTCGTCATTCTTTGGGATTCATTGATCTTTTAACAATCTGCAGCAATTCTGTTTACTAACGAATCCCTTGAAGTGAAAATGTGCGTCTTAACTAAAGACGATTTTTCTCCAAAAATGATCATCCACTGTTACCATTTCTCGCTTACCATTCTGACCATTGACGACCTTTTAAATGGTGAAGTTCTTAATTCAATTGCGTTTGAATGCAGGTCTTTCTTTATATTTGTTGTCCGGCTGCAAATACAGCAGCGCTTTAACTCCTCCTGGAGCTTAGGACAGCAATAAGATCCTTCCACCTATCCCGATTCACCGCAACTGAACTCAGCTGTGTCCACGATTGAATACATTGAGACCGAGCCTCCTTCAAAACTGATGACCTCTTTGGTCTTCCAACGCGTCTATTACCCTGGGGATTCCATTGGGAGGATTGTTTTGCTATATTGTCGTCCGGTTTCCTCAGTGTATCACCTACCCAACGCCATTCCCATGGCATGATGCCTACGTCCAGTATTTTATGTGCGGTCCTATTCCACAACTCAACGTCAGAAATGGTTTGCGGCCACCGGATCTTCAGAATAGAGCGCAGACAACGGTTAACGAAAGCTTGTAGTCTGCTCGAGATGTTGGCAGAGCATTTCCATGTTTCAGAAGCATATAACAGCACTGATTTGACGTTGGATTCGATGAGTTTCAACTTGGTGCGTAGCGATATTTTGCTAGAGTTCCACACAGGAGAAGGGATTCTAAATGTACTACGGGCTTTGTTTATTCTTCTGTTAACATCCAGGTCCGTTCCGCCATCGAGAGCTATAAAACTTCCCAGATAATTAGACTGCTCGACCTCCTCCATGGTCCCCTGCCTTAGAATAACTTGTGTGCTTAGGCCTGTGGTCATTACTTTGCTCTTATTTGTGTTAATCCTAAAGCTGTCCCTTGTGTAACACAAAACACCTTGCATTGTTGTACGATTCTTTAATAACAGCGACAATTTTCTCAGGGATTCCTCGCGCAATAAGCGATTTCCAGATGCATTCACGATTGAACCGATCAAATGCATTCTCAAAATCTTTAATCATTAGGTACAGCGGTGATTGGTACTCAGATGATTGTTCGAGTATGATTCGCAAGGTGTTGATGTGGTCGACGTACGATCGGCCACTGCGAAACCCCGCTTGGTGGCTATTGAGTCTAAGCTCGACCCTGGACTTAATCCTCTCGAAAATAATAGTTGCCATTAACTTCGGAAAACGGACGGAACTGTGATACCGCACCAGTTTCCTTTTTTCCTTTCTTTGGTAACTTTACAATAACTCCATCCTTCCAGTCCAGTAAGCTTTAGTCTCCCAGACAGCCTGCACGAGTTTAAACAAATACAGGAAGCTGCCTCAGGACTACCATTAAGTCCAGCTGCTTTCTTTTTCTGTAGAAGATGTATCGCATTACTTATCTATGCACTTGTTGGGGGACTGGTGTCAATACCCCTGAAAGATCTGCGCATGTTGTTCAAATGTGGATTCAATTCTGTCATTGTCATTATTAAGCAGCACGCAAAAGTGCTCCTTTGTAGCTGATCTTCTATCGTCACTAAAAGGTCGCCGTTCAAATCTAACACGGGATGGTTAGTGTAAGTGCTACTACGCTGTCCGACAATGTCCTTAGTGATTTTATACAGCTTCCTTGCGTCCCCTCTTCCTGCAGCATATTACGCATTTTCCGCAAGTTTGTCCACCCTTGCCCTCTTGTCACGTCTCACACACTGCTGCACTGTCTTATGAGATGCTCTAAACTCGTTTCGTAGAATCAATTTCCGCTGAGCATCACTTTCTGAATTGATTCTAATTTTAAGTGTTATTCGATATGTGATTTTGTCCAAGATGTTGGGATATCAAGGAATCTGTAGCTCTTGTCTGTCTGGGTATAGTTTCAGTTCCAGCTTCCATGTAAGCGCTCTTAATTTAGCCCCACAAAGCATTTACCAGCATTTTGTATGTTTGATGCTTTGTCGTCGAGTGTGATGACGAAATTACGATTTACGTTAGGGTGATTTGGAGCGCTTGTGTTGAATCGTGGTCTCCTTGATATACCCTCTGAGCGACGCTGTACAGCAGCTGTTCGTAAGCGAAGCAAACCCAGTAGCAGGTCTTTATGCATAATGTTTATCAACAACGAGCGTGGGAGGTATAATTGTTAGACATGACTAGTTCAGGTGAACTGCTCTTCAGACACACTATCATGAAAAGCAGCAACGCAGTACGCGCTGGACAAGCATGCACTGGTGTTTTCCTATCTTATACAGGCCCGGTTTGGTCAAATTTTTGCACGATTATTCAGTTTGTACTCACATTTGGGCGATTAAATTGACCAAAAAATGACGAAGTGCACTATATGCATATTGATGTGAAAACCTTTTTTTTCAAAGTAAGTCTCAATATTTTTAACGCGTTGCTCGGTTGTCTATCTTTCTATGGTTCAAATTGAATTAGTCTGAAATTGCGAAATGTCAAATGAAATGCAAAAAAAAACTCGGCGTGTAGGTGTGGTTTACATTCAACATCGGCCTTAAAAATGTAACCACCCCTTATTAGGATTTTCAGACTATTTAAATTTATGAAGTAGAGTTTTTTTTTATAAAATATTAGATGATTGTACAAATAGTTTAATGTTTTTTAGTCTTAACTTATTTTTCAAAAAATCCTCATTTCTTTTAGGTTTTTAGCTGGCATACATTAATTTGAAAAGAATGCGTTGCTACATCTTGATCTCATTTAAAATTCTTTCCCTTGAAGTCTTAACATAAAGTTTTGAAATGTTGGACAAAAATTTTGTCTCGGGTTGGATTTGCATTCAGCACTTAAAGTTCACTCGAAAACGAATTGTTCAAAAATATGAAGAAATAACATTTACGGGTTTTCAAAACTTAAGATAGTGTCAAATGAAGACCATCCGTAAATGATAAAGGTTTTTTACTTTTCATAATCATCATACAATTTATGTTACGTGATTTATTATTGTGTTTTAACTTAGCCTTAAAAAACCCGTTTTTGGTTGTCTTTAATATTTTTGAAGAGTCAATATTTCAAAAATCTAATTTGATAGGAAAAACTTAAGAGGCCACCTTAATACTTTAAAAAACTATTGTTATTTTTGTACTGCAGACAAAAAAAAGTTATTTTGTCGAAAAGTTTTATTTTTTTCATAATTTTATTTATGTAAAATTTCTAATTTTCTCAACATTTTTGAAATTCTTTTATGTTTTGAATTTTTTAAACACTTAACCTTGGATACCTTGAAATGAAAAACTTCTTCAAATTATTTTGAAATTTCTTTTTGATTTCACTAATAAAATTATTTCTTTTCGCAAACTTTTAATTTGATTTTCTATTATCTTCAAAAATTTTGAATTACATACTTCTTAAATTTTTAATCTTCTTAAAGTGTTTAGTTTCTTCCAATTTTCTAATTTCATCAAAATTTCGAATTCCTTCAAAACTTTAAATTTCTTTAAAAAGTTTAATTTCATCGAAATTTTTAATTTCTTTAATTAAATGTTTTAAAAATTTGCAATTTCTTCAATATTTTGATTGTCTTAAATTTTTTTTAATTTCTTTAAAATTTTGAATTCTTCAACATTTTTAATTCGTCAAATTGCTTCAAAAATTTGCAATTTCTATTTTAATTTTCTTCAAAATGTATAATTTTTTTTAAATTTGTAATTTCTTTCAATTTATAATTTTCTTTTTAAATTTGTGATTCCTTGAAATATTTTAGTTCCTGCAAAATTTGTAATTTCTTCAAAATTTGTAATTTCTTCAAAATTTGTAATTTCTTCAAAATTTGTAATTTCTTCAAAATTTGTAATTTCTTCAAAATTTGTAATTTCTTCAAATTTTGTAATTTCTTCAAAATTTGTAATTTCTTCAAAATTTGTAATTTCTTCAAAATTTGTAATTTCTTCAAAATTTGTAATTTCTTCAAAATTTTTAATTTCTCCAAAATTTGTAATTTCTTCAAAATTTGTAATTTCTTCAAAATTTTTAATTTCTTAAAATTTGTAATTTCTTCAAAATTTGTTTTTTCTTCAAAATTTGTAATTTCTTCAAAATTTGTAATTTCTTCAAAATTTGTAATTTCTTCAAAATTTGTAATTTCTTCAAAATTTGTAATTTCTTCAAAATTTGTAATTTCTTCAAAATTTGTAATTTCTTCAAAATTTGTAATTTCTTCAAAATTTGTAATTTCTTCAAATTTTGTAATTTCTTCAAAATTTGTAATTTCTTCAAAATTTGTAATTTCTTCAAAATTTGTAATTTCTTCAAAATTTGTAATTTCTTCAAAATTTGTAATTTCTTCAAAATTTTTAATTTCTCCAAAATTTGTAATTTCTTCAAAATTTGTAATTTCTTCAAAATTTTTAATTTCTTAAAATTTGTAATTTCTTCAAAATTTGTTTTTTCTTCAAAATTTGTAATTTCTTCAAAATTTGTAATTTCTTCAAAATTTGTAATTTCTTCAAAATTGTTAATTTACTTCAAAATTGATAATTTCTTCAAAATTTGTAACTCCTAAACATTTCAAATTCCTTCAAGTTTTTTTTAAATGCTTCTCAAAGTTTGTAATCTCATTGAAATATCTAATTCGTAATAAAATTTAAATTTCTTCAAAAATTGTTATATTCTTCAACATTTTTAATTTCTTAAAAAAATTTTAATTTCTTCAAAATTTGTAATTTCTTCAAAATTGTAAATATCTTTAAAATTTTATAATTTCTTCAAAATTGTTAATTTCTTCAAAATTGTTAATTTCTTCAAAATTGTAAATTTCTTCAAAATTTTATAATTTCTTCAAAATTGTTAATTTCTTCAAAATTGTAAATTTCTTCAAAATTGTAAATTTCTTCACAATTGTTATTTTCTTCAAAATTGTTAATTTCTTCAAAATTGATAATTTCTTCAAAATTTGTAATTCCTAAACATTTCAAATTCCTTCAAATTTATTTTAAATGCTTCTTAAAGTTTGTAATCTCATTGAAATATCTAATTCATAATAAAATTTAAATTTCTTCAAAAATTGTAAAATTCTTCACCATTTTTAATTTCTTCAAAAATTTGTAATTTCTTCAAAATTTGTAATTCCTTCATTTTTTTTTCATTTGTTATTTCTTAAAAATTTGTAATTTCTTCAAAATTGTTAATTTCTTCCAAATTTGTAATTTCTTCAAAATTTGTAATTCCTTCAAAATTTGTAATTTCTTCAAAATTTGTAATTTCTTCAAAATTTGTAATTTCTTCAAAATTTGTAATTTCTTCAAAATTTGTAATTTCTTCAAAATTTGTAATTTCTTCAAATTTTGTAATGTCTTCAAATTTTGTAATTTCTTAAATTTTTTAATTTTTAAAATTTTGTAATTTCTTGAAAATGTTTCTATTTCTTAAAAATTTAAAATTCTACAATTTTTTGAATGTTTGAAAATTATTAATTTCTTAATATTTCCTGTAGAAATGTGAAGACAGTTGAAAGTTGTCAAGACTGTTTTAAAATTCATTAAATTAAAGACGGGCTCAGGGGAAAATGGACACTAATGTATGTGGTCTATATAACGCTCCCCAAAAAACTAAAAGAGTCCAAAAATTGCTGCTGACATTTTTGTTTTCTCAAAACTGTCCCAATATTTCGTCAAAACCGTAGTACAATACAAATTTTTAATATATCTAAAAACAATTTTGTTATTCGATCAGAAAAAGATACAAATATTTATTTTCACTTTCAAAACATTTTTTTTTCAGAACTTTCATGCAATTTTATAATGTTCGAAATGCAAAATAAATACAACAATTAAAATTTAAAATTCAAGTCTAGGCCAAAGTCATACTTTCTGATTAAATATAATTTTGTTTTGAATTCTTTTATATTCTTTTTCAAATATCATTTAGCTAAATTTCCATAACACAAAAGACATCACTGCAAACAGAAAGTCTTAAAAGTTCGCTGAAAAATGGTAAATCTAAAATTTGACACCGAATTCAAAATTCTAATGAGTAAGACCATAAAAGAGTCTCTTGTGTCTTGCAAAGAATTTGTGTATGCAAAGAAAAACTATTGTCTTTGATCATCTCATATCGACCCCGAGGCTTTCTGTAATGTTCCCAAGAGTATTAAAATCCTTTTTACAATAACTTTCTTGATTTCACAATATAGTGCTCTTAGAAAAGTTGACGATTAAAACTTTTCGTTTTCTTAATTTTTTTTACTCCCCAGATTGATGTAAAACTTAACTAAATTATTAATTTAACAAAATTATTAAAAACTTACATCTTTACTACTCGTAGATACAAAAACTTTCACTAAATTTGAAACCTTCAGGAAAAATGGTTCCTTTTCTATGTAAGCATATAAAATAAAAAGGTGTTGAAATTAAAATTTACAAACAAAAAGTCTTTCATAACTTTCTTCCTAACGTCGTCGTCGTTGGTAGGTAGGTAGGTAGGTAGGTCTATAGTAATAAGTTGGTACCCAGGTGGTGTATAAAGTCAAATAATTATCACAAACTCTTAAATGTAGGAAGGTGGATATAACATAGGCAACACAAAAAACTTTAAATTGCAGTTTCTATGCATAACTAAACTATAAAAGATATAGTTTCGGCTATGGACATAGATACTCCTCCACTTTATGTATATTTCAATTTTAAGTTGCCGCCCTTTTCTTAACTTTTCATTACCTCTCCAAAATAATAATAAGACAGTGTGTCTCAACTTAAATGAATGAAAATGTGCCTTGGTAAGTTTATTATTATTATTATTACGGCCGGAGATGATGATGATGATGATTATTATTATTATTATTTTCTCGGAGAAATTAATTTGTGTGAAAATGATACAAAAGATACACTTTCTGACAGCAACAAGCTTTTAAAAAAATATTCCTCGATAATAAACATGTAAATTTACAGTACTGTGAAAATTATATTTGTATATCCAAGGTGCTTAAAAATGTATCCAAATCAAAATTCTTCTAAGTAAGACCGAACAAAATAAAAGACTAAGCTTCAAAAGATTGTATTCATCTCATGCAATCAATTGATTGCGATCTTTTAAAACTTAAAGTATTCGTTTGGAGTATCAAAGCATTGTTACAGAATGATTGGTACAAATTGTATTATTTTAGAAACAAAATGAATGCAATCTTAGTTGAATTGAATTCGTAAAAGATTGCATTCGCAAAAGATTGCATTCAAAGAAGATTGCATTCTTTCACATTATTGTTTTCACGAGCAGGGGAATATAATTTAATGAAATGTTAATTTAATTTTACAAATGAACTGTTTTTACAATATTTTTCCTCCATGATATATTTTTAATTTAACATTTAACCAGGTTATCGCGTGGGATATCTGCAGAGATGCGACCAACATTGTATCTTGTATCTATTTTATAAACAAAATTATAAAAAACACAAAAAAAGATACACGAAAACCTCCCAGAAGTGTAGGTCTGTTGTTCAGTATAGAAGTAGGTATATCTCAAATTTATCTCTGGTGGATTTTGGTTTTGCTTTGCTGTGGGCAATCAAATTTATAAATCTCTTGGGTGGGTGGTGCTCCGGGGCTCCCTTTCAATAAAAGAAAACAAAATGAAACCAACAAAATAAAAGATTTTGTGTATAAAGATAAAATTAACCCAATTACGAGTGCTTCCCATAAAATTTGATTTGTTTGGAAAATTTGTTTTCTTTTTGTTTTAAACAATACCAAAGCCAAGCCGAACCACTGCCTCTGCCTCTGCCGCTGCCGCTCGCTGCACCTCTTCGTGACAAAAATGACGACGGAAGTAATATTTGTGATGACTTGTGGGTTCAAAAAGGGGCGATTTCTGTAAAGATACAAAACAAAACAGGGAAATTCATTAATTAAAAAGATTTAAATAAAAAAAAACAACAACAAATTAATGAACTTAATCTTATTTATATAAGACTGGGTAATCAGGTATCTGTAGCATAAAATAAATCTAATTGAATTAACACGAGTTTGTTTATATATTTACAAGAATTAAAAGAGAGAGAGACATAAAATGGATTATAGGGCATAATTAGTATTAAATTAAAGCTTGTTAAGTAAGGTTTCTTATTTGTATACATTTATACAATAAACCGCCTTCAACGACGAAAGGTTGGAAAGGTGGGGAAGACTTGAATTTAATTGACTAACGAAGTTTAAATTACGCACGAATAAGGAAAGTTATATATTTGATTTTATATGTTTTCCTTTTTATTGAGAAAGAAAAATTATTTTCGTTTATTGCTAATTGAAGATTTAATTGATGATAGATAAGGAGGGTGGAGGCTGTAGGCGTATTACGTGCGAATTAAAACAAATATAATTTCTTAACAATAATCTTATAAGAAGACTACAAAATTTTATTCAAAAAAATTGGAAACCAATTATTTTTTGTGAAAATGGAAGTTTCCAATAAGAGGTTTTACTTTAAAATTCAAAACAAATACCGAGTTTTTTAATAGAAAGCTTTGAATGTTTATTTCATTTTAAGGAGGCGATTATGTCATTCAAAGAAATTTAAGAGACTGTTACTGTTGCAATACCATATTTTTCAAATTTTCCATTCACACAATTTACATTTGTAGTTGCAAAAAAATTTCATTTTTAAGGGCTTTGATCAATTCTTAAGTATTGGCAGAGACTTTATCTTTCATGTGACCATAAAGAAAAAATAGGTAGTGTTAAATCTCAAAATCTCGGTGGCCAATTGTGATTACCACTCCGAGAAATAACACAGCCAGTAAATATTGAGACTGTTTCGGTGCTTTTGTGGACGCCTTGTTAAAAATGAACGTTTCCACGTGAATATCTTCCTATTCCGGCTATACAAAATATTAGTAGCAAAATCTGCTCACCGTCGCCGTGACATTATTTTCGAATACACAAAGTCCAACCACATGGCTTGAATACAAACCGCATAAACAGCAATGTTTCGAGAATAGAAAGGCTTTTAAACAATAATTATTAATTATATTTTTGTACATTTTAAAAACTCAATCAACAAAAAGCTTTCAAACCTATTTCTTCATGCAAAATACAGTAAAATTTCGTTTATAAAATGCCTAAGTTTAATGAGATATCGACAAACCTGAGTGTTCGCCAACACTACGTACAAGAGACATCAGCAATATTCTTAGCTGTTTTTGAACGACGCGACGCAACAGTTTCGATTCTTTACATCAAAAGTTTTCTATCCTCTACAGTTTCGTAATGCTAATAAAGTTCAAAAAGCTTACCGTGTATTTAGTAAATGTTTACATTTTCAATGTATTGTTGAAGCGTGTATAGTTCTATTTTTAGTTATGGCTTATTACTTACTCTTCAAATGTCAAATTATGAGTGAAAGCTGTCAAAATCGCGGATTATTAAAAAATCCTTTTTAATTTGATTAAATTCCATGTAAATTACATTCTCAAAGTTTATTGCATTCTATTACAGTTTGATTGAGGAACTTTCAATTTTAACAGCTGTTAAAAAAGTCAATACCCGTGTTTTGTTGGAAAATCTATCAATGGTATAGTAGGATTTTACACGTATAACAAAAACAATATCTGCAGTACGAATATTACTGATAAAAGTTAAAGTAGAATCTTATCACGGGTGGGTTTTCGACATTGATACGAGTCTCGAATGGATCTAATATGATTTCGTTTTCAAATATTGGTAGGATTGCTATTGCATTTGTATCTCTATGGCTGTGTTCGTTGAGTAATTGTACATTTGGAATCATTTGTTTTCCATTGGGAAAACAAATCAATCTGTCACTGTTGATATTATTTAGTTTTGTTTTGCTATGTTTCCACCAAAGGTTTCTCTCTGTTAAGATTAAACAAATCTTTTGGGTGTTTCCACTGCACATGGAGATTTAAAAATCATTAAGTTTGACAGCGTTTTCTAAAATGCAAATCTTCATAAATTTTGACTAGAAATGATCCCCGACGAATCAAGCTCATTTCAACTCGATTCAGGTATATGAAGAATTGAGGCGTCAACATCAAATGTAGTAATCTACGAACAAACCCCCTTATTTTTTAAAGAATCTCAATTTGCAGCTGTTTCTTATCAATTCTTCTTGAAAATTGTTACTTTTATTAGTTTTAGTTAGTTTTTTTTTGTATGTTGAAGTTAATTTAAACTTTTGATTTTCACGAAAATATCTGCTATCTGTGTTTTTTTATTATTATTCTGACAAGTCTTCTTTCAGTTGTTCCAATTTTAGAATACAAAAATCTGGCTACTGCCGATGGGTTTTCTTGGGAAATTTTTACTATACTATTTATAGAGTGTCAACAAAAACACGGTTCACCCTATAATCATTTATTTTGACCAATTTAAATAAATTCAACTAAATATAAATATTAATTTAAACAAGATGAACAAATTACTAAGTGATTAAGATCACAATTAGTTAATATCGATGCAAATTTAATTTTGAAATTTTGAATATTAAAACAAAGAAATCGAACTCTAAATAATTCGTTCTACATTTGTAAACTCTATCTGGCTGCTGAACAAAATATTTCTAAAATATGTTAATTTTATATGTTTTAGCTACTGATGCAGAATATTAAAAAAAAAAAAACAATTTAAACAATTTCCTGACTCATACACAAATATTTAATCCTATGTAAAATAACTTAATATTCTTAATTAAATTACCTACTTTCCTTTTAATTTATAGGCCATATACACAATTTACTTAATGGTGACAAAATACCTACACAAAGCTTAATAATCTCTTATGGTAGCTAAAGTTATGGACAAAATAATATTAACACTTGATAAAAAAAATTCTCATGGAATAGCCTTGTTTGATTAAAAAAGACACATTTTTGGTAGGATTTTTAATCGCGAAAGAAGTTGAAGTTCTCTAAAATGAAAAACCTTTGTTCTCGTCGCTTAGCATAACTCATAGCTCATAACACTAAATCTCTGACTTCTTGGTGGAAAGTATTACACTTCTAAGTTATTGTTGTTGTTTGACCGTGTGTCGTATTTGTTCACATTTACTAGAATTTAACCTACAAAAATATGCCCTTAGATGGAGTTTCCAACAGGGTCACTAAAAGAAGTATTAGTATAAAGAATATCGAAGTTTTGATATTAAAAAACAAAATTTATATTTTTGAGTGGTATTCTCAATAATCGACTTGAATGTCATTAGGAATTTTTCATTTAAAATATTTCTCTTCTTTTAAAAGTTATTTTCTTTCAAATTTAAGCAATCTTTAATAAAGCGTGGTTAAATTTTAAGGGCCGATGTTGATTTTGAATAAAACACAACTTACTAAGGAAATTACTGTAATTTTTTTGTATTTTGATAACATTGGTATGGTTAAATAATGTACCGATTAAATATCGGTCACCCTAAGACATAAATGAGATTGTATACCGTTAATGTGCTGAATTATCTCCTCCTTCAGCTATTAAATTGTTTCTTCCTACGTACACCTTTTCTTTCAAATAACTCTAAAAAAAGAAGTCCAACGTTGTCAAATCACATGATCTTGGCGGCCAATTGAGATCGCCACACCTTGAGATAACAAGGTCGTTAAATTTGTGGAGAAAAAGAGCCATTGTTTCGTTAGCTGTGTGGAAAGCAGCACTGTTGAAAATATATCGTCCAAATCAATATCTTTCAATTCGGGGCATAAAAGTACGTTACCATCTCACGATGGCAGACATCATTCACGGTAACTGCCTGACCGGCCTAATTTTGAAAAAATACGGCCTGGTGATGCCGTCAGTCCATAAACCGCACCAAACAGTCACTCTTTGTGGGTTTTTCGACAGTCAATCTTGGATTTTCATTCCACCAAATGCGGCAATTCTGTTTGTTGATGAATCCACTGAAGTGAAAATGGTCCATATCACTTAAGATGTTTTTCTTCAAACATTAATCATCCACTGTTGTCATTTCTTGAGAACATACTGATCTTTGACGACGCTTGAAATAACCAAGAGGCTTTATTTCTTGAGTCAATTGTACCCTGTAAGTGTGAAATGCAAGTCTTTATGCATAATGTTCGTCAACGACGAGCGTGAGAGAATAATTTTTGCAGTACGAGGTAAACGAGCATGCACTTGTGTTTTCATATCTCCTAGAGACCCGGTTTGCATAATAAGTCTGATTAACTTTGACGCTTAGCTCGATAGTGTATATATCCACGATTCAAATTGTGAAATGTCAAATGAAATGCAGACAAATTTGCGTTAAGTGTGGATCACTTTCAACATTGGCCCTTAAAATTTAACCACCGTTTAGTTCCAATTCAGAAATCATTTCTCAAGCCAAAAATATCCAACTATTTTCCAATCTGCAATTTGTCAACGATTCCAAAACTTGTTGAAAAGCTAGTTTGGACTTTGTTTCAGGTAGGTCAACAAATACCAATACTTATGTGATCAATAAAATGGGAGAAAAGGTATCAGTTTGATGTGATCTATACTAACTTCATTACGGCTTCAAAAAAAACCTTTTTTAAGCATTGGTTTTTCATAAATTTGTCTTCAAGTGATTGTCATCTGAACTAATAGGATGCATTTAATATTTGTCTCCATTGATAATTTGCTCTCTTCTACCGTATTAGTATCATCTGGGGTCCCTAAAGGTAGTCACCTTGAACCACTACTTTTTCTTATGTTTAAAAATGAAATGCCAGATATATTTTTAAATTCACTTCAACTTTGTTTGCGTATATGATATTAATCTTTTCATGATGATTGTCTTCGTTTGCAAGGAGACATTGAATATCTTTCGGTATGGTGCCGGAAAGTTTTTCTTTTTATCGTTCTCGCTTCCCTGTTTTTGGATATAAAGACCTTAAAAAAGTTAATGAAAAGAAAGACCTTAAATTCACTTTTATCAAAAACGTCGCTTTTGTGCATATCTTAGACCTAACCTGGAATATTTCTAGGTGGTTTGAAACCCATATTACAACCCTTATTTTATATGACCAAAAATTTAGCTTCATTGTTAAGATGTGGGCTTGCCATTGAATGATTTCGGGCAAGTGGCCACCGCGGCCACTTCAAATAAATTCCATTCAAGAGGCGGAATTTTCGACCACTTTTCCCAACAATTACGCGTCGATATCAGCAATAATGCGCCGAATATTTTCTTTCAAGGCTTCAATCGCGTCTTAAAGCCTGCAGCCCATGTCACTTTGTAAAAATCACATATTAAGAAACATTAAAAAAATACTCAGCATACAACATATCTTAAATGGTTAAATTTAAGATAAGTTTTCTCATGTGTGCTTAAGACTTTATTACCAAGAATTAAGTTTTGTTCCTATAATTTTGGCCATAGGTGTATACTAAGCAAACAAATATCTTACCTTCACCTAAACTAAACATTACCTGTATATAGATTCAGTCTTTAAGATACTTAAAGAAATACCTATCTATACCTTTAATTTATCGACTTGTTCACACTCTCATCATCCAAATTCGCAAATAAGTTAATTGTGTTACTGTGTGTGCAACAAAAACAAAACAATACCCAAAAGTAAAGAAAGAAGCAATAAAACATTAATACCCCGCCATGAGCTCACTTTTCCAATCCATAAGAATGCAATTCGATAGCCTTAATTTCCAAAACAGCCCCAAAGTACAATAGCAACAAAATATACTCTTCCATCGAATAAAGCTATAAGATACTCCATCTAAACAAAGGCAATTATATCTATACCACCGTTTCTGCTGCCTCGATTGTAAAGGGGGGAAAGACAAGAAGAAATAAATAAATAAAGTATCTACGATGAGTAAAATAGTTTCTCACATATATGTTCGAGAGAGTATGCCTTTACCTCTATCTAAACCTTACCTACGTATATCCATTTGTACCCCAAAGAAGTATCTGAGACTTAGTATCTCAGTATCTCAGTATCTATATATCTCTCTTTCGGTATTAAACAAAAACAAAAGAAAAGACACAACAGACAGTGAATTGTTTGTGCATTATTACAATTGGCACGCGACTCTTTTATACTTACTCTAGGAATGTCTTCATATGAAAACTCGTACTCACGATACAAAAAGTATCTAGGAACACACACTCTCTCGTATGTGGTTTCCTTTCTGACTCTCAAGAAAGACTTAGCCAAAGCAGAAGACGCAAGAAATAGTCAAAGAAAAAATATTGAACAAAATAAGATACAATTTATAGTTATACCATACTCGGTACTACTCGTTACTCGTACTCGTACTCGTATACCACCTCTGTTTGTTGGCTGATAGTAGTTCTTCTTTTTTGAGAAGCCCACCATAAAGTTTTTCGTTTTTCATTTTTGTATTGAGAACAAGCAAGTGTTCCAAGTGACGCATACCCAACCCAACTCAACTCTGAATGTCTCAACCTCAACCTAACCAAGTCAAACATACTCGTACCTACAACGATCGAACTCAAACTTCTGGGGCTGCCTATATAGCCATTCTTTCTGAAGCCACTTAACGGGCTTCAATCGTAGCTTGTAGCTTTTCGATATTTTAGTTTGCCTCTGAGACGAGACGCGAATCGACGACGAAGTTGTTTTTTTTTTTACTTGGTTTGTCTTCAAAGTATCCGTCAGATATTTTATATGCGAAAGGATATTTTGTTGGGTTTTGTGTTATTTTTCTGATACGCCTTTCGGATTTCTTTTCTGTAAACGTGAATGTCCGACTTGTCGGTCGATGTTGATGTGAGGATGACGCATACCTTTTCGACAGGTTTTTTGTATATTGAGCTCGTCGATAAATAAATTCGTCAACCCCCCACGCGATGGTGGACCGTCAATGACCTTTTTGGAAGTTTGTTTTGCTCTTCGTCCTGCGTCATCGGAACCGTCCTCGTGTAACCATAGTGATGCCTTTGGGCAAAACGAAGTAAAATAACAAAATATCAAAGAGAAAAGGAGTCAATACTCCTACGCGTCATTAAACGTGCTTTAGTCGTGTCGAAACCGAAGTGAAGTCAAATCTGAAACCGAAATCCTGAAATCTCAAACTGAAAGTCGAAGCCGGTGTGTGGTGGCGGCATCGTATCATCGTCGCCTCCTTCATCGTCGTCGGTCGTCCCTTCTGTCGATGTTTTCGTAGTCTTTAAGGCAAAGCGGCGATTTGTTTACGTGACATGTGGTTTCCTGTAAAATCGGAATAGCAATTCGAATCCGAATCCGTATCTGAATCCTCAAGCTGCTTCTGCCGCCTTCGTAGCCTTCGAAACCTTCGTCGTCGTCGCCTTACAATTGCAGGGGTTTTCGCAGTCGAATCAGAGGAGAAAGTTGGATTGCGCAAAGTGATTCTTCGTGATATCTAAAGTGCAACAATGTGTTTTTAATTTTTCATTCATTTTGAAAAAATAAAATAAGAAAAAAAAGTAAATCAAATTGAAAAGTGTCCCGTTTTATTTATTATTATCAATTTTTCTTGTTTTTTAATCCTCTTGACCAAAATCTTGGGAATTGAGTTCATGTGGTTTTTTCGGTGGATCTTTTCTGTCAATTCTGTGTTTAACCTAAATTTTTAAAGTTTTTGTTGTTTCTTTTAGTAAATTTTAAAAAATTTCCTCGGTTTTGGTGCTGCTGCTGTTTTGTTCGTCGTTCGGAGGTTTGTGCGGACAATTAGTATGCTTCGTGGATAAGTTACCTAGATAGCATTTTATAGTCTTCTTGAAGTCAATGTTTTTTTTTTTTTTGAAGAATCAGTACCTTGATGGTTCTGAGTGGCTTTTAGCTTCTTTTTCGTCTTTCTCTCAGGTTGAGAGTTATTTTCCGCACGGATTAAGCGTTCATCGTCTTCGATTTGTTGTTGTTTTTTTTTTTGTTTTTTTTTTTTGTTGTTTTTGTTCTTGTCGTATCTTTTAGTGACAAACGACGCATTCAGTGCTGGAATTTGCATTTCCAGATTGTTTTTTACTTTTTTTAACAAGTGTATCTTGAAACGCGACGTACATCGACGACAACGACTTTGGAGTCGACTTTATGTGAGACAGTCAGTATAGTGCATTTTAAAGCGACAAAGTTGTGTGATTTTTGTTTTTGCATTGTGTCTTTTGGTAGCTGCTTTTCTGCCATTTATTTCCATTGGACTGTCATGGAGCTTATATCTTCTACTTATAACGTACCACCTTTAATATGGCAATCACGTATGTATCTTTTTATTTATTTTTTATTTTTTAGAATTTGTGTCTTTTATTTGATTTTTTTTAAAACTTAGTAGAAATCTTAAATGCTTTGTGAAGTTGTTCTTTCTTCATTTTATTGTTATTATTTTGCACTAGAGTGAATAGAAAAGTTACAGTGAAATTTATAATATCAAGTGCAAAATTTCCATGAAATAGAAAATTGTGTGTATGTGACAGATTAAGTGTGAGAATATTTTGTTTTATTATTCAAGGTGGATTCTATATCTGAAAAAAAAATGGAGAAAACAAAACAGAGAAAGGTATGTTTGGCGGTTCTTCAGGTTAAATGTACAATTACATGTACTTTGAATACATGATTTGAAAATCAAGTCGGGAAGACATATTATTATCGTTCGTATTATCAGTTTTTGTATTGGATTTTTAAAATATTTAAAAAAAAATAGGTTTTCAGAGTTGTAAATTTTTCTAGGGATTCTGAGTTTTTGACAACTGAGAGATATATGCCATTTGATTTGTTTAAGAAATGTGTCGATAAAGAGAATTTGTTTATGGCTTAAACCAGTGTTTCCCGACCTTACCAAAATCTTCAGTCACCCTTACATTGTAAATATAGACCTCAAGAATTTTGAACATACAAACATCTGAAAAGTTAAGTTAAAACAAGATACTGAAATAACTTTCATTGATCATCTCTTTGCCCTTAATTTATACCAAATCAATAATGTTGTTAATAATTTAAACACAATTCTTGAACTTATATTTATTCCATATGATGATCTTAAAGCGTCAGTTAATGATATTGTCCCTTTTACATTTTTTAACAATTCAGTCCATCACAAAGAACTTTAGATTGAAGTTGAATTCTATAATTATTTAAAAGTTGATCATAACTATTTAGAATATTATAACTTTTTAAAAAACAATTTTGTTGAGCTCTGTAACTACCTTGGAAATATCGACTGGAAAACTAAATTTTTAAATATAAACTTGAAGGATATGTTTAATCATTTTTCGGGCGTTTTACATAATGCTTTCAATTCATTTGTTCCAGCTAGATTGAAAAAAAATGTGTCAAAGCCTTCGTGTTATAATAGGAGGCTGGCTCACCTTAAAAATGAAAAGAACAAATCTTTTGCCAAGTTTAATAAATCCAACGATTTGAATGACAAAATCCAATTTTGTAAACTTCGTAAAGAATTCATTGTTCTCAGTAAATTCTAGCACTGAAATTATGTCATGAACGCTGAAGTGAAATTAAAATGTGACCCAAAGCGATTCTGGTCTTTTATTAATTCTAAACGGAAATCAATTAGGATTCCCAATTCTATGAATTTTAAAGGTGAAGAATCTTCTGAGGTTAGTAAGACACTTGAACTTTTTGCTCAGTATTTTGAATCCGTATACTCTAACGCTCAGGTATATGCTTTCATTCCTTCTAATGATCAGTCCAAAGTGGATATTGGGTCCATACAGCTTAAATCTGCTGATGTTTTAGAAGGATTACAAAGTCGTATACCCATCGCCAAACCTGCTGTGGATGGCATTCCTGTGATTGACGATGCTCTAATTCTCTTTGCCTACCTCTGCTTGTTATTTTTAACCGTTCTTTGTCGTCCGGAATATTTCTGGACGAATGGAAATCATCTTTCTTCATTCCAATCTTTAAATCGGGCTCTAAAAACAACGTTGAAAACTATTAGGGAACTTGTAAGTTATTTGCCATTCCTAAACTTTTATAAAGTTTATTTAAAATAAAACTTGACTTTCGTGTGAAGGAACATGTTAGTAGTGCCAAACATGGATTTATTTCTGGGAGATCGACCGTTACTAATTTAGATGTTTTTCTTCTTTCGTGGTTAAATCTATTGAAACCCAAAACCAAGTTGATGCTATTTATACAGACTTCAGCAAACCCTTCGATTCTGTATGTCACAATATAGTCCTTCGTAAGCTTGAAATATTCGGCAAGAAACCTATATCAACACCTATTAGATATACTTCAGGTGTCCCTCAAGGAAGTCATTTTGGTCCTTTACTGTTTATAATATTTATTGATGATATTGTCAACCATATTAATTTTAGCCAATTTTTAATATATGCTGATGAATTCAAACTATTTTTGAGAGTAACAAAGCGACTACGACTGCATTAAACTTCAAATGGATTTAGATAACTTATCCTGTTGTTGTAAGTCAACAGCCTAAACCTTAACGTTAAAAAATGCTTTGTTATTTCTATCTCCAAGAAACATTTTATTTACGAGTTTCCTCAGTTTCTCAAGGATTCAGCCACCTTCAAAGAACTTTTAAAGTTAAAGATCTAGGGGTTACATTCGATCACAAATTTTCTTTTGTTCCACATGTTGATGCCATCGTCGCCAAAGCTAACTGATTTTTACACCTTTGTTGCGCTCTATACTACCTTAGTAAGATCTATTTTGGAATATGTTGATGTCATCTAGAACCCTCACCAAAAACTATTCTCCGATAGCATTCAAAAGATTCAAAATCGTTTAACAAGGTATGTTTTTTATAAAATGCATTGGAATTTCTGTCCAAACTCCCTAGCCAGGCAAAGCCTACTAGGCCTGCAGATGCTCAAATCCCGAAGAACCATTCATGATATAATTTCTGTGTGTGATAATATGTGCTACCATATTAAATGCCATACCTAACTGTCTTTAATTTGTATTTATGTTCCAAAAAGACCGTTGAGGGAAAGACACCATCTTTTTTTTCAACCTAGACATAGAACAAAGTTAGGGAGCTCAATGAAACAAATTGACATCTTGATCTTTCATTTTCCAGAATAAAATTTAAAAATGATTTATTGTACTTATTTATAAGAATGTAATTTCATTATTGTTTAGTGTTAAATTTATTTACCTAAATAATTCGTAAGTAATCTGTGGAGGTTATTACTAGTAGATGAAATAAATAAATGATGCCTCCTGCAAATGGATTCAAGTCTCCTCGTTTTGTTTATCAAGACGATTTCTTTTTTTTTATCAGCAAGTCATTTACTCGTATGATACTAAATCCACATTCCGTTAATATGGAAAAAGTAATAACAGGTCTCTAGCATATTTGGTTGTATTGGTGTATTTAAATTCGGTTTCTTTAGAAAGCCATGCCATGTTTCCTTTTATGTCGAATAAAGGTTTAATTGACTCATCATTTTGTATTGCAGCGAGTTCTTATTGAAATTGTACATCTGAAATATCAGAAAGATTCCCTCGCAATTGTTGCATCATCCAAGTTGGGAAATCATTTTCTTTTAAACCAAAGAATCTTTCTTTTAAATCAGCCGATACATTTTTCAGATGATCGACAATTACATTTTTAGCAGTATCGGTTACTTAAAATTTTCAAAATTTTTGTTGTAAATATATCTCTGACATAATTCAATAATGGTAAGGAACCCAAATATCTTCGTTTTTGCTTCAACGAGAGTTTTATTTTTTCCTTGAAGTTGCTTTTTTAATGTATTTAGTTTTTCGAAGATATCAGTTAAATAACTTACAAATGCTTTACCATCAATTGTCATCAGATTTTTTATTTCTGGTTTGTCGTTTAAAGAATCACTAAGAGTATCAAAAAGTTCCATAAATCTGTTCAAGTAGTTCCCTTTCGAGAGCCATCTTACTTCAGTGTGAAGTATAAGTCCAACATAATTCTCATTTTGTTCTTCACAAAAAAGCTTAAAAAGACGTTCACATTTGGCACCAGCTTTATTAGAATTGAAACACTTTATAACAGAATTTAGAACTCCATTCAGAACAGGTGAAATGTTTTTGGCTGCCAAGTTTTCGTTGTGAATAACACAATAGGCAAGGAGCATTTTAGGATTCTCATCTTTCATCAACATTAAACAACCATTTTTCTTCCCCATCATATTAGGAGCACCATATGCAGCGCAAGATGGAATATTTTTCAGGGGAATATTATTGAATTCTAAGTAATCTTTAAGCCTTCAAAATGTATCTTTGACATTGATGGATGCTTTCTAAAGATTTGCAGAACAGCATTTCTTCATGAAAATCACATTCGTCAATATATCTTACATAAGTTAAAAGTACGTCCTCACTCTGTCTTAAAGTGGATTCATCCATTTGCAACGAAAAATTTCTTGTTTTTAGTTTTTCAACGAGTTGCAATTTAATATCCTCACTAATTTCGTCTATTCTTTTGCAAACAGTATTGTTACTTAGTGAAATATTTTGAACGTCTTTGTCATCTTTTTCCAGAACTGTCTTAAGAAATGTTGATATTGATGGTTTATTTAAATTCTCTCGTATGGTATGACTTTTTCCCGATTTAGCGATGAGTAAAGTAATTTGGCAACTTGCCTCAAGAGTACGATTGATATTTCCATGTAAAGTAGTAAATAGTGACTTAATTGAATTTTTTTCTTGCTTGAACCACTCATTTCAATATGATCTATGGATAAATAAAAGTGACAGAAAACAACTGATTCATATTTGGAGGAAAGTGTCATTGATTGAAGTAAAGTTGGTAACAGTTGACAAAATTGATGGACTACAGATCATGGGTGCGTTCAAAAATATATTTCCAAGTGTGGAAACACAAGAACCATAGATTTGTTTGGTCTAATGCAGCATAATTTTGAATTGCCCCCCTGTGGGTTGTGGCCCTATGTTGGGAAACACTGACTTAAACTCTTTAGTTAATCTATTTAAATTTATCTCAATTGCTTTTGACATAACGTTAAGGGTCAGTTTTACAACTAAGTTCAGTATTTAATATTTAATTCGTTATTCATAAATAATAAGGTGTTGATTTGGGTTAAGCTGTAGTTCAACCTTCGTATTTGTTTATACTCAAAAACACTGTTAAATCTAAAAAAATCCATCGAAATCAGTGATATCAAGTCGCAGAACCATGAAATATTGAGACATATTCTTAAAACAAGTCAATGATGTTAGAATCCAAGATTGAAAAACTTTCCTGGACTGACAAAATTAGATTTTTTTAACTACGTCCACATATTTTCAACACAGATTATTACAGGTTCTACCGTAAGACTTTGGGTTTTCTTGATCTGGTCAAAATTGAAAAATGCCATTTTCATCTGGTCTGGTATAGCTTCTCTTCTCTTGTAGGCTTGAAGTTTTGATTTCTATATTGTGAAAGTTTATAAAGTTTGAAATTTAGTCTAATGGTAATGTTTGAAAAATTGTAAGAAAATAATAAAATGGGTGTTTTTTTAGGCGTGTAGCTAGGCAATTTAACACCGTTGGTATGTTTTTGAGGAGTTATGTGTAGTTGTTTGTATATGCAGAAATGATTGATGCCTTGGAAAAGACTATTCGGCGTCTTAATGCTGAAACATGATCCCAATTGCTGCAAAAACTGGACGAAAATTAAGTCTATCGGGTGAAATTTATTCATCAAAAATTAATGCTTTTAGATAGAATTTATTCAGTTCAAAAATCCTTACCTTTATAAAACATTTTTGGTCATATTGTTAAATATAAATATGCGTTTTAATTTTTCTTGAAACCTACACGTCTAAAAAACACCCTTTATTAATATTTCTTCACATAGATATCCCGAATTTTTCGTTTAATTTTGAATACAATTTGACGATTGATGACTATAATCTTAGGTTAAATATATAAACACAAATAATGTATTTGGTCATAAAAGAAAAATATGTAAATTTTCTACGAGCAATAATTGTTGTCTCGAAACATTAACCATGTCAACCCTTCGCCTAAGTTATTAAAAAGTTCCACTATTAATTCATTTAAAGTAGTGGCTCTATTTTTCGTAAGTCACGGAATTTTGTTCCTAACTAAGTCAAACTCTTCTTAACTATGAGATTGGTGTGTAAGGGTACTTGTTTTTTCTAACAATAGTCTTCATTGAAAGTAGCTGCAGTTCTTGCACTCTTAATTTTAACAACAATTTTAAATGACTCTCAAAGTAAATAAAAACAAGTCCAGTTTAGTGAGAACATACAGATAGCCCGTTTGCTGGTGTAGAAAACATAGAGCCTTGAAGTTAAATTGCGTTTTGCCCAATCAGTGAGATGCTATTTTTCCCTTACGATGATGAAATCAACTCATACGTGCATAATATACCTTTAGCTTAACTTGCCTGAAATTATAAAAATATTAGAATACAAATCCTAACATCGCCTTTAAAGTACTTTATTTCCTAAATTGTCAAAAAATATGTGCCATTTTTGTATAGTCCTTAGAACTTATGCTCTTATTTCTTAAGAATATTGACGAAGAATATAAGATTTCCATGAGTATCTGTTTTAATTTAGTTCGAAACTGTATCAATTAACAGATAGCCCGAGCCTAGAATTATCAACCCCTTTCTATAAATTGAAACATAAGTCACTTAAAATAATAGTTTTTCAATGGATTAGAAGTTTTTCGTTGGGTTTTAAGAAGTTCATCTGCAACCATATTTTGTCAAAACCTTTTTTTCAAATACCTGCTGAAAATTCTTACTTCCCTAAAAATTAAGTAACATTTATCCAAAAGTTATCCAAGTTTTTGAAATTTGTTTGTATTTGGATAATACTTAAAAAAAAAAACAATTTTACCGTTGGCATCCGAAGGTTTCTTAAATTGGAGTACTACAGAAGAGAACAACGGATTTAACCAATATTTCATAAGTATTGAATGTTTGCCAGTCACAATTCGAAAAATTCTTTCTCACTGCTTCATTATGTTTTATTACCTTTTGTTATCAGGTCCAACTAATTTTTCAATTATTTTGACAAATTTAGGACGGTATTGTTCATTGTTTTAAAAGTATTGTAAAATGTGTATCAATTTTGTTTTACTCTTTGTATATCTCAGGATCTTTATTCTTCCTAAACTACCGTTGTAACTATTATTAAATCTGTTTAGCTAACCGATTTTTAAATTTTAATAATAACATAAAAGTACATTCCTGTTTCGCTATTTATTTTCAAAGAAATATCAAAGAGTTGGCATTCTTGTCTGACTCGCGATTTTATGTTTCGCAAGTGAATTTTTGAGTAGAATTATTACAACATCTATGGTAATTCCCACGTCGATTATTCCAAAAACTGAAACATTTTACCTGTGACCTTAATCAACATCTTAAAGTATTTATTTAACATATTTTATGCATAAAATCAGAGCAGTTAGGTACGTGTGATTTAATCGAGGTTATTTTAATATGTTATTTCTTCCAAGATTTGCTAACTTTTTTTTCTTTATTTAAATAAAAAGAATTAAAAAGAGTTAAGCCATCATTAAATAAATAAATATGTTTCACATCTTTAAATAAATATGTTTCACATCTTTAAAATAAATGCATATCTTATATCGCTAAACCATCATCATCATCATCTTTGTTATCTAACCCTAAGCAGAGATAGGTAACCACACAAAACGTAGATAAGCAAACAGTCCTAAGCCAACTTAATTTACTTCCCATTGTTAAAAGCCGAATACTTAAATACAGACTAACCTACACCATATCTACTTAAAACAAGCTTTAAAATCTTCAACTTGTGTAGCCAAACAAAAAAAGAAGCTATTTCCGCTAATAAAATGCGCTTTGTTTTACAACTTTCTCACCGCGCAAAAAAAAAAAAACAAAAAAAAAAAACAAATTAAAATAAAAGTAAAAATAAAAATGTGTGACCCATGATGAAGATTTGAATGGGTTTCTTTGCTCTCATGGCGAAATGCTTAATCAAAACTTTCACATAATTTTATTTTAATTGTTTAACAACCACAAAAGAAACCCTTACAATACAAAAATAATAAATAAAAGTAAACAAATGAAACAAATTGCAGGAAAATAACATGTTTAAGTTGCGTGCAACTTACTTACACTTTTCAACTCTGCATCTTGTTAAGAACCATAAACTTCACTCTCGTTTCGAATAATCTTGCTCTTTAAGGGTTAATATTGCTCTCAACTGTTAAAAGACCTCCTAAGCTCAAAGTCTCATAAAGTTTTGAAAGATTAAAGAGGAAGCTTGGATTCAAAATTAGCAACAGATTATAACATCGATTTGATAAAATGTATGTTTTTGGAATTAGCACTCTCCAAGGGGTAAATATATGCGACCCAGTCGTGCATTTTATTTCCTATTATCACCACCGCCGCGCCACATTCCATCACCACCATTATCAACATCAACATAATTAATTGTCGTCACCAGTTTGGATTTGTGGCACATTTATTTAAAATGATGCAGAATCTTTCGCCGCTGCTGATTTTGCTTATCGCTGGCTCCGATGCGATGTTCGCTGACACTAACTAACCATATTTGGATAAAACCCATTAGCGATATTGTGTTGTGTGTTGCTGAATTTAAATTAGTAAGAGTAACTACATAATTAATTAAACAGCCAAATTGTTTAACACACTCAATTAACATTTAAGCTCGCAACATAAAATATCTCGCATGCATTATAGACTCGCGCACTGTTTCACTGTCTCACTGTCTCACTTCAGTGAGACGACAAACACACTACTAATTATATTGCTTCACATTCAAGTATAGTCTCTACTGTCTACTCGATAGTTTGTACCTTAGTGAGTTTTGGCATAATTTATTGAATCACTGCCAAACAGTGAAACAGTGAAATAGTGAAGCAGTGAAACAGTGATGTTCAGTTTATGTTACGTGTTCTCAGCAGCATGATGCATAATAATGAATGATTAAGTGATTGATTGATTGATTGATTGATTAGGTTATAAAGGATTCTATTTAGATTGAGATGCGTTGCGTTGCGGCACTGACTATCAACTGTTTTTCTTTTTAACTAAACTTAATGTTGCGACTAATAAACTAAAGGAATTCATCAAATGAATAATTTAGATGATTATTTAATTAAAAATAGAATTATTTTAACAGCTTTGCACATACGAGTATTTATATTGCGGCGGTTTTAGAGCTTTAGTATAACTATCTAGACCGATTGAATACTTAATAAACAAACCGAAAAGACTGTACCTAGTTTTTGTTGATATTGATTTTATTTTGTGATGATGATAGACTAATAGTCTAGATCTGTTAGACGAGTGTGAAATTTACTTATAACTCACTTGAGATTCTAAGGTTTAGTTAAGAGGAAATGTGAGCAGATATTTTGAATTTTAAAGAGCTCTATGGTGAACTTCAATAAATTGTCGGTTAATGGAAAAAGTACTAATACTACAAATTTTAAAAAGCTATTAGAAAATTATGAGAACAAGGGAATCAGTTGGTAATGTGAATTGCAAGAACTTGAAAAGTAATCTGAAAATGTTTGTAGTTCATTTCATTTTACGTGTTGAGTTATTTGTATTGAGTTTTTCAATAAGAGCGTTACAAAAGTTATTTTAAATAAAATAAAAACGGTTTTGGATATCAATGGAATTCTCTATTCCTGTGAAAGTACATCTGATTCCATTATGTATGGAACTCGAATTCTCTAGCTTGGCCATCACGGGCAGGCTTGCAAAAGTCCAGACACTGACCCCAAATTTCGACGGTTTTCCAGCATAAATCGGCCAATACTGCTGCAATTCACGTTCGATTTTATTACAAAGGGATATATTAATCGTCGCTGGCTTGTTAGAGTAGACCATAGACTTTACGTAGCCCCACAGGAAATAGTCTAACGGCTTCAAATCGCACTACCGAAGCGGCTAAGGGACTGGACCATTTCGTGCGATAAAACGCTCTTCAAACTTGGTTTCCAATAAATTGATTGTGACAATCGCTTTGTGTCCTTCAACTATATATAATCCAATTGGGGCCAAAAATATTCCGTAATCATTGAATGATAGCGATCGCCATTTACAGTAACGGGCCGGTCTTGATCATCACGGAAAAAGTAGGGCCCATAAACCACACCAAACCGTGTTTTTTTCGTGATGCAATGATGACTCATGAAGTACGTGTAGATTGCTGTTAGACCAATACCGCATATTTTGCTTATTGACGAAGCCATTCGTCAAGAAATTAGCCCCATTGCTGAAGATGATTTTTCAATGAAAATCCGAATCATTTTCAAGTTGTTGCTTAGCCCAATTCACGAACATACGACGCTTTTGATAGTTAAGTGGCTTTAGTGATTGTGTCAATTTAATCTTGTAAGGATTAAGGCCAACATCTTTTTACAAAATTTGCCACGACAACTTCACAAAGATGCCCAACGCTTGAAAACGACGTGTGAGAGACACATTTGGGCTTTCTGCAACTGAAGGCTCAGCGGCAGCAATATTATCGAAACTACGGACACTTCTTTGTGGATTCCAATATTCCCACTAGACGCTCAATTGTTGATTTGTTAGAACGATTATGACGACCATAAATTGAACGTAACGCTCTTAACGTTGAGGTCACTGACTCCGAACTTCGGTAATAAATTTTAATAATTTTGGCTCGTTATTGGCTCGTATATTTTTCCATCATGAAATTTCAAACCTTGCTGAAGAGAAATGTTAAAAGAGCTGCAAAAATATTGCGTCGTTTCCTGTCCCTATCGCTCTTTTTTGTAGCGTCCCTGTTGAAAAACCCTGTATTAATGATAGTTAAAAAAATTAAAATTATAAGAACTTGAAGATATTAGGCCCAAAAGAGAAAAAGTATTTGGCAAGTCAAGAAAAATTTTAAAACTCAAAAACAGGCTTGAATGCGATACACACTGATAGATTTGCAAAATATTAATAACAACAATTTGTAGAATATTAAAAAGATTTCTGTCAATATCTTTTATTATTCCCAGCATACTTGAGTTGGAAACATTTTACAATCAGTTTTTAGTTATTTTCGAACATTTACGTTATTAAGTCAATGTTAAGAAAAATATTTAAATTAAGTTTGATTCCATTCGTTCCAAAATTTTTCGTCGAACAACAATTATTAGGAATTTTTAAAAGTCTTGTTTCTTTTAAAAATAATATCGATTGGATTTTTGTAAGAAAAAAAAAATCGTTTATTAACAATAATATTTTGTATATAAAAAAATAATTTTGAAGTTAAAAGAAGGTATACACTTTAGAAACATTCCAATCCAATATCGGTTTTAACAAATTTCATGCAGGAATTTTCATAGATTTATATTTTTTATAAGAAAAATCTTTCATTTCTAAAAAATACTTGAGCTTAAAAAAGTTATTCTTCGAAGCATGAACAAATATTTTTTTTGATTTATAAAAAAACGGTTTCGGTAATGTTTGCTTTTTTTTGCTTATATTTTTGTTTTTACGTGTGAAACAAAATTTATTTCAAGTCGATATCTCTGTCGGTTCTTGAGATATGACCGGCAAAAAAAGGTATCCAGAACGTACGGAAATACGGAGACACATACATCTCTCAAAAAATCTTTCAAATATAGGCACCTTGAAACGTCAAGAAATTTTAAAATTTTCAATTCGACAAATTGCACCCATTAAATTCTATATGAAGTAAAAAAATGACGAAGAGTTTTCATAAAAATGATCAAATAAAAGTTTCTAAAGGCCTTTTTAGCAGGATCGACCTTGTTGCTTTGGTAATATTGACGTTCAGCGGCATTACATCAGTCCTAAACAATTATCCACAAAAAAGACATTGTAGCTTCAACGATTCCAATTCACATAGTCAAAATGTTACAAAAATGAATTGATATATGCAGTGTGCCATGTCGTACAGTCCTGCATGAACCAGATCCGAAGCCATGTCTTTAATTTCAGTAAAAAAAGTTCAGTTAACATGGCTCTGCCATGCCAACTTCATTGTCAAATAAAAATGTTCCAATGATTCCACCACTCCATAATTCAAACCATTAAAATTTTATCTCGACAATAGTTTCGCGTTTTTAAAACCATACAAGCATCATGTCGGAAAAGATAATTTTTTCGCATCCCAACATCGTCTTACTAGAGCTGCTCAAGACCCAAATTGTTGGAATCTCTCGGCCATATTAGCCACATTATTATCAGTGTGCGTACCGTGCAATGACGAGGTCGATGAGTGTTTTTCAGTAGCATAGCTAGTCCCACTAGATGTTTGCACAAACTTGTCAACAGTAGGCAGGAGCTTTTTCGTCCAAAACTTCTTTTCCAGAGATGCTCTGTTTGGGCTTCATAGTACACATCACTCACTTTAAAAATATGTCTTTAGTATTTCCCAACGTAAAAAGTTTATTTTTCGTTAAATTATGATACTGACTTTCTGGCAAGACTTCGAGCGGGAAACAGCTGTCAGCATCAAAAAGAAAAGAAACCACTAAATAGCCCACCCTGTACTTAAATGTTTATTTGAAGGTAGTTCCATCCCTTTTACTTACTCTGTTTCAATTTTATCATAAGGAATACAAATAATTTCTTGTTTAATAATAAAATTCATTACGACAATAATTGCATCAATCACGTTAAAGGAATTATTTTTAATTATATTTGTATACTTAAGAAAAAAAAATCCTCCGGTGTTAAATGTAAACATATTCCAATACATCAATATTTTGTGTATTTAAATGCAAACAAATAACACTTTGAGTAAAGAATTACTACGCATAAGTTTCGAACATATGAATGATGCAAATATTATCTTTCACCTTTTTTTTTTACTGCGAAAGTCCATTCAAGTATTGGAACTCGATTAATTTCCAACAGTCCAATCATAAATTTTTCAAGAATTTTTAGCTGATTTGTAAATCAAAGGTTCTTTAATAAATGTAAATAGAACATTAATTATCTCTGACTATATGATTAAAACTCGAATTGTAGAATGGATTGTGAGTTTATTAAAAGTCAGTAACATAAGTGCAACATATTAAGATTTTTATTATGACAAAAAAGTTCGACTTTTATATATGGAGCAAAAGCTTAAATTTTACGACTTATTGAAAATAGAACCTTTTTAAAAAAGATGGATAGACTCTTTACGATAAAAAACGCAAAAAAAAACATTTATGTAGGAATATTCATCTACTTTATAAGAAAACAACTAGAATTAGAGTCTTTCGGTTTCAAGTTTATTTGTTATGTGTATCAACATGTTGCTGCAACCCTGTGAGGTACTTAAAATTTTGTGTACTGACTTTTTTTCTTGCAAATGATTTCCATTAAAGAATTGATTACTCTATAAAAATGCGTTGCGATAAGTTGAATGATGCTATATTGCTGATGGTTGTCTACTGTTAAAAAGGCTGATGGTGTACGTATGTACTTTGGTCCCTGTGACCATCATCATTCACCATCATGTAGAATCCATTCTACAAGTATATCTATATAAATATATGTAGATGGACTTGCTTCTGTTTTCGTTAACGCAGGCTGTAGAATGAAATTACTCAATAAGATAAATAAATACACAATACGCATAATAAAATATTTTACTATACAATATCAGGGAATGCAAAAAACTCCAGATACATTGTTTATAAACTTCTGTCTACGTATTTAAATTAAGAAAACAGATAATTTCTATATTTAGACAAGAAATAAAAGATAATGTTTAAAAATATTCGTAGTGATTGTGATGAAGTTGATTATTATCAAAATGTAGCTTCCAAGTAAAGGAGTGAAATATTCGAGCTAGGCATTCGATTTTCATAATTGTACAAAAATATTCTACAATATTCTGTAGGATTTAGGTTTTTGGTGGATTTTTTAATCAAATTTTTACAAAGTTCTTTTGAAACAAATTGTACTTATGTTATTGTAAAAGTAACTATTTTTGGACGACCTATAGTTCATGCAGAATGGCAAGAATGCCTCAAACAATCCTTGTCAGAGTCAATCTTCATAGCACAAATTTCCAAATGGTGTTATCACCCGCCTTAGTAAATAGGACACCTCCGAAATGCCATTTTAAAAACTGAAGACTTTTTTGTGTAGAATACTGTGAAAAACCGAATTTGTGTCAATAATTCAGAAATGGTCTAAGCTCTTAAGGATAATACCATCCGACCAAACTGTTAGATTACAATCCGAATCCATCAATACTTATTTTTATTATAGAATGTTTAAAGACACTTATGGGGGTATTTAAACCCTTAACATGTTTATGTTTAAACAGAGTGCGAGTGTTAGGAAAATAGGGAAGGAGTTAAGAAGACATACCGGTGCACGTTTTTCTTAAAATTTTGAATATTAAAATGGGAGGGAAAAACAGAGTTAGATAAAGCGTTCCACATTCTCGATGAGTGGTTAAAAAAAGAATCTCTATACTTAAAAGTACGTTCGCAATTGAGCTCGATGGTAAATTGATGAGCATTCCTGGACGTCTGAGTATTTTGGATGAATCGCAACTGTCTAATTCGACAGAACATTGCTTGTTAAAATATCTGTAAAACAGCTAAAGGTATGAAACATTGCTGTGATGTTAATTTTTCGGTAATAGTTCTATCGCCTATCATATAAAAAGCTATTTGTTGGATTCTATCTAAAAGACTTAAACTTGTTTTTGGCGATATTGAATATTTGAACATTCCATAAGATATGATCTGTGGTACACATACCGATACTGAAAGGTGAATAGTTTTCTAGTTGACAGTACGCCCGAAATTGATCTCAAGGGTAAGCTGATCAGCATTCCTAGAAGTACGTGTATTATTGCTGAATTGTTTAAGCGGTGGAATGCAACTGGCTAATTCAACAGAACATTGTTTGTAAAAATATCTATAAAACAGCGAAGTAAATGTTTCGATTATAGTTCTGTCGCCTATAATTTGTACAGCCCTTTTTTGAATTCTATCCAAGAGATTTAAACTTGTTTTGGGTCACCTGCCCAGATATGCGAATTATATTCAAGCTTTGAACGGATGAAGGCTTCCTAAGACATCCTAAGCACCTGGCAGCATTTTTGGCAATATCAAATATATGATCGTTCCATAAAAGGTGACCTGTGATACATATACCAAGTACTGACAGTTAATTAGTTTCTTGGATGCAAGTGCCACACATAGATAGTGGCATCGGGGGTGTGTTACGCTTTAACGACAGGAGACAGCATTGAGTTTTCGAAGCATTAAATTCTACACGGTTTTTAATTCCCCATTGGATAATTCATCAAGATCGGAATTTAATGAACTTATCACACCCTGCCGTTTAAGTTCCACATCCGAAGGACAAGGATGTGAACCTAGAAACGAGTATGAGAAGCTGAGGGTACTGTCGTCGGCGAAACAGGTTCCTGGATTAGAAATGGCAGACATAAGATCATTTATGAATATAAGAAAGAGAGTCGGAGACAAAACGGAGCCCTGGGGAACACCAGCATTTATTTTATGAATTTCAGATTTGAAACCATCCAATACAACTTGTATTGAACGGTTCGAAAGGTAGTTTCTAATCCAAAGAATAAGAGATGCATCAATACCAAAAGCACGCATTTTCGGTAAGAGAGATGGATGCCAAACTCTTTCATATGCATTTGAAATAGCAAGTGCAATATAATCTCACTTTCTCCAAAATGATGTTAAGATTTGTTCCGGATATTGGTGAGATAAACCATGCATCACCAGTGGACCTATTGCTACGGAAGCTATAACAAATCAGAATGCTTACTCTTGATTCTGTTTGTTTTGTTGCATTTTATATAGAATTGTATTTGGAACACCCTTAAGAGTCGTTTTCGTAATAAATGTCGAACAGCTATGTTTTAAGTCGGATTTTTTTTGGAAACAAATTCCTTACCCGAATTCTTAGAACAAGACGCTACTTAAGGTACTTTCCATCACATTTAATAAGTTTTTCTTTGTATATGAACAAAAACGCCACTTTTGAAGGCATTTTTTAAATTGAAAAGGTCAAAATATTTCAAGCATCAATGTTCTTATATTATGTTTCTTAATTTGACATTGATTCTAAAATATACACAAAAATAACAATTATCTTAAATGATACCTTCCGACAATTTTTACGCACGTCAAAAGATACTTACTCAAAAATTAACCATCTGACAAATCGTTTGAAACTAATAAATCAAACAATTTTATTATGACACAGAAGTGACAATAGAATTACTGATTTTCGTTTTATTATTGTTGTTGTTGTTGTTGTTATCATTTAACTTTTTTGATGTGCTATTAATCTTTGTTTGAAATTTGTATGTGTCTCTGTTTGTATTTTTCTTACAACAACAAGGTCAATTCTAAAAGCCTAAAATTAATACAAAACGTAAATAAATTTTCGAACAAAAGAGATTGATGAAATAAATTTAAATGTTCTTCATAAATAAAAAACTAAAATGAAGAATATTTTCATTAATTCGTTTATATCCGATAAATTATTTAGTTTTGTTTACTTTAGGCTATTTCATAAGATCGTTTAGATTTTGTGTTTTTTTTTGCGAAGAAATTTGAATAGGAACTTACACGAGGTTGTTTCTATTTAACCTTAAAGAAATGTAAACAAAAACAAACTCCATTTTAAGTGCTTACATAGTTTGGGAGGTCGAGTTATTTTTATGGGCTTTTGATTCGTATTTTTATTTCAATATTCATGTCTTTTGTGAAATTAAGAACATACATTAAAAAAGTTAGTTGTTGAAAATATATCAGCATTTTTAATGATTTTAGAAACAAGTGAATATTTTTTTTAATTTGGGGTTCAAAGTTCAACATCTGAGGAAAAAAGGTCCTACATTTTCTTCTGTGGATTTAGATGAAATTAGTTTTTGTTAAGCCCGTGAATTTAAAGACAATTCAGAAAAATTCTTTTTAAACCTTTATAGGACCATTTTTCAATGAGCTGCAATATTTTGAAATATTATTAAAAATTCCTAAAAATTTTGTTTTCCTTCACATTTTTTAGTAGTGTATTTACAATTTTGGTATGATATACTTTTTAAGATCTGAAATTAAGAAAATTGAAAACTGTTTAGAAAACCATAAACGATGATTTTCATTCATTTTTTCCAGACCGATAGATTCAATAGAAATAAAATGCTTTGGATGTATTTTTAAAAGCTTAGAATTTAACCAATAAGCAATTATCAACCAATTCAAAACTTGAATTTTCCTCACACTATTAATATGCTTATTTATTTTTATTTAAAATTCTTTGTCTAAGAAGTAAAAGTTCGCGAAAAAAGTGAGGCAAACAAACGTACTTTTGGGAAACAAACCAATTTATATAAAATGTTCAAAACTTAGAAATAGTAATTTATCAAATTTGTAAAAGGAGAAATTAGCCGTTTGTTGATGTTGACTTACGAAATTTAAAAATTCTTAAAAATCTTATAGCCGTTTTCAAAATAAGAAGTTATTTTCTAAACAGGACAAAATAAAATGTTCTTTCTGTTTATGGGAAAATAAAAACCTACTCGTAAATAAGGAATTCTTCATCATCACATCGAGTTTAGAATTTCGAAACACAAAACCTTTTTAAAGTATTTATCGCACACCCTAGATACCTTTAACAGTGCGAGCATTAAGTGACAATGGAAGTATTTGAAGGAAGCACATTGGTCTTAAAGATGAAAGCATTAAAAACATCGTTGTTTAAAAAATATCACATTCTTAATGTGCCGCTGAAAAAACAATCCCTAACAAAACTTTCAAAATTAAACTCAAGGGCAATTTGAAATTCCAGTATGATGGCAGCATTGTTTGAGGGGGGGGGGGTTATTTCTTCAAAACAAACAGGCAAAACAACCAAAGCCACGAGATTATGTGAAGGGTTGCTCAAGCGATGTGAAAGTTTCGCTCATAAAGGGTTTTTGATTATGGACTTGGAAAAAGGTCCCCAACCAACCGAAAATAAATTCAAATGTTTGATAGGCTTCAATTCTGGATGCATCTTCGACTTAGACCCGTACGCAAAATACGCCATAACGCGTTCTAAGCATTGCCCAATTCTTTATAACCCATAGAATTGACTAAATTGGATCGTTTTTTACGGGCGTGACGTCTTAACGGCAGTGATATTCTCTACATTTTGACCAAAATTGTGTCTCAATGACACGGCATTATATAACAAAACTAATATGTAGAGTCCAGTTTTAGCACTTAACTTATAATTCAAGAATTACGACCGAAACCTGGAGTTAACGCTCATAAAGGGTTTTTCAATTTGCAGACGTTGCTCGTTCGCGTGCCACGATGAAAAAAGAGGTTGGGATGCGACCCACACTTATAACTTCCCATCCCATCTGTCTATTTGTCTTGCTTAAAAGTTTGTATGTTTTCGTGTTGGGTTAAAAAAGTTGTCAAAAAAAAAAAATGGGGTGGCGCAACAGTCCGTTGTGAACCAGGGCCTAGTGACTTACAACTCTCAACCATTCCTGTGTGCGAGTACTGTTGTCAGGAATGGAAGGTACCTACAATTTAAGGCCGAATCCGAACGGCTAGTTTGAGAAAGCACTTTTTCATGACAAGAATTACTCTTGAAGGATTTGTCAATTCCTCGCAAGAGGCAGTACCCGCGAAAATTAATTTTTTTAAATTAAGGTGGCACAGGCAGGGATTGAACCCAAGACCCCTTGCATGACAGTCCAACGCACTAACCATCATGCCACGGGTACTAAAGTTGTCAGTACAACAATATTCTTCAAAAAAAGAAAAACTTTAGTTTGAAAATCTAGTCGTAAAAAAATTTTACCAATTTTAGTAGCATTTCTTAAATTTTTACAAATTGGATGAAGGAAATTAATTTGAGAGATATCAAGAACCTAACATCAATTTTTACCAAATGTGCGTTCTATTTTCTGTATATTTTAATATTTTATAAAAAACGGGCTGTTGGATTTTTATAAAAAAAATCTACAGAATATCAAAAACAATATGTCCTGTGAAATAAAAATGGTTTGAAGACAACATTTTTTATTTTTGAAAGCTTTTTGAGTCGTAAGTAAATATTTACCAAGTTTTAGTATTGTTTTTTTGTTAGGTTTTCATTTTTTGTAAAAAAACTGTCAATTAGATTTTTCTCAAATTTTTTTAAAATATGAAAGTAGTTTAAAGCCAATATCTCAAAGTTTTGAGAAGATATTTGAGTCGAAAATCAATTTTTAGCAACTTTGCTTTATTGTTTTCTTTAGGTTTTTATTTTTTGTAAAAAAACTGTCAATCCCATTTTTCTCAAAATTTTTCCGAATGTTGAAAACAATATTTCTTAAAGTTGGGAGCCATAATCTCAAATTTTTTAAAAGATATTTGAGTCCAAAATCAATTCTTACCAACTTTTGTAAAATTTTCTTTCAAGTTTTGATTTTATGTAAAAAAAACTGTCAATTCGATTTTTCTCAAAATTTTACTGTATATTTACAACAATATTTTTTAATATATGAAAGTAGTTTTAAGCCAATATCTAAAAGTTTCGAGAAGATATTTGACTCGAAAATCAATTTTTACCAATTTTTATTTATATTTTTCTTTAGGTTTTTATTTTTTGTAAAAAAATTGTCAATTCCATTTTTCTCAAAATTTTTACGAATGTTGAAAACAATATTTCTTATAAGTTAAAATTAGTTGAAAGTCATAATCTCAAGTTTTTAAAAAGATATTTTAGTCGAAATTCAATGTTTACCAGCTTTGAGTAATATTCTTTTAGGTTTTTATTTTTTATAGAAAAAACTGTCAATTCGATTTTTCTCAAAATTTTACAAGATGTCAAAAACATTACTTTTCGTTGCACAAAATTGTTTTAAAGGTAAAATCATTTTGTATTCGTAAAATTTTCGAGGTGACAATTTTTTTTTTGTTTTTTTTTTTTTGATTTATTTTAAAAACTATAATTCGATTTTTTTCCAAAATATTTTATAAAATTTAGGGTTAACCAACATGTTATCTTGTTTTTTAACTGCTATGGTAAGAAAACCACCCAAACAATTTTTTTGAGAACGTACGTCTTTTTAGGTCTTTTTACAAAGTTGTCATTCTGTCCAAAAGATTTAAGCTTAATATGGTTGCACTTACCCTATAGTGAGTTATTATTTGAATTTAAAACAAATGCAAAATATAAGGAGTGAAAAAATGTCTTGTATTTTTAGAGAAATTCTAAACACTTAACAGAATTTTTGGAGAGTAATAAAATTATAATGGTCACAAATTTCACCCAAAAAAGTTTGTTTAAATCTTGAACAAATGTATGAGACCTAAGTTGAAATAAATAAAATAAAACTGCATTTTGTTTACGTGATTTTCGGATTCAGTGTATTCAGTAAAAAATAATAAATTCATAATAAATCGGCCTTAGGTTTTTTCGCCCAAATCCATAACGCCCCAATCCTAAAATTTAATAAAGTCCAAAATTGGTCACAATGCCCAAAAAGAAAAAAAAAAAATGCCAAAAAACTCGATTCAAAATGTCGTGACGCTCAAATAAATTTTTAAGAAAAGAACGCCCAAATTATTAGCCGTCATTTTGTGCAAAACAATTTTTGAATTTGGGTTTAATGACATAAGGGATCGGCTTTGTGATATTAATTTAAGGCATTACGACGATTAGTATTTGTATTGTTTCATGTGTCTTATCACCCAACCGCATATAACAAAATCATAAAATGACATAAAATTCCCAAAAAGAGAAACGTAAAGAAAACTAAGAAAACGTATAACAAAGTCCAAATAAAATGTCATATCACCCAAACCAACTTTCAACGCCCAAATTTTCTTAATGCCCAACATTTTTTATTTTGCTTTGTCTCACTACGGAATTTGGGAAAAGTGCGAAGTTGCATTTAAAGAATCTAGATTCAAAGAAACTTTGCATACACACAACTAAAATCAAATAAAGACAATCATATTTTTTAAGCATTATTTACGTTCCTGGTTTTTAAGCGATTTGACATTTTTTGGTTTAATGCTTGCCTTTAACCGATAAAATTTAAAACTTGTAATGCCATAGTGCTCAAAATATACACAACTTTAGAATGCTGAAATGTTAAAAACATAACATCATTTAGGCGATATTTTAATTGGTTGCTTGTGGCATTTTCTCCTCATAAAGGTTTTTGTATTTTTAATATTTTGGCGTTTTTTAATTGGGCACTAAGACTCAAGACTCCTTTTTATTTCTAATTTTATTAAACCCAGCCCTTTTTGGCGTTAAAACTTCCCAAACCGTAAAACAACAAAATTATAAAATGATAAAAAAAATTGGTTTTGGCGCTTCGACATTTTATATCTGGGCGATATGGTTCTGGGAGAAAAAACCTAAGGCCAAAAAACTTATTAAGCTTTAATTTTTTTTCAAAAGAAATATTATGAAATTTTAATTCCACAAAAGGAAACTGCTTCTTTCTTCAAAAACCATACCTCCTGAACTATAAAATTCGACTCTACTTTCACAACCGAATCAAACCAAATGAATGATGTGTCCGCTAACCAAATAGAATTCCTTTCAAGAAGATAATCATATGCGGTCTTTTGATGTATACATATTTGTACATATTTTTGAAAATTAATTTCTTTCTTGTTCTTAAGTCAGAAGTCATGTTATAATTTTATTTTCATCATTTAATTTAAGAAACGAAATGCGTTTTTGACATTTAAGTTCAAATTTCTATGTCACTTCGGTGTCTCTTTTTATTTTCGTGCTCTAAAAATTGAATGATACTCAAAGGAAATGAAGCCGCACAGAGGCAATAATAATTAATAAATATTTATTTTAAGAATATTTTATTATCATTATTATTGTACGAGTAGTCTGGGGACGCTGATGATATGAGAAAGAAATTTCCAATGATTCATATCATAAATCAAACGAGTGAGTAATCGAAATTCATTCACCATTCGACAAGGACACGGCTTGTTCATTCATATGACAGACGCATGTTTTTTGTTTAAAAATAAGGACTATTTTTAGAATCAAATGAAGTTTGTGTAGAATTAATATTTTTATTATTTATCGAGATACGATAACCTTACCTTACCTATAACAATATAAATAGAAGATATAATTGACGGGAGAGATTTATGATCGTCTGTATTTTGTATCTCCTCCTGTTTTTTATTTTGAATGCAGACGGAGCCCTCATCATCATTCATAAACTTTAATATGTTGGCATTTATTGTCACCAAATCCATAACTTGCCCTTGTACAAAACTTGTATCGTAAGTCGCATCAAGTTTGAAATAAAAAGTCATTAAAACGCATAAAAAAGTGCAAAATTAGCAGCGGTGGCGTTGACGCGGCGGTATAGAGGTGCGGCACACCGGTAAACGGCAACCGACAACCGTCAACGGTCTAAAGTGTTAACAAATATATAATCATCAAATTATATGACAGCTTCTTGTATTATTTATTATTTTAATTATTATTTGCACGCTCGGGTTAATGCACTTGGAATAGGTTAAGTGACGATTTGCCTGAGTTGCTTTGTGCAGTGCGGATTCGCGTTATATGCCGCGACATATCGCATCGGCTTGCAATTGCTATTCATCAGAAGACAGATATATCTACGACCTAACAAAACTGCAGCAACAACAAAAAAAAGATAGATATTTTCCGGGTCTTCTTAGGCTCTTTCTCTGTCTTTCTCTATGTTCTTTCTATAACCCTCTCTCGTTTTTGTTAGATAGAATTTTTACACAATACAAAAGATTCTTGAGAGTACGTAGATAGTTGTTGTTTATTTAGACGCACGGGCTTAACGACGACGGACGCATCGACAGACTATAACGACGGACGTGACGGAGACACTCGACTTAAACGGAACCAGTTCTCTTTTTAGCTTAAAGTCATCGTTAAAGATCTTGTCGAGAAGAGAAGAGACCTGGGCTAATGCAGTGCAATGCAATGAATACAATTAACATCAACTGATGAGACAAATCGTCAGCAATTTATAACGAAGATTGTGATTGAGTGAGGTTTTGCTAAGCTTGCCTTGAACGACAACGGTACCTTCTAACGTTGTGTCGTTGCGTTGGCCGTCGTCATCGTAGTACGACTTAGAGCGATCTTCTTAAAAGGCTTAACGATGATGATGCTTAGAGAAGATAGTTTTCTTTTCTTTTTGGATCGAGTGTGGTGATGGATGTGTGTCATACAAAGTTAGAAGCCTCGCACATCACTTGAACGACAACGCGACCGACGACGCGAAGTGTGAGTAAATTAACACTTTTCCTCAACAAGTTGGGGGCATCTGTTTATGTCAGCTTAAAGTTGGACAGCAGCAGCATTTCTAGAGCTCAGCTTTTGATGATGGGGATTTTCTTTTTGAAACGCAAGAGATACCTTTTTGTTTTTGAATGCGTTCAGAGTCGTTGTCGGTCGGTCATTTTGTTTCGTCAGTGTAGGAATTTTGTATGTTTTGTCATTTGTTTTTATTTAATGACAAGCCCACTTCAGAGAAATTACGTTTTATTACTTGAAATTGGAATGAATTGTTCTAGCAGATCATCTAGAATGTTGGATGGATCGTGTTCTGTGTGGGTTTGGCATTCTGAAGTGTGCCTCAAGTAATATGGACATGAGAAAATGTTTTAAGTGAAGATTATAATTATTAAATAAGTCATTTTATTTCTAGAACAACTCAAGGTTTTCACGATTCGTGCTCCACAAAAAGATAGAGCCATTTGCTAAAAAAGTCAATATTTTGGCAATTCTTAGAATCTTAGAAAATTTTAACTGAATTATCCAAGCCATTCAGCCTAATTTATGGCTACTAAAATATAATTTAAAATAAAAAATAACAAAATATAAAATGCAATTGTACGAAATTTACATAAATAAAGAACCTAATTCGAAAAAAATCCGACAAAGCTGAAATTTGGCGAATAACATCACATCATTAATGTCCTCATTTCACTTCCTTAAAAGTTCGTTGTTTTGGACAGAGACAAACAATTTAAGGTGTTTGAAAAAAAGTCAAAATACTCCAAAACTATGTTTATTTTAAATAATAACTCGCAAAAACTGTTTTTTCGGAATTCTGTTTCATCAAAATTCTGTATGATACTATTTGGTCTTAATGCTTTGTATCTGAATTTAAAAACACTGTGCCCTTGTCTAGCCATAGCTTCTGTAACAAACTTAGAAGATGTCCTTGATCATTACTTTCAGTGGGAATAGTCACGTTGAACATTTCTCCGTTACACATATACTTATGAGCTTACAATAGAATCTAGTTTGGTTTAAGCTTTTGATCGATTAACATTGAGTGGGGCACCAAAGAAAATCGCTTTACATAAGTGCGGGCAAAAGTAAAATCGAATTTTTGAGCTTTTGAAACCATTCGGTATAACAAAAATGTTTGTTAATCGTATTATAAAAAGTTTTTATGATCTTTTAGAAATAGAGGTCATTCACGTGTCGTTTGAAAAACTGCGAAAGTTAAGAAATCTTCTTCGTAAACAAAAGATAATGTCCAGTTAGTTCGACTTATCTCCTTTATCGATTTCAAGACTTATTAAAGAGAATCTTTACATTAAAGCCTATAGGTAATAAAGAGGACATCTCCTAAACTCCCAACCTTATAAAAATAAGCCTGGAAAGAAATAAACGAGTGTAGCAGTGGCAGGAGAGGAAAAGGTGACGAAACATTTTGTTTTCTGATACAAATTTTTTTACAAAATGATAAGGTCGTCTGAAGAAGCAAAAAAAAGTTGTTTCAGAGTTCAGCGTGGACACCAATCCTCATCTGTTATGGTTTGGTAGGGGTATCGTGTCAAGGCGTCGCTTCAATGCATGTTGGCGAAAAAAGTATTAAAACCTTAGCAAAAGTCTAAAACAACCAGGAAAATGAGCTCAAACGTATTGTGGAAGATTTAACTTTGTTCACAGAGAAAGTAGGGTATTCCAACAAGATTCTGCTCCGGCGCACAAGGCCGAAATAACGCAAGGTTGGCTTCAAAGCAACTTTCCCGATTTTTCCGGTGCTCTAAATTGGTCATCTGGAAGTCCAGATTTGAATCCGTTGGCCTCTATTTTGTGAACAGAGTTGGAAAGCAATGCTTGTAAAACTCCCCATCGAAATTTGGATAGCCTGAAACGAGTCCTAAAAAAGGAGACCCTATAAACTGCACCAACTATAGAGGAATAAGTCTACTTAACATCGCCTATAAAATCTTCTCTGCCGTAATATGTGAACGTCTAAAGCCCATCGTCAACAACCTGATAGGTCCTTATCAGTGTGGTTTTAGACCAGGAAAGTCCACAGTTGATCAAATGTTCACATTACGGCAGATCCTTAGGAAATCGACACCCACCATCTTTTCATCGATTTCAAGGCCGCATATGACAGCATCTACAGGGACGAGCTGTATAGAGCCATGTCTAGTTTTGGCATCCCTGCCAAACTCGTCCGTTTGTGCAGGATGACCATAGAGAATTCACGCTGCTCCATAAAGGTTGGAAACAACTTAACAGACCCTTTTGATTCTAATAGTAAATCTGTATGAATTATTGTGATTCGAGGAATAATTACAAGCTACAACGTGGCGTCGTCGTCGGTTAAGATAAAAATAAATAAATTAGGTGGCGCAACAGTCCGTAAAAACCAGGGTCTAGTGAGTAGAGTAATTGCAGGGATGGAGAGGTCCCACAGGTTAAGATATTCGCACTAATAACTTTTCGCCCAAGTTGTGTTTAACGAAATCTTATGCCTGATAATAGGCAACTGTGATAGGCCCCAACGCAGAAAGCACCTAATGATATGCTTCTAATTAGTATTCTAAAAAAAGAATATATTGAGTAAATAATTATAAGTGTCACCAGCGGATCTGCTCAAATGAGCTTGAAATAAGATACTTACCGCTGTAAAAAGTAGTTTAAAACACTCTCCAGTTTCGTTACTATGTCCACACAAGAAATCATGTCATAATATTGCTCTGTTGTGACGTGAAGGAAAGACAAACACACAAACAAACAAACAAACGGACTTTCTCATTTCTAATATAAGGTCTTGAGACTTGAAAACTAATTTTTAACTAATGCATGAGTAATGAAAAACAGTCGTCAAAACTCCGTGATTTGTATAGGCTAAACAAAAATCGTTTAAAAGTTTTATCGGTCCAAACTCAATTTTTTCTTCAAGATGAGGTAAACAAGGCTTTTCCTTTTCTCTAATACCCTTGTTTTTTGTGTAATTTTAAAAATGTTTAAGTGCTTAAAATTAAGCCCTTCATATACCATGAATATAGCAATTCAAGATTCCCGCAGACTGACAGAATTATGGGAGACATTTCTATGATATTATTTATATTCTATTGCTTTGCTTAATCTTATAAAGAATAATAAATTAAGTTAGATTTTTTTTTACGAATTCTGCAATATTTTCTGATTGTTTTTTTTTTTTAACTCACCCATTTTTAACAACACTTCCAAACCCATAAGATTCTTAGATTAATTCATTCCGAAGAAGTTTCATTTTTTAATTTGTCTTTAAACTTTACATTTTATGAAGAAACACAATTTTCAAGTTAATCATTTAAACATTTTTATTTATATTACTAAATTTACCAATTATTAACAATTTTTTCTTCTTTTCTTTGCAGGTTTGTGGTTCAAAACTAAACTAACCAACATATAAAAACACGTTTTGTCGTTTGGAGACATAAACTAATTTTTAAAAAATTCGTAGTTTCATAAAAAAAAACAACAAGAATAACAACAACATTAAATCCAACCAACAATATTTCTTTTGAAAATATGTATTTACGTTTCAGAAGATGTAAAAATACCTTCATTTATTTTCCCCTCATTTTTCAGAAGTAATTTTACAATAATCCAAAAATAGAATTGCAACTGTCAGTCACTATTCAAAAACAAAAAGCCTAACAAAACCAAAATAAACATCTTCTCGTTTTTGAGCTCTCTCTCAATTAACCTTAACTACATACATAAAAAGCAGCACGTGTATGTTTTATTTTCTTAAATATTTTACCAATAAATTAATTTAAGTAAAAATGTCTTTAATTTTTAAAATTAAGATATTTAAATACACAATATTTTTTTGTGTGTCTATTTGGTTATTGGTTTTTTGTGTACACTGTGGCGTATACGTCATCTAAATTTTTGTTTCTGCCTTCTTTATTTTCTCAACGAATTTTCAAGTTTAATGAAAAAGAAAATTTTTGTTGACTTATTGTAAAAATAGCACATCATCATTTTACGTAAATACGAAATTATTTCAGCCACCGAACATTGACATAAGGCAAGAAGACAAATAGCTAACGGTACGGTATCCAAAAAACCAAAAATTGTTAATTTTGGAAATTATGATGTAGATAATGAGAATTTTAAAGCGCATCTTTCGATACGATTTGTGGCGTATTTTTGTCGTTCAGTTCCCAAATTTGGCTGAGAATTCAGTTAGTGGTTTTTGTCAATAGAAAATATTTAATTGATCTGTTAAAAGAATTATTTTCCCTTTTATTTTAGTGAAGAAGAAATAAATAAAAATATAACTAAATATAATTCTTTGAAATACTTGAAGTTCTCTTTAAAAAAAATAGTTTTCCTTAAATAAAAAAAAGTAGATTTTTGTAAATAAAAAGTAAAAAAAAAGAAATGTTCGGATCTACGCTCGTAAATAAACATAATGTTTATTTAATCAATAAGATTCCAATTCAAAATCAAATCAACAACAAATGTGGAATTAACATAACCAAATGACGTCCATGACAATGAATATGGTTTTTCTGAAGGACTTACGATCGAAAATTAAAGGATATATTCATGTAAGGTTTTTTTGTATGATAATTTATTTAATTGAAAACATTTTTAGAAAATATTATTATTTATGATATTGAATTTTATTATTTATTTAAAATTAATAAATTTAAAAATAAATTGGATTACAGCCAAATAGGATGTTATTTTAATCTTAAGTCCATAAAAATATGTATTTAAGTGTCAGAGTTTTTATTGCTTTTTTTAAATTATGATCTGATTATTTCAAAATGACGTGAATGAACATTTTAATAATGAACTCTTATTGTTTGTTTGTCATTTTCGTTTTCTTTTTATTACAATTTTCTAAGGATTTTATTACTATCGTTAATCAAAGTGAACATAAATTCGATGATTCCCTGCAAGAGTTGCCGAGATGTTAATTTTTTGCAATTTCAACACTTGATTAAAAAAGTTGTAAAAAATGAATGTAAAATTCAACTCATACCCACTCTCCTTTCAACACCGTAAATGTCACATTTAGAGTAATACTGATACCTTACACGTGAGAACCATAATATTTAAACAAATTTGTACTTAAAGTTTATCGATAAAAGATGGAAAATTCCAAATTCTTTTCTAAACAGACGTTTCTAAATTTTAATAATCATATAGAACGGTTTCCAATAAAAGGATTTATTTTCAATAGCACGATATTTAGAAAACTGTCACTATTGAAGATTTCATCCTTTGACATTTGCCAAGCCAAAACTTCGCCATTACAAAAAATGAAATCATACACGATTAAACAACGCATCATCACCATCATCAGGTGCTCTAACCCCGTACGGGGCATAGCGCGTCACCAAAACACCTCCATCCTTATCGATCTGCAGCTAGATACCTTAACTGTGTCCACGTCTTTCTCTGGGAGTTAGCTTCCGATAGCACTGTAGATTCCCATGCTGTTCTTGGACTTCCAACCCGCCCCTTAGGATTCCATTCAAAGGACTGCTTCGCAATATCATCGTTTGGTTTCCAGTGAGTGACCACTCCATTGCCATTTGCGCTTTCTGATGTCGATGTCCAAGTGCCTCTGACCTGTCCTACACCACAATTCCTGCTTAGATATTGTTGTATATTGTGGCCAGCGAATTTTAAGGATGTGACGCAGACAGCGGTTCAAAAGCCTGCGATTTTCTCGATGTTTCACAAGCATATACTCGTAATAGCACGGATTTCACATTGGATTTGAAGAATCCCAGTTTAGTGCGTAGGGTGACTTGACTGGATTTCCAAATTTGGGACAGAGTACCAAAGGTAACGCGAGCTTTATTTATTCTCCTTTTTACGTCCAGATCCGTACCACCATTTGCTGAAACAATACTTCCGAAGTAATTAAATTGTTCGACCTCTTCAACAGGCGTGTCATGCAGAATAATACGATGTTGTGTTGGGGGGCCTGTTAGCATAATTTTTGTCTTTTTGATTTTAAGACCGCACGATTCTCCTTTCATCCGTAAAGTTTGACACATATCGTTCAGCCCACTGATGTTATTTTTCATGACACATATATCGTCGGCATAGTCTAAATGGCTAAGCCTTTTAAACGTTCTTCATTGAATACCCTGCCAGTTGTACCGACGCTGGACGTCAGAACATCATCTATCGCCAGCAGAAAAAGAATTGGCGATAAAACATTCTCTTGTCTCGCACACTGACGCACTTCGAAAGAGTCGGATAGCTGCCCATTATGCAACACGAAACACTTTGCATTGTTGTAGGACTCCTTTATAATGTCAACAATTTTTGAATTAATTCCTCTCACAAGAAGTGATCTCCATATACATTCTCGGTTAACTCGGTCAAAGGCTCTCTCAAAATCTACAAACATGGGGTATAGCAGTGTTTAAAATTCTGCAGACTGCACAAGAACAATGCGTTCAGCTTTCAGGAATTCCGCTGGTACTCCGGCAAGCCTGGCTGCTTTATTGTTTTTGAGGAGATTAATCGCTGTTTCAATTTCCCCTACTGAAGGGGTTTGAAGTCAATACCCCTGCAGGATCTGTTCAACGGGGTCCCCATTTAACAGGGCACAAAAGTGATCCTTCCACCTGCGAAGTTGATCTTCAATTGGTACCAATAGTGTCCCATCCACATCCATTTCAGATGATTGTTGTTGCTTTTTTTCCCGGCAACTTCTTTGGCTATTTGGTACAATTCTCGGATATCTCCTCTTCTTTCGTTGAGCGTCTGTCTCGGCGTTTATTTGCAGCTTTAACGATTTACGAAGCTCGATTTTTTCCCAGGTGTCTTGGGATATCCAAGAGTCATTAATTTTCGTACGCCTCGGATCCAGTCTCGGATCCAGCCTCCATAAAAACACTTTTAATTTCACTACACATCTCGTCAACATCTGAGTCAACACTCAAATTTAATGACGAAGCTCTGTAGTTAAGGGTGTTGATAGAGCTACAACTTATGTTGGGATCACTTAAAGCATTCGTATTGAATTTTTGATTTCTTGCTGCATTCTGCGATTGTCTTAATACATCCGTTGTTTTTAAGTTGAGACTCATGGCAACCAAATGGTGGTCACTTCCCACATAGGCATTTTTTATATTTCGGACATCACGCATAGACTTCCTCGATCGCTGCTGAATCATGATGTGATCAATTTGATTTTGTCGAGAAGCATGTCACCATTTTCATTACGTGACCCCAAGCCATTTTTTCCCATAAATTGTTCCAGACAATAATTTTCTGCACCGATTTGAGCGTTGAGGTGACGATTATGATATCGGCTCTCGGAACACTGCTGTAAACCGAGTTAAGATGAGTGTAGAACGCGGTTTTGTCTTCTTCGGTCGCTTTATTTGTGCGGGCATAACACTGAACGATTGTGATGTTGTGAAGTTTTGAGCGTAACCTTGCAGTCATAATTCTTTCTGATATTGGGCCCAGGAAATAAGCCTGCGCCTAGCTACTTCGTTTAACATAATTCCGACACCATGCAGCCTTTGGCCACCCTCTCTTTCATCCTCTCCGAAATAGAGCATTCTCGTTAGTTCAGTGTCAGATCTGTATTCAGCTCTTCCTCTCCACTTTGTTTTAATAATGCCCAGGATACTGATCTTAAGACGAAGCATTTCGTGCTCTAGCTGTTCGTATCTTCCTTCACCATACAAGGATCGAACGTTCCAAGCTCCGATTTTTGTACGTATACCATAGCCAAGAGTACCCATTGCATTTTTGTTTTGGCCGCTGTGAAATGTGGAGCAGATCCTCGTTCATTAAAGCTACGCCATCATTTTTAGCCCCAAAAGGTCGACTTATCAGGAACTGCACATCATCAGCATAAAGATGAATTAAATAATGTTTAGCGACTTGTGGTAACTCATTTATGTAAAGTGAGAAGAGGATTGGTCCAAGGATAGATCCCTGTGGCACTCCACTCAAAACATTGAGAAATGTGGACGAGTATCCATTGGCCAGCACGCATTGTTGCCTTCCGCTGAGATACAAAAGAACAAGCTTACAGGACTCTTACAAAGAATTGAGTGGTTAACAGTATCAAAAGCCTTTGAATAATCTAACAGTGTTAGCAATGTTACATGATCGCTGTCCATTGCCTTCTTATTTTATAAATTACAAAAAGTAAGGCGGATTTGCAGCTGCTTAGGTCAAAAACCAGACTGACAGGTACTTAACAGGTTGTTAATTGTACGATTATTTTGGATATGCCCCAGAATAGTTTTTTCAAACACCTTCGAAAGAAACGGAGAAATGGCAATCGGCCGAAATTCTGTTGCAGTACCTGTTTGCTTTTTGAGTATGGGAATAATCTTAGCCTTTCATTCTAAAGGAAAGTCGGAAGTAGTCAATATGCTGTTAGATATGTAGGTTATGCATCGCAGTACATATGAAAGCAGTAGTCTCAAGAACTTAGGGGCCATTTGGTCCAGGCCAGTAGCATTAGATTTAATCGATATTATTGCCTCTATAATGTCTTCCTCTTGTATTGTTATAAAATTTAGAGAGCTGTTGATAGCAGTTGGTTCCTCCTCAGCAAGGGAATGAACGGGTAAAGCAATGTTTAAGGGCGTGGACGTAAAGTTTTAGTTGAGTTCATCACAATCGACGTCAATACCGATTTCACACAGGTTTTTCAATAATTGTTTGTCAGAGGTTAAAAAACCAAGTTTATTTTCAAAATAAAGTCTTTTTGCCGTTCTGACCATTAGGACAACTTGATTAAGCAGTCTGCAATACAATTTGTGGAAGTTCGTAGCGTCTCCATCGACTGTAGGCGGCATCTCGTCGTGACGTCAGAGCAGAGATGTCGCTATTCAGCCAAGATGGAGCCGTATGAACCCTAAGAACCTGACATGTTCATTTACATTTTGCATATGGTACAGTGAGTTTCATTCTACGCAGTCAAAATCTCGCATTAAGTCAGGCCTGTTTAAGTTTTAGAACAAAAATAGTACATATATTTTGGTGTAATCTCTGCTTCTTTAACACTTATCAAATATAAGGACAACTTAAAAATAAATACACTAGATTTCAAAACAATCCATTACGAGCTAGGGCCTAGTTACCTACAATTCTCAACCATTCCTGCAAAGTAGTTTTATGCCGAAAACGGCTGATTTGAGAAAGTAAATTATTTTAACTAAGTTAATTTGTCTACTTTCAAAACATAAATCTCTTCAATTTGACCGAGTTCTATATTAAATTAATAAATGTTACAGCTAAGTTAAAAAACACAACCTTAAAAATTTCCTTAAATTGAGCACATCATAAATCTTAACATCATTTTCGCAGTCAAATTTCGTTTACATTTTAAATATTTGACATTAATTCTCTTATTATGAATTTCTTTAATTTTTGCATTTAACTTTCTCTCACAATTACAACAGGTTTAAAGCTTTTTAAGTAGTCTTTTCCAGTTGTTAATCAATGCCCGAAAAGTTAATTGTTGTTGAGATAAGTCCAATAAACAAGAGCTTCTTTTTTGATTTCTTGACCAAAATTATTCTATTGTCTGTTTTCCAAGACAAAGAACATAGCATTAAGGTCAATAGAAATTTTTACCAAGCCATAATCTTAAGAAGCCCATTTAATTATTATATGTAGTTCCTACTTAATTCCTAAACTGTCATGTTCATGACTTTTTTAAGATTCATAAGTACCTACATTCGTATATATCTAAGTGAAAGCAAAAGAATTACAAACCAAAAAAAGTCGCAAAAAGCTTGAAGAGAGAAGATGGTAGGTGGTAACATCATTAGGCTTCTAACCAAAGTCCATGTTTTACTTTTTCTCTAAAATCGATTAATCATCAGTTTCCTTCTAAGCTCATCAAAACCTTTTTGTTGTTGTTTTAAGTCGTCAACCAACAGAGAGAAAGGCACTTTTAGCACCAATTACAGAGCTGAAGAACTCTGGAATGTTCCACTGTATTTTCAGTCAACAAACTTACTTATGTAATGTGGGTATAGGTTCCTGATAAAAACAAGCAAACAGCAAACATTGAGGGTCTCTGGTCTTCTGCCCGTCTTAAATCGTCGTCATCGTAGTCGCCGTCCTCGTTGTCGTTGGATCGTCTTTGTTTGTCGCCACAAAGTCTATAATGCACATCGGCCGTCCCTAGTTGCTGAGCTGATTTAATCGGTCGCTAAACGAGGCGATTACACCTATATAGTATTTCCAGGTTAGGCGTATATCAGAGTCGGATACATCGCGGTTTAACCGCCTCGAACCGGCCGGCCCGGCCTAACCAAAAAAACAAAAAGAATATTTACACGAAAAGAAGCCAAGTAAATGTTGTTTTTGTTGTTGTTGGGACATTGATATTATATACACTCTTATGACGGAACACAAAACAGACAGACAGATAAACAACATTTCGAAACCCTGTTTTCAACTGGCCAATTTCCGGACTTCAAAAGTATCTAAATTTTTCTATAGGTATATACCAGTAGGTATGTACCTTACCTAACCTACCTACCTATGGTGTATGGTGTATTTTATGCCCAGAAAAATGTTCACATTTATGGGTGATACATTGGGAACAAACAGCTTAAGCTTATAATATGTGCGCTGTTGTGTTCTAATGTGTTGTTCTTGTTGTTGTAGCTGTTCCTGAGAGTTGATTTCTTGTCCAGTTTTTCAGTGTCCATTTGGTGTCTAAAATAGGAATTGTACACATTGTAAGTGGTAGCCTTACCTGTACTTCTTGTACTAATGCCTGATGGCATGCCATATAATACATGGCTGTGGTTTTTTTTCTTGCTAAAATTTACTTGACTTTAACTCAAGTTGTGGGCTTTAGATTTATACCTGGGTACATATATTTTGGTAGGAATGTTTTTATTCTATTTATGCACTTAGAGAAAATTATGGGATCTCTTTTAATTTTTTATTGTTCCCGCCCATTGACACGCCTATAAAGGGTGTTCCGAAATGCTAAGTTATTGTTAGAAAATGTAATAAAATAAGCTATCAGTTTAGAATTGGTACAGGTCCATTGCTGATCTCATGGTTTAACAGTGAAACAAATATTGACATCGTTTTGGAGTAATTAAGATTATGACGATTGATATTTTTAAAGCAGTAGCATTTGATAGTTTGGCGCCAGGCTCATCTTTTTTTTTCAAATCCGTGCCATCGGTTTTGATGAATTTGTCGTTCGTTGGAATACGAATTATCTTTCCAACCGTTAAATACAAATTGTTTTGATTGAGTTAAAGTTTTTACTTACTTACTTAAGGTGGCGCTACAGTCCTGTGTGAACTAGGGCCTCACCCAACAAACTTCTCCATCTAGCTCGGTCCCTAGCTAGATGTCTCCAGTTTCGCGCTCCAAGTTGGGTGAGGTCACCTTCCACTTGTGCGCGCCACCTGATCCGCGGTCTTCCTCTACTGCGCTGTCCTGTGGGTGCGGATTCGAAGACTTTCCGGGTCGGAGCATTGGTTTCCATGCGCTCTACGTGACCCAGCCATCTTAGTCGTTGGACTTTTACTCTTCTTGCTAAGTCAACGTCGCTGTACAGCCCGTACAGTTCGTCGTTCCATCTTCTCCTCCACTCCCCTTCTATGCATACGGGACCGTAGATCACACGAAGAACTTTTCTCTCGAAGCGACCCAAGGTGCTTTCATACGCTTTTGTCATGGTCCATGCTTCTGCACCGTATAGCAGGACGGGGATGATAAGGGTCTTATATAGCAACACTTTGGTCCCTCGAGAGAGGACATTACTACTCAATTGCTTTCTTAGTTCAAAGAAACAGCGGTTAGCAAGAGTTATTCTGCGTTTGATTTCAGCGCTGGTGTTGTTTTCTGCGTTTACAGCGGAGCCTAGGTAGACGAAGTCCTTGACTACCTCAAAGGTACGTCTGTCGATTGTGACGTTTTGACCAAAACGTCGGTGTTGTATGTCCTTTCTAGACGACAGCATGTACTTTGTTTTGCCCTCATTAACCGTTAAACCCATTTTTGCCGCCTCTGCCTCAATACTCACAAAAGCCCCATTGACATCACGCTGAGTTCTTCCGATTATGTCAATGTCATCAGCATATGCCAGTAATTGGACAGACTTTTGAAAGATAGTGCCTCTAGTGTTGACGTGTGAGCTCTGCACTATTCTTTCAAGCACGATGTTAAAAAAATCGCATGACAGCGCATCACCTTGTCTAAAACCTTTTTTGACATCAAAAGGTTCTGTTAAGTTGTTTCCAACCTTTATGGAGAAGCGTGAATTCTCCATGGTCATCCTGCACAAACGGACGAGTTTGGCAGGGATGCCAAAACTAGACATGGCTCTATATAGCCCGTCCCTGTAGATGCTGTCATATGCGGCCTTGAAATCGATGAAAAGATGGTGGGTGTCGATTTGGTGCTCTTGAGTTTTTTCCAGGATCTGCCGTAATGTGAATATTTGATCAACTGTGGACTTTCCTGGTCTAAAACCACACTGATAAGGACCTATCAGGTTGTTGACGATGGGCTTTAGACGTTCACATATTATGGCAGAGAAGATTTTATAGGCGATGTTAAGTAGACTTATTCCTCTATAGTTGGTGCAGTTTAGAGGGTCTCCTTTTTTCAAGATCGGGCAAACAATACTAAGGTTCCATTCATCGGGCATGTTTTCTTCCGACCATATCTTACAGATAAGTTGGTGCATGCTCCTAACCAACTTATCTCCAGCTGCTTTAAAGAGCTCGGCATTCAAGCCATCTGCTCCAGCGGCTTTATTAGACTTCAACTTAGATATGGCAATCTTTACTTCGTGTAAGTCGGGAGGACATGATTGTTGGCTTTCGTCGTCTATATCGAATGGGTCATCCTGCCTGACAGCGGGATTCAGTTCTTCGTCGCCGTTATACAGTCTGCAGAAGTGGTCCTTCCATATTCTCAGCATTGACTGCGGTTCCACTATGATGTTTCTGCTTTCGTCTTTGCAGCCTTCGGTTCTAGGTTTATGTACCTGTGAATTTCGTTTCACCTGTTCATAAAACTTTCGAACCTCATTCCTGCTTTTATACCTCTCAACATCTTCGACCGCACGCTTCTCATGCCCTCTCTTTTTCCTTCTGAAAAGTCACGAGCAGCTCTCGTCCTTTTATGCAGCGCCGCTTTGCGTGCCTGTTGTTTGGCTGCATTTGCCTGCCGACATTCCTCATCAAACCAGGGGTTCCTTGTTGGTGGCTGTTTGAAACCCAGCACATCAGAGGCGGCTTCTCTGATTGCATCTTGGCAATGTTGCCACTGGTTTTCGATACATTGTGTTGGCGGCAGAGAACTTCGAGAGAGGTTACTTGTCACTCGGTCGGAAAAGGATTTGGCGATCTCTGGCGATTGTAGCCGTTCGACGTTGTATCTTCTCCCAGCACCTCCCTGTTTTGCCTTGGGTCTGGAAATCCGAAGTTCTACCCTGGCTACAACGAGGTAGTGGTCCGAGTCGATGTTAGCTCCTCGGAAAGTTCGTACATCCATAATGCTGGAAGCGTGTCTGGCGTCGATCGCAATATGGTCAATCTGGTTGACGGTAGATTGATCTGGAGAAGTCCAAGTTCCTTTGTGGATGTTGAGGTGTGGAAAACGCGTACTGGCTACCATGACGTTTTGGCCCGCAGCAAAATCGATGAGCCTGAATCCATTGTCGGAAGTGTTGTCGTGCAGGCTGTTTTTCCCGATTATTCCACCAAAGATGTCTTCCCTTCCTAGCTTGGCATTAAAATCTCCCAGGACTATTTTAATATCGTAGCTAGGGCACTGCTCATAAGTTTTGTCTACGAGGTCGAAGAATATGTCTTTGGTGTCTTCATCTTTCTCCTCTGTTGGGGCATGCGCGCATATTAGGCTTATGTTGGCGAATTTAGCCTTGATGCGTATGGTCATGAGGCGCTCATTGATGCACCTATAGCTCAAGACTTCTTGCCTAAGTCTGGCTCCAATGACGAATCCGCATCCAAATAAGCGCTGTTGGTTTTCGTGGTAGCAGTCACCATAGTAAATATCGCAGTTTTTCATCCTCTTTTTGCCCGGCCCATCCCATCGTATTTCCTGGATGGCGGTGATATCTGCTTTATATCGTTCTAGGGCCTCCGCTAATTCTTCGGCCTTACGTGGTCTGTTAAGGGACCTAACATTCCACGTGCATATCCGAAGTTCGTTGTCCTTTATTCGTTTGCGTTGGTTGTCAACAGTAAATCCGTCCGTATCCGAGGCTTGTTGGTGCTTCGCAACTTTGAAAGCTTTTACGTGGCCAGGAAGTCACCCCGACGCACAACCCCCAACCTGGAGGGCCAGATCCTAAGTATAACTCCAAGGATGGGGAGCCGGATAAAACCGCTCCTTACAGGCCTGGGCTCCGAATAAGTCGAAGAAGCCCTATAAGGTGTTCACTAAGTAGTTCAACCTTACTGGAACTGTAGACGCCACCGTTGATTCCATCTCGGGAATTCCTCCGCTGCCGTCTGGATAAGGAGAGGTGCCTTAGTGGAAACACCTCTCCCGACCTCTCTCGTTTGCTGCCCCCAACAACTTTCCACTGGGGTTGGAACCCAATCTCCAGTTGAGGTACTAGGCACCCGATGTTCACCACGTGGAGGTGAGAGTAGGAGTTGATAGACAGAGGTTGGTTTTAAGAAAAAACCTGTCTACGCTTGTGTCCTCTTGAATGCTTATGTCTTCCATTTGAACATCAATCAATTTAAACCACAAAATAAATAAATGGTGTGCCACAAGGCTCGGTCCTGCCTCCGACACTCTTTTTTTATTTTAACTATGCATATGCATCGCTGATGAAAAAGCGCTCATCTTTTCCCATGCTTTTTCTAGATTCACAACCCTGCTTATAGCTTATTAAATTCTAGCCTTCACAGATTGTTAAAAGATTGATACTTATAATAGTTTTTAAAGTATATTTTTTTCACCTTTACTACTATTTATGAGTGTTACTTGAATCAAGAAAAATTAGCACATAAAAACTCTTGTTATGTGTATCACCAATCACTTCTTAAGGACCCATCACATCAGTTCAAAGCTTACTTACTTTAGTCTTTTGGACAGTGTAAGACGAAGAACATTAAATTTAATTCAGATTATAACATTGTTGGTTCATTTACGTCACTTGAAAACCTTCGTAATATCACTTTCCTCACTTTATTTACCGTTATTTTAACGGATTATGCTCCAATGAAATAGGCAGTTGCACTCCTCTTAAACAATTCAATCGTATAACTCGCACTTCAGGAATTACACCTTCAAAACCGACTTCTGTCGTACTTTCAAGTAAAGAAATTTGTTCTTAAGCCGAACTACACGAATGCGAAATGCTTTACCACACTCTGTCAGTTGATACGAGTTGCGGGTGATCAGCCGACTTGAGCTCTTGTTTGTACTGAACTATAAAATCCTTGAAACCTCTTTATGTAAAATACAGTGTAATGTTGTGTTCCAAAGAGAGATGATCAATCGACAATCATGATTTTCAATTCTTCATATCAAAAATGTTTCCCTACAGCTTGCATTTTTCGAACAGTTTCACTTTTGCAGGTCGAAAAAGTACTTCACTATGATCCAAAAGTGCTTAAGTTCTTCAAACTGTGAATGTTAAATTTTCATCATTTTTGTGGCACATTCATTGCAACAGTACCGCGTGGTTCAATTGTAAATCGTTCCATTTTTATTAATGGCACAGTTTTTACTTGTCAATTATCAAAATATGACACTTCAAAAGTGACAGCTGCCAAATTTGTGAGCTATTTAATATGACACATCCTATTGGAAAATTCCTCTACTTGAGTAAAATCGAATAACTTTCTAAGTAACCATTTTGTTCTCGCCCTCTTTGACTTTTCAAAAACATGTGCAAAATTTGTTTGTTGTTTTCTTTCAGTGTAAACCTCATTAGACAGCAAAAATGAAGTTTAGTACCCCCTTCATACCCTCGCCCTCCATTTTATAACCCGTCTTTTATATGTCTGGTAATAGTACAATTCCCGGTTTAATAGCAAGCGGCTAAGAAACACACAACTTGTGTGTATATTGGATCTTGTCGTATAGCCATTGTCTGTGCTGTTTTACCGCCACCTCGTCGTCTTCCAGTGGTTTCCTGGAGGCGTAAATATCTTTTCCAAAAGGTGTTCATGTAGACGTATGTAGGTACCCCACACCGTCTCTAATAATTCTCGACACTCTGACGAACCATTACCCATGTGTCAATTGCGTCTACACGACTTGTTACGAATTTGTCAATCGGTGATATAGATAGACAAGGTTTATATGATCTCTTCAGCATCAGTCTGTAGGGAATTCCCGGAACAATCAAGACCTCTGTCTATTAAAACAACATCTTCTTCCAAGTGTGCTTCTTTTTAGTTGTTTTTGGTCTATGTTCCCTCTCTCTAGAAAATAAATAGCTAAGCTCTTGGCCTTAACTCTTGTTCATGATGATATGTGAGGAATTTTCAAGGCACCTCGAGCCATAGAGACACATCATGAATGCCATTTCATGCCCCATAAGGCACCCATCACATCGTCATCATCAATATGCTTCTAGCTTATTTCTTATAAAATCGTATACAGACTTCCGACACGACGACGGATGACGATGACGCGACGATACAAAGTTTGGTGCAATTTTGCTAAACAAACTTAAACATTGTTAAACTCGTGAGTGATGGCGACCACCAAAAATTCCTCAGCTGCTGTCTATGGTGTTTATCGTTTACCGCTATGCTTGGTTGGCTTATGGTTAGGTTTTTGTGGGTCGGTTAAGTTAGGTTAGGTGCTTGAATTTAACAGAAAAAGATGCAGCTGTAGTTTGTACACTGTGCAGTGCATTGGGGTAGTCGAGAAGAGATTACGAAGCACGCTTGGGTCATTCATCCGGCTGATGCAGCTCGTTAAACACTTATCACATCTAATGCACAATGAAGACGTCAATCAATGGTGGCAAAATGGCGATGGTGATGGCGGCGGTGTGGCAGTAGTGGCGGCACAAACTCTGGCAACGGCGACGGACAGCAACCAAACTTGCATGCATGGAATCCTTGCTGGAATTCCTTCGACATCATACAGTAGGGTAGAATAGATTGAAATCTAAAAAAAAAACAAGACAAATAGATAATAAAATAATATTAAACTTGAATAAACTTATATAGAATTAAAGACATTTTTAAACCTTTAATATGATTTCTGAACTATTTAAATTAAAATTTTGTTGGATTGAACAGAGTTTTGGTCAAGAACCAAGCCCCCAAATCCGTTTTTGACTAACATTTCTTTTAAATAGCTGATTTTATTTCGAATTATCATCACAATCTATCCACTGTGCGTTGTCGTGCTTAGATTGTGAAATGAATTAATGTCGGTGTCGGGAAGCGTTTGGTCGTCTTTTTAGCTGAATTTAAGAGGGGGGTCAACCAACGGACATGAACACTGAACAGTCTACTTAAATTATACCATTATTCGCTGGAAAACTATGTATATGAGAGACTAAGCTTCCTATAGTCGTCGTGGGTCTTGCTTTTTTCTCATTTTTCTCCACGACTGACGGCGGCGGAGTGAGTTATCTAGTTTTTGACATTAAAGAGAATTCATTTCATTGCTTTTTATTGGAGCAATAAAATTTTTGAAAATCAAAACAAACAAAATTTGTTTTCGGGTTTTTATTAGCTACTTAAATTTTTTAAATGTTGTTTCTTTAATAAAGGTAAAGTTTCGCACGGTAAGAGAGGTTTAAAAATATTGAAAAATGCACAAAAAAAAACAAACAATCATTCAAGTCATAACTTTTTGAAACTGTTTTAAGTAAGAGTTTTAAACTTAAGCCGATAAGAAAGGTCTTTTTAATACCTTCATGAGAAACAAATTTAATTTTTTTTTAAAATATTAAAATACTTTTTGAATTGAGATGGACCGTTGTTAAATATCAATTGAAAAACCGTGTGAGAATTTTTAACTGAAATCTTTTGTTAAATGGGTTGGATGCTCTTTGCAGTTTCTCTGGATTGTGACTTTCCCCAAGAATATAATAGATTTTGTAATCCTAAGAAATTTTGATTTCGTTCAATAATAAAGAGTTCAAATATACAAAAACAATTCAAAACTAAATTAATTTTATAAATAAAACTAATCCTGAAATTTTCAGGTTATCAGTTTCAGTGGAACTGATTTTTTTTCAAACGCTAAAAATAATACAAAGAGTGTCTGCTTAGACTTAAACTTATCCCTCCATTAATTAATAGCTTCCAAAATTGGAAATTACTTTTAAGTTTTCAACCAAATTCTGAACGAAGTGAATTTTTAATTAAATATAAATAAAACTTCCAAAATTAATTTAAGAATGGAGTTGAAATATCGTTAAATAGGAATTTTGGTAAAGTATTATTAAAAGACTGTAGAAAAACATACTCTACCAATTTTTGTTCTTTTCAAATTCTTTCGGTTAAAATTGACGTACGCAATTTTTGAAACTTCTGAAATAATCTTTATATCAATAAAAAAAGTGTATGAACTTTGAAGAAATGGTTTTAAGCTCATAAAAGTAGCCTAGCGACCATTAAAAACAATCCAAGGGTTTCTGTCAAAAATCCTTTTTTAGCTTATAACTTCTCAACTGGAATTGTAAAAAAAAGTTTTTCAAGTTAACTTTATACTAAAATTTTACAAGGCCATTCTTCCGTGTAATGTGGTTAAAGCAAGAGTTTTAAATTATGCACTTTTCTACATTATTAAACCCATATTTTTGCAGGATATTAACAGACTTTTGTCTTCCTTTATTTTGACCATTTTGTAAAGTGTACAATCGTACAGTATCGTTTCTTTTCGCAAACTAGCTGTAGTCACATCCCTGTGCTACAGAGTACGGTATTTGATCGTTTATCTGCGTTAGATGATGACTTCTCAGCCGATCCCGATAGTCTTCCTCCGATAGTACTAAAAAATTGTAGTAATGCTCTAGTTGAACCCCCTTTTTTTATAATTTACTTGCACTCAAGGGGTTATTAGTACCCTTTATAAACACAGTGTAAGCATTAGGAAAATAGGGAAGGATTTAAAAGGAGATACTGATGCACATTGGTCTTAAAATTCTGAACGTCAAAATGTTAGGGAAAACAAGTTTTACAAAGCATTCCACATTCTTTATGTGCGATTTAAGAAAGAATCTCTATATTTGACAGTATGCGCTTATGCGTTTAAGGGGTAGAATGCAACTGGCTAGTTCGATAGAACATTGTTTGTAAAAATATCGATAAAACAACGAAAAGCATGAAACATTGCTGCTGTGTTCTAGCGATGTAAATATTTCGGTTATAGTTCTATCGCCTATCATTTTTAAAGCCCTTTTTTGTATACTATCCAAGAGATTTAAACTTGTTTTGGGGGCAACTACCTAGATATGCGAATTATATTCAAGCTTTGGACGGATAAAGGCTTTGTAAATTACAGCCAGATCAGAAGGGGTGAGAAATTCCAAGCATCTAGCAGCATTTTTGGCAATATCAAATATATGATCGTTCCATAAAAGGGGATAGACATACCAAGTACTGACAGTTAATTAGTTTCTTGGATGCAAGTGCCGCTTATATATAGTGGCATCGGGGTGTGTTTAACTTTAACGACAGGAGACAGCATTGAGTTTTCGAAGCATTAAATTCTACACGGTTTTTGACTACCCATTGTACAATGCTGTCAAACCTTTTAATGTTCCTTGAATCTAAATCCAAATTCGTTAGGGAGATGTCTTTGCCCATACGTTCGTACTTTTTGGATGATTTGTTTTGATCTTAATATCTCAAAAATCAGAAGAGTTATTAACTTCAATTCTATTTTATTTTAAACATTATGACGTCATTTATAGTTGACAGTCCTGCTTAAGTATACTTAATTGACACGAGCTTAAAATTCAATTTTTGATTTCATACTTTCTGAAGTTCTTAAGAATATAATTTGAATAAGTCTGCGTTGAAAAATCGAACTTTTATTTTCTTCATTGGTAAACAATTTATGTTCTCAATCTTGACGCATTTAACTATAAAATCTAACTAAATTGGGTGGCGCAACAGTCCGTTTGTGAACTAGGGCCTAGTGACTGACAACTCTCAACCATTTCTGTGTGCGAGTACTGTTGTCAGGGATGCAAGAGACCTACAGTTTTAAGCCGAATGTGAACGGAAAATTTGAGAATTTCCTCGCAAGAGGCAGTACCCGTGAAAAAAACTTAAAATGGATAGGCAGTGATCGAACCCAAGACCTCTCGCATGACAGTCCAACGCACTAACCATCATGCCACGGGTACAGCAAGACGCATTTAACAAATCTGTCAAAATAAACAACCAAGTCTTTGTTGAATTCACAGATGTATCTTGATAAACTGCCATCGGTTTCTTGAAAGCTTTTATATGAAACTTTAATAGATTTATAATAAAACTTACTTGTTTCTAAAAATAAGTTAAATACATCTTAATGTCAAATCTCCAAAGTGGTTTGTTAACGTTTATATTATCATATTGCTTTTTGTTTCCTTAGCAATATACATATATATTTTTTTTTCATTTTTGATTAATTAAGAAAAAATGATGATCAAATTGTATTCCAGTAGTTCTTTTTCATCCCATCTTTTATTTGCAATTATTTGATCATTAACATGGCACCAAGTTTCATAAACAATCTAAATCTCTAGGTCCATAAAAATAAAAACAGAATCTCAGTAAATCAAGTACAATGACTTCATTTTAATTTTTTCCAACAAATTTCTTACTATTTTTTGTATTCTTTTATTTTTGTTGATGCTGTTGTTGTTTTATTTCAAGTTTATTATGATGAAATTTGATAGGATTACTTAATCAAGCGTTCATATGCGTCTTACAATTTAAAATTTCTGACAGCAGAGAGAAAAAGCAACATCATCAAGCAAGCAAGCAACACAGCAAGCAAACAAAAATCTCTTCCAAGAAACTTAATTGAAAGAACGAACAAACCAACGAACGAGTGGTATTTTATTTTAGTTTTTACGTGTGTCATGGTCTTACACAATTTCGAAAAACTTAATTAAAAACTTCCGGAGATTTCCCGTAGTTTGTTAGTTTTGATGTTGATGTTATTTGTGTTGAATTTGTTGTTGGTTTTCGTGCTTCGCTGATTTTGTTGTAAAAAGAAGTTTGTTGTTAGTCAAGTGTTTGGTTTATGTGATTTCTGGTTCCGCTCTTAAGAAGCTCTTACGAAGTCAAGACCAGCAGAAATATAAGTTAAGACTTCTCATTAATTTTGATAAAAAATATTAACTACGTGTTATGACATTTTCACATTAAAGTTAGGAAGATTATTTCTGAATTTGACGTAGTGCAATATGTTTGAAGGTTTTATTGCAAGAAATTTAATTGGGCTTTGGTGAAATTAATGATTGTTATGAAGAAGCTTAATGAAGACTTATTTTGAAGAAAAGGAAGAAACACAGGTGCTCAAGTCGCCATATGTTACCAATAAATGACCCAACGAAATTTTATTGTTTCAATTACATAAAAATGTTGGCTAACAAAAATTGAAAAACATTTAACGAAACTAACGCCTATTGGTGCCAATGTAAATAAAGACACTTCCAAAGAATTTCACACCAACAGTAACACTTTTCGAGGCATACAAATTTATTCAGCTTTTCCATATCGGGTTAGAAATTCACTTCAACTTTATTTGGATGTTTTGTTTGGAGTAGCGACACATTCAAGTATTTGTTTCGCTCGCAATGAATTCCAAACATTCAATTCGCAATGCCTACTCGCCTCAAGTATGTAAGTTAAACTTTTGAGCAACAAATTTTATTTATTCGTATTCAAAGCAAATTTATTATTCCGAAATGTCCGAAAGTTATACCTTATCCAAATTTGGAATTGTTGGTGCGATGGGCGTTTGAGACGCCGTACACGAATCACTTTTGTTTTAAATGTCTTTCGGTCGTGTGGATGGATTTTTGAAAAAAAATAAGATATGTATTTGCTGTCAAATGTCTGGATGTTAGTCTGGCGTAGGAAGTTGATTTTGTATTATAAAATCTTCATATACCTTCTGTGAATATGATGAGAATATTAAGGTAATGTATGGTTTTCGAAGATTAAGAAAATATTTTAAATGCAGTAAGTTCATTAGATTTAAACTTTGGTTCAGTGCAATGTAAAATTATAAATAAACTCTTTTTACAGCAAAACAATTAAACAAGAAAAATATGAACAAAATAACGTATACGCCCGAGTGAACAACTTTATTATATGTACATAATATTATTTTGAGCAAAGAAAGGAGTGGCTTCGTACGTTTAACACGTTATCCATATCTCAAGAACGAGAAAAGATATATACTTCAAATTTTGTTTTTGAGCAATTTTAAAAATGTGGACAATTTGGTTGACCTCAAAAATCCCACAGAAAATAATGCTATCGACTTAAATACTTTTTAAGGCTATTGAAATGACAATTCAACTTATTTTAACAATAGGAATTTGTTAGTGTTTATTTTATATCCCAACCTCATTTTACAGAGTTATCCATTTTGCTGTTCCAAAAGCAAACGTAAATAAAACAAATATTAAATATTTTTTGAACATTGACATTATGTTGGAAACACTACATCTTTTCAATGATGGTCGGTATCTCAGCCGCAACTTGACGAATGTAAGTTTTTAAGTGCTCAAGAGTTAAAGGTTTATCTGTTTAAACACGGCCTTCCGCGCAAGCCCACACAAAAAAGTCCAGCGATGTCAAATCAAAGGTCAGTTGATATAGCCACGACGAGGAATTGAGCAGCCAGGACATTTCTCTTCCAATAAAGCCATACTCGCTAGAGTTGTGTGGCATATGGCATCGTCTTGTTAAAACCATTTATTCTCCAAGACGTATTCTTCAATAGCAGGCAAACAAAAAGTCAGTTATGCAGAGTCCGGCAGAATGACTTCCCATATTTTAAAAGGCAATAATAAATAATTTAACAAAAATATTGTAATAATTTTTTTTCAATTAAATACTATGCCATTTAACATTAAATAAAATAATACCTTTGTTTTAAAGATTATATCCGTTAAATAATAGATAATAATAGAGGACAACTCTATTATTAATACATTTACAAAGCCTTTCCCGGAAGCTTTCCATTGCTCGTCGAGTCATTTGTGGTGTAATGGCTGCCACTTCATGAGTGATTGCCACCTTAAGAGCTTTCAAAGATGTTGGGCGATGAGTGTAGACTTGGGCCTTTAAATGTCCCCAAAGAAAAAAATCACAAGGTGATAAATTGGTCGCCAGGTAATGTCTCCTCGTAAAGAAAGAAGATGCCCTGGAAATATCTCTCTCAAAATGGTTAGTGAACGCCGTGAAGTGTGTGCTATGGCTCCATCTTGTTGAAACCAGACTTCTTTGTGGTTCCTAGTAAATTGATTTAAGTTTCGTTGGAGGAAGGTCTCAATCATGTAACAATAGCGATCCGCATTAACTGTTACTTTTTGCCCATTTTCTTTGAAAAATACGGACCTAACACACATAATTCAGCAACAGCACACCACACTATCACAAAAGGGCTGTGAAGTGGTCGTTTATGAGTTTCTTGAGGGTTTTCTTTTGCCCAGTATCGGAAATTTTGTTTATTTACAGTACTCCATAAATGGAAATGTACCTCGTCAGACGAAATTAAAACAACACCAACCGGAATGTTTTCAAGAATGTCTTCAAAAACAGCTCTGCGAGTTTCAAAATCTCTCTCACTTAATTCTTGTGCGATCATCATTTTGTAGGGATGCATATGAAGATGTGTGAGCAAAATTCGTCTTTTACTCCTATTAGACAATCCAAGGGCAGCTGCATGTTTAAGTTTTGAACGCCTCGGATATTGCTGGATAGACGCACTTACACGTGCCACATTATCTGGCGTTCTTGCGGTTAAAGGTCGGCCAGACGAACCCGTTATTCTAAAGGTTGATAACTGAACTTGAATTGTTTTTCTATCTGGAACTGGACCATGTCGTCCAAGTCGAAATCAAATGCGAAATGCTAGCTAATTAATAATCGCAGAACCACCATTATGTATACATTCCTCTACGACAAATGCGCGATACTCACCGTGCCAAGCCATTATGATTACTAAAAACGGCACGTAGACCTCTATCTATCTATACCCGGAATACCATTTTATCTATAAATAGCTTTTAATATAAATGTCTAAAAATACTAAAGATTTTTTGTCGGACCCTGTAATATGACCATAACGCTCAGAATTGACGGTGACAGTCGTTTTATTGTCGTTTTCGAAGAAGAGTGCAAAGAGCGCACCTACGCTCGTTGTCAATGACACTCCATTTGTTAGTTCTTTAGAGAAAGCCAATTAAACGTTGCCAGTGAGTGTTATGACTCTGCCTATCATCGAGCACGTTAATGATTCTATGGGGCCAATCTTTTTTCGCACTCGTACAGTGGCAAGAGTCCTAAAATCTTAATAGGTACACATAAATCTGCTGGTCCGGATGGTATCCCAGTAGTATTGAGTGGGTTCAAGTCTGAAAACCAAATAATAAATGCTGGTGTGCCCCAGGGCTCTGTTCTATCTCCAACACTGTTTCTCATTTTTATTAATGATCTCCTGTCTGCAACTTCTAATCCAATACATTGTTTCGCTGACGAAAGTACTCTCAGCTTTTCATATTCGTTTTTAGAATCACATCCCTCTTCTTCGGATGTGGAACTTCAACGACAGAATATGATAAGCTCATTAAATTCCGACTTTAACAGCATTGTTCATTGGGGATTAAAAAACCGCGTGGAATTTAATGCTTCGAAAACGCAATGCTATCTTGTATCGTTAAAGCGAATTTACCCCCTTGCCATTATCCATGGATGGCGCTTGCATCGAGAGGACAGCATTGAACGGAGAGCATTTAAATTAATCGGTGATAACACCATCATAGAATCATTTACGTCGCTTGAACATCGTCGAAATGTTTCTTGTCTCACGCTTTTTTACCGTTATTTTAACGGTTTATGCTCAAGAGAAATAGCCAGTTGCATTCCTCCCCTTAAACAGTTCAACCGTAATACTCGCGCTTCTACGAATGCTCATCAGTTTACCCTCCAGCCCAACTTCGTCGTACTGTCAAGTATAGAGATTCGTTCTTTAGCCGTACTTCGCGAATGTGGAATTCCTTACCACACTCTGTTTTTCCCAGCCATTGCAATATTCAGGAATTCAAAACCAATGTGCACCGACACCTCCTTTCAACCTCTCTCTCCTCTTCCTAGTGCTCACACTGTGTCTTTGCATAATAAGGGTAGTAATATCCCCTTAAGAGTGCGCTTATTATAAAAAAAAAAACAAACAGTGACTTTTTGTGGCCTTTCTTCAATAACTAGAAGATTGTCAGAACCCCAATTTTGATTATGAACATACCCACCGAGTGAGAAATGTGATTAGTAGCTGAAGAAAATTTTGTTCTAAAAATTGCCGTCCACCGCCTCGCCTGTTGTTCAAGCACTGATTCGACGTATCTACGACGCGACGTTGTAAATGGTCAGCTGTTTTCAGTTGTTATGCCGTTTTATTTCCTGAGAACGGCGAGGAATCGACGCATTCGGGTCTTCGGCAACACCTTCACTTACAGTAGCGATATTTTAATTGCTTCGAGAAATCCAGCTCTATACTTTTGAAATCTCAAAATGGATAACACGTTATAAGTTCGACCTAGTAAAAATAATGCAGTATTAATGTAAAGGCTTTTTAAGTTTTCAGTAATAAAATTCGAGAACCAACTAATTCAAGATTGCATCATCTTCTTTGGGACATTATTTTTGACTTTCAAGAAGTCCATTTAAGGTGCAAAAAAGATGCTGGACTTGCTATCCGTGTCAATTTGTCGATTTTTCCTAAAGTTTAACTAAATTTTAAAAATAAAATTTGTTCTCATAAGACTTTAGTCGAAAAACAATTCCTCTCACCTTTTTATGTTATTTTTATAGGTTTTTACGTTTTGTTAAAAAAAGTGTTAATTGGATTTTTCTAAAGGTAAATCTTAAAGATAACAACAATATTTTGCGTATGATAAAATAATTTGGATTTCAATATCCGTTTTTGTTCCCGACATTTTTAGTCGAAAACTAATGATTACAGTTTTTAGCGACATTTTTTGAAAGTTTTTAAATATACTAAAAAATACTCTTTTGTTTTTCTAAAAAAGTTATCTTCTGTTAGAAAACAAAATTTTGCATGGAACCAACTAATCTTGATGTCAATATTTATTCTCTAGACTTTCGGAGTAACCAACTATTAGCTGGATTTAAGATCGTTTTTGTTTTTTTCTTTGGAAAAAACAACAGTTTTACCGCATATGTCTATAATGGTATTCATTGATACATATAATTATATTGGATGAACACTCAACATAATATTATTATCTGTAAGACCAGATTTTTTAAAACATATCTCTTTACCAGTTGTTAAGATAGGGAGGACGAAAAAAGCTATTCGGAACGTACGTCTCTTTATTCTACAGACCCTGAAGCGTCGAGAAATGCCAAACAATTTCAAGTGCAGTGCGGCCTTGAGCCTCAAGTATGCGCTGGAACATTTGCCAAATAAATTAGGAGGCACAACAGTCCGTAGAGAACCTGGGCCTAGTGACTTACAACTCTCAACCATTCCTGTGTGCGAGTAATTGCGGGGATGGAGGGGACCTACAGTTTATATACCGAATCGTAACGGCTAATTTGAGAAAGCACTTTTTTACATTAATTATTTCCAAGAATTACCCTTGGAGTATTTGTCAATCCAAGAAGCTGTACCCGTGAATAAAACTTTAGGTGGCACAGGCAGGGATAAAACCCAAGACCTCTCGAATAACAGTCCAACGCACTAACCATTATGCCACGGGTACTACACGAACATTTGACAAAACAGGTCTTGTTTGCTTGCTTATGTATTCTGTGCAACTTTTGAAAATTTAGAAACCTACTAATGCTGCACTGAAACAATTAAATCAGATTCTTAAGTGATTTTAAAATAGATGCATATTATTTAAAAATGGTTGTATTCACCAATTTAAAAATTTGATTCCAGATTTTTAAAGATAGTGAAAATAAAAATTAAAAACGGACGAAATGTTGCGATTAGAATACTTTATGGTTTTGAACGGTCGAACAAAATGTTGTTGGGAATTTTCACAACCAAGACCTAATAGTTAAAGTTTTGATGTATTTAAATTCTTGATTGAATTTAACTTTGTTCCCAAAATGCTCGATTCATAAACCTAAGCCAAAACATTCGACCAGTAGTCCACATTTAAAGTGTTCATTGTGTCATAATAAATAAAGTTGCTTCTTATACCGCAGTTCGGAAGATCGAATCATTGAAAAGTTGGACATGGTATTTGCCGTCGTTTGTAAAGTTTTCCGATAAGATACAACACCATTATATTCTGATACTATTGTTGTACATAGTTATAATGAAAAATTTGTCAAATTTGAACAAAAGGTTGCCCTTTTTCAATTTTATTCTTTTTAAAACTACCCAAGGACAAGCGTCAGCGGTATTCTTGATGTTCGTGTCAGAAGAAAAAGTTTTTTTTTTTGTTCTCAGGAAGGGCAAAAGTCCATGGACTAGCCTTCTTAAAGTTGATAACAAAAATAAAAGGGACAAAAAGTGATGTGGCAGTGGTGGTGCAATAAGATTTTACATCATTATAACATATTTTTAATGATAAAAAAAAGAATTAAAATAGTTTCCGATGACCATGGATGGATGAAAGAGGGGGGCCAATCTACCAAATGGGTTCTAGATATATGAATGGTTTTTCGTTTGCGTTTATTTATTTTTATTTATTTGATAAGAAGTAAAAATCAGTGTTATAGTTTAGTGCTTTTGATAAAGTTTCTGTCATGTTAAGGAAACAAAACTTAACTTTTTACTTAGTTTTTTTTTTATAACGACAACGATGGTTATATTTTATGTTTTTATATGAAATTGTTGAAATGTTAAGGACTTTTATAAAAGAAAAAAAAAACTTTGTTACTTTTCAAATAAACTTTGTTCGTTATTGACTTAAAAACAGGAATTATTGTTAAATTGGCAAACTTATCATGTCAAACAATAAGCTTAATGATTACAATTCTAGGAAATGTTTGTAGTTTGTTGTGTTCATTGGTATCGACAGTTACATACATACAATAGTATTTGAAATTTGTTAAGTTAATCATTTACTCCTAAATTCATATAGCTACTTGTTTTTTTTTGGAAAAGTACTTAAAATGTTTTATAGCAAAGTTTGTTGAAATGATTTTAAACTTTATTTACACCGAAAATTCTTAAAAATGGATATTGATTAAAAAACGCTAATAACGTAAATTAGAGGTAGCTCTTAAAATAGTTTGACTTAAGTTATTTTTACGAAGAAATAGTGATGCTATTAGAAAATTCTGAATTGAATATTTTTCGTAGCTTTATTTCATGCCTCTAGGCTACCAATTCAGATAAATTGAATTAAAGTAAAACTTATATTACACACCAACAATGTTTACAAAAATCATTACAGCATGGCCATTGCCGTCTGCCTACTTTTAAATATTAAAAAAGAAAATTATAATAATTAACTAAAAACAGTTTATGATAGACTACAAATAATTTAAAAAACAGTGAATAAAACACAATCAAAAATGTTCCTTCATTATATCACTTCTATATCTAACCGCAGTCTTGCAAAATTCGTAAAGATTGACAACATCCATTTCATTCAATAAACTTATCCCTTGATCTTCCCATAGAAAGTCTTTTCGAAATACATTCTTCTGGTTTCTCTGAGAATGAGGTATTTTCCCAAGAAGTGAACAATATCCTCTCTTTCTGATAGGTTGCACTAATTACACTCTAGGGGTAATTCAGGTCTGTGTGGAATAAAATTTAAATCTATTAGTTCACTACGTAGTATGACCATCTTAGAAATCACACGGACATTATTGTAAAGGTTATGATTTAATCTGCTGTAAGTTGTTCTGTTCAAGGAATTAGACACATCAGCAATATATTCAGCTCTACATTTCTCATCAACCTTTAAAATGACTTCATACAAGATATTTTTAGCGGTTGCTAAATCCTGGATGGTTAAATTAAAATTAATTTTACATTCCTCAGCAAGATCTTGCAACTTTCGATACCAACTGTTTTGATCTTGTATGTCTTTTGTGACCACTTTTTTCACGACCCGTGAATCATTTATTTTAAAAACGTTAAGCAAGAAGTCCGCTTGCAACTTTAATGTTTTTAAAAACTAAGGAGAGAGACCAGTTTCTAGCATTATTACGTAGTTTTTAGGCAAATGAAATATTCAACCGAATTGTACTTGCTTCCAGGTCATATTAATAGCAGTTTTCGGCTTAACCAATTTCTCCTTCAAGTGTTTATCCATATTTAAATTATTTGTAACAGTAATGCCAAGGTGTTTTTACTCTCGCACGCATTAAATATTTTTGCGATTATAGCTCCATTTTTCATTTGATGCATTACGTCCATCACCGCTTTTAACAACCAAAAGCTTGGATTTATCTATATTAACTATTAAATTCCATAGCTGACAATACTGGTAAACCCTGTTAATCATAAGCTGCAGAGTTTCCGGTGATTGAGCAAACATGACTATAGCATCTGCGAACAGAAGTGCCTTAATCCGCATTCCTGCGAAATCCACTCCACCCGGCAGGTAGTCTAAAAGGTCATCAATGAATAATGTTAACAAGGTAGGGCTTAATGTACAACCTTGTCTAACTCCTGATGAGGTTTCAAACCAGTATGATAGTTCTTCACCTCTCCATACAGCCGCCCTTGTTCCGCTATATAGGTGCTCAAGAACTCGACCAAACTTCAATGATATCCCAAGACTATACAGCTTATAAAATAGTGCACCTCTTTCGATGATATCAAAAACTGCTTTACAATCCAAAATCCATAAAAAATACGTACTGCTTTTTCCTTTGTTTCAAGAAGTTCTCCTGAATATAAAAACATTATCTATTGCTGACTATCCTGGTCTTAATCCAGCCTGGAACTCCCTCAGAAAGTTTCCGGTCTCAATCGAACTAACAAGACGCTTATGCGTCATCGTTGTAAATATCTGGTAATATGAATTTAAAAAAGAAATCCTTCTATAGTTAGCTGAATCAAACAACGATCCTTTTTTGTGGATTGGATACATAGCATCTCAAAATTCATCTGGCGACAATTCTCCCTCCAAAACTGTATTCAAAAGTTTTATAAGGTGTTCTTTGACCATGACAGTCCCATATTTAAAAACTTCCACTGCAATACCATTCGATCAGGGTGCTTTTCCATCTTTAAGCGTCTTCAATGTTTCTTCCAACTCGCTAAATGTAAATGCACAGTCCAAAGAGTCGACTACGAATCAAGGTGCTGCGAATTGCCACTTTGTCGGTGTTATTACAGGATTCAAAAGATCTTTGAAATGAGAAAGCATTACATTTGAAGACAGTTTTGTGGGGATAGTACAAATTTTTTCAAGTTTCCAAAAATCAGTCTGCTTGCTTTTTAGCGTATACCTTTTTTTTAGTCTTACAAATCTCTTTAAACTTCTTATTTGCCTCTTTATAAAAACCCTTAAATAATCCTTGAGCGGAGTTACGGAAGATCCTCAACCACGCCAATGATGTTTTACGAGCTTTTAGACATTCTTCGTCAAACCAAGGTTCTTTTTTTGTATTTTCTTTCTTTTGGTTGAGTCCTTCTTGTGGGTATGAGGCTTTCACAATTCGTTCTAAGAGGGAAAAGTCCTCGATTTGAAGTGATTGGAGTTGCAAGTCTAGAGATCGTCGATATTCCTGAGCCTTAGGTTCTTTTCATTTCAGTTTACGCAGGAGCCGCATGAAGGTTATTTCTTTATCATGCTTAGTTTGAAGTTGTATTGTCACAACAACAGAAAGGTGGTCCGAATATGATATTTCACTAATCCAAAATCTTTCACGAACGGTTCCCAATCTTCTCCTATGATAGCATAATCGACCACTGATGTCCCTTCGTCGCCCACAAACGTTAAATGTCCTGACGAGTCGCCGGCACTGGTTCTATTTAGTATGTACAGACCAAACGTATAACAGAACTCTAATAGTTTCTTTCCTCGTACGTTAGAGCAAGGATCTTTTGATTTTCTACGGCACCCTCTTAAATTATTCATCACTCCTGCCTGCGTTCCAACTCTCGCATTCAAATCTCCAATTAGCATTACTTTTGAGGAATTTATACCATTGATAATTTTTCGAAGTCGTCTTCCCAGTTGTTACAATTCAAATGAATCGGTAGTATCCTAAGACGGATGTTATAAGTTTTGAATTCTAGAATCGAAATATCGTTGTATGTTTTGAAGACGCAGCGTGCACTTAGTTTTTTCTTAAATCCTAAGAAACATCCTCCACTTGCTCTTCCTCGTGTGTGATTCCTCGTTTTATTCTCAATTCTTGCGAAGTTATCCTCGGTAATGAAAGCTTCATATAGAAAAATGAAGTCATAATTATTGATGAAATCATAAAAGTCATTATACAGTGATTTATTACTAAGACCTGACACATTATAAGATAAAATTTTTAAATTATCAATTTTAAGATAATGTTATTTAGTAATTTTGTACTAGTTTTATTTTGGCAGACGGCTTTTATACTAAATATTGTAATTCCTACTACTAACGACACCACTGAACCCAGGGGCTTGCACTTCATTATGACGTTGATGGTTTGTAAGTTTGCTGTCATCTGAACCTTGTCACTGCATTCTGTCAAAATATTGTTGATCATACTTAAGCCTTCAGCATCGTCACACGTCAAGCTGTTGTTGTTATCCAGATAATAAGTCTTAGTTTCAATTAAAAGTGTTTGTCGACGTAGTACGATTTTGATGTTATGGTCCTTAGGATTAATTTTAGTTTTTATCTGTCGCTTTGGTGTAATTAATTCAAAACTAAAGATTTTATCATGCAAGAGGCATAATATTTTGGGTTTCCTGAATTTTTCAGGTTTCTGGCTTTTTTTTTAATTTTAGATTCGCTACATTGAAGGTTCTAAAGAATTATTTTAATTAGATTTCGGGTTTTTGATTTTAGGGATCATGAGCTATCACAACTTTGTGAAAGTAACTAAATACTAGTCTTTGCTTTGGATTTTGACTTTCTAAATTTTGGTTGTTTGAATTATTGAATTAGTTTCACTTCTACGACATATAATTAAGTTTCTAGATTTTGTGGTCGAATTTCTTGTAAAATTTTCGTGAACTTCTAGATATACCGGATTTTTTTAGGTTCTAAGTTCTGAATTTTTGATTATATACATTTTAAATGTGATTGTTGGACTGTTATGAAAGAGGTCTTGTCTTCAAATCCCGCCTGTTCCATCTAAAGTTTTTTTCACGGGTACTGTCCTTTGCGAGGAGTTGACAAATTCTCCAAGAGTAGTTCTTTCTCAAATTAGCCGTTCAGATTCGGCCTAAAATTGTAGGTCCCCTTCATTTCTGACGACATTGCTCGCATACAGGTATAGTTGAAAGTTGTAAGTCACTAGACCTAGTTCTCAAGTTCTCAACGGACTATTGCACCACCTACTTTATTTATTTTATACATTTCAAATGTTCTAAATTTTAAGTCCTTAAAATGTTTGATATTAATTTGTTTTAAACTTTTCAGTTTCCGAATTTTCGAATTTCACTCTTTCGAAATATTCAACTATCGAACGAAGTTTTTGGATTTATTTACGTCGAATTTGTTGGATCCTATTGAAGTCTTACTTAATTGTATTTTCTAAGTAATTTTTCTGGAATTTTCTAAATTTTGAGTCTGTTTCCTTTTTTATTTCCAGATATTCTGTTTTTCAGATTTTGCGTTGTTCTTTTTATTAATTTGATATGAGCCACGTCATTTCTTAGTTTGTTGATGTAAGTTTTGTCTGGATATGAAATTTTTGTATTTTACAAGTTTTAAGATAATTGGATTTCTGAACTATTACTACTGAACTGATAAATTCGAGTTTAGGTTTCAAGAATTTTAGATTTTCTCTGAATTTAGATTCTTTTTAAATATACCCTTTTAATGTTAAACTCAAGTTGAAAAATCATGAAAGAAGTAGAGAGAGAGAGGACTTCTAACAAGATACCAGTGCACATTGATGAAAGTTAAAATTTTATGTCAGGTCACGGTAAATTCTTACTTCACCCTTTTAATAACTTTTTAGATTCTAGGAAATGTTATTTTTAAGATAAGCCCGATAAAAAAAGATATTAAAAAGCTACTTTTCCACTTTATGATTATATTGATTTTATATGTTAAACACATCATACTCGTATTATTAAAGTTAAAAAAAAACCTTTCACACCCTATTCTCATATCTGAAAACACCTTCAATTGTTCGACTTTATGTATAATCAACTTTTTCCTTGGTGGTATTATTTTTTCCCATGCGGTGCACTACCTACCCTATTTCTGTCATCATCTTTTGATTGATTGGCTTATAATTAACGTCATATAGCCTTGACAAGCTTTTACTACGAAAATTAATTATATTACATTTTCTAATAAAAATACCTGTTTAAAATGTCAACTTATTTATAAAAATACCTAAATGAATGTTGTTTAATATAAACAACGTTCTGAGAACTAAGATGGGAAAGAAAATACAATTTTATTTTCTTCTCAGACTTAAAGACCGTAAAAAAATAATTGACCAAAACAAAAACATTCTCAGGTAATTTCTTTATATTGTTTTTATTTTTATTTTTCTATTCAAAATATAATATCCCAACAATTTAAAGTTTATAAATTTTTCTATATTTAATGAATTTTATTTGTGTGCTGATGCGTGGGTAAGAAATTATTTACATGAGAACAAACAGCTATTTGGCAAAAGTTTTGTCCTTATTGTAGGCCATAAATTGCATACAATTAATCGGCACGAACGAACACCACCTACGAAAAATACACAATATAAGCTCTGCGCGCCTTTTAGCCATAATAATAAAATGTGTTTCTTCCTGAATGCACATTGTCTATAGACTCGTTCCTAATACACCTCGGTATCATCTCATCAATTTTGATTACCCTTGAAGCTGATTCTGAGTATTTTCTGACTATCAGTGGTATTGTTTTATGTACAGCTAAGGCCAAAATAATAGGAACATTTCTTACTTGTTTTTGAACTGTCTCTACTTGGGTAAAGCATTTATAAACTATTAAAATATACATTTTACGAGTGCTTAGTTTTATAGTTGAGGTAGGAAAAAAATAGGTAAACTTATAGAAACAATTTTGTGTTAAAACAAAAATTTTAGATATGGTTTTTAATATGGGATTGATTTCGAATAGGTTCCTAATTATGCTCGTATATTAAATATGATACTGAAAGCCATACAAAAGTTTAACGATGTGTTCCTATTTTTGTTTTCAGCTTCTTATGAAGCCTGCATCAAATGGATTCCAAAATCTTTACAGCAAATTTAATTTTTTTTAGAACTACAAGTAAACCAAATATTTACCACTAAAAGTAAATAGTTAAGTTTAAGGTTTGTTTCCTTGCAGAAGTGCTGAGTACCGATTACCAAAAATGTGTGTTTCTATTATTTTGGCCATAGCTGTTCAAACAGTTTCTTTTTACTGTGTTCAAATATTTTTTCTTCGTGTTTCGCGTTTTTATTAACTAATCAGTGAAGTATATTGATATATTGTGGTTCTCATATAATTATAGTCAATTCAACTGATAACGTTATTTTGTTTTTATAAAAGTGGTAAAATATCCCTGATAACTCAAGAGTCAGCACACCCCTACACAGAAAGCAAACAAGTGTATGAATATGGAGGTGTAGTGGTATAAGTTTTATTATTTTATCTTTTGTGAAGCGAACACATGTTTAGTTTTTATATGCATATTCTATACACCTTTGCTAGAGTACTTATAATGCCTTTATCAATAATTTATACCCTGAAGCTCAATAATAGGGTAGATTCAGAGTGTTTTTCATAATTCAACTAAAAATAAAGTTAATAACTATCTGTTAGTAGCGTTTATCTGTTAGTTGACACCTTGGTGATATGGATTTGGATTTATTGTCCATGAATAGTTTTTTATAGCATATATGTCCCAAGTGCTTTTTGATACTAGGCCAAAAAGGGAATCAAAACCGTATATTTTTTCCAAAACAGTTAATATTGTGTCATCTACCTTCAATTGTAGACTTATGTCCCAGTTAATTCTCATATTAGATCAAAGAGGAATTAAAATCTTTAAAATATTCCAAACAGTTCACCAAAGAATATTTATCTAAAAGGAACACTTTGGATATCAGCCTATATAACCTTCAAAAACAGCTGTGGACTTATGTCCCTGTTTCATTTTCACATTAGACTAAAAATAAAATCAAAGGTGTTATAATCAAGAAAAAATTACACCAAGATATAATTTTTACTATGCAAAACCTAAGACTTCTTATGTCCCCATTCCATTCTAATTTTGGACTACAGAGGGAATTAATATCCTTTTAATGAGCGAAACTGTTCAATAAGGTATTATTTTCAAATAAAAAACAGTTGACATTAGGCTATGACCCAATAATTTATTATATTAATCGAAAGAGGAAAATAAAATTTTTTGAAATAAAAAACATTTGCTGTTGGCCCATCTACACTTAAAAGCAATTATGGGCTTATGTCTCAGTTACAATCTTAAATCGAAATTACTGTGTGTCTCTTTTAATCATGAATTTTTAGTCTATCAAAAAAGGTACTAAATTCACAAACGATTTGAAGACTTACATTTAATCCAAGTGGCCGACAAATCAATGTGAAGTTCTGATCTTGCGCCAAGAAAGCACATTAGTTTGAATTGGGACTATAAAAAAGTTGATAAGAAGAAGTAAATATCAAAAAATAAGCCCTCGTTATACGCACCTTTTATATAACCGCCTTAAATTTCTCATTACGATCTTATGTGATGTTGAAACCCTTAAAATGGTAACCCTTATAAGCTTGTTCATTTTTTATTTTATTTGTTCAAAAATTAACTTATCCTTCAAATACTTTTGCCTACCCCTTGTCCCCTTTCGAATTTTAAAAATAAAAGCTATTATCGCCATCATCATGAAGTCATTGGCCTTTAAACAGGGTAAATTCACCAGCCTCCTTCTAACATCCCTCTTTACCTACACACGTTATAGCTAGCTTGCCTTTATGTGTTATTTTACCCTGACAATATAGAACAGCAAAACAGTACAAAAAAAAAAAAAGCTCCAAAACAACTTCAAACGAATCTATACTCCTCACTTTATTCTATATGTAGTATAGACTTTGGGTTGGTTAGAGGGTTGATTATTGACTGAGGCTGAGAGGGAGGTTAATATACCATCACTAGCTATAGTCGCTCGTCGTCGTCGTTGTCGTTCATATATACGTTCATCTTCTGAGCACAGCACAGTGCCCAGCAGTGGAAGTAGCAGTAGCAGTTGTCGTAGAGTGGTAGTGAATAAGAGTTTGTATTGGGTGTATTAGGCATGTGTCACCCTTTGGTGTAGAGGTACTTTATTATATAGGTAAACTACTGGTGTGGTTCGACCGACGACAACGACGGACTCGGACTCAGACACGGGCACTCACCACTTCCACCTGTCGTCAGTGATTAAAATCATCGGCACTGCAGGTTGTCGTCGACGTCGTGTCGTCGCGAACGGATTTTTGTTTTTATTTTTTTTTCTCTAAAAAAGAAATAATTTTCGTTGCACAAAAAACCTCTCAACCTTTTTAGAGAGAAAAAAAAATTAAAAATGAATTAAAAAGTGAAGTTTTGTCCTTAATTCATCAAATACAAAAAGAAAATAAGTTGGTAGTGCAAAATTTTAACACGTAGTCACGTTAATTTTATTTTTTTGTTGTCTGTCTTTTGACACTTGGTGAATTCAAAAACAGCCTACTAAATCAAAAGTAAAAAACATGAAAATACAATTCTAAATAATAATGAAAACCCCGCACGCATTGAAAATTGAAAATTTATAAAAACAAGTGTCGGAAAAGTGCCAAAATCATCGTGCTACAGTCGACTCTTTTATTAAAAAAATAAAGCAACAAATAAATAATAAAAGAAGATAAATATTATGTCGATTCCAACTGGCACTTTGCGTGTGTAAATAAATTTAAATGTTGTGTGCGCGCGGGCTTAAGTGTATACGTGGGAAGAAAAGGCAGTCGTCTTTGTCGTAGTTTTTTTTGTCGCCGTCGTCGTCGTGAGTGTAAACTGCACTCTTTTCATTCTCAATTTTTTGTTATTGTTGTTGATACCTTTGCCACTGTTTTGCGTGTGTTTTTCATTTTTTTGATTTTATTATCACTTGTCAATTTTATTATTAGATGAAAATTTTTGTTTAACTCGGCGCGTTTTTTCATATTATTTCAAATTTATTCATGTTATGTCGGGGGTTTTTTTGTATGTTACCAGGATTATTTGAATTTAAAAAGATATAGACAAAACACGAAGAAAATATAAAAAATTGTGTTTACTACACAATGCAACTCTATTGCCGATTTATTATTTATTTTGTTTATTGGTCATTTATTTAGTTTTTTAAATATTAGTGTTTTGCAGCGTTTTGGCTCAGCGTCAAATGGTTTATTAAAACTAATGGTTTATTGAAATTTCATTTGTCAAAAAAGAAGGACAAACTAACTAACTAATAAGTAAAATTAGTCCACATAAAAATATGTTTCCCTTAACGAATCCGAAGCACACAAATTAGATAATTTTTTACTTAAAGACGTTCGATGTAATGAGAATCAACAAGAACGAACTTCTGAGTTACACAGACGATACGAGTGTTTCTTTTAATACTGAATAAAAACAATGTAGGGAATTGGTATTATTTTAATATTTGAAGGGATTATCAGGGATATTTTGTAGGAAATATTTTACCGTTATAAAAACAGTCGCATCTCTGTTATGTAGAGTGCGTTTTAGAGGTCTAGTTTTTAATAAGTTTGACGTGTTGTGCAAATTTTAATTAAATACTTAAACATTTTTGGGTTGAATAAATAATTATTAACAATTTAAATACCAAAACAAAATACCTTCGATGGCCGATCAACTGGATTTAATATTCCCGATGTAGAGTTGTCAATAAGACAATTATTACAATAGCTGTGAGGTTTTGCCAACTGCTGAAAATTAACTTTTTTGAACTTTGAAAAATATGGCCAATTTCTTGAAGCTGGTTTCATTTTATGCCACTCTGTTTGACGATCACCATTGACTGTAGTTTTTTTTTCAAAACGGTAGCCGATCACGTATTTATTTTTTGTGAGTGAAATTGTTGTTTTTTTTAAGCAAGTTCGAGTTTTCAACTGATCAATAACACAAATTTAGCCTGTTGACAAAAATGTTTAAGAATAAATATACAGGGTAATCTATTTTGCGGTTTCAAAAAAAAAACTTAAAGGAAATTGTTGCAAGCATCGATTCTTTTGAGGTAATTTTCGACCACTTTTTGACGGCGGCGGTATCTTATCCATAACTTGATGAATGTTGGTTTGGAATGCTGAAGAGCTACAGGTTTATAAGCGTACTTATGGTCTTTTGCGTAGCCATATTTGCTCGTGTTGTTTGACATGTGGCACCGTCTTGTTGAGACCACATATTCTCCATGTCGTATTCTTCAATAGCAGGCAAAAAAAGTCGCTTATCATAGGACTATAACGCTACGAATTCACGGTGACTGTCGTTCCGTCGACGTTTTCCAAGAAGTGCGGCCCAATGACACCTCTAGACCAAAGAGCGCACCAAACAGTGACTTTTTGTATATGTATTGGCCTCTCTTCAATTACTTGAAGATTTTCAGAAATTCGTTTAGTCGCTGAAAAAAAATGTTGTTCGAAAAATCGACGTCCACCGCCTGTTGTTTAAGCACCCATGCTGATGTTGTGAATGATTGGCTGGCTTCAGTTGTTGTGGAAGCTGGACTTTTATAGATTTAGGTGTAAATCCAAATGCAAAATACGCCATTATGTGCCGTAAGACTGTTATAATTCCTGATCTAGTCCCTTAAAATTTCTTAACAATTATGCCAATTGCTGGCGTAGTTGGAAGATTATGTTAACTATAAGCTCCTCTTAAATCACGATGTGTGTCGGTGGGAGAATAACCATTTTTGTAGCAGGTTTTAACAATTTCCGATAGTTAAGCGATCCATTTTCATAAAGACAGACTTTGAACCGAAAATAAAAATTGGTTTGAATGATGTCGAATTCCAGCCCTTTACTTTTGAAACTGCAAAATGGATAACTTGTATTTTTTCACTGAATTCAATTTTACATTTAAGGATCCGCAACTCACTTGAAAATCTTTTAAAATATTTTCTAAATTTCTTCATTCATGAACCATACCATGACAAAGATTTAGCTGTCACTGAAATCTTTGTAATCGACATTTGTTTAAGAGTCTCAATCAAAGAACCGTTTTCTATTACTCTTAACATCTTCTGATAACCAATTTGTCGAACACCTATTTCCACACCTGTGTGTGTCTTGTTTTATCCCTGCTTATTTATCTTTATTAAACAGCTCAAATTCAATTAGTCTCTAAATTAAACTTTACCTTATCAATGCATTCCGATCAATGATGTCTGCATCATCACACTACCGTTTGTTGTGCACAAATGATTAAATACTATTTAAAATTCCATAATATCACGTTTACACATATTCTTAGTACGTCAATAAAATTCTAGCGCCGCCACCACTGCTGTTAAAATTCAAATATGCATCTTTAACCTTAATGCAAATGTGTCAAGTCTACTTTAGGCTTTCAAAAAAAAATTAAAAAAAAATATTTAAAAAAAATGTCTTTATACTGTCAAAAATGCCGCATCACCAAGTTGGTATTTTCTTTAAAGTATTATCAGTATAGGTACGTGATTTGTTTGGTAAATTATTCAGGTTAATTATAATTTTTCTATACTATTCATCAACAACAACAAAAATCTACATGACGTTCGTGATTTATTGATAAAAAAAAACAGTTGGAAGACATTTTTCAAATTCCATTCACTAACTTATTTTGAATTCAACACAATCTGAACACATCTGAAAGGAAAGTTACCTGTTAAGAAAACAAATTTATAACATTGTTTATTCAGCTCATTGTCAAGGTTTAGTAAATAAATTATCACTCAATTGCATTTACAATTACTACAAGTACACCTACAACGTATTTATCGTAATTTTTCAAAAGCCATTTGTGAGTTCTCTAAGAAAAAAAGGAAAAAAAAAACAATGTTCAAATACTCTTTCTTTCTTTGCCGATTTTTGACAGATAAAGTAAACAAAAATCATCTAAGGAAATCACCTCGTGTAAGAAAATAACAAGGAATATATTGACGCCATCATCATGGCGCTCAAAAACACTTACAAATTTTATTAAAATCCAAAAATAACATTCACAAATTAAAATGTTTGTTTACATTTAAGCTCTCCACACATTTCTGGAGGAGTTTAAATTGATTTAGAGACTAACAAAAACAAAATAGAGCACATTTACCGTTGAATGACTTCTTCCCAATTTAGGTTTAGTTCACAATCAAAAAAAATTGCAACAATCCACATTTATTAATTTGACAGGAGTTCAACCAAATAATATTGTTGCTTCAATTTAATTACGTACATATTTTTGGTTGAATAAACAAAATATCTAATATAAATATTTTTGTTAAATTGTTATCTTTTATCATTAGTGAACTTGGAATTTTAGATAATATTCTTAGAAATTTGTTGATAAGATAATAACTATGAGGAAAAAGTTTGTAACACTAAATAACAAACAAGAATAGTGATAAAAATGGTTTGGGTTTTGCTCTATAGACAAAATATTGTTATTTCTTTAATGTATTTAATTTTTGTGTTTAGTATTTTGTTGGCCATTGTGAATTTTTCCTGTCAATTTGGCATATTTTTCGCTTCAATAAGTTGTCGGTATTTGACATCTCAGACATGATTGTGAATTAATATTCCCATTCAGTGTTGTAAAATATCGAATTGTGACGTCATTTTAAAATAAACGTCACGTGTAAACAGACTGTTTGATGATGTGGTGAGATGTAAGTTTTAGGTGGATAAACCATAATTCATTACTCAAATCTGTCAAAAACTTGTTTAGGTTTAAATTAAGCATAACTTTTTGGATCGTATGATCTGAGAGAACTGAAGGTGTTTGGTTGTTGAGGGTTTTTGTCAAATCCATCCAAATCTTTAAGCTATCAAATGAGAAACCCTTAAAAATTTCAACTCAATTCGTAGAACAGTTTCAAAGAAATCAAGGAAAATTAAGATTGGGCGACATTTTTAACGTACAAAACTACTTCTTTCAATACAATTACAATTTTAAAGGTTGAAAAGAATTTCAAATAAGATGTTTTCATTTGAATATTTAGAAAAATCGAGAATTTCGTAAGATAAACCAAATATTTTTTTTTTTAAATTTAAAAAATAGGGTTTGTCATAAAAATAGAAAACGATATCAGCCAAATGAAGTTTTTAAAGACAGATTCTGAAATTTTCGGTTGCATGTCCTTGATAATTCACAATTTCAATCTTTGAGGTCTAGAATTGATATAGACGTTAGAATTGTCATCATTTCTTCATATTGTGATTGTTTCGATGTGGCACGTAGGGCCACTGCCTTATTTAAAATATAATGCGTCGTCATCCAAATAAATGCCTTCCAAATCCGTTTTTAAAAATCATAATTCATATCTGGGTTACTCCATGCACCGTCATTGTAACAGTTGCACCAGCCTCAAAAACCACTAAAAAAAGTGAGGAGTTGAAGAACAATAAATTTCTTTCAAAAATCTTTTGCAAATGCAAAGTGCCACAATTTTTCTTATAGACGTAGCATCCGAGGTAAAAATAAGTCGCATTTATTAGGATGATTGTTTGATAAAAATACCGATCATTTTTATGCGTTTTAAGGAACCAATCAGGTTCCGTATCGAAATACTTGGTTGTTTTTAAGAGACAAACGGTTTCAATTTGTACTTGGATCAAAGGATAAATATTTCATAGAGTTATTAGTTAGCGACGAAGAAGTTGCGTCAAAAAGTTGTTTGTTTTGGGGAACTTTGACTGTAAAGAGGTTATTCGGTTCATAGAGGTAAGTTTCCGTTGTTATAAAGCCAAACGTACTGAGGAAAATCGGGAAAAGTTCAAACAAGCCCGCAACGCCCATATTCAACAGACCAAATTTTTGCATGACCAAAAAACACGACAAAAAATACTGCTATGTTCAAAAGGCAGTAAAAATGTTTGGTCATTTGTAAAAAAACATGAGGAATTCTTCCTCTTCATCGTTTCCTACGCTCGTTGTCAATGAGACTCTTTTTGTTAGCCTTTTAGATAAAAATAATCTCTTTACTAGGGAGTTCGCTACCAATTCTACGCTGCCAGGGAGTGTTATGACCCCGCCTGTACTTGAGCGAGTTAGTGATTCTATGGGACCAATCTTTTTTCGCACTCGTACTGTGGCAAGAGTCCTTAGAGATCTAGACACAAATAAATCCTCTGGTCCGGATGGTATCCATTCTATTGTTCTGAAGAGGTGTTCTTCAACGCTGGCAAAACCACTGCGTAAGCTTATTCATCTGTCCTACTCCTCAGGTCTCGTTCCGAGTGATTGGAAAACTCACCCTCTAATTACCGACCGATAGCACTTACGTCCCTTCTTTCCAAGGTCATAGAAACGCTGATAAATTATCAGCTCAAGAAATATCTTGAAGATCAAAAGCTTCTTAATGACCGTCAGTACGGCTTTCGAAGCAATAGGTCCACTGGCGATCTCATGGTTCATCTCATCGAACAGTGGAGCAAATCTTTACATCGCTTTGGAGAAAGTAAGATGATTGCACTTGATATTTCAAACGATATGATGATCTCTTATCGAAAATGCGTGCTTTCAATTTTCATGAGTCCCTGCTTCATTGGATTAGTAATTACCTTTCGGATCGTTCAATAAGAGAAGTATTTATGGATTCAAGTCTGAAACCATAAAATAATTGTTGGTGTGCCCCAGGGCTCTGTTTTATCTCCAACACTCTCTCTCATTTTTATTAATGATCTCCTGCCTGCATTGTTCAATGGGGATTAAAAAACCGCGTGGAATTTAATGTTTCGAAAACGCAATGCTGTCTTGTATCGTTAAAGCGAGATATACCGCCATTGCCATTGTCCATGGATGGCACTTGCATCAATGAGACTGAACACCTCGATATTCTCGGTATATGTGTCACCAACAACCTCTTGTGGAATGATTACATATGCGATGTCGCCAAAAATGCCGCAAGGTGTTTAGGTTTCCTTAGGCGATACAAGAAATATTTCACCCCTTCTGATCTGGCTGTTATCTACAAGACTTACATACGTTGAGTATTACTCCCATCTCTGGGCTGGTGCTAATAAATTGATAGATGATAATATCATCATAAGTCCATTTACTTCGCTGGAACAACGTCGTAAGGTCTCTTGTGTGACCCTTTTTTACCGTTTTTTTGACGGCTTATGCTCTAGTGAAAAAGCCAGATGCATTCCTCCACTTGATATACTAAAACAGTTCAACCGTTTTATTCGCGCTTCTAGGAATGCATATCAATATACCCTCGAGCCTAACTTCTGTCGTACTGTCAAGTACAGAGATTCGTTATTTAGCCGCACTACGCGAATGTGGAATGCGTTACCACACACACGCCTTTCCTAGTCATTGCAATACTGAGGAATTCAAAACCAATGTTCATCGACATCTCTTATTAAACCCTCCTTCCTCTTCCTAGTGCTCACACTGTGCCTGTGCATAATAAGGGTAGTAATATCCCCTTGAGTGTGTTCCCTATTTTCTAAGTAAATTTTGGTGCGTTGTTAAAGTCTTAAACCTTGCATTTTTTTGAAATGGTGATTTTCTACTTGATAAATGTCTAAAAACGAAACCTTTTATTGGAAAACTTTACTAAATTATTTTTATTACAGTTTTGCACAATTTTATCAGAATTATTTTTAAATTTGATTATTTTTATTCAAAAAAAGAATAAAAGCTTGATTCTAAAAGTTTCTTTAAATTTTAAGATCCAATTTCAAGAAAACGTAGAATAGTTAATGTAGAAGTGCAGTGGGTTGATTCGTCTTGAAGTAATTTTCAATTCATCCTTTTTAGTGCCGTCAGATTCTGAAAATTTAAGAAATCCTTTACACAAATTTTACAACCTTGAGTTGTCTTAGACCAGGTTCATAATCTTATCCTTGTAAATGCCAAAAAAATTCAAGTTAAAACTTCATCATTGTTCTCTATTTCTTTAGGCTCTTTTGTCTTAAACAAAAAATTTGTAAAACCATAGTTGCACCAAAATAAGAATAAAAACTTGCTGAAAAACTTGATATACTAAAATAAATGACCAATTGAAACTTGAACCACACAAGAGGAAGTTAAATTTTCTAAAGCAAAAAAAAAACATTCACGGTATAGGCACGGAAACGTTTATTATATCTTCCTCAATCTACCATGACGAATATAAGACTTGTTGTGCATTTTCGTCTTGTTTTTTTATTTTTTTTTAAAAATGATTAATTGCTTCCCCATATAGTCTGCAAAAGTAACCAGAAACCGTGTTATAGACCTGAAAGCCCACAACAGACGAGTATTCTGCGTGTGGAAGTAAATACCGAAAGATAAAAATAAAAATTACCAAATTATGGCCAAGTTGCGCTTGAACTTGCAGTAAATTTTTTAAGTGCAGTGGATGACCTCTTCCATTAAAATAAAATACCAAGAAGACCGGCAATACTGTTACACCACCTAAAGTGAACGCATTCTTCATGCTTAAATTAACGTTTTAAATTGGATTTTCCCGCTTTTATGTTTGATGTTTTTTTTTCTCTTTTGTTTATAATTTAGCATTACCGGCGCGTTGCATTCTATAAAATTACGTTAATTACTTTTATGTATGTGCAACTTTTTACATATAAGTACACATGAAGAATTCGCCGCCAGTTTGGTGGCGTGTATTTGACTTTTTCTGCTCACCTCAAAAACAACAACAAAAACAAAACCTTCAAACACCACAACAACAACAATTTAACCCTGAAATGGAATTGCATCGTTCGAAATCGACTAAATCATTACGTATACGTAAAGTGTCTAGAGGTTCAGTCAAGACCTTACGTCGGGGTACAGTTTGCGTCACAGTAAGCACACATGCCTCATCGATATTCTATGCAGAGGTAAATAATAAACATATTTTAAAGGTTTTATGTTTTATGTGTTTTTGTTTTTTTTATTCTTTTTGATGTTTTGGTGCCGTCTAATATCTAATTTACCTAATTTATGTAATCTTTTTCAATAAAAATTGAAAAACAAACAAATGAATTATGTTTTTAAGGTGATTTTCTTTTCTTATTTCAATGATTATGTATATTTCTTTGTTTAAGCCGCTTATCAACATTGTAGGAGTCACCTGTGTTTTGAATATGAGTCACCAAGTATTGAATTGTTTGTATTTTTTTGTAAGGTTATTTATCGATATCAAGTGACGAGGTTTGTCATTGGAATTTGTAAGGCTTGTTTTATGTGTTCTTTGTTTGTAAGAGCATGAGAAAACCTTCGGAAGGAAGTGATATTTTTTTTTTAAAGCAAAAAGAAATTAAATTAAATGTGAACTCTTACAATACTTACATTTTTGACGTATATTTTATGTGACTTTCTTTTGTATTTTATGCGACAAATGTATTAGGTTGCCTGTGAACGTCAATTTTTGTTCCCCATTGATTGTATTAAAAAAGGCAACTTGGTCTAGGGTTTTATGAGAAAAGTTTGCTAAAGGGATCAAAGTTTTCTGCTGGTTTGTAAACTTCAACAAACTGACCTGGTCATGACCAACTTTACCTCAAAAAGTATGAACCCGGTTAAAATTGACAATAAATAGTGGTTTTCTGTGGATAACTTAAAATTCGTTTTATTTAATGTTGATTTTATGATAGTTCCAAATTTAAAAATTGTTATTGTTGCTTACTAAATTCTTAATATTGAAATTAGCTTTGTATATGATTTTTTAATTCGAAATTAGGGTCAACATCAAAATGATAGATAGCTCTGTTAGGATAGGTTAGGTAAGGTAGCTGTTGACTAGTTGACTGGGTGTAATACGATATCGATCTTAAAATCTACCTTACCCATTGAACAAGTTACAGTTAGCTATGAAAAGTTTGAGATGATAAATGTCGGAATTTCTAAGATCACTAGGATCATTGTAGTAAAAGGCTCCAAGTTAGAATCTTCGTCTTTGTGATAGGGCAGTTCATAAGAGCTCCAAGTTGAAAACCTAGCCTGCCATTTATATGTGTCCTGTAAGGACTCATATATGCAGCTAATGTGCAATCTACCAACCGAGATCAGTTTATTTGACCGACAAATGGTATAGTACTCGTGGCGTGATGGTTAGTTCGTTGAATTGATATGCGATAGGTCTTGGATTCAATCCATGCCTGTACCTGTTAAGTACCTGTCAGTCTGGTTTTCGACCTAAGCGCAGCTGCAAATATGCCTTACTTTTTGTTACTGATGATATGAGAATACTAATTGACAAGGATCATTTTAAATTGCTAATACTGTTAGATTATTCAAAGGCTTTTACTACTGTTAACCCCTCAATTCTTTGTTGAGAGCTGCGAATTAACATTGGATTTTCTGTTAAGTCCTGTAAGCTTGTTTTTCCGTATCTCAGCAGAAGGCAACAATGCGTGGTGGACAATGGATACTCGTCCACAATTTTCAATGTTTTGACTGGAGTGCCACAGGGATCTATCCTTGGACCATTCCTTTTCTCACTTTGCATACTTAAGTTACCACAAGTCTCTGAAAATTGTTTAATTCATCTTTATGCTGATGATGTGCAGCTCCTGATAAGTGGATCTTTTGGAGCTAAAAATGAACGTAGCTTTGATGAACGAGGATCTGCTCCGCATTTCACAGCGGTCAAAAAAGAACGATCTCCACCTTAACCCTGTCAAACCAACATCCCTCGTCAACAAACTTTGATCTATCTGTTAGAACTTGACGACGAAACCTTTGAATATATTAGCACTGCTAGAAACTTAGGAGTAGTATTCAATCGCACTCTCACTTGGGATGACCATGTTAATAGTGCCATTGGTAAAGTCTATGGAAGTCTCCGCCTTCTTCACGTCACTCGAAATCTACTCCCGATCAAAACTAAACTGCTGCTTGCTAAGGCCCTTAAACTACCATATATGCTTTACTGGTGTGAAATTTCGTGTAAACTAGACTGTGTGACAAGCCGCAAATTGAATATTGCTTATAACAATATTGCCTGCTGTAATAATTCTACGTCGTTATCATCACGAACCAGAGCCTGTAAAGACGATCAGGGGAACATCGTAGTAGAACCGCAGTCGATGCTGAGAATATGGAAAGATCACTTCTCCAAATTATATAACGGCGATGACGAACCGAATTTTGCTGTAAGCGAGATAGAACCACTCAACCTCGGCGACGCAGATCAACAATTCCGCCTACCCGACCTTGACGAAGTGAAGATAGCTATATCTAAACTTAAGTCAAACAAAGCTGCTGGAGCTGACGGCATCGCTGCCGAACTATTCAAAGCAGCAGGCGATGACTTGGTAGGGAGCATGCACCAACTCCTCTGCAAAATATGGTCGGATGAAAGCATGCCCGATGAGTGGAATCTCAGCATAGTGTGCCCGACACATAAGAAAGGAGACCCTCTAAACTGCGCCAACTACAGAGGCATGAGTCTCTCCTTAACATTGCGTATAAGATCCTCTCTGCCGTATTATGTGAACGTCTGAAGCCATTCGTCAACAACCTGATTGGTCCTTATCAGTGTGGCTTCAGACCAGGAAAGTCCACTATTGACCAAATATTTTCACTACGGCAGATCTTGGAAAAAACCCAGGACCTTCAAATCGATACCCACCATCTCTTTATCGATTTCAAAGCCACGTATGACAGCATCTATAGGGAAGAGCTCTACCGAGCAATGTCTAGTTTTGGCATCCCTGTCAAACTTATCCGTTTGTGCAGAATGACGATGGAGAATGCACGCTGCTCTATCAAGGTCGGAAAAGATCTTACCGATGCATTTGATGTCAAAAAAGGTTTTAGACAAGGCGATGCACTGTCATGCGACTTCTTGAACATCGTTCTGGAAAGAATTGTGCAAAACTCAACCGTCAACACTAGAGGCACAATCTTCCAAAGGTTCATCCAATTATTCGGATACGCAGATGACATTGACATAATTGGAAGATCAAAGCGTGATGTCAGTGGAGCGTTTTTGAGCATTGCGACGGAAGCGAAGAAGATGGGTTTAGTGGTCAATGAGTGCAAGACCAAGTATATGCTGTCATCAAAAAAGGACACTGAACGACGACGTCTTGGACAAAACGTCACCATGGACAGCTATAACTTTGAGGTAGTTAAAGACTTTGTCTTCCTAGGTCCCGCTATTAATGCAGACAACGACATCAGCGCTGAAATCAAACGAAGAATAACTCTTGCAAATCGCTGCTTCTTTGGACTTAGAAGGCAATTGAGAAGTAAAGTCCTCTCTCGAGCATGTCAAATCACCATCTATAAGACACTCATCATCCCGGTTCTCATTTATGGCGCTGAGGCCTGGACCTTGTCAAAGAAAGATGAGAGCGTCTTAGGATGCTTCGAGAGAAAAATTCTTCGGGCGATTTTTGGTCCCGTACGCATAGATGGAGAATGGAGGAGAAGATATAACGGCGAACTGAACGGGCTGTACAGCGACACTGACCTAGTTAGCAGAATCAAAGTCCAACGGTTTAGATGGCTAGGTCATGTAGAGCGGATGGACATCAACGCTCCAGCCCGGAAGGTCTTTGAATCCAATCCCGAGGGACGGCGCAGTAGAGGAAGACCGCGACTCAGGTGGCGCACGCAGGTGGGAGAGGACCTCAACCAACTTGGCCTGCGAAACTGGAGACAGCTAGCTAGGGACCGAGCTAGCTGGAGACGCTTGTTGGTTGAGGCCCAGGTCCGCCCCGGACTGTAGCGCCACCTTAAGTAAGTAAGTAAAGTCGTTATCATCACATATCCATTTTTACGGTACGGATTTCTGGTTGTAGCCTAGACAGCTTAATAAACGTTCGCTCTCTGATTATCTATACGGTAAGCTAAATTTTCCTCAAAGGACAACAAGGTCTTTCGCTTAAATATTACTCCGATACAATTTTCTAAATACTGAGCGTCAATTTTTTATTCATGTTCTACGCCTCTGGAACTTTCTGTCCATCGCTATGAGAAGAATAAAAAAAATGTTTACTTTTCAACTATTTGGCAAATAATTGATGTTAAATTTTTTTTTCACAAACCTTTTGCATACACAAGGTGGCACATATGGTTCCGCACAAAATAAAATATAAAAATTATTGTCATACAGTTGATATATTTAGAGAAAACAGTTTAAAACATTACCTTTACTAAAAAAGGGCACATACATTAAATCGTTTAGATGAAGAAGGGGGCAAGTGACATTTTTTCTTAAACATTAAATTTGGTGTGGTTGGTGAAAGTCTGTAGAGTCGTTTTAAGAGAATTCATTCTCAGTAATTGTTCTACACTTTTAGATTCCAAAAATTCCCAAACCTGTGCCCCACAACATAAGATCGACTATATGGTAGCTCCGAACACTTTTTAACGGCTTTTAACGGTACAAGTGTATCTGCCATGTAATTTTTTAAAGTACTGTTTAACGGATTTTTAGAACCACTGTCAATTTTTTCAGTGAGATGCTTGCGAAAGTCTCTATTACACGAAAATAAAATACGTTTGCAGTAAAAAAAATGTCTCATTCTCTGCCGTATCTTCCGATTCCTCTTCGAAACTTAACCAACATTACATTTAACTTAGCGAGATAAGCAGTAAGATGCCAGGGCTTTTAATATACTCCTAGACGGTTAATCATTAACTGCAGTAAATGGGCGGACTCTGCCATGATGACGATCTCATCAGCATATAATATTTTAAAAATATTTTCTGTTAAAAACTCAAGTCTTAAAATGGTGCCCAAAGGCAAGTTAAAGCTTAGTATTTGTTTTTGTCATATTGCTAATTCTAAATGAGTTTAATTTTTCACCAAAGGCATCATATTGGTATGCAGTTATACAGTGCTTATAAATATACGTATAACTTTTGAAATTTGTTCAAAAATACCTTATTTAGTAAAAAAAAAGATTTAAATCAGTTCATAAGAAAATTTAAAAACAAAATAACAGATCTGTGAGTTTACATTTCTGGAGCAATACAAAAATATATTTGCTTTTGTTGAAACAAGCTATTTAAAGAAACTATTTTTTTTAAAGGAAATTTAAAAAATAATTATGGCTTTGTTTTTGAGAATTTTCGATTTTTGACCACAACATTTGTACAGGGACTGCTATTATTTTTAAAAAGTGTGTATAACAAATTGGCTTTAAACCTTGATTTCAAAATTTGGAGTAAATGAATGAAATGATTTGGGGTGTTAGGGCGAACACAAACAGATAGCCAAAAGGGATCGAGGGACCCACTTTTTTCGACTGACGTTATGTTGGTAGAGTAATGTAATTTTTCACTCGAATCTAGAATTAGAAATTTTTACGAATGCTTTACTTGCCATATAGTTCCTATGTGTCTTCAGTAAAAACTTATTTAGAAAATAAAATACATACAAAATCTATCACGTTGTTTTCAAACAAAATTCAAATTGTCCAATTCTGACCCAACACTTTTTATGGAGATTTCAGTTATTTTTGGCCTGAAAAATTAAAAAAAAAAAGCCTAACTTCAATCTACTTTAACTATTAGTATCCAATTTCAAACAGACCGACAAAACCGCTGGAACCAATTTTTAAGATTTCTCTAATGAATTCTTTGTTTAAAATATCAAGTTCGAAATTTTTTGTTTTTGAGTTAAGCAGGCGGTACAAATTAAATAAAGTCCAACGTTCAGCTTGCCTATGTATAAGCGGATCGCTTCGCACGACCTCATCTGCGGCACTGGACACCTTAGTCTACCTAACTCCTCTTGACATATTTACCAAGCAAATAGCTGCAAGCTCTATGCTATTCGCCTCAATGTTTCGTCGCAGTTGACTAACAACAACATTGGCCACTCCGTAATTCTTAGGTATTTAGAATTCCAAAGCACATAGACTACACCATCCCCCAACTGCAATTTGACAGAAATTTAAAGTTTTCTATACTTACAAGATTTTTCTGGGAGGGTAGGACATTCCTGGAAGATGAGTCAATCCATTTGTATACAGATGGTTCAAAAACGAAAGAAGGGTATGGTGGAAGACTTCAGAGTACAGTCTGATACCATCATCTGATATCCGTAACTTTTCAGATATTCAGGCCGCTATAAAATCATTGGACTATGTCTCTACAAACTCTATAACAGTCCATAACTGCCGATTATCTCTAATGGGGATGACACAAAAGTTTAATATTCACCTTTGCTGGGTGCCAAGCCATAGAGACATTCCAGGTAACTGTAAGGCAGATGAACTCGCCAGGAACGGTACAGTGCAGCGCATTCTACCACCTTTGGCACATACTGGCATACCAATCGCTACTTGTAAACTGTGGCTAATGCAAGAAGCTGTAAGGAGGCCAGGAACCAGATGGAACGACATCACCACGTGTCACGTCACAAAAAACATCTTGCCACCACTTGATTTAAAATATTCAAGGTGCTTGCTATTTCTAATCAGATCTTATATAAGTTCGATAATAGGTGTCATAACCGGACATTGTCTAATAGGAAATCACGCCACGCGATTAGGTGTATTATCAAATGACTTGCAGTAGTTGTATAGACGAGGAAGAGGAGGAAAAAGTTCTTCATATTCTCTGTACATGCCCTGCTCTGGCTCGAAAACGCAAGAATTACCTAAGAGAATTCTTCTTTAACGATCTAAATCATATCAGCATAATCAACCTCTCACGTTTCGTAGGGGACTCAAACTGGTTTCATTGAGCTTAGGAGGAAGCCTCAAGATTCATGTGGTATCACAATGGGCCATTAAACTGGCCTAAATGTGTCCGTTTCCATCATAGACAGCCACTTTAACCTAACCTTACCTAACCTACAGCAGGTGTTTCAAAATTATTTGTTTTGTCAAAATGTAGGTTGTCAAGTTCGACTTTCAATGTTATATCTCAATTTGTTTTCTTTTTTTCTTGTAGTGGTCTTAATATCCTTTAATATGCTATGATATTTAACAAATTAAAGCGAGGGTCAGATACATGTTGTTTTGTAAATTTTTATAAGCAAGTTGCTTTGCACAGCACTCACTTTCGAAATAAGTTTTTAATACATCTGTACGTCATACAAGCTTTTAGCTACTCATTAAGTTCTGACTTTTTGTCAGATTTCGAGTGGGAAACTCTACAGAAATCAGCTATCAGTGTCAAAAAAAGAAACCTCCGGTTTATATATAAACCACTAGATGACAAACCCTAGCCATTCCAACTCACCACCGGTCTACGTAAATCAAATATGAATTCATATTGTAAAATTGACAATATCAATGTATGCATGCATTTCCTTTTACAGATTTTCCCACTTGCTCCTTGTTTATTTGTTTCCATTAATTTTTCTGAGTCCTTTTTTCTCTCTCAATTTAGTTTCAATATACGAGTTAAAAATATAGTAGGTCAAACACGTGGTGCAAAATAAAATTGATTTTTCAATAAATTCAATTTTTATTATATTTTTATCTCAAGTTCCTTCGTTGTTTTGTGCGCGCTGAAATGGCTTTAAGTTTATCATTTTGCTGAAGGATAAAGGACGTTTACACATAAAGTGACAAAATGAAAAACGAGTGTTGACTTATTCTAAAAATAAATTGTTTAAAATTGAAAAATACCTAAACAATGAGAAGGACGAAACAATGCCTTAGATTTGATAATCCATTGCAAATAAAAATAATAGACCTTAAAGCTGAAGAGAAATCAATTTATACATAGTTTGAGATGGAAGACAAAAATAAAGGTTCAAATGATTGTTGTACTGTAACTGAAACCCTTTTTTACATAAGGTTTAACTATTTCACATTTTTGTATTAATCACTTTAAGTTCTCTTTTACATCAAAGTAATTTTATAATAAAATGAATAATATTTGTTTTTTTTCTTTTATTTTTAGGGCGATTACATAAAACACCCAGTCCTCTATGAATTAAGTCATAAATATGGATTCACAGATAATTTGCCAGAAAGTGCCCTTCCAAATCGCTTGGAAGAAATCAAAGAAGCCATTAGGCGTGAAATTCGCAAAGAATTGAAAATAAAAGAAGGCGCCGAAAAGCTACGCGAAGTGGCTACGGATAGACGTTCCTTAAATGATGTTGCATCGATTGTTAAAAAAAGTAATAGCAAATTGGCTGAATTAAAATCAGAATTACAAGAATTGGAAAGTCAAATATTATTAACACAAGGCAATACTGTCACGAGTAATGGGCGTGGTAAGTTTACAAAAATTCATTTCTTCTTATTTTTCGTATGTAGACACAAAGCTATTGTAAATGAATAGGCCAAAAGAGTTCTTTTTTGACAGTTAGGTTTTTACATGAACGAATTCGGTTGGATTCAAAATAATTGATATGACAGGTTCATCCAATTTGACAGTTCTAACATATGTCATAAATAATTCCAACTCATAATTTATCTATTTTCGTATTAAGGTCAAGGTCCAACTTTATGCTCGCAACTTGATATTCAATCATGAAAAGATTACAAATGTTTGTGATGGTTGGATAAATTCATTTGACAAGTATTGTTATTAACGATGATGTATTTGGACAGTTCAATTTCATTTATTCGATAAGTCTACCCACACATTAGCTTAAGTGTAATAAACTCCTGTTGAAAACATAATTTTTTGACATTTAATAGTTTATTTATTTTGACAGAAATCAATCTTCTCAACAAATAAATGTGTTTCATAATAATAAAGTAGTTTTATAAATTTCGTTGACATATCATAATTTTTCTGTTTGACAGATTAGCGGTACTATTTATTCTATCATAGACTGATCATATGACAGTTTACGTAACCTAACATCTGCATTACCGCATTTAAATTGTGTGTCTAAAACTATATATTTCCTTGTCTCAAATCATTAAAATCTGTCACACAATTTCGTGAGATTCAATTTCGTGTGAGTCTAAGTGTATTTGGTGTATAAAGTGACGCAAAGGAGAATTAATTAATCAAAAGCCACACAAAATTTAAACACGGGAAAGCAATTATTTTAAAAACGTCTTATGTCATTTTTAGATGGTGTTCACGTTACAACATTACGATATGACACATGACGAACGACAATACGACGCAATGGACGACGGACGCTAGGTGGCGGTTGCGGCGCCTCTAACCCATGCTTGCCGCCATCACAGCCATCACCCGTCATGTTGAACTCTTAGACTAATTTTCATAATTATGACACATAAATATAACTCAAACAAAGTATGAACACAAAAAGCAACATACACCACACACAATCATTCACATCTGAAAGATAAACAATTGTTGAAATTGATATCTTTGGGCAGCAGTGTAATAATAATATGTGGCGCGACTTATGTAATCAAATGCCGTGCGTCGTCGAGGCGCTTTTCTGCTAGTTGCATAGCAAAGAGCATCGCATCGTGTAAATTCGTCGTGAGATGTGAGATTTTTTTCTAAATATTGCAATTGGAGACTTGCAACAGTTTATTGCCCTAGATAGGGTTTTTCATTGCAGCTTCCCTCAGTGACAGGTATCGTCGGATTGTGATGGTGATGACTGTGGTAATATAAACACACAGAGTGCCGACTTTTATCTAAAGGAATTTACAATATGGCGCACAATTTTGACAGCATAAGTAACGGAGGTAGAAGAAAATTACTCCCATATCGCATCGTTCGTCGTCATTTTAACCAATTTAATTTCATCAAGTTTTATTTTTTATTCTCACCTCTGTCGCGTCGTTGATGTTTCACCACTTTAACGATGTGTCATGTCGTGGTTGTAGATATATTTAGTCGACGGACAATTTTGGGAAAATTGAATTCCAAAGTTTTACACGACCATAAAATGTGATTTATGTGACACCATGGCGAACAATTTTCGCTATACTGCAATGCTGTTGTTGATTTCTACTTGCTGCTCTTGCTGGTAGCTTCTGGTGGTGGCTAAGGTGCTACTTGGTGCATGCTACTTTGTTGCATAGTAATTGTATATTATGCACGTCTACTGCTACTGTTGCTGCTGCAGTAGACAGAGTGAATTAAATTTATTTAATTCATTATAAAGTGTTTGACATTCGTCGATTGAGCCTATAAGCATAGACATAGCATAAGCATAGCACCGGAGTGTCCTGTATCCTGTGTCCATTCGTTTATAGGTTAAAGAGAAACTTTGACAGTTTTTCCTTTCCGCTTTGCCTTTTATAAAACACAAAATCAAAAAATAAAGTGATAATTTAATTTACACTAAAAGCTTTGTTTATGCATAAAATGTTGTGTATATTTGGAAACACTTCAATAATATACCTTCATAAATACGCTTCCCTACTCTCCTTCATATATAAAGTGCCATTGTCAAAGTTTGTTAACTTTGTTTGATGATGCATATTATGAAGCCAAGCCTGAGATTCGATGCGATGCGATTTTATGTGCGTTTACAGTTCAACATACAAACAAAAATTTATAAATAAATCAATTATTAGAGAGGGGTTAGGGTAGACTTTTTTGCTGGACAGATTTGAGTTATGGACTTGAACAGATGTGAAGTTTTGATTTAACATTGAATATTAATTTAATACATTTTGGATTTTGCCAATTTATTGAATTCTTTTTTTTTTATTATAAGTGTCGACCTACAAATTGATGATTTATTATTAAATTGTTCAATTGTTGAGAAATAAATAAATTTTTTCTTTACTATAAACTGAGTTGAATTTAAAAAGATTGACGAGTTATTCTCATGAAATGATCTATGCGATATTATTGATGAGCCTTATTTTTGTTTCATTTGATGCTTTTCATGTTTTGGTTATAAAACGAAAATTAAAAAACCATTTAATAATACAAGTGTCATACATCATTTATGATGTTTTTATGTAATTGAAAATTTAAATTTTTTATCCTGAAGAAGAATATGATGGTGTCGAACACCATGCATAACAATATAATATGCTTACTTTCAACAGTACTGTTTAAAGCAGACAGCAAATTTTTATTCAAAAACTTTTACTTTAAAAAATTAAATGTGAGAAAAAGAAAGTTAATTTAATTTTTTTTAGTGCAAATGTAAGAAATTTGAACAAGAGTTATTTAAATTGATGAATTGAAACGTTGTTTTATAAAATCGGTCCAAAATTTTAAGATAATAAGTAAAACTAACGTTCCAGAAACTCCAGTAAACAAATTTAGTTTCATAGTTCAAAATTAATTATGTGTCTCAAAATGTCTGTAGTTAGTCTTGGCTTTACTTGCATATTCTATAAAGTTAACAGAGCCTTTTTTCATTTTTAGTCCAACATTAATCTTATACATATGCATAAAATTTGCCGTTTTTGGCTTTTAAATCCAAAAATCTTCTACCTTTATAAAAATTGTCCTAAATAACTAAGTAGACAAAATTTTCTTTTTGTTACAAACGTTTTTGTTTCCTGGTTTTTTAAGAACATACCCAGAGGGAAGTTCTAACGCAAACTTAAAAAAAGTATCTACACCATTATCCCCATTGAAGAAACATTCAAAAATAATTTGAATTATCCCCAAACATGAACGGGAATAGGAAAAATACAAATATAAACCATTAATCTTCGATTAAGAGTGTTCTTGAGATGAGTTTTTGTTTGCGGTTTGAGTTAAAATAGTGCTCATCCCAAAAATATGAAATACTGGGAAAATGGTTTGTGCATTCGATTAATTTGTTCAAATACACCAACCGTTTCTTTTGCTATATTATTTTCCCTTTATTTTAAATTTGTTTTTATTTTAAAAAGTTAAGTTATACAGCAACGGGTATGTGTCTATTCAATAAAAATATAATTAGCAATTTCTACCAAACATTCTTTTTTTGAAACCTTATTTGTTAAAATTGCTTAAGTGTTGGAGTTGGATTTGAAAAAGAGAAATGAAATAATAAATTTGATAATTGAATGAAATTCTTGCGTTTATTCTTTGTGTTCTTATTTAAGTTTTAGTAACAAATTTAAAAATCCCACTTCTAAAAAACGATTTGTAATTGGTTTATTATAACCTTGTAGGAAAGTTTAAGAATGTCATTTATAAATTGGGACGAAGAAGGTGTTAGTTACGGTTTTTAATAATTCACTGGGTTTTTGTTATATGGACACAGTTTTATTTTGTTTAGAATCATGTATCAGACAAATTATGAAAGTAAAAAATTTAATGCAACCAAAAATGTATTGGATTCAAAAAAAGGAAAATGGACCCACCATTGTAGTAGTGCTTTTTTTGAATAAAACTCTTTGTTCCGAATTCAAAGCTCGCCTTAAATTTTGTCGTTTACATCGGATTTTAAAAATATATCCCTTTGAAAATAGTAAACATAACTAAAAACAGGGTTTTAAATTCTGAGTTTCAACACAATACATGTACATGATTTTCCTAAGCACAAATTCTCGTATATATCAGTTAAAATTTTTTTTTATCTTAATTGTTTTCTGGAAATTCTTACTAATATGCGTCTTCATTTGACTCTGTATAAGAAATTTCGAATTTAATGATTTTATATAGTACGTTTTGCATTAAATGTTTAATACTGATTTCGAATAAGAACTTTGATTTTAATTATCTGCATTTTTTTTTGTTTGCAATATATTTTGAGGACTTGATGTTGAAGACTTGTTTAAAGGACAGATTCGTTTTTTAGAAAAACAAAAATTACTTTCTTACTGTTTTGCTTTTTTAAGCCGTTTTACTATAAACGATTCAGCGTTTTTCTGAACTGTGAAGATTGGGTGGTTTCGAAAACCCTGGAATACGTAGTTGAATTTAATTAAACACACAAACTTGAGAGCAATTTTGGAGTGGGATTTGAATTAAGGCCATTAAACCCATCTATAATGAATTAAGGCGATCAAAACCCATGATGTAATTTGATGGTCAGGAATAAAACCTTGTCGGTCAGTTAGATAATGTCATCGAAAATGCATTTAAAAACAATGCATTTTCATAACTCTAATTATGACCAATTTAGCAATCCCAATGATGAAAATACAAAATTAACCTAAAGTGTATATCAATTTTAACCAAGATTTTGTTTTACACTTTCAATTTTTCTCTGTTTCGGACATTTCATAACACATGTTTAAAATCATAAATTTTCACTTACGATTTTATTTCTAACTTAATTTTGTTCAACTGTTTGTTAATTGTTCATTGTTGAATTCAATATACTCAAAGATTGGCCAACTTGTTGGTACCAAAGAAATATGGATCAATAATAGATAGTAAAATGTTAAAGTTTTAAATATTGACATTGTCTCCTAAACTTAAAAAGCATTCTGGACTGCAATTTAAAACAACAATTTTAAAAGAGCCTGGGATGCGACCCACACTGATAACTTCCCATCCTGTCTGTCAATTTGTCTTGCTTAATAGGTTTGTCGGTTTTCTTGTTTTGTTAAAAAAAAGTTGTCAATTGAATGATTTTAAAAAAATTAAAAAATTTATAACAATATTTTGCATATTATGAAATAGTTTGATTTCCAAATCTATTTTTGGTAACGAGATTTTTTAGTCGTTAACCAATTTTCATCAATTTTAGTAGCATTTCTTAATAGCTTTTATTTCTTATATAAACAAATACAAATTGGATGAATGAAATTAATTTCAAGTCAATACATTCTATTGTTCACGTGATATCTAGAACCGAACCAAATAGTCGTACTGTTTTTTGTAGATTTTATTTTTTTTATAATAAAACGGACTGTTGAATTTTTATCAAATGTTCACTGAATGTCGAAAACAATATTTTATGTGAGATAAAATAAGTTTGAAACCAATATTTTTTTAATTTTGGCAAATACGTAAGCCTTTTTACGAACTTTTAGAAATATATTTTTTAGTTTTTTTATTTTATGTTAAAAATCTTTCAAGTCAATTAAAAAAAAAAAAAAGTATCAAGTGCTAACAATATTTCTCATAAGATACAATTAGATCTTAGCTAAAATCTCATTCGAAAACTATTTTTTACCTACTTTTGTTAATTATTTTAAGGTTTTTAATTTCTTGTAAAAAAATCTGTTTTTTCGATTATTCTCAAAATGTTACTTAATTTTGACAACAATATTTTTTTTAAAATCAAATTATTTTTAAGCCAGTGTCTCAAAGACTTGAAAAGCTATTCGAGTCGAAAATCAATTTTTACTAGCTTTGATTAATTTTTTTTAGGTTTTTATTTTTTGCAAGAAAACTGTCAATTCCATTTTTCTCAAAATTTTGACGAATATTGAAAACAATATTTCTTATGAGATAAAATAAGTTGTAAGCCATTATCTCAAATTTTTGAAAAGATATTTGAGTCGAAATTCAATTTTAACCAACTTTGAGTAATGTTGAGATGTTAAAAACGTTATTTTTCGTTGCACAAAATTGTTTTGGAGATAAAATCATATTGTATTTTTAAAATTTTCGAGGTTTCTTGAGCTGTGGACAATAAACGTCGCTAACGTACGGACGCACGAACGTATGTTCACACTCAAGCACAGACATCTTTCTAAAAATCTTTTATTTCGATTCAAGGGGCCTTGAAACGTCGAGAAATGTCAAAATTTTCAATTTGACAAATCGGACCCAATACAATAACTTCCTCAAATCTTTATCGAACTTTATTTAAGGAGTATGATTTGCGTTTAATTCCCTATTTATTATCTTTCAAAACTACATTGTACACTCGTGCGTATACGCACTTTTTGTGATTTGATCGATTTAATCAGAAAAGTACGTATACGCCCAAGTGTACTTTTAGATGGAACAAACTCTAGTTTTTTTATGAATTCAATAATAATTACTTGTACAAATTTATTCCATTTATAAATAAATTCAAACAAATAATAAAAAGTTACAAACATAGACAATTTAAATTGAAAGATTAGTAAGTAGGTACATAAACACTTAAGGAAGGAATTTTCGTTCATTATGACATTTCTTTGACATCGCTTGTTTTTATTCGTTATAACACATACAATAGAGACTAAATTGACATTTGTAGGTAAAGATGCTCGCGAACGTTTTATTCGTTCACGTGTGGATTGTATGTGGACCGCGAATTGAGTTTGACAGTTCTTTACAATCAGATTTCAAGTTGTTTTTTAAATTTCTCTTATATTGGCGATGAAAACCCTAAATTAACTACCTTCAACTTAATTTAAACAACACTTTTACCTTTTTGTTTACAAATTGTACAGAAGTTAGGTGAATATGTAAATTGTTTAAAATAACATTTATTTATTCATCTGTCGTCCGTCGTTGTTTGTTGTCATGTGAAAAGTCCTTTCTTGTCACGCAATATGAACAAAATTAACCATGTTCATCAAATCGTCTGCATATTATGATATTTTTAACTTTTATTCAACACAAATTAATCAAATATATCATCTCCCTATATAAACATATAATCACTCATCTATCTAAGCTCTTCTTTTTGTTCTCCACATGCTCAACAGATGCATCGATGATAATAATATACATTTTCATCGATTGACAGATTGAAAAGATTCATTGGATAAAAATAGCCATATACGTAGCTAAACCAGTAGATAGATAAATAAATAAATATAGGGTGTTGCTCCATGAAGTGTGTACAATTCTAGGTATAGATATTTAACTCTTTATTTTATTGTTATTTTTTGACCCCAAAGATACACAAAATAACAACAATAACAGTCATAAATCATGATACCAATAACTACCTATTCACTTAAAGTATGTGTATAGATATATGTAAGTTGTGAATATTTTTAATATAATTGTTATTATTTATTTGATTGGCAATTATGCGTGATCAGTGGGTGAAATAAATGAGTCGTAGCACTAGAATATGGGTTTTTTCGAATTAATGTTCATGCATTCCTTGTATACGAGTTCGAGTACGTATGAATTATTGTTAAACGTATCTTTATTTATAAATATGTTCATATTTTCTGCTATGTGTCTCAAATGGAGATTACAATCTAATAACAGACATGTGTTGAAATTAAATGTTGGTTTCAAATCGAGCAGAAATTAATTCGTTGTTATTTATACACTCAAGGAAATAATATGAAGAATTTAATAACATTTAAAAACAATTTGAAAACGATGTTCTAACAAAATAAAGCCGGTCACCTATCATTTTTGAAGCTCTCTTTTGAACTTAAGGAATACTTACTGTCCTAAAAACATGATTTTTTTTATTTAGGGGCTTTTTCCATGATAACCTCACTTTTGAAAACATTATAAAGTGAAACAGGCCTATGGACAGTATTTTCTTAAAATTTTTCATTCGGTGTTTTGAACTTTCTTGATATGAGATCACGATTTGGATTTATTAAATTGGTGTACGTAGGTTAAAAGCCAGACGGGAATAATTTTTTGAATGTTTATTTTTAACAACAAACAACAAAAATTATGATAATAATTTTATCGTGCTCATCATTTTTGATGGGTAATGATTTTGGAATTTAGATTGAAATTAACTGTTTTCTCCTATTTCGTTGATTTTTTTGTTTTGTTTTGGAATTTCAAAATACCAGACGTCTGTGTCAGATGTTCAATGGTACATGAAATTGAAAACAATATGAAAAAATTAGACTTTTGCTTTCAATACGATAGATATCAGATTTTTGTTTTGTTTTATTTCATAGAAATCAAAAATGCGAAAACACTTAATTGAATTGTTGTTTGAACACAAATTTACGCAGACAGGGATTGCTTTTTTATTTTGGTCGAATAAATGTATAAATTTATATTTGACCACGTCAGAATTTTTATTTGTTGTGGAATTACACACAATAACAATATATGTAATTGAAATGTGTCAGAAAACAAAAAATATTGATATTTTGATATTTTTCAAAATTGATTTATTCAAGACAGGTAATGGCCATTTGATGAACTACTTTTGATTTGATTTTGCTATTGTTCGATGTTTTTCCTTTCCTTAATAATAAAAACTGGTACAAACTTCTTACACTGGATGTGTAACAAATGGTTTTTTTATACAAAATTTCATTTTGAATAGCCCCCTATTTGGGGAACTTTCACTAAAGAAGCTCTAATTTTTCGACATTGGACAAGAAATAACTACGATATTACTAAGAAATGAAATTATGCAAGCTCCAATAACGTATATATTGAATATGAATTTTGGGACATGTTAGTGATCAAAATCTTTAATCGTAAACAATAACAGCCACTAGAGTTGGCGAAAACGTTCGTTTTTTTTTAATTTCTAGTCGAACTCCATAAACAAAACTACACCGTATTCTGCATAGACTTAGGTCTTGAGGCTTCAAAAATTCAGTGAACACAGGGTCTTAAAGATTATCAGCAACGACGTATTTTTGCTGATTTAGTTCTTAAAATTCAACAAAATGATCAATGGTAAGCAGGGTTCTTAGAATTGGAGCTTGGAAAATCTAATAATAATTGTTTAAAATCCTCTCGATAATCAAAAGTTATTACCTAACCGGTAATGAACACTTTAGGAAACAATATCAGTTCTGCTTGAAAAGTCTAACAGACGTGTTATTTTCCTGATAAGTCAATAGTTCTACTTTGAGTAATGATTTGGCACAGCCTATTCTCTTTTGCAGGCGAAGATATTCTCGCACAATCAGATTCTATTGTTAAAAACGCAGAAATTGTACCTGACAAACAAAAAAGAAGTCTAACAAAAGAAGCTGAGAAAACTCTGAATTTGCTAGAAATTCTACCCCCACCAAAAAGAAAAAATGTCAACATCACCCAAATACCAACATATCCCACCGAAACCCCCCATATACCTCAAATTCTTGACTCAAATTTAGCTTCCAATAGCTACTCCGTTACAGGAACTGTAAAAAAAACAACCCCATTCTTTTCAAAGCTGTCTCGAAACCAAAAATAAATTTTATATCTCGTCTGATTTTTGTAAACTAAAAAAAAAAAATCAGATGGCGTTCCAGTTAACTTCACTTACAAGAACCTTTCGTAAGATAAAACAGTTGATATCTGTAACGCTTTCGCAACTCTTTGTCGCAAAGTATCTATAGTCAAATCCCTGTGCTACTGTGTACAATCCTTGATCTTTTATCTGCGTTGAATGATGAGTGTCCAGCCGGTCCCGATGGTATTCCCCTATATAAAGGGTGATTTTTTTGAGGTTAGGATTTTCAAGCATTAATATTTGACAGATGACGTGGGATTTCAGACATGGTGTCAAAGAGAAAGATGCTCAGTATGCTTTGACATTTTATCATGAATAGACTTACTAACGAGCAACGCTTGCAAATCATTGAATTTTATTACCAAAATCAGTGTTCGGTTCGAAATGTGTTTCGCGCTTTACGTCCGATTTATGGTCTACATAATCGACCAAGTGAGCAAACAATTAATGCGATTGTGACCAAGTTTCGCACCCAATTTACTTTATTGGACATTAAACCAACCACACGAATGCGTACAGTGCGTACAGAAGAGAATATTGCGTCTGTTTCTGAGAGTGTTGCTGAAGACCGTGAAATGTCGATTCGTCGCCGTTCGCAGCAATTGGGTTTGTGTTATTCGACCACATGGAAGATTTTACGCAAAGATTTTGGTGTGAAACCGTATAAAATACAGCTCGTGCAAGGACTGAAGCCGAACGATCTGCCACAACGTCGAATTTTCAGTGAATGGGCCCTAGAAAAGTTGGCAGAAAATCCGCTTTTTTATCGACAAATTTTGTTCAGCGATGAGGCTCATTTCTGGTTGAATGGCTACGTAAATAAGCAAAATTGCCGCATTTGGAGTGAAGAGCAACCAGAAGCCGTTCAAGAACTGCCTGCACTGTTTGGTGTGGTTTGTACGCTGGTGGAATCATTGGACCGTATTTTTTCAAAGATGCTGTTGGACGCAACGTTACGGTGAATGGCGATCGCTATCGTTCAATGCTAACAAACTTTTTGTTGCCAAAAATGGAAGAACTGAACTTGGTTGACATGTGGTTTCAACAAGATGGCGCTACATGCCACACAGCTCGCGATTCTATGGCCATTTTGAGGGAAAACTTCGGAGAACAATTCATCTCAAGGAATGGACCGGTAAGTTGGCCACCAAGATCATGCGATTTGACGCCTTTAGACTATTTTTTGTGGGGCTACGTCAGGTCTAAAGACTACACAAATAAGCCAGCAACTATTCCAGCTTTGGAAGACAACATTTCCGAAGAAATTCGGGCTATTCCGGCCGAAATGCTCGAAAAAGTTACCCAAAATTGGACTTTCCGAATGGACCACCTAAGACGCAGCCGCGGTCAACATTTAAATGAAATTATCTTCAAAAAGTAAATGTCATGGACCAATCTGACGTTTCAAATAAAGAATCGATGAGATTTTGCAAATTTTATGCGTTTTTTTTTTTAAAGTTCTCAAGCTCTTAAAAAATCACCGTTTATAATTAAAAAAAGTGTAGTAATGTTTGAGTTGAACCCCTTATGTTCTTATTCAAAATTTTTCTAAAAATAGGCAAATTTCCCAGTATATGGAAGAAGTTATTTCTAACACCTAACTTTTCTAAAGTTTTTGATCAACTTAACCACGGAATTATTTTATTTAAACTTAAAGCTCTTGGTTCTCCACCATTTTTCTTAGCTTGAATTAAATCAAACCTTCAATACAGATCCTATTAGGTAAAATTTATAAATTGTCATTTTGAACCTTTTGTTGCTCAACCTGGTGTTCCCCAGGGAAGCCATCTTGGCCCTTTTCTGTTCATCCTGTTTTTTAACGATGTATCTACGCTCAAGTGAACTTCTTATTTTTACTGACGACATGAAGATTTTTAAAATAATAAAGTCCACTCATGCTGGTATTCTTTTACAAGCCGGCATTTATAGTTTCATATTTTGGTGTTTAAAAAATAGCTCACTCAACCCTTTAAAATGCCGGACGATAACTTTTATCATATTAGGCCATTGAGATCTTGTGATTTACAACACTTACAGTTGTATTTTTCGATCCACGTGGAAGAAAGAGTCACTGTTCAATCGATTCTTTTTTACTGGCTTAAGGTACAGTCCTGTGTAAACTAGGGTCTCACCCAATAAATTTTCTCCAACTATTTCGGTTCCTAGCTAGATGTCTCCAGTTGCGCGCCTCAAGTTAGCTAGGTCACTTTCTAATTGTGCGCGCCTCCTAATTCTCAGTCTTTCTCTATTCTGCTGTCTTGTGGGCGTGGATTTCAAAATTTTCTGGGCTGGAGTATTGATTTCATTGCATTCTACGTGATCAAGCCAACTCAGTTGTTGAACTTTTATCCTTCTGGCTAAGTCTACGTCGCTGTACAGCCCGTACAGCTCATCATTCCATCTTCTTCTACGCTCCCCTTCGATGCATACGGGACCGTAGATCACAAGAACTTTTCTCTCGAAACGACCCAAAGTGCTTTCATCCGCTTTTTTGATAGTGCATGCTTCTACACAGTATAGCAGACCGGGAATGATGAGGGTTTTATATAGCGAGAGTTTGGTCCTTCGAAAAAGGGCTTTGCAACTCAATTGCTTTCTTAGCCCAAAGCAACAGCGGTTAGCAAGAGTTATTCTGCCTTTGATATCAGCGCTGATGTTGTTATCTGTGTTTATAGCGAAGCCTCGGTAGAGGAAGTCTTTGACTACCTCAAAGTTACATCTGTGAATTTTGACGTTTTGATCGAGATGTTGGTGTTGTAGATCCTTTCTTGGTGACAGCATGTACTTTGTTTTGCCCTCATTGAGCACTTAACACATTTTTTTCGCAACCGCCTTTATACTTACAAAATCCCCATTTACATCACGCTGAGTTGTTTCCCTTATGTCAATGTCATCAGTAGATGTCAATAATTAGACAAACTTTTGAAAGATAATGTCTCTAATTTTGACGTGGTCGCTCTGCACTATTCTTTCAAGGCCGATGTTTAAGATCGATGTGAAACATCGAAAAGTTAATTTTAGTTGTTTCCAACCTTCATGGATTTACGCGAATTCCCCTGGTCATCATCCATAAACGGACGAGTTTGGCAGGGATGATAAGAATTGTTCCCTTTCGTATCACACCCCTGATTTTCTCATTTAAACCAAGTTTACCAACATAATGACAAGTTGAAAAACCAAATGAATTTCTTTAAGAAGGTGACCATACAATTCTCATATTATTTTATCTAGTTTTTAACACGTTTATAGCCCCAAAAGTTGTCGGACACGTAGAATCAAAGGTCAAAACTCTGAAAAAAAAAACGAATGTTAAAACAAAATTCCCACAATGAACCTCAAACCACCATCTATGTAATAATTATTATATTGTTTTATCTACTTTTTTAATGAGCTCTTAAAGGTTTGCCTTTACCTGGAGTCTCCAACGTGTTGTCTGTAGTCATTTAAGTCACACCCTGGTTCAGGTATACCTAGATATTCCTTTTTTTTTTAAATTTATTTAACTTAGAGATAACAAAGTTCAGATTGAAATGTTTTACAGCTCATAAAGTTTTGTCATGCAAAATCTTTTATAGAAAGACACCTAAATTGTAACGGCTCCCTTGTGAACTGTAAATTAAATTCCCACAGTTGTTGTAAAGTAAGAAAAAAAAAATAAAGCAGGTTCATAGGTACCTCAACCTAAATACCTACATATATATCTATGTTCCCTTATAAGAGTATAAATATGGAACTTTATACTCACCATCATTTCTATGAGTAAGCTTCATCAAAATCATCTATCTATCTGCCAAGACTAACAACAACAGCGACAACGTTTAGAGACGGTGGTGGTGGTGCTGGCGTCGTCGTCGATGTCGTTGACGTATATGCAAATTTTAATATTCAAAGTCCCCGTGGTTCAACCATTCATAAATTTATTATCTCTACCGCTGCCACTCTCTCCTCCACACCACTCCACTCGACCTAATTTCCGATATCAAAAAATAAATATATCATCACAAAGATATACGTATGTAGGGACTGTGCATAAATATGAATGTAGGTTCATCTAAAAATAAAAATATATCACACACAAGTACAAAAGCTTTATGGCTTTCATTCAAAATCTGAAACATGCAAAATATCACCACACACATATGGAAGATATATTTTGTGATGTATGTGTGTATAGATAAAAATATCTCCATTTAATTTTCGAGGACATCCGTCAATGTTTCTAGCGCAAAAATCCATTCATCTTCGTGCCTTTAGGGTGCCCAAGCTTAACAATAAACAAAATAAACCATATATGTACATACCTAGTTCCGTCATTCACGTCAATGGACAAAGTTCCAAACTCCAATAATGTGTCCTAAAACCGCGATCATGTTTCTTTTATCATTTTTGTATATTTTGAGATACTCGATTTTGATTCGTATTCAAATTCAAAATCAAATCGGTTCTTATTCGAGATAGATGTGTGTTAAGGGTCATGATGAGCTTGCTGCAAATGGCTATAAGCTTCGTTATTGTATTCATTTGACGTGATGTTGATATGAAATGAGACGAGACGAGATGCGATTCGATGACAAGCAATGTATCAACTTTAAGTTGACATAACGCACAACACTTACCGAGGAGAGAACTCACTCAAAAACTTTAAGTCCGATTGTTTTGTTGTTCGTGTTCATTGGGGAAGATACGATGCGGCTGCGGTGAAACGGTGCTGGATGCGGTACACCTATTCCTGTTCCTGTTGTTCAGGTTCATTCAAAAAGAAGTTGTCGCAAAAGATACTAAATGTCATCATAAGTCGCGTCTTCGTTTGTCTGTCTTTCTGTCTGTCTGTCTGTCTGTTTGTCTGATATGATTGTCTGTAGTTGGAGATATAAACCATCGTCTTCGTCGTTGTTGTTGTCAGTTGTCATACTTTCATCTTGTATTGGATGATTTTTATTGTCGTTGTTATTGTAAAAAAAAAAATAAAAGAAATAACAACATTGTTTCGATGCTAATCTGTGAGTCACAGTAGCAGGGTTCCCAATTTAATAAAAAAAAAATTAACAGAAAAAGTGACAAATACACTACTTGTTGGATGCTGCCGCCAGGAATAGCTTAGAACGCTGCCCGATGTCGTCTTTCGTTAAATATTTTATGTAATTGAATTATAATTATATGTGTTATATAAATTGTTAAGAAGCTGAAGGTGACAAAAGGTCACGAATAAAAGAATTATTACTTCGATCATAACGTTTACCCTTTTGAATTTAACACAGAACATTTTGGTCCTTCGAGCCGGATTTACAGATTTCCCATATTAGGGACAGATTACAGACTAATACGCTGGGCAGAGACAGAGGTTCATGAGGGGTTGGATAAGTTCTTAGTCTAGAATGACAGACAATGAGACATATTTAGGCACTAAAATATTCGTACATTGTTTTGGGTATTTAGTGTTAAACATTATTCGTACTATTAAGATCATGAAAATTGAAAAATAAACATAATTCTCTTTCAAAATTGAGGCAATAGTATTCATATAGTGAGGTTTGCTTTTTGACGTCATTTATTAACGTTTCAGTAAAAATACAGTCTAAATTTATTCAATAAGTTAAATTTTCTATTAGACTCGTGTCTTATGTATACTGATCCTGAATCTATTTTTTAAGCCACGCTTTCTACACTTAACTGTAAATTAGTGACACTAAATGTTTGACATAAAGGGTTCTTCAATTGGCGCGGGTAGATTTTGGCACGTTCAGGGTACGCAAGATCGGCCGAGAACATCGCCGCGGTTCGTAAAAGAGTACAGCAGAACCCGAGGCATTCTATTCCTCGCGGTACACAAGAACTCGATCTTTGGCAGACTTCAACTTGGGGAATTTTGCGTCGGGACTTGGGCCTTCACCGGTACAAGATCCAACTGACCCAGAAGTTCATGGCCATAGACAACACCGTTTGTTCTCTAGATGGGCTTCGAATCGTTTTGGCCAAAAAATCATCTTTAGGCTCATCTCATGACAATGCGCATTTTTGGATGAATGGCTCTGTTAACAAGCAAAATTGCCGTGATAATGCATCCTCAAAAAGTTTCCATTTGGTGTGGATTTTGGGATTTTGGCGTAACTAGTCCGTACTTTTTTGAAAACAACGTTAGTGAGGCGGGCACAGTCAAAAGCGAGCGCTAAAAATTGAACCATATGCACCTAGACGACATGTGGTTCCATCAGGACTGCATGCCTCGGCACTAGATGCTACACAGCAAACGCCACGGCATCTACAAACAACATCTACCCGCTCTTATTGGAAAACCCTTTATATTTAATGATTCATTGCATTTGTGCATCAGACAGTAATTCTGTAAGGGTTTCCAATCTAAGGCTGAAATTTTGTAACTATTGTTATGCGATTGATATCTATCGTTATCTTCAATCTTGAAGTTTTAATTCAAGTACCTCAGAATAATGTTCAATGACCCTCGGTAACTAAAACCAAGTGAAGCTGGTTTTCTCAATCTAATGATTTATACTGACAAAGTTAAATCTTATGATATCCGCTGCCTTAAAAAGTAAATTTTGGCATGGACTTTTTTCGCACTTGCTATAACACATGTAATCTAATGGCACTTTAAATTTAGTGACTACAAATTTGTAACTACTGCTTGAACTGCAAAATCTTTTGACAACTTTTAATGTCTTATACCTCTAACTACCATATAACAGACAAAATTTTATTGAGAACATAAATAATCTCAGAACGAAAATAAGCGACGTAAGCCTTAAGACGAACATTTAGTGACATCTGCTATTTCGTTCACTTTCTCTGTGTGGCATTTTACTTGGTATCTGGTATGATTGCAGCCTTTTAGAACTTAATTGAAGTCACGCTTGTGTTCTGACCTGTAATTTAGTGCCTTCTACTGGCAGACCCAAATCTTATGACACATGGGACTTTAAAAAATCAATTTTGTTATTTTCACAGTTATTTTGATACCAATACAAAATGCTTAGGTAAGCTGAATTTTTTTAACACTTTCTTAGATTAAAAGGCCTTTAAAGGCATAATCTATTAACGTCTTTTGATGTCTAGTTATTTGGACCATTATTTTATGACGTTTCTATGGAAGACTAATGAGAGCGTCGTTTAGTTTCTCGGAAGAAAATGAATGATATATGCAATAAGACCATAATCTTAACGTCCTTAATTATACTATTAAAACTGAAGAACTGTAATTTAGTGAAGGCTACTGACAGAGTTAAATCAATGACCTGCAGCCTCATGAAAAGTTATTTTGTTATTTATATAATAATTTTGAGAACCTTTCAAAATGTAAGTTGAATTCCGATAACACTTTCCGTCCATTATTCCAATTAAGGCTTAAATTTGGTAACTCTATGCCTCAGACTTCTGTTAATTAAAGTTTAAGATATACGATCGGAATTTAATGATGCTTGATTTCTGAGAATCTAAATAATTGACACCTTTTTTAAGATGTAATTTTGCAAGGCTTTTCAGTATAAGTCTGAAATTTCATAATTTTTGCTATGAGACTAAAATCTAGTGACGACTGAAATTTCCATTAGATATATCGTTCATAAGACTTAGTTATTTGAAGACATTTGTTTTCTTTGACCTCAATTAATTGGCATATGTTATAAAACTAAATTCTAATGACATCAGTTATTAGTCAGTAATTTGAATAGTACCGCCTGCTATCTTATATCCTAACTGACATTAATTTACTCCTACTGCCTCAAACTGTAATAAACTGTTATCTACGACTTAATTTGTTAACGTCTGGTGTTTAAGTTCATTAGTTTATAACGCTTGCTGTCTAATTATTATTATCTAGTGCTGACTGCTATCTCAGATAAAAATTTGTTGACTCGGTTATCTCAGACGGTAAATAATAGTAAATGACGACTCATATTAGTTAAGTGGCATATGTTTTTCCGCACTGAAATTTATTGGCACCTACTAACAGACTAACATGTAGTGACGTCAGCTTTGTCAAACGAAGGCTTAATCATACAATTAAATTGAAATTTTGTATCTATCGTATATTGATTTTTTCGTTGTAGACCGTTTCTCAAAAAATGTGATGACAGCCATTCAGTGACACTTACTATAATAATGAAATTCAGTGACGTGAAAAAATGCAAAGTATTTGAAAAATAGGCCAATTTTAGTTTTTCTGCTAGTTCTAAGCCAATGGCTGCCAACTAAATTAGAAGTTTAGAATTTCAGTAGTTTCCTATTTTGTTCGAAAAAATTCGTTTTCAATAAAGTGGGAACACTCTTCCTCTAGAAGCCGCCGTAAACGGCACAAAACTGTGTGACTATGGGCTTACATCTGCCGTGTTGTTTTCGATTAGCTTTTGTTCGCGCTGCTGCCGTTAAACAGTCTCCGAGTTGTCTTGCTCGAGGCATTTTCAGAAAACACCTTTTGGGCAGAACGACTCTACAGATACTACTCCATGTAACTGCCACCGTCAGAGCCACCATTGCCAGCCGCCTCCGTCACAACCGCCACTATCCATTCATGCCTCCTAATTGACGACAGTCTTTTTAGGAACTCAACTTACAATGAAGAGGTAGACGACTTCAGGGGAGGGACAAAACAAACAGTCATCAGCGTTTAGATATGATTGTTAGTCGTGGTGGCATAAAAGAAAGTCATCGTTGTTGTTTGCTTTTTTCGTTGTTTTTGTTGTTGTTCTCATATTGCATCCACTCAGCAATTGAATTTCTAATTTTAGTCCTCTTGCTTGCGGCTGAGTTCATTATCTGTTGTTGTTTTTGTTGCTGGGTTATTATTATTATTTTGGTATTGTGTGTTCCAAAGCCACAAGCAAAAACTGTCAACGTGGTATACCAGACACCATCCGCCACCATCATCCAGCAGAGCAAAAGTCTCGAGCCGAGCGAAACAACATAACAACGACCGACGATGACGACGCGACGCGATGACGGCTTTTTAAAAAGGTAAAAACAGCAGTGAAATGGCTTAATTGCGATTTGCGAATGCGGTTTTCTCTGCACTTTCTTCTTATATTCGAACTCCGCCAGAGGGCGGATGAGAGAGTTGATGGCTCATCGAGTCATATGGCTGCAGGGGCAGGCTATGCTTTGTTATGCAGGCTTCAAGTTGAATGAAGGAAGTTTTTAGGTATAAATGGGTGGTCATTACCATTTTTGTCTTTGTTATGCTTCACTTGGCTTAAAGAGGCATTTTTTTTTGCTTGGCTTTTTGTTATGTTTTTTATTGTTGGTTTTTGTACATTTACTGTACTCATTGCTTTTGGAAACTCCCATGTTGATGAAGTTGGAAGCTGATGTTCGACGTTCAAGTCAACCGGAACCTTGAAGGAAAAGGTTAATTGAAGTCATTTGAGTAAAACAAAAAAAGAAATAAAAGAAAAACGATTCAGGCATATATCTGTTTTTAATTAAACAAATGATTAGAGATTAAAGCTAAGTGCAATTTGAGGCTATTGTTAGGTCATAAATAAGCTTGTTAAAAAAGCCATATAACCTAAGGGGTATATCTTGTGTGGGAGAAATGATATTAGAGCTATTAAAACGAAATTGTTTTATAGTAGCAGGTTGTTGAACGAATCAAAAAGATAGTTCTGAAAGATGCCTAAGGCTAAAGCTGATGACAACTTTAAGTATGCATTAAGGCAACTTTGCTTTAACTTGCAAAAAAGTATAACCAAAGGGACTTAAACACAACTGGCTGCCTCGAGTGATTTCCCAGGATATAATTCTGATAATCCAATCTGACAGGACGCTGTTGATGGTTTTGGAATGTAAGTCACTGATTGCTTTGGTGATATTGACCTAAAGGCCAAGAAAGCAGTAAAATCAGTGCTCCAAGAACTGATTCCGGTAAGACGTGGAATATGGTTCAAGAGGTCATCTAAATCCACGTCTTCAATTCATTAAAAAAAAAAGTTGGTTCCTGAAGGCCCAGCGTTGACTGAAATGTTATTCCCGGCCTTATTTCAATTTTTAGTCAATTCAAGCTGCCCTTAGGCGAGGTGGATGGTTGTGCGTGTTCTTTCGTTTAGTTGGACCTTCTTAAGGCGCGATCAGAGGTCTTTGTGCAGAATTAACCTCATTTGATATTCGTGGATTAAGTCTCAGGGTCTTTAGCTACAATAGCTGAGCAGAGTATTCTATAAGTATTCTAGTTTCAAAAACTGTTTGCGGTGGTTTTTGCAAAATCTTCTTATCAAAAAACTACACTGTTTCAGTTAGTACACAGCATTCACGTTAAAAGCTACTTTTTAAAATAAAGCCATTTGATTCTCCAAGATGCAAAGTCCCAGCTGGTAATGTAGCGGGTGTCTTACAACGTCGTGGATAAAATGCTATTAACCTTGATATTTATCATTTACCTCTATACATTGTAATTTGTGCTTTTGAATTGCGAAAAAGTCTAAAATTTATAGCTTGTTCAGAATTTTCCTTACCAATTTCCAAAAAAAAATATCTCCGGCGGAATATTTTCTCAACTACGATTATTGGCTCCAAATAACTGATAATTGATAGCAAAGCCATTGACATCTTCCACATCTTAGTTCGCAGCCAGGTCTCAAGATATTTCTTTACATTTATTTCGAATAACAGAATCGTTATGATCAGTCTTTTGTAGAAAAATAATTCAATGGCTTAAAATTATTAATCTGAAGATTTCTATGAGTTATTCTTCTTTCACTATCAGCGCTTCTATATAGTGACTTATGCTGCTAATGCTTGCATTCTCGAAAGGGTTACACTTCTAACCAAACTGTAATTACATTCCCTAAGTTGAACCAATACTGTCGCAAAAGTTTTGTTTATCGTCTTAACTAGTTTTTGGCCCTTAATCGATCTTCTAACGAATTGCAGAGCATTCTTCCTTGCCTAACAGTTGATTCCATTATTGAAATTACTTTATAATCCTTATCGGATGTATTTCATGGCCAACGATTTTCTCATCGATAGTATTTTGAATTTTTGGGATGATTGTCTTTTTTTTCTATTTTTGTTACCTTCGATTTCACAGAAATATAAAAGTCCAATTATTAAAATGCGTTGTTTTCAACGACTTTAAATTACTCTTTTTACAATTTATTCCTGGATTTAGAAGAAGGTTGCTATAATGATGGTAACTTGTAAAAAATGCTCGAAAAAACTCTACATCAAACGAATTTCTGAGATAGAAGTCTTGATGCATTTACTCAGCTTTTGCACCAAAATTACTGCAACTGAAATCTCTCCAATTTATGTTCACATTAACATCAACCCTTCCCGTTTTAATTCACTTGTCCTAACCAATGTAACCATTTCGTTTAGAAGCAGAACATCCCTCCGCTTTTTAGTCCTTAATGTTTGCTAAAAAGTATAATAACTCTCTTCGACCAATAACACACGTCCATTACTTTATTGAATTTATGTAAATTATTTTTGAACCGTTCATATTCCTCCTCCTCCATTCAAAACTCAAGCACATTCATTTTGTGCCTTTTGGGAAAACTTCATGATCTGCAAAAAGCAAAAGTCCATTAAAACATTATCCCGAAATACGAAAACGTTTCTGTAGACAATCTGCCTTCGTATTCAAAAATTAAGTAATTACTTCCCAAGAGAAAGAGGCGGTCAATTGTGTAGCGCACCGACCGCACTTGTATTTATAAGAGCACCTCAGTATAACAACGTCAACGAACGTCGACGACGAGCGACGACGACGACCAAACAACCTGCCTGCTGACTTGCTTACTAGCCTGCCTGCCTAACTGCCTGATGGTTAAATTAAGTATTCCTCCCAGTTTGCCACTATCATTGACCTGAAACAATCACAGTTTAGCGTTGGTTCGCCATTGCTCTCTTTTCCCAGAAACAATAACAACAAAAACATCATAGCCTATGAGGCTAGAGTCTAGAGTATTATATGTGGCTGAGTGAATACTAACTACATTAAAGTACAATATGCTTCAAACCTTCTATCTCTAGAGTCTACTCATATACTTACCCTTAAAGTAAGTTAGGTAGACCTGATGTTGGGAAAAATTTAAATTTTCCAACGCTCTTTGCGCCCGGGCGCTCTCTACTGCTGCGATGGGATTTCGTTGGTACTTTTGTTTGAGAAGATACTTGGAAGTTGTTGTGTCCACAGAGAAGACCACGTACAGGCCACAAAACTGAAGATGACAATAACTTGTTTTCTAAAATTGTGGTATCGTGGTGGAGTATGGGGGAGGGTAAGGGCTGAAGCGAGTGTGGTAGCAAGCAAGTTGCTACTGCTGCTTCGCTACCACCAAAGCCAGTGCCAAGTAAGGTGAAGCCAAGTAGACAGCCAGTCTGACGTGCAACGGTCCAAAACTCAATGAAAATGGGCACCGCACAAAGCCGCACATTAGTTGACATTTCAATAACAGACTCCACTCCAACCCGAACGAACTGAACCGAATAGAGGTTCCGAGATGGAGGCGGAAGAAGGCGGTGCGGTGTGGCGGCAGCGCTAAAGTAAAGACTAAACGTGCATCGCATCGTTCAACGTGCCCCATCGTCATCTGGAGTCGTCGGAGTCGTTGTGTTGTTGCCGTGGTGTCATGGCAAAATAGTTTTAAGCGCGATTAAGGAATGGCACGGATTCACTTCACATGGATGACTATAACTACAACGACGACGACATCGACGACAAAAGCAACGACTTTGACTACGACGACGACGACGATGATTATGATGATGAAGGCATAGAGTTTTGGGAGTAGGAGTTTCGTTGTCGACTTGAAGTAAATTTGGAGGTTGGTTGCATTGTATACATCTATGTCCATAGAAATAGCATCAACATCAGCATCCGAAGCAGCAAGAAGCAGGTGAACCTCCACTGTCAAGTCGTGACAGTTGGATTTTCAAAGTTCAGGGATAGAGTTTATGTTTTTTAGTTATTGTTGTTGCAGGTTTTTTACTTTTTTTTTTGAATTCTTCAAAGGAGTGGTTCAGTGCATTTCAGAGTTTAGTTCAGTTCAGTTCGACGAGTGTCACACATTTTTAAGTATGCTTGCATGAACAGCAGATATAATTAGTTAAACGGCTTTGGCCCGCAGCAGCAGCCGTCTCTAACCGGGCTGGTGGCAAAAACAATTTCGACAAGAGCCAACGGCAAATAAATGGAAGATAATGAGATTTAATGAGATATAAAACAATTAAGAGAATTTAACTTCTTTTATTTTTTTGTTATTGTTGTTGCTCTTGTTGCATTGCATTGTTTTAAATAAATAAGTAGATATACATACGTATAATTATTTGATGCTTTAGCCTTTTGTCTTGATCTTTGAGAGATGCATACATATTTTTATTTATATAAAAGCTTATCTGGGAATTTATTTCGTTGCATCAAAAAAATTAAAAAAATGTGCATCATCATTATATTTAGTCGACTTTAACGTAGGTAGATGATGTGAATGCCTCTTAGAGGAAAAATTATGATGCTTTGCAGGTATTTTTTTTCCTGAAGATATTGAGCATACTTAAAGCTACATCAGCTAAGTAAAAAAAGATGCTTTAAATAATTCGATTGAATTGTTTGTTATAGATGAGAATAAAAAAAATGGTGCAGTTTGAGCATCTTGAAAAATAATTATTGGGAATACTAAAAAAAAGTGTTGGAATTGCATACGTTTCGGTACTAAATGAAAATATTTGGAAATTAAATAAATAAGCTTTAGATTCTTCTAATTGGACTTAATCACTTCCAGGGATTTTTATTTCCAAATAGAAGAAAATGAATTACCTACAGAGTGTTCACTGGGGCGTATACGTACTTTTTTTTTAATGTTAGCAGAAATCACACTGAGTTTGATCAATAGCATTGAATAAGTTGTCTGAAAATAGAAGTCAGTGTTTTATTTTCTTATATATAATAATCAAGACGAAGACTCATAGCTTCGAATCGATTCGGCGCAGGCGGCATGTGGTAACCATGCTCGGAAATAACTCTAGCCAAATGTACATCTTGGCATAAGCTTTTACCACACGTTAGCGGTGTTCAAAAGAAATTGATTATGAAAGACTAATAGCGCTTGTGATATTGGCCTGCTTACCGTGCTTCGTTCTTAAAGAAATATGCTAATAAAGAGCCATTCACTTTGTGAGCTCAAATTATATCCGCTGACATTATAAACGTGTCAAAACTTAGCTGTCATTTTAATATTAGTTGAATATGTGCCATTAGCTTTAGCAAGTAGCTTAATAACTACGAACACGTTGAAAAATAACAACTGTTTAACAAAAGCAGTGTTCCGTAATTTGTGCATTTCGTTATTATGGTCTTTACAATCGGCCAACTACACAGGAATTAATAAAATTTTGACGAATTTCGAAGAGAGTGGTAGTTTTATTAATACCATTGCGCCTGTGCAATGCATCATCTTAACGTTCACTTGAAATCTTTGCTGCATGAGTTGTATTTGTTGTTGACTATCGGAATTTATCGATTTCTATCAGAGAACAATTACGGAATTCTAGATGCATTGAAAACCAACTTTATTTTAGATATTGTCGAGGTACAGCCCAAAATGTGACCAAAATGGTTAAAAATTACCTTAAAATAATCTTCCGGAGATGCCCATTTGAATGATTTTTGTTCACGCTTGATTTCCAAGTCAAAACTTTATATTAAAATATGATGTTCATGAATTTATATCGCCGTGTACATTTTTTTAAGCTTTGCTTTCGAAACTGATACCGCCAGTAAAAACTCCTTTTCATGCAGTGACTACCTCTGAAACATGAATGCATTTTGTATCGACAAATCTCTTCTTTGTTGGGTCAGAAATTTCAGAACGTAAAGACGGATTGAAATCTGATATCCACTTAATAAACGCTGGTGTGCCCCAGGGCTCTGTTTTAACTACTACACTCTTCCTTATTTTTATACACGTTCTTTTGTCGGAAACTTCTAACCCACTTAAATGTTTTGCTGATAACAGTACCCTCAGCTTTGCATGTTCCTTTTAAGATTTTCATCCTTGTCCCTAGGATGTGGTCAACCAACGGCAGTGTATGATAAGGTCATTAAATTTAGATCATGACAGCCAGCGTGTGGAAACAAAACCATGTCGAATTTAATGTTTTGAAAACTCAATTTTGTCTACTGCCGCAAAAACGCAACAATGACATTGTCCTAAGGTGGTACTTGCAATTTGAAGACTGAACAGCTTTCAGTTCTAGGTATAAGCATTAGAAACCATCTCTTGTGGAGTTTTTTTTTGTTTGACTGGAGGAAATTATTCGACACCAAGTAGTGTGGGACTCTTAACCACTAAAACCACCTCTTCATCAGGACCAATCTTGAAGGATCGGCTTCCGATTTTTCTTTCTTAACTTTGTACAATCACTTTGGGGGAAGTTTAAACTTTTAATACTTTGCCATGTTTTTTTGGACCATAAGCTCATTAGGCTTGGTTCTTCTAAATCTCCGAACATGGTTTCTTACGGACTCCATTTAAGAATTAGCATGACTTTGCAGTCTCTGTTTGTGCGATACAGCGTATTTTTTAACAATTTCTGTAACCATTTCTATTTGTACGTCACGATGTAGATCGGCATTTCTTATGTACCAAGGTGCATTAACTATTCCACGGAGGACTTTGTTTTGGAATTTTTGGATTTCGGTATTTGTTTTCTTTGTACAGCCCCATAATTGGATTCTATAGGTCCAAACAGGCTTTAGTACTTGATTATACAGCATTATTTTGTTTTGGATTGATAAATCAGAGTTGTTACCAAGTAACCATTGCATTTTTCTATATTTCAAGTTTAGTTCTTCTCTTTTCTTTTTGAAGTGCTCTTTCCACTTAAGCTTTGCATCCAAAGTCAATCCAAGGTATTTGCCCGTATTGGCTTGATTATTAATGATTATTGGAATATTGTTTATCTTTTTATTTGTAAAGTTTATATGTGAAGATTTTGTTTCATTGAGTTCGATACGCCATTTTTCGGTCCAAATTCTGTGTCGACGGCATTTCGTAGTTTTACTGCTGCCTTAGAGACACATTTGTTGAATACCAAAATTGCGGTATCATCTGCAAAAGTAGCCATTATGGTGTGATTACCAACTGGAATATCTCTTGAGTATAATAAATACAGGGTAGGACTTAGAACACTTCCTTGTGGTACACCGGCTTCTATTTTCTTCAATTCCGAGTATTATTGATCGTATCTTACTCTAAACAATTGGTCTGAGATGTACGATTTTAATATTTCAAAGTACTGCCTGGGAAGATCCTTTTGCAGTTTGTACTCAAGTCCCTCATGCCAAACCTTGTCAAAAACTTGAGCAAAATCTTAGAAAATAGCTGAACATACTTGTTTTTCTTCTAATGCTTTTTCTATTTCATCTGATATTCTATGAACTTGGTCTTTCGTGGAATGTTTATTTCTAAAGCCAAACAGATGGTTTGGGATTATACTTCTTTCTTCTAAGATTTTGCTAAGTTTCTTCAGAAGCAGTTTTTTAAAAACTTGCCATAATTGGTATAAGCGATATTGGTCTGTAAGCCGTCACTTCTGTCGTTAAATTCCTTAGGAATGTACTGAGTGAATCGTTTTTGAATTTGTACATTTTTTTTTAAGATTGTTGCTAATACGGTTAAACGTTGTTTTATCATCTGGAAATCTAGTATTTTCCCGTTTTTCTCGAGCTCTGTTATCTCTAAAGGATATTTTATTTCATTTTGTCTTCTATTAGAAAATGTTGGAGTACTTTTTTCAGCGGCGTGTTGCACATCAGCAATAAATTGTTCCACTTCATGGTGAATTGCTGCTTAGTGTTTAGGTTTTATCCGACGTTGTAAAATCTTCTGATCGGGCCTTAATTTAAAAAAGCCTTTTTTTCTCAGAAACTCGAGTTTTATTCTTATATTAGCACTAGTGCCCCAATAGCGTACTTGAGTTTTTTTGGATATTATATAAAAGTAAAGCTCTTAAAATGATAGAGGTTGTTCTCTTATTAAGCCATTTGCTACTATTGACCATCTAAGTAACGTCTAATGCCTATCATTGCTTTATCGATATTTTCACAAACAATGCTCCAGCCAAATAGCCATTTACATTCCCTTAAACAATTCAATCTTAATTCCCGAAAATCTACGAACGTTCGACACTTAAGCTGAATTTCGGAAGAACTGTTAAGCAAAGGGAACCTTTTTTAGCCGGACTACACGAATGGAGAATGTTAAATTCTCTACAAAGTTCAATATTTCCGACCAATAACCAATGTGCTTCGGTAACTCCTTTCTAATTCGACGTTTTTTTATCGAAATTGCTCGAACTGTGTCTAATTATTACAACGACCCTATTTCTGAAAAAAGTGACATCATTTCTGTAAAAAAAAATGTTGACCGAGAATGGGTCAAGTATAAACTATTTAATAATCTCCACATTTTAGTTTGCCAGACGTAGCTTAAGTAACACGGCCGCAATCACCTCTGTCCAACTCCGAAAAATCCTATTGAAACTCTCATCAATTTTCACAAAAACTACAGCTTAGTTTTAAGTAAAATGAACCTAACAAAAAATACCATTAGCATTTATCTTATTCCTAAAATGCACTTTCTGTAACCGTTCATGTATATTGTGCAATGTTGAACATTTTCTACAAAAGCAATGCCAAAAGAAAGAAACCTCAAAGATGAATAATGATTTGTAGTCTCAAATTCCTTTCATATGTTTTGTCGATTTCCTTAACTCAATGTCTCTCGAGGCTGTCCTATGATGTTAGACATAAAACCTACTACTCTCCATTCTTAACAAATTCTCAGGTCTCAACCTCTTTATATGCATAGAATGATGTCTATAGTTTTTGTTCAATCGTTGTCATCGTAATATCGACTTAAAGTTCCGTAGGTTTGTTCTTGGTCCATAGACATTAAGCCATGGGCGTAGGACGATTCATTTTTAAAAGGGGACTTTTTTGCACTTAACTCTACTTCATTCTCTCGACTCTCATTCTTTTTAATTACGTTTCCCTTTGCTTGAGTCCGTCACTATTTCAATGGTTTTTAATGTGCCAATAAAATGATAATTGCTGCCATTTATGGACAAGTTTCACTTAATTTCTGGTTTCTTTGATAAAATAACATGACTGTGGATCTTAAACTTAAGTCCCTTAAATTGTAGGACCGCCTATGACTTTAATCCTTCTTCTAACTCCTTTATTCTTTTTTTGCATTGCAAAGTCATGTCATTATTACAACACGCCAACTACAAAAGCAAAAAGTCAACCCAAGTTAGCATAGAACAAAAGTAAAAAGAGGAATGAATAACTTAGGATCTTCTATTCTAGAGATCCGGGTGGATGATGTTCCTTTTGATTTATGCCGACTTTTGCGTGTAAATCCTATGGTAACACGCTAAAAACCCATTACAATGCTGTCACTCTGAACTCAACTCCACTCTCGACTCAACTCGTCGTCGTCCACCAATAAATGCACTTCCATGTAGATATGTTGGGTACACTCTTCGTCTATAGAGAACATGTTCCTATACCACCAACTTCATAGATCCTTTTCAGAGTACTTTAGAGTGTATATAAAATGAATAATGAACATCTTTACTTTTTTTTTCTTCTAGATATTCTCTACTCGTCGCTTTCACCATCAAGCGGTGGTGGCAATGGCGGCGGTGGAAATGCCGAACTGACAGCCAATGATAAAATGCTTATGTCACTAGAAAAACAACTCAACATCGAGATGAAAGTTAAGAACGGTGCCGAGAATATGATTCAATCGATATCGAGCGGCCACCATGGTCGCGATAAGAAACTCTTAGCCGAAGCTCAACAGATGCTTGCCGATTCGAAGGCGAAAATCGAATTCCTTCGATTGCGGATACTCAAAGTTAAACAGAACAAAGATCATATGTGTAAAATTAAGGCAGCTAACGAGGAGAATGGCGGTTTGTGCGGTGATGGTAGGCCACAGCGTTTGGAAACGTCGCTGGAGGAGCGAATCGATGAGCTGAGACATCGATTGCGGATTGAGGCAGCCGTCGTGGATGGAGCTAAAAATGTGATACGAACCCTAATGAATAATAAGGTTCCCGATAAAAAAGCTCTGCAAGAGGTGAGTGGTTATTCTTTTATTTTGTTCTTGTTTAAAAAACATTAAATTTATGGTGTTCTTGGATTTAAACGAAAAATATACTCTTGGAAAATTTGTATTAAACTTAGAATTTTAAGAAAAAGAACATGAAGTCACTGTTTTTTTGTGTGTTTATAATTTTCTATCTTGTGTCATTCATCCTTATTTTTGAGGCACAGAAGTTGTGACTATATAAGATCTAATAAACTGCTTCCTTTTTACTCCCCTTCCCACTTGTAATTTTAGAACAAATTACTTCAAAAACTTTAAATTCACAGCATTTTCTGAGCTTGTAGAAAATGCACTTTCAAAAACAGAACTGCGTACTGAATAGCGGATTGAGAAACTGACTCAACAACTGGTTGTCTGATCGACTGTCCAACTTGCTGACTAAGTGACTTAAAGACAGTCTGATTAAGTAATTTAATTACTGCCAGACTGATAAAATGACTGAATGATTGATTAAGCGACTGACTGAATGATCAACTCATAGATTTACTGACTGCCTAATTGATTGACTGGCTAACTGACTGACTGAGTGCCTAACAGTCTTATTAAGTGATTGAATGACTGTCTGACTGATTAAATGACTGACCAATAAAACGACTGACTGAATAACTGACTACCTGATTGACTAAATAACTATCTGACTGATTAACTGACTGACTAACTGATTGACTGATTAACTGACTGTCTAACTGATTGGGTGACTTACTGACTGACTTACTGACTGACTTACTGACTGACTTACTGACTGACTCAATGACTGACAAACTGTTTGACTGAGTGACTTACTGACAGTCTGATAAAGTGATTGAAAGACTGCCTGACTGATAAAATGTCTGACCAACTGAATTATTAATTAAGAAACTAACTGACTATCTGACTGACCAACTAACCAACTGACTAAGTACCTAACAGGCTAAATAATTGACTGACTGACTAACTAACTGAATAATTAACTGACTATATGACTAATGAACTAACTGCTTAACTAACTGACTGACTAACTGACTGACTAACTGACTGACTAACTGACTGACTAACTGACTGACTAACTGACTGACTAACTGACTGACTAACTGACTGACTAACTGACTGACTAACTGACTGACTAACTGACTGACTAACTGACTGACTAACTGACTGACTAACTGACTGACTAACTGACTGACTAACTGACTGACTAACTGACTGACTAACTGACTTACTAACTGACTAACTAACTGACTGACTAACTGACTGACTAACTGACTGACTAACTGACTGACTAACTGACTGACTAACTGACAAACTGACTGACTAACTGACTGACTAACTGACTGACTAACTGACTGACTAACTGACTGACTAACTGACTGACTAACTGACTGACTAACTGACTGACTAACTGACTGACTAACTGGCTGACTAACTGACTGACTAACTGACTGACTAACTGACTGACTGACTAACTGACTGACTAACTGACTGACTAACTAACTGCCTAACTGACTGACTAACTGACTGACTGACTAATTGATTGACTAACTAACTGATTAACTGGCTTACTCACTCACTGACTTTCTGACTGACTGAATGACTGACTAACTGCTTGACAGTCTAATAAAGTGATTGAATGACTGCCTGACTGATAAAATGTCTGATCAACTGAGTAATTGATTAAGAGACTAGCTAAAAAACTAATTGACTATTTGACTGACCAACTAACTAAATAACTGGCTGACTAAATGACTGACAACATACCTCCTAACTTAAAAACTAAATTCTTAATATTTAATACAATAGTTGAAGAACTGCGCCTTTAGAAAACAAACAACTTCTAAAACAACAAAATACTTTAACTGACTTATTGATTGACTCGTTGACTGAATTACTGAATAACTGACTGATTGACTGAATAACTAAATGACTAATTGACATACTAACTGACTGATGACTGAATGAATGACTGACTCACTTGCTGACTGACTGTCTAACAGATTGACTGATTGATAATTGATTGACTGACTACTCGTAAATATTTTTACGTTTAAACGAATCTGTACAGAATAAGGTTTTATGTCCAAATACAAGCTTCAAAATTCTAGAAGACTATTAAAATATTAGTGTGTGTGTGTTGATAAATAAGACAGATAAGAGCTTTCCTTACAACTTTGTCCGTGTTGTTCCTTGGTAAAGTAGAACTATTAATTGTCTTGTATAACCTAAGTGATTTACTCTGATTTTTCCAATAAGATTTGGGGCAGAATTAAAGAATATGGTCTTTTTCCCAGAAATAATATGAAAAAAATACTGGAAAACTGACTCTTTTTTATGGAACCCCCAAAAAAAAGAAAACAATTGTGCTTTACTTCGGACGTACTGTCAAGATATTTTCTTTTCAGCCGCACATTTAGAATGTGGAATCTTGCAACCGACTATTTCCTATTCCTTTATGTTTAAACATGTTGAGGGTACTGTTACCCCTTTTGTGTGTGAAAATTGGAAAAAAAATGAAGTATCTTAAAAACTTAAACTATATTTTCTCCTCTCTTGAGCAACGGGGTTACCCTTAACCGACGTAAGTCTTTTTTCTGCGACTTTTTTTTGCGTAAAATTCATTTGACGATATTGCTCTACAGACTGCTGTCCACAGAAATTAAAATTTTTATTTTTATGACTTTATTTTAAAAATCACCGAGGCAACCCTACTCACTATATGCATGCATTCCACCCCCACGACGCTCCATTAATTTTTTGATTAAGTATTCACCAACACTAAAAACTTGCTTTTGACTAAAATATAATTTAATTTCATGTCAAGCCATTACCACCATTACATTCAACATCATTCATTGGAAAAGTCAGAAGTGGACTTAATTAACAATTTTTAAATATCACCATAAACAGCTCAAAAGCATCCTTCAAATCAACCTACAGACGCAAAAATTCCCAATAAAAAAATTACCATAAAATAAATTAAATTTTTATTATTGACAAAATATTGTGGTTTCAGCGGTTGCTGACGATCAACCGAAATGAAACACGTCGACGTGTCAAACACACCGTGATGGTGATGGTGCGCCCGCCAGTGAGTTGGGGAAGTTTATGTTATATGTGTGGTAATGAAAATTGCCTTTTTCTCAATTATTTCTTTTAATTTTGAATATTTATTATAAGCACTTTATTGCAGTGTTATTCATGATTGTTTTTTTTTTAATATAAATTTCAGTTCCACTTTTTATTTCTGTATCCCCCTCTCCCACCACCCTGTGTTTAATTGCGATGCGAATCAAAAAATGTAGGTCATAAAAACGACACTACCGGCAGCATTTTCTAGTACCGTCCTAGTGACATCAGGGAGCAAAAGTATGTCTCTGACAACAATGAACGAACGTTTTTAATGTTTATATCTTTTACCGCCTGCTGTCACAATAATTGTTGAAAATTAATTCACTCAAAAAAGCAAAAACAACGACAACAAAAATTCCTTCGTTCATTTTTCATATTACATTCGAAAGATACGACTACGAGTGTAAAAAATAATTTCGGTTGAATCATCTTCTTCATATACATATATTCTCATTTTGCAGAGATTTATTATTCGGCAATTAAAAGTAAAAGGAGCAGAAATTAAAGTTGAGATAAATTTATACATATTGAGGTTGGGGGTATGAGAATAATATAATAATTTGTAGATGAGATGAAGGGAAGACACCACCTGGCATCTCGGGGGGATGTTGTGGTTGGTTGGTCGTCTTGGCGGTGGTGTATGGTTTTTCATCGATGAGAAAATTAAATTTATTCAATTTTCTTTTGATAGTTATTTTTTTGTTTCGCTTTTATTTAAATTATTTTTGTTTCGTGTCAGGTGCAGAGAAAAATATAAAATTCTTAACTGTGTCGCGTGTACCTGCTGTTAATGAATGGTTTTCTAAGACCCAAAGGAAGTTTAAAACAAAAACCATGGAACTCAGAAATATGGATGGAAATCGATAATCGATAGTATCGAGAATGTTTAAGGGGATCATCCTATGTGATGGGTTCGAAAAATCGATTTTGTTCATAAATTAAAAGTTTAATGTGTCTAGAATACGGTAGTAAAGGGATTTTTCAAAATTCGAAGTAGTTTTAAAGATGCAGCAGGTCCATGGAAAAATATGGGGTAAAGTATCTTACATACATCGGCGATAGTGACAGATAAACTTACAAAGGGATCCTAGTTATCATCTTTAATTAAGGTTTTGAAAGTAAAATGCCCTATAGGCCGCGAAGCCCATACTTAAGCTGAGCGCCCATTTTTCAGTGGTGGAGTTGTTCACACCGGTGTAACTCGTAATCTATACAATATTTTTAATTCAAATTTTATATTTATACTACCAAACTATTTAATAAATGATAATAAACTTAATAAAGTTGTATCTATTTACTAGTCGTAAAAAAATTCGTAAAGAATTTCTTAAAATACAGGCCGTCACACGGGATGACCCCCTTAATGCATTCGCACCTCTAATGGTCTTTACACTTAGTCCATAAATACCTTTATCAATATTCACTGTTGGCTTTCAGGAAGTTAGTTGCTTTAGAAATGATCCTTAGAAGGGTTAAATAGTATGATCTAAGCGGCCAATTCACTTCAAGCGTGAAATACACTGTTTACCGAAATATCCTCTCAATAAGTCCATTGTTATGCGTACTGTGAGGCATGTGGCGTCGTCTTATTGAAACCACATGTCACGTTATCCAAGCTCTTCAGTTTTTGGCGAAAAAAGAAGTGCCCTCCATTCCCTGCAACCAACGTTGTGATTCGCTTCATCTTTCGAAGAAATACAGCCCAATCATTCCGCTAGTTCCGTCGTCGTCAAACTTCGTCGCTAAATACCATTTTTCGATAAAAAAAGTAGATTTTTAGCTAACTTTTCAAAAGCACATTTACTCAAAAAATGCAGTGTGGTAGGTCGTTCAGCTTCAATACTTGCACTTGGAAGGCTTCACACCTAAATTCTTCTGCAACAGTTTCGAAGTATTGGAGTCTAATTTCTGCGAACGGCGGCGCCGAGTTAATTCGTGGTCATCACTTAAACTTACCAATACTCCTGCGATCTTTTCCTCAATTCCCACTTTACGTAAGAGTATTGTTAATGTCACAAAACTAAACACGTACAGATGGTTTAATAGATCAGGCTTAAGATGTTTGACAGTGACACAAAACACGAAACGTACGTAAGCTGCTGTCAAAACCCAGTGGTACTAAAAAACAAAACGGCAAACAATACACCCATCATAATAAATGTTTCAAGTAGGTAGAATCGAGTTATAAACAAATTATATCAAAGCCAAGAGTCAAACAATCAGTAATAAGACTTCTAATGTTGTGATTACTTACTTAAGGTGACGCTACGGTCCGGGGCTGACCTGGGCTTCAACCAACATGCGACCAGCCAGTACTCGGTCCCTAGCTAGCTGTCTCCAGTTTTGCACGCCAAGTGCAAGGTCTTTTCCCACCTACGTGTGCCACCTGAGTCGCGGTCTTCCTCTACTGAGCCGTCTCTCGGAATTGGATTCGAAAAACTTCCGGGCTAGAGCGTTGATGTCCATTCGCTTACATGACCCAGCCATCTAAGTAGTTCGATTTTTATTCCTTTCATCCAAGTAGACGGGACCAAAAATCACCCGAAGAATTTTTCTCTCAAATCATCCTAAGATGCTCTCATCTTTCTTTGAAAGGGTCCAGACCTCAGCGCCATAACCGGGATAATGAGTGTCTTATAGACGGTGATTTTAGATGCTCGTGAGAGGACTTTGCTAATCAATTGTGTTATAAGTCCAAGAAGCAGCGATTTGCAAGAGTTATTCTTCATTTGATTTCAGCGCTAGTGTCGTTGTCTGTGTTTATAGCGGTGCCTAGGTTTACAAAGTCCTCAACTACCTCGAAGTTATAGCTGTCCATAGGGACGTTAAGTCCAAGACCAAGACGGCGTTTTTATTTCCCTATTTTGATGACAGCATATACTTGGACTTGCCCTCATTGACCACTAAGTCCATCTTTTCTGCTTCCGTCGCAATGCTCAAAAAACGCTCCACTGAAATCGCGCTTTGATCTTCCAATTATGTCAATAATATCTGCGTATTCGAGTAATTGGATGGACTTTGGAAGATTGTGTCTCTTGTTGACGGTTGAGTTTTGCACAATTCTTTCCAGGACGATAGTGAAGAAGTCGCATGACAGTTTATCGGCTTGTCTAAAACCTTTTTTGACATCAAATGCATTGGTGAGATCTTTTCCAACCTTGATAGAGCAGCGTTCATTCTCCATAGTCGTTCTGCACAAACGGATAAGTTTGACAGGGATGCCAAAGCTAGACATTGCTGCGTAGAGCTCTTCCCTATGGATGCTGTCATACGCGGCTTTAAAATCGATAAAGAGATGGTGGGTATCGATTTGAAGTTCCTGGGTTTTTCCAAGATCTGCTTTAGTGTGAATATTTGGTCAATATTGAACTTTCCTGGTCTGAAGCCACACTGATAAGGACCAATCAGGTTGTTGACGAACGGCTTCAGACTTTCACATAATACGGCAGAGAGGATCTTATATGCAATGTTAAAGAGACTCCGCTCATCGGGCATGCTTCTTCCGACCATATTTTGCACATGTGTTGGTGCATGCTTCCTACCAAGTCATCGCCTGCTGCTTTAAATAGTTCGGCAGCTATATTGTTCAGAACTTTTACTCATAAGTAAATGGCAAACGAAACTGAGCTTAAATTAAGTGATAGCTGTCAACTGACAGAGAAACTCTGAAAAAAGTATCACCAGATTGAAAACATTACGTCTAAGAAAAACACTCGTTAGAAGCCTATTCTGTAAATCAAACTCTTATTCGAAATTAACGTCGCCATTCTGAAATATTTCATTTTCTTATTCAATTTATTGAACTTTAAAATCTAAAGAAAAAAAAAAAACAAAGTCCTCCTTTTAACAAAAAAAAAAATTTTATGGGAATTCAAATTTTTTTTTAAGTTTAAGATAAAAGTAGTCCATATTTTGTGTTAACAACACAGTCGCTTTAAAAAATAAAAAAAAGCACTAAAAACGAAATTTAACAAATTTGGTAAAAAAATGGACACACATTTCATAACAATTGAAGTACTCACGTAAATTCGAAATTTCAGTCGCATCGTATAATAAATAGGGACTTTTCATTCACAAAAAATAACAACAAAAGTTAATAATCATAAATTATTTTCTATTCGCAGTAAATTCATTCTTCTTTTCCATCCTTTTTAATTTCTCAAGCTGCTTTCTTTATTACTGCAAAAAAATTCATTTCAATTTATTAATTCTTTCATTTAATAGTTCATTATAATTTCCCTTTCGCTCTTAACATTTTTATTTTCATAAGTCAAAACTTGAGAGCATCAAACTTAACTACACCAAAATTTAATTGCTAGTTTTTATGGTATGCATAATCTTCTTAATCTAAATAACCTGGAATTACGATGCTTTCTGAATATAAATTATACATTTTTTTATATAGCTGTTCGTAATGTTTGACTATCAAGTCGGTAATGTAGGAAGCTCAAAAAAATATATTTTCCAATAATAATAAAATAATAATTTCGGTGCACTTCAACATCATAAACAAGCAATTATGTCATTTTAATTAAGAAAAATAAAATAACAGAAGACAGCAGAACATCAAAAAAAAACACCATTATGACAAATTAAAAGTTTTCACCTAGTTTTTTTTTAATTTTCTCCAAGGCCATCCCCTACATAATTATATTATAGATAGTCTCTCACGATATATGTATGATGATGGGATATAATTATAGTTAAATATTAAAAAGACAAAAAGCCACCACACATCACAATCGAAACCAACCCCAAAGTATGCCAAGAACAGTTTCATTTATTATTAACCGCGCATATCTACCAATTAACCAGAATGTCAGTCTTTTCTTAACCCAATCAATTATAAACATGTGTATACGAGTATAATATCGTTTTTCGCATACATATAAATAATGTACTTGTTCAACTTCGACAAGGCTATTATAAAGAGGTTGGTATACTTTGGACATGAAAACTTAATGTGTGACTTAAATATCGACTTTTTGTCGAAATAAAAACAAGAACTTGCACTTTAAATAGTTAATAGAGGGTTTTTGGTTTTGTGTTTTACTTTGTGACTTCTTCATTTGCGGCTAACTAACAGATGAATGTTTCAATTTGTTTTGACAGAATACGTCTACATAGGATAAATGGTATTGGGGTAGGTGTACGTACAGGGAATGAAAAACTCATTATAGATTCGAAAAATAAACATCTGTGACCTACCTTTCCTTTAAGCTTACACAGCAGGTACTATTTTTACACTTTAAATCAAGTTCTTTAAGGGACGTGTATGGAATGAATACAAAAATAGGGAAGTTGAAAATAAATAAATAAGAATTTTTTAACTTCCTGTTAACTGGGACACTCAAAGACAACTTCACTAAAATGTAGAAATGATTTGGTTTTGGAAAGGACTTTCTTGTTTCTACTTAAATAAGTCGATTAAAAAAAAGAAAGCTGGAATGCGACTCTTAACATAGCCCTTGCTTAAAATTTTCGAGAGATGTTCGAGAAATTAAATCATCAAGACTAAACTCGCTAACATAAACCTAAAATGCGCGCATGCCCAAACAGAGGAGAAAAAAGAAGACACCAAAGCCATATTCTTCGAGCTCTTTGACAAGACATATAAGCAGTGCCTTGCATTAAAATTAATTTAGAGATTTTAACAGCAAGCTAGGAAGAGAAGACATCTTTGGTGGCACAATCGGGAGATACAGTTTGCACGACACCACCTCCGACAAAGTATTAAGGCTGATCGATTTCGCTGCGGGGCGAGACGTTCTGGAAGCTATTATGCAGTTCACACTTTTTAATACCTATCAACAAGGGGACATAGAAATCTCCTGATCAATCAACTGTCAACCAGAGTGACCACATTGCGATCCACGCATGACACTTATCCAGTATACAGGCTGTCCGAACATTCCAGGGGCCAACATTGACTCGGACCACTACCTCGTTGTAGCCAAGGTACGACTACAGATATCCCGATCCAAGCCAAAACAAGGAAGAACTGTGAATAGTTTCGACGTAAGACGGCTACAATCGCAAGAGACAGCCATATTCTTTTCCGATCGAGTCTTTTATAACCTCTAAATAAGTCCTATGCTGCCTGCATTAAGCATTAAAAACCAGAGGCATAAGAGATTACACATAGCCACCGCAGTGCGACCCCTGCACCGGGTTTGACGACGAATGCAGGCAAGCGTACGCACCGAAAAAACAGGCATATATAAAGGCGCTGCACAGAAGAACCAGAGCTGCTCGCGAGCTGTACGAGCAGAAGAGGAGAGAGGAACACCGGTTTCTTAGATGGAAGTAAAGGGAGCTTGAGAATCGCGTGATCGAGGAGATAGAGGGATGTCACAACAGGAGAGAGGAACACCGGTTTCTTAGATGGAAGTAAAGGGAGCTTGAGAATCGTGTGATCGAAGAGATGGAGGGATGTCACAACAGGAATGAGGTGTGTAAATTTTACCAAAAGGTAAAAAAAACTTCCCAGGGGTACCAGCCAGGCCTGCAAAGACGATCAGGGGACCATCGTAGTAGAACCGCAGTCTATGTTGAGAATATGGAAAGACCACTTCTCCAAATTATATGACGGCAATGGCGAACCGAATTTCGCTGGAAGGGAGGTAGAACCACTCAACCTCGGCGACGCACATCAACAATTCCGCTAACCCGACCTCGACGAAGTGAAGATAGCTTTATCTTAACTGAAGTCAAACAAAGCTGTTGGAGCTGACGGCATCGCTGCCGAACTATTCAAAGCAGCAGGCGATGACTTCGTAGGGAGCATGCACCAATTCATCTGCAAAATATGGTCGAAAGAAAGCATGCCCGATAAGTGGAATCTCAGCATAGTTCGCCCGATACATACCCTCGTAATTGCGCTAACTACAGAGGCATCAGTATCCTTTACATTGCATATAAGATCCTCTTTGCCGTATTATGTGAACGTCTGAAGCTGTTCGTCAACAACCCGATAGGTCCTCATTAGTGTAGCTTCAGACCAGGAAAGTCCACTATCGACCAAATATTCACACTAAGGCAGATCTTGGAAAAAACCCAGGAGCTTTAAATCGATACCCACCATCTCTTTATCGATTTTAAAGCCGCGTATGACAGCATCTTTAGGGGAGAGTTCTACAGATCATGGTCTAGTTTTGGCATCCCTGTCAAACTTATCGGTGTGTGCAGAATGACCACACAGAATGCACGCTGCTCTATCAAGGTCGGAAAAGATCTTACCGATACATTTGATGTCAAAAAAGGTTTTAGACAAGGCGATGCACTGTCATGCGACTTCTTCAATATCGTCCTGGAAAGAATTGTGCAAAACTCAACCGTGGACTCTTGAGACACAATGATCCAAAGGTTTATCCAATTACTTGGATACGCCGATGATATTGAAACAATTAGAAGATCAAAGCGTGATGTCAGTTAAGGGTTTTTTGAGCATTGCGATCATCAAAACAAGAAATTGAACAGCGACGTCTTGGATTAAATGTCACCATTGTCAGCTATAACTTTGAGGTAGTTAAGGACTTTGTCTACCTAGGCACCGCTATGAACACAGACACGACACGAGCGCCGAAATCAAACGTAGAATAACTTCCAAATCGCTGCTTCTTTGGACTTAGAAGGCAATTGAGTTGTGAAGTCCTCTCTCGAAAATCTTAAATCAACATCTATAACCCACTCATCATCCCGGTTCTCATTTATGGCGCTTAGGTCTGGACAATGTGGAAGAAAGATGAGACCGTCTTAAGATGCTTCCAGAGAAAAATTCTTCGGGTGAGTTTTGGTCCCGTATGCATAGATGGCAAATTGAAGGAAAAGATATAACAACGGACTGTACAGCGACACTGACCTAGTTGACACAGTTAAAGTCCAACGGCTTAGATGGCTAGGTCATGTAGAGCGAATGGACATCAACGCTCCAGGCCGGAAGGTCTTCGAATCCAATCCCGAGGGACAGCGCAGTAGAGGAAGACCCCGTATCAAGTAGCGCAAGCAGGTGGTTGAATACCTCAACCAACTTGGTGTGCGAAACTGGAGACAGTTAGCTAGGGACCGAGCAAGCTGGAAACGCATGCTAGTTGAAGCCCAGGGCCGCCCGGGCCGTAGCGCCACCTTAGATAAGTTATTAAGCTGTCAATTAATATGGTGGTATAACCTTGTGATAGAAAATTGCTTCTTGTTCCGCTTCCGTTTTTGGGCCGTCAGTAAATTTGGACGTTGACGACTCAATCATGTATGAAACTTTGTCTACCTATTCGTTCCTGTCACAGGAAAGATGTTGTTAAAAGTTCTGTTGAAGTGAAGTATGTGTGCTTTCAATCTTGACTATGTATTGTTGCAAAATCTCGGCATGTACCTACGATAAGGCTGTAAGTTTTCCAACAACTTGTCTGGCTCGGGCGTAAGACGCTGCATGCAGCTGTTTCATTTTCAATAAGGTAATAAGCTTCATATTATGTCTAAAACCTTTAATCACCTGTCAAAAAAATCTATTGTTTTCCATTCAACCATATTGCTCCGAATTGACTGTAACGCCGGGAAATATACAAATTCGAATTTCGATGACGCACGCACCTTATTACATTTAAAAAGCTTTAATTTTCTTAAAATTTTCTCATAATTTTACCAATCGCTTACGTAGTCAATCGATTGTTACGACCAACCAATTAATTTACTTTATCGGTTTGCTTAATTTTGATCCATCCATTAACGCAAATAGGCAACTAACAGTATGATTCTTCAAATGACAGCTGAATCTGGCAGGTGTCAAATAATTCATACTGAACATTTTTTGACAAAAATTCAAACCGTTTTGCTAAAAGCCATTTTTATAGTTGAAATTTAAACATTATTTAATTACAAAATAAACAATTACCTTTGAAAAAGACGTGAATTTTAATAATCTTATGACGGAATGCATATTGGTTACTGCAAAATATTTTAGTTTTCGAATAACCTAATTTATGTTAGCTCAAAAAACAAACAAAATATTTTCTTCAAGAAAATTTTGTTTATTTGCGAGTCAGTTTCCTCTTTTTCAAAAACTCACTCAAACCATACATTCCCACTCAAAATATTCTATGTTTTCCTACGATTGTTTACAAAATTTCCAATTTCCCCACAATGCAATATTTTTGTTTACAAAGAGAATTCCAAAGTTCTATTAAAGGCACCTATCTTCATCCTTAAGAGAAAATGAATGTATTTTCTCTTTTAGAAAAAAACCACTCATATTCTAATTTGCCTTCCCTCGAAAACGTACCAAAACCAAATTTTAACATAGAAGCTATGAAACTGTGTGTTCTGACGATTTTTTTGAAGAAAATCCAAAAAGAAATTTTTCTAACGATCAGTTAGTTGTCTTCTTTGTAAACTTGCGTGTCGTGTTGTGATGTGATGTCTTTTTCTTCGATAAAAATTTAAAATAAATTTTTTATATACATCTGAATAATTTTTTAAAAAAATATATCTTTATAAATTTAAGTGATTACCTTCTACAAAAAATTAGAAATAAAATAAATGAAAATCCAAAGTTTGACGGTCGGCAAGCTGCCCATGATTTTTCAAATTTTATTAATTTATTTTTAAACATTGTGTGAAGTTTCGTGTAGATTTTTTTAAATAAAATAAATTTTAGTATTTTCTAATAAAAAATAAAACATTCATCATTCCTTAAAGTTAATAAAATTGCGTAATTTTCGAAATTCGACATTGAAATTAATTTAATTTAAATTCAAAAATTAAAAATAAGAACAAAAAAAACTGCTGGCTGAATCAAATATTTTGTTGGTCAATATATTTTTGAGACTTTTTAAAAATAATTTTTTACAATTTTAATGATCAAAATCCGAAATAGAAAAAGTTTTGAAAAACATAAAACAGCAATTCTTTTGATTTTCTATTCGAAAACGAAAATAGAATTTTGCAAAGGAGGAAAGAAAAACTGAAGCACATTCAAAAAAGAAAACGCAGCGTGCAGCGAACTTTGTTCGTCTTCGGTTAAACGGATTTGTTTATTTTCTTCTGTTTTTGCAATTAAGTTTGATTTCCCAAAAAAACAACAAAAGAACTAAATTCTCAAAATAAATTTAAAGGCTCAGGTGTTTCAAATCCTCCATTCGCATCTAACGAGTACATTTTTCGTGTCTTATAGAAAAAAGCGCAATCTCGTCCGATATTTTGTGTGACGTAAAATAAGAATATTTCATACCGTTAGTCTTGTTGTACCTAAGTCTTGTTGGATATAATAAATAAATAAATGTGCATAAATATGTTCGGATTTTGTTTAACTGAGAGCACATTTTCGGCATATCAATAAATTGTGTTCGCGTCCAATTAAATTAGTGTAAATTAAAAGATACAAAAGTATCTAAGGCGTTGTGTGTTTCACGGTTTGGTGGAAGGTGGTGGGTATAAAAAGCCCCCGTGTGCTCGATCGACATTATTTATGTGGGTGGAATTTTCGAATAAAGTTCTATTTTCCATATTTTTTCGTCAAAATTCAGATACGATTTATGTATATGCGTCCTGAGGATACGGTTAATATTTTTTGTCGAATTTAATTTTCACGTGATGTGTTGTGACGACGTCATTTTGAGTCGCAAACGAAAAAAAATCAAAGTTAGATGAAATTTAAAGGCGCAGCCGAAAACGAAACGAAAAACTCCGTCAAAAAATGACTGACAAAAGTCAGTCATCATCGCAATCACGACAACAACAGCAGCAACAACAAAATGAGAATGGTGGGTCTGGGCGTCCTGGAATACCTGAGCTTACGGCTGAATGGGTAGTCCGAGCCCAATTGACATTTGGTCGACCCGGAGAAACGGTTACCAGAGATTTCTCAACGAACAACAACAATAGCACCATCAACCCAGTTCGGGTCGTCTATAGATGGAGCTCGGGCGAGGCAGGCCCTGGGGAAGAGGAGAAACCTTCGCCTTCGAGTCGAGAGACTCCAGTCGGTTCGGGACAATCTACACCTTCAAAGGTTGTTGTATATTTTTTGTTTGTATGGTTTTTGCACAACGATTTCGACTGACAAAAACTTCATCTTTCAGACAAAAGGTAAGCATGCTGAGAGTTTTAATTCAGCCACTTCGGGAGAATTTGGTGCTGGTGATTCGGCCTTCAGCGGATCCAATACGCCAAAGAACAAAAAGCAGCAACAGAATCAACCAATATACGGAACAAGGTGTCGAAGTACTTGCAATATCATCGTATCAGCTGTGGCAGATTTTCTGCCGAACAATGCTGGCAATATTATTCCAGAAGAACCAGATCCGTTTGTGTTCAATACGACAGCTCGTTATACTGTTATACCGGAAAAGGTATTTATTTTGTGATATTCATGATATTCATTTGTTTTTGAAACGCAACGGCAAGTGAAAGATCCTATGAATTCGTTGTTTAGTAGTCCTGAGATCATATCTATTTGCTCTCGATGATCGGGTTTAGTGAGTCACACAAAATTGTAGCCGAAATGTCAAGTTTATGTCAAAGTTTTGTCTGCATTTTGACAGGTGACAAATGAGTAGTTCATATTTTGGAGATTTTTTAAAAAGTTCAGAAGTCTTGAATTTGACGATGACGTAGAAATATACAAACTTAAGTTGTCATGTTGTTTGAAAAATTTTAGAAACTTGAATTTTGATAGTTAATTAAAATAGCTGTCTCATATGTCAAGGTTGACATTGACAATTGAGTTGAATTTCGCATTTAAATGCCTTTGTGATGACGGCAGTCACGTCTGTAAGAACGAACTCTCTAGACATGGGAAAAATGCGATTTTATTCTTATTTTGTTTAATTTTTTCTTCAAAAGTGTGTCTTATTCTGTTATTATTAACCATTGATTTTTATTTGGAATTTATTGTTTTTTTTTTTAATTCGTTAAAAGAATGTTCTTACCGTAATAAACGGTGATTTTTTAAGAGCTTGAGAAAAACGCATAATATTTGCAAAATCTCATCGATTCTTTATTTGAAACGTTAGATTTGTCCATGACATTTACTTTTTGAAGATAATTTCATTTAAATGTTGACCGCGGCTGCGTCTTAGGTGGTCCATTCGGAAAGTCCAATTTTGGGTAACTTTTTCGAGCATTTCGGCGGGAATAGCCCGAATTTCTTCGGAAATGTTGTCTTCCAAAGCTGGAATAGTTGCTGGCTTATTTGTGTAGACTTTGGACTTGACGTAACCCCACAAAAAATAGTCTAAAGGCGTCAAATCGCATGGTCTTGGTGGCCAACTTACCGGTCCATTCCATGGGATGAATTGTTCTCCGAAGTTTTCCCTCAAAATGGCCATAGAATCGCGAGCTGTGTGGCATGCAGCGCCATCTTGTTGAAACCACATGTCAACCAAGTTCAGTTCTTCCATTTTTGGCAACAAAAAGTTTGTTAGCATTGAACGATAGCGATCGCCATTCACCGTAACGTTGCGTCCAACAGCATCTTTGAAAAAATACGGTCCAATGATTCCACCAGCGTACAAACCACACCAAACAGTGCATTTTTCGGGATGCATGGGCAGTTCTTGAACGGCTTCTGGTTGCTCTTCACTTCAAATGCGGCAATTTTGCTTATTTACGTTGCCATTCAACCAGAAATGAGCCTCATCGCTGAACAAAATTTGTCGATAAAAAAGCGGATTTTCTGCCAACTTTTCTAGGGCCCATTCACTGAAAATTCGACGTTGTGGCAGATCGTTCGGCTTCAGTTCTTGCACGAGCTGTATTTTATACGGTTTAACACCAAGATCTTTGCGTAAAATCTTCCATGTGGTCGAATAACACAAACCCAATTGCTGCGAACGGCGACGAATCGACATTTCATGGTCTTCAGCAACACTCTCAGAAACAGACGCAATATTCTCTTCTGTACGCACTGTACGCATTCGTGCGGTTGGTTTAATGTCCAATAAAGTAAACTGAGTGCGAAACTTGGTCACAATCGCATTAATTGTTTGCTCACTTGGTCGATTATGTAGACCATAAACACATTTCGAACCGAACACTGATTTTGGTAATAAAATTCAATGATTTGCAAGCGTTGCTCGTTAGTAAGTCTATTCATGATGAAATGTCAAAGCATACTGAGCATCTTTCTCTTTGACACCATGTATGAAATCCCGCGTGATCTGTCAAATACTAATGCATGAAAATCCTAACCTCAAAAAAATCACCACATAAGTCACAAAACTTGTAAGGCAGATATTTAGAGGAAGTGGTGAACGCAATGATGATGCCGAGTGAATATTTGAAAAGCTACATTAATCATAGGCATAGACGCTTAAATCTTGTGTTTCTAAGGTTTCTGAATGATTCGTGCTAATTTTGAGTGATGATTCCGAAACAACCATTTTCAATATTATTATTAGACAGGGTTATCCCTTTTGCAGTCTCAAAAGTAAACGTAAATATTTCATGATATTTCTTTTTCATTTATCTGAAACACTGAATTATTGGAAGTATCTATTCTTTTGAGGTAATTTTCGACCACTTTTTGAAACACATCGAGCCCTTACCGCCATTTTATCTTAATCGAAATTTTCAATAAAAAAGAAAACTTGATTATTTAAATTTGCTTAGTAACACAAAGATCCTTGAAGGATATTGTCATGTCTAAACTTAAGCATAACTAATAATTTCCAATACTGACCATGGGTACAAGTTGTTTCAAGGACCAGCAGTAACTTCTTGCTTTTTCGTTTACGATAAAATTTATTTTGGCGCTTACGATAAATTGGCGGGAAGGGCTCGAAGTATTGAGCCTTATCTTGGTTTTTAAGGGTTCAAGAGTTAAAGGTCTATCTGCATAAACACGGTCTTTCACTTATATCGCCACGACGAATAATTAAGCGGCCAGGATATGTCTCTTGCACTAAAACCATATTCGCACGAGTTGTGTGGTATGTAGCACTTATTAAAATAACATATTTTCCAAGTCGCATCCCTTAAAAGCAGGCAAAAAAGTCCGTTATCATATGACCATAACGCTCCGAATTGATGGTGACGGGCGTTCCATTGTCGTTTTCGAAGAAGTAAGGTCCAACCACACCTCTGGATCAAAGAAATGTAATGGCCTATCTTCAATTACTCAAATCCCAGAACCTCAAATACAACAGTTTTGTTTTTGAACATACGCACCGAGTAGGAAATGTGCTTCGTAGCTTAAGAAAATATCATTCGAAAAATCGCCGTCAACCATCTGTTGCTTAAGCACCCATTCGACATATCTACGACGACGCGACGTTTTGAAGGGTCAGCTGGCTTCAGTTGTTGTAGATGTAGATGTATAGGTGTAGATCCAAATGCAAAATACGCCATAATGTACCGTAAGACAGTCTTAATTCCAGAGAACAACACATTTAGGTGTACGGCAACACTTTAACTCACAGCGGCAATATTTTCAGTAGTGAACGAAACGATGATGCATAGGCCTTAAAATATTTGTAACCAATCTTTAGCTTAGTCCTGTGTAAACTAGAGCCTCACAGAACAAACTTCTCAATCTAGCTCGGTCCCTAGCTAGATTTCTCCTATTTCGAGCTCCAAGTTGGGTGAGGTCAATTGCCACTTGTGAGCGCCATCTGATCCGCGGTCTTCCTCTACTGCGCTGTCCTGTGGGTGTGGTTTCGAAGACTTTCCGGGTCGGAGTATTGGTTTCAATGCGTTCTATGTGATCCAGCCATATTAATCGTTGGACTTTTACCCTTCTGGCTAAGTCTTCCATCTTTTTCTCCACTCCCCTTCTACGCATACGGCACCGTAGAAAACACTTAGAAACTTTTCTTTCGAAACGACCCATCCGCTTTTGTAATAGCCCATGCTTCTGCACCGTATAACAAGACGGAGATGATGAGGGTCTTATATAGCTACACATTGGTCCCCCGAGAGAAGGCTTTGCTACTCAATTTCTTTGTTAACCCAAAGAAACAGCGGTTAGCCAGAGTTATTCTTTGTTTGATCTCAACGCTTATGCTGTTTTCTGCGTTAATAGTGGAGCCTACGTAGACGAAGTCCTTGATTTCCTCAAAGTTAGGTATGTCGATGGTAACGTTTTGACCGAGACGTCGGTGTTGTAGGCCTTTTCTTGACACAGCGTAAACTTTGTTTAGCCCTCAATAACCATTAAACCCATTTTTGCCGCCTCTACCTCAATACTCCAAATAGGCCTATTGACAGCTAAGTTCTTCCGATCGTGTCACTGTCATCAGCATATGGTAGTAATTGGACAGACTTTTGAAAGATAGTGCCTCTAGTGTTGACGAGGGAGCTTTGCACTATTCTTTCAAGCACGATGTTAAAAAAATCACATGACAGCGCATCGCCTTGTCTAAAACCTTTTTTGACATCGAAAGGTTCCGTTAAGTTGTTTCCAACCTTTATGGAGCAGCGTGAATTCTCCATGGTTATCCTGCACAAACGGACAAGTTTGGCAGGGATGTCAAAACTAGACATGGCTCTATACAGGTCGCCCCTGTAGATGCTGTCATATGCGGCCTTGAAATCGATAGAAAGATGGTGGGTGTCTATTTGATATTGAATATTTGATCGACTGTGGACTTTCCTTGTCTTAAACCACACTAATAAGGACCTATCAGGTTTTTACGATATGCCTTAGACGTTCATATACATATTACGACAGAGAAAATTCTGAAAGCGATGTTAAGATTTCTCTATAGTTTAGAGCACCTCCCTTTTTCAGAAGAAACCAATCCAGTCTCTTCAAGCTTATTCACAATTTTGCCAATTGCTTGCATATTTGAAGGATTATGTAAACCATAATCTTCTCTAAAAGCACGTTATGTGGCTGTGACAGAATCACCATTTTTGTAGTAGGTCTTAACAATTTGTATGCGTTGTCAAGCGATCCATTTTCGTAAATGTCAGACTTTCGAATGAAAAAAAAAATTTGGTTTAAAAACTTAGATTGACAGATGTAGAATTCAAGCCCTATGCTTTTGAAACCGTAAAATGGATAACCAATTAAGGTTTTTTTTTAACTCTAAACCTGGCGTGATTTGATTTGACTGTCCCTTTCATTCTTTTGTTGATGTGTAATCATCGCTTAATGTGTGAAAATTAGCTACGTTTAAATCACTTTTCTGTTAGTTTTAATAATTTTAATGCATTAATGGCAAAAATTCATGGCAGCTGACTTTGACAGGTGTCAAATTATAGAGTTACCAACTTAAAACAACAAATTCAATGATTCTGTAAGCGTTTTAATAAACTTCTTTGTTATATTAAAGGTTTCAATAGAGTTTGAAATAGTCGAATTGAAAATTACAGCCATTTTTCTAGTTTTCTAAAAGAAAAGAAAATTCTTAACTTGAACTAAAAAACTGCGCCTAATAAATTATTTTTTGAAATATTTTTAGTTCCGATTATTTTACAATACCGGATGCAAGTCTCTATTTTGTTCTATAGTCTTGAGCAATTACGTATAGTTTAAAGTGGCCATAACCTACATACTTTATTTTATGCTTTTCTTATGTGCCACAATTTTTTAAATCAAAAATTTACAAAGAGCAACGAATTTGATTTCCTTCATTAAATTATGAAATCTTTGAAGCATCCGTTCTTTTTGTCATATTAAAAGCACAAACTATTTGTTTTTATAAACATCTTTAGATTCATATTCATAAAAATTATAGTTTAAGATTAAACAATTAAGTTTTTAATCTTGTTTATCTTTTTATAAAAACGACACTTTGGCTAGTATTATTTTTTGTTTGATATAAGAGACAAATATTTTGTTGTTTTTATTGGCGTATTGCCATTAAATTAATAATAAATTTAAGTTTCTTTTTTTTTTGTTAAAGTTTAGGTTTATAGTTTCATATTCATTCATATTAAATCAAAATGATAAATTTTAGAGAATGAATTTATGATGTCATATTTTTGTACTTTTTTTCAAAATATTAAATATTTTCTACAAGTTTTATGAACATGTGATCCAAAAATCAAATAAAAAGTATATTTTTTGACAATTTCGGTGATTTATTGTTTTATACTTTACATAATTATGTGTTGTTCGTATAATCCTACTTATCATGTCTCAATTTATTTCATCAGAAACATTAATCCTATTTACTTGTTAGCAGATTTCAAAAAGGTGAGAACTGATAAGTTCTGGACTTGATTTTGTTTAAATTTAATGAAACTATTTCACATTTTTGTTTGTAATATTAAAAATAAAGTTAGTAATTCAGTTTAAAAACAATTTTTGAAAAAACTTTTCCTTAAGATAGACATTTTAAAATACAGACAACAAAAACATTTTAGTAAATTCATTCAAAACTTTCACGTTTTATATTTTTGTAAACCAAAGTTATTGCTTTTGTTTAAAAAAAACACTAAATTTAAAATAACAGGAAGCACTTTAAGTTTAAAAAAAAATGTAGACTGACATCTATTTGTGAAAGTTGACATGAAAAACCATTAAAATCATTTCCGTTCGGCCTGTGCTAAAAATAAGCATATTTATTTTCATTCATGAGCATCAAGTTTCAAGTTCAAATAGCCCTAGGTTTTGTAGGTATACGGTATATCCAATAGTTTGTAAATTGCGTAAATAGACAATTATTTGAACTTTATTATGTTTATTTAGAAGAGTTACAAAATATTTTAATTAATTCAATAACAGAAAAAGCGAAAAAAAGCAAATGTAAATCTCACGTTGGGCGCCATTTTATTTCTCATTTTTTTTGTTCATCCATCAAACAGTCCTTTTTGATTTGGAGAAGAAACTTAATTAGATTTATTTTGTTTTTATGAGAAATTAAGCCGACTGTCAAATTAAGTTTATGTGTAAAAAGAAATCGATGTTCTGAAAATATTGTTGTTAGCAATTTCTCTTTTCAAAAACAAGTACTCGTATTTCTCAGCCTTACTAGATTTCATAAAAGTAAACATTTCAATTACCATCAACTTTTCATTTCTTCTGAACTTTTTTATTTCTGTATAATTTTCAAAATTTAGAAAACTATTAAAACAAATTATGCTGCTAAAAGATTAATCTGTCTTACAAAACATATCAATGCCACTTTCTTTTCTACCGAGCAATTAGAAAACATCTGTTTCCGATAAATTTTAAAATGTTGGTGCGTATTTCCGTCTCAAAAAACAAAAACTCCATAAAATAACCACAACCTGACCAAACTAGACCGTATTTACACAATATTTCCCCTTCCGGTTTTGTTTTTGAGGGAAATTGTAATTCGAAAATGTTTAAAATCACTCAAATATTTCAAATTCTGAAATTTTTCCACTTGCCGTTGCGTCTTCATCGTCGTCGTCGTTGAGTGTTTTGTTTTAGAAACACTTTTATTTTTATTTCATCTTGACCTAATAGTTTCGAAAAACAACAAACAATTACATCTTCCATTAGCTCTCCGTCCCTGATGATGGTTCTGCTGTGGCATCGAAAAATTTTACATCTGGTAAAATTCTTGCTCTACGTGATGCCTTCTCGCAAACAAGCGACACTGAAACAACGAAATTTCTCAACACCCCCAACCCTATCAGAGAATTTCGCTACTCCAGCCGCAGTCCGCCCACCGATAGACGATCAACACTTGACGATTTTAGGCGTCAGCAGAGACGATTCTATGATCATAATCGTCGTGCCACAGACACACTGTTGCCATTGCCTACCTCACCCATAGCCGGAGTCGACGAGGGAAACTCATTTACGGTTTGTCACTCTTTTTTAAAGCGCTCTATTCTCTCATTCTTCTTGTGTTTCGAATTCTAAATTTAAATTGAAATTGAAATCTTATTCTGTTTTTATGTTTAGCCCTCGTACACACCATCGCCTACGCAAACGTGTAAATCAGCTTCCCTGCCAAGAATTCCTCCACTTCCAGGTCAGCAGAGGCAACTTTTACAGCAACAAGCTGCTAGTGGGCCAAAGTCAGAACCGAAAAAACCCAGAACCGTTCACATCGATGTCTATTGCACAGGTTCGGATGAGGATGACGACGAAAATGAAGAGGATGATGATGACGCAGATGCAGATGAATTGGACATCGATGACTCGTCTAGTTCATCTGATAGTTCTAATCACTTGTCCAATTCCACCCCCCAGACAGTGTTGGACAACGAACAAATGTTGCTACGTCATCAGCGAATAGGAGCACATACTCTTCCGAGAAGAGTTAACCTGCATCGTGAGAAATTCGCTGGCCGTTCGCCAAATCCCCCCACAACGGTGTCAAGCACTTCGCGGTCTGATTTGAATGTCGGTCATGCCATAACCAAGTCAAGCACAGCCGAGGAGGTTTCCGAGTCGAAACAGTTGCTCTTCCGCAAGCACATTGGCGATCAGAGAGCTGCAAAGCTTCAGAATCTACGACAGAAGTATATCCGGAAGGATCCCAGCGACGATTGCATCAGCTCCAACTATCCGAATTCGTCAAGATCGACCATGAGAGATGCGACTTGTAGTAGTATATCGAGTGCAATGGCCTCTCAGGATCAGGAATCTTCCTGGAAGGACACAGAAGACATTGAGGTGAGCGTGAGTCTGGCCAAATCGGATAGTTTTGACTACGACAATTCTGTGGATCGTTTGCGAATCAGACACATGGAGTCTCTTTGGTCTCGACCTGAGATTGAGTCCAACTTCGCCACCACCAGAAGTCACACTCAGCCGGTGTTTCTTCATCCAATTTCGGAGGGAAACTCACAAAGAGCCTCTCCTTATACTCCAAATGTGCCGATGGAACGCAATGACACTCTTCCATCGGAATCTGAGAACTATTCAGAGTCTGATAACGTCTTTTATCCCTACCATCATCGGTTCAGTGCTCCAGCTCAACAGCAACTCTATGAGCCTCCACCGCCTCCAACCTCACCAAGTCACCCACCAAAGATTGTCTACTCCTATCCGGCAACTCCAACCCGAGATCCGCCGGCATTTATGCAGTTTTTCGGTCCACGACCACAAAGCCCCCAATCCACAGGGTATCAGCCTACTTTTCGCCCAGGCTTGCAAAGGTGGAAGAGTGAAGCTCGTGACGATCTTGACTCATCATCACTTAGACCCGCACAGACTTTCCAGCGAGCTGGCAGTGAAACTCCATCCTCCCCCACTAAGGCTCTTTCCCCAGAGGTATCCCTCTCTCCACCAGTTCGACAAGTTCCTTCAAAATATCCCTCCCCAGTTCCATCCCTTAAACCAGATTCCTCATCGAACCGTGAAAGCAGTGTGGCTGCAAGTAGTGTTGCTGCCATCATTAAAGGCTACACAGCTGAGCATTTGCAAAAAGCTCAAAAATTCGGTAAAGTCATGGGGACAGTTCGTAAGCCTGGACATCATGTTGGACCGACGAAAAATCCGAATTGTTTATGTGAGCATTGCCAACGCTGGATGGCCGAACGATTCCAAATAAGAAGTAGAGCCTTTTCGGTCGGCGATAAACCAATCGTATTGAAAAGACCAAATTTTAACAGAAATTAAGAGTTAAAAAAAATAACTAACACAAGACAAGAGAAAAAACAAGAGAGAAACACAACACTGCCAGATCAAAAACAAAAATAAAAATAATTTGTAATTAGATTGTAGGAATTTATGTATTCGAAACAAGAGCTTTTGTTAAAACTTTTTTATTTTGCATTTAAAATTAAATGTTTTTTATTAAATATAAGATAAAAATGTAACAAACAAAATAAACGCTTTTCCTCGAGTGTGAAATAGTTTTTAAAATAACTTTGAAAACTTATTTATATTTTAGTAATTAAGGAAAAAATAATAATTTATCATTTTATAGTAAATTTGTTAAAACTATTATAATATTAATTCCTAACGCTCATGTTCCTGTAACTTTGTATAAATGAACTCAATAAATAAACTAATAAACTGTTAAGTTGAAGGCTTTATTTAAAAAATACCAACATTGATTTTTGCTGGCAAATATGAGATTCTTAAAAAATTGTTTTGGAAGAGAAAAAAAGTAAGTATCGATGTTAAAAATACTAAGAACAAGAATAGAAAATGGAAGATTTTTATTTAAGCGATGGCAACACTGTACATAAGACAGCTGTCACACACTTGACTAAAACGTCAAATGATATGTATTTTAATGAACCCCTCATAAACTACTGTCAATAAGTTTTTGATTCTAAAGAAAAGGATCATTTAGACAAAATTTGTAGAAGAGTAGGTTTGAAGGAGTGAGAGGTTACGATTTTCTTTTCCTCGGTTTGTGTTAACTGTTTTTCGGGCTAGGTACCATAAAAAGTAGTTATCTCCGTTCATTTCATTTCTCAAAAACGAATTCAACGATACTTCAAATCTAGAGAGCTAGCTAGAGAAGCTTTCTTCTAAATCGCAGGTTCATTGGGGTTGCTGCTCCATTCTAATTAAGTCGTAATCTCCGAATGCCTTCATTTTTGTCAATACTACGTTATTATTTTCATTATTTACATGAAGTACTTTAAAATTTGTTTTTGAAAACAAAAATTTTAGAATATGACATCAACACATCTGGTTATATTTTTCGTGTGTCCATTGAAAGGTGTTAAAGCAAAAATTCGTCATCCTAATCATCAATCACGAAGCTGAGACAATTCTTTTTAAAAAACAAAAATAGTAGGTACATACAACTTTAAAAATAGAAATCGAAAACGCAAAAATTGAATTGATTCCCTAAGACTTTATTATTTTCTCAATGAATTTTGAAATATTGATTCTGGGTGAATCAGAGCAGAAAAATGTTGGATAATTTTTTGTTGACAAAATATTTTCAGCGCAGAACAAGTTTGTCAAATTTATGGCAAAAACTTTTTAGCTCTTCAGTTCAGACATGATTTCCAAAACAGTGAGTAACATTTTTTTTATTTAGCCAAGAACACCACAAAAATTCTAATATCTTGTTTTTCGTCAACTTTTAAATTCTTTGACTTATATTATTTTTTCTTATTTGTTTCTTAGGCTCAAGTTCGATTATCCGAATCATCGCGAAAACTGGACCTGCTGCGGCTCTCGTTGGACCTTCGCCGACAAGAATTACCACCCGATTCGCCGACAGCTCAACAGCTCAAAACCGAGCTGCAAAGTGTTCAAGCATCGTCGCCAGTTCCGGTAACCTACACATCGTTGCAACCCTTCCAAGGTGGACTGGGTGGTAAGCCTTATCATCAAGTGACATCGTTGGGTCGTTGTGCCTCGGTGACGGGCAAACTCGAGGTCCGTCTTATGGGCTGTCAAGATCTGTTGGAAGATGTCCCTGGGCGATCGCGCCGCGACAAAGATAACAATTCAAGTCCGGGTGATTTGCGAAGCTTCGTCAAAGGTGTCACCAGTCGTAGTTCTTCGAAAAGTTACAGTGTCAAAGATGAGACTTCATTTGAAATTATGGCAGTTATAAAGCTTGACAACACCACAGTTGCTCAAACCTCATGGAAACCTTGCTCCCAACAGGCCTGGGATCAGCGATTCTCAATTGATCTAGATCGTTCGCGAGAACTCGAGATCGGTGTGTTCTGGCGTGACTGGCGTTCGTTGTGTGCTGTGAAATTCCTTCGTCTCGAGGAATTCATCGATGATGTGCGACACGGCATGGCCCTGCAACTGGAACCGCAAGGCTTGCTCTTTGCCGAAATAAAATTCTTAAACCCCATGATTTCCCAGAAGCCAAAACTGCAACGTCAACGAATGATCTTCAATAAGCAGCAAGTTAAAAACATCCCGCGTGCCAAACAAATGAACATCAACATTGCCACCTGGGGCCGTTTGCTCAAGCGAAACCAGCCCAGCAATCAAAACGATCTGCCAATTTCTCGAACCCCATCGTCGGGTACTATCGATGGCGAACCCTACACACCCGGTCAGCAAGCTTTGAACTTGGAATATGATCCGACAGTTGCCGAAACAGAACATGTCGCCACTCCCGGTGAGAATCCAGATCTCAGTGTGGCCGGTCTAAGTGGTGCCCGGCCCCTATCGATGCAGGGCATTGCTGCTTTGCCACCAGAAGTCTCACCCATAACAGCGAACCTTAACAAACAGAACAACAATCAAGGAGGCATTGTATCTCCGACAGGCCTTCATTTGCAAATCAATCAGAAGTCAGCAGCAGGTAGTAAAAAATCGAGCAGCTCCAATCAGATGCCAAGTCCACCACCACAGGTACCAATAGGATCGCCTCCAACTCTACAGAAGATGGACCAAGAGGTAAGTGAAATAGTGATGCATGTCAAAGTGAATTTAGTCTATTTTGTTGTACAGCTGTAATTTTTTGTCAGTACTTATATAAGTAGTAGAAAGTAGTAATTTACTTGAACTTTTTTTGTTTAAATTTGAAAAAAGGTGTAGGGCTTTTAAATATTGTAAATCTATAGACCCAAGCTATAAGCCTTATTTTTAGGTGATGGCTTGAGAGATAAAGACTTAGTTTTGTTTTAATTTATTTTTTTATAAATAGAGACTTTTAAATACAGTCAATACACAGCGTGTTCACACAAAACACTAACACTTAGAGAATGAATAAATTATACTATACTGTACACAACATTTAAACATTTAAACAAATAATACGTCATTTTGCATTAAAGTAATTATGTCTGAGTCTAAAAAAAAGTCGCTGTTGTGTCTTTTCAATATATAATTCTTCAATTTCGAGCTTTGAAATGTAGAACATTGTTGAGTAGAAATTAATCATATTAGAAAATTCGTTAAATGTCATTGGTGTTGTCTTGTTCGTCCTGTCAAATTGTTTGTTTATAAAAGTATAAGTGAGAAACAATATTGGTTCAGTTAAAAAAACAAATATTTCGTCGAAAACGTTTTCCTTACTTTGCATAAGATCTGTCAATTTTCTCAAATTCTTGTTCTTTACTGACAAGCTCATATTTCTTTAGACTTAATTATTGGTTAATCGGTAAAATCCATCAGTAAAATGTTTGTTTTACATTTTTGAATAGTTTAGAGCATTATTTTCAGCAAAAGATAAACGCAACAAGTTGAATTCTATTCTCAAGTATTTTTTAACTTCGTAAAAACATTTAAAAAAATTTAGTAATGAAATTTAACTTTTGATGATGGCGTTCCAATGTTCCAATGAGGCGCGAAGCTCCAGGTTTCTTCATACCTTTAATTTAATGACTTACATTTACTGGTTGATATATCCGCTGATCAGTAAAATATTTTAAGTTCCTCCTGTTTCAATTTTTACTGATAGATTTTAGTGATAGCTATAAACCTGCCCCTATTTGATATCGGTAATTCGACCGATGTAGTTGTTTTGATCTATGATAGGTTTTGCATCTTCAAAGGATTTAACAAGACTGCTTCAAAAATGTTATCTTTTAAAACAGAAGACAGCTTCAGAAGCGTAATCTTTCAAAACACACACGAAAGCTTACAGCAGTTGTATCCAAAACTCAAATTTGAATGACCTGCAAGTTGCATTTTTGAAATTTTCTAAAAAATTTAGTATCGCAAATATGTTGAAGATTTAAACACAGTAAGGCTTTAGCAGAAAAAAAGGTTGCGTTTTAATGAAGAATGCAGAAAAAAATTCCCTTTGTTGTATTGGAAACGTATGATCCAGATTTGTATATCATTTTTTAAATAACGTTGGTTGCAACTTAATATTTGAGGTTTTTTGTAATTTGCTTAATTTTTGGCAAATTAAGAATGCTCTACAGTTTTTTGAATCAGATATTTTTTTTAATTTTAACGTTGTTTCAAAAAATCTATATTTTAACAACAAGTTAATACATTTTTATCCCAACGAAAGAAATAGTTGCAAAAGACTTTATAGTATAAAATTTTTTTCGAACTAATATCACTGTAAAAATTATAAAATCGGCAAAACAAAAAAAAAGCGTTATATCGTTAGAGTAGACATAAACTGATTTTTCAGAATTAATTTAATTCTTTGAGGGCTAAAAATAAATCGACCATAAATCGATCTAAACATTCATAACCACAACTTCAACTAGGTCACTCCAAATTCAATTGAAAGTTTTAATTTTTGCGAATATCCTTTCTGCTTCTTGAGCCTTTTAATTCCGTTTTGTCTTGAATTCAATTCCTTTTGAAACAAGGGATCATTCAAAATGAATTAATTTTTAAAGTTTGTCTAACATTTTTAATATTTTTAAAAATGTTTAATAAAAAGAACCTATTTCTTTAAATAAAGAGAATACCCTGCGAAAGAAAAAACATTTTTTAGTTAAATGTTTTCAGTGAAATTTGCCTTGAATTGTTTGAGTTTTGTTGGCAGTACATCCATTTTTAACGGTTCCCCACATTTAAAAAAACTCCAAATTGGCCAAACTGCAACTCCAAAGCGGACAATTAGCATATGCTATAGGCAACTGATAATTTGGGAATTAATTGCCCAAAAAATTGTATGGCAACAAACCAGAAGATGCCTAAACTGATATCTTTGATTTCAGCAGAGAACAAAGATGGCTAAAATTCGGCTGCCACTTCCATCGTTGTTCGAAACGTTTTTAACAGTTTGATTTTCAAAAAGAAAAATAGTCCATTAAAAATCGTTGTCGAAATCAAGCTACTTTAAAAATCAAATGGCTTCAATTCCTGAATCCAATGGACTTTGTAAGCGAATAACATTTTCAAAAAAATCATAAGAAATAAATGCTCAACACTTATCAACTTTGTTCAAGAGTTAAGCGAGTCATTTAGTTCTATGGATTTTCTGTGTACGTTTCGAGCATGAAACAGCTAAAAATTAAAAAAAAAACTAGATGGCAACAGTCTCTCAACCATTCGCGAGAACTGTTGTCTGGGATAGAGGGGACCTACAGTTTTAAGCCAAATCCAAACGACTAATTTGAGAAAGCACTTTTTATGACAGGATTACTCTTGGAGAATTTGTCAATTCCACGCAAGAGGTGAAAAAAAAACTTTAGAAGGCATAGGCAGTAAATGAACCCAAGACCTTGTGCATGAGAATCCAACGCACCAACCATTATGACACGGATACTATTTAGAAAAACGGTCTTTCACGTAGCCCTACAAAAAAAATCCAGCGTCAAATCGCGTGATCATGATGGCCAGTTTATATTGCCACGACGTGAAATTACCCGCCCAGGAAATGTCTCTTCCATATTCGCTCAAGTTGTGTGACATGTGGCACCGTCTTGCTGAAGCCACCTATTCTCGAAGTCGTATTCTTCAACAGCAGGCAAAAAAAAGTCATTTATCATATTACCAAAAAGCGCCGAATCGACGGTATAAGTCATTCCAAGGTACAATCACACTTTTTGTGGGTGTAATAGCCTCTCTTCAGTTACTTGAGGATTTTTAGAACCCTAAATACAACAATTTTGTTTATTAACATACCGACCGACTACCGAATGGGAATTGTGTTTCGTCGCTGAAGAAAATTTTGTTCAAAAAGCGTCGTCCATCGCCTGTTGGTTCAAGCGCCCATTCCTTTTATCTACGACTTTTAAATAGATGTAGCTATAGATCCAAATGGAAATCGTGCCCTAAGCAGTCCTAATTCCTGAAAACGATGAGGGATAGACACATTCGGATCTTCTTTCACATGGAGCAGCGAAACAATAATGCACAGGTCTTACAATATATGTAACCAGTGTCTTCAAATTTCTTTACAATTTTGCCAATTGCTTGCGTAGTTGGACGATTATGTATATCATAATCTCCTCTTAAGTCACGATAAGTGGTTGGGGCAGAATCACCATTTTTGTAGTAGGTTTTATCAGTTTGTATGCGTTGTGCCATAGTTAAGCGATCCATTTTTTTAAATTTTAAACTTTCGACTGCCAAAAAAAATTAGTTTAACAATTCAGTTTGACAGCTGTCGAATTTCAACCCTATTCTTTTGAAACCGCGAAATGGGCAACCCGTTAGATTACTTAGCCACGAATTAGGATTGGTGTGAGGAAAGTTTAATTTTATCTTCATTATAACTTGGCTTCAAATCGACTTAACCGTATTTCACAAATTTCCTCCGAAACTAGAATTTGTTAGATATTTAAAAAAAACTAATTCAACTTGTTAGTTTAGATCGACAATAGCGTTGAAAAACCCAATTTTTGTTTATTTTTTGGATATAAGCAAAATTCAAGCACAGCGATGACAACGCCATCTTTACTTTTGCAATTCTGACTTTCATTTAAAAATCATTCCATATAGATTTAATCATAAATTTAAAATATTTATGTACAGATAAAAACAAACAATAAGAACACAAAATCAGGTATTTTTTTTTATAAATACAAAAGTAAATATTAAAAGTAAACAATTAGAAACAAATTGGACATAAAAATAAACTTCATGAATATTTGCATGCTTCTTTATAATTTGTACAAAATCCTACTTTTTTGTTTTGTTGTTGAAAAAAAAAACAAACCGAAACGTTTTGTGTCTTTCTTGTATGTTTGTCATAATCGACAACAGTTACAGAGTGCTTTACGAGAATTTGAATTTCTCAACCAAATGGATTCACAGCCCTCAACATTACAGCGACCGCCAACACGTCAACAATTACAACAACAACAGCAGCAACAACAACAATATCTCGGTTCAGCTGCCCAACAGCTGATGCAATATCACCAATCACCAACGCAACAATATTACTCCGAAGCCGAACAGTTTATACCCCAAACAGTCCTCCCGCCCCCACAACACCATCAGCAGGTCCCATATGACAACAGCACCACTAATTCCTCCATCAGCACTGCCATCCCGCACGTCACCAATGCCGTCCATCAAGTCATGCCGATGAACCGTAATAGTAGTATTAGAAATAGTTTTAACAACAATAGCAACACCAACACCAACATCAATACCAATAACAGTGGCAGCACTGTTGGCGGAGTTGTTGGTGCAAATGTCGGACCCTATCACCGACCGGTGCTAATGATGCCACCAGTGATCCTGATGGGCGGCAGTGGTGGTGGCAGTGGGGATGGAAGTCCAATTATCGAGATGCCACCATCGCCGGTGCCGAATTCTATGCCAATTGTTGAGTATCCGGATGATGACGATGACTGTAGTAGCCGGGTCATCAACGACAGTGATAGATGTTGTGTTGAGGTTAGGTTTGGTTTATTATTTTTGTTTTGTTTTTGTTTTTTTTTTTTTTAATTTAAATGTCTTTTTTTTCACCATTTTTTTGTTGCTTTTTATGATTTTTTTTTGGAAATTTTGTTTTGTGTTGTCGAGTGTTTATTGCCATTTTTTCTATGTAAATACATTTTTACACATTGTACATTTTATATAAATTTTTGTCTAGACATTTTACTATAGATGTTTCTTTTGCACACACAAAATCACTTATTTTTGCACGGATAGTATTTTTTAAAATTTAAGAAACATACAAATACTCAATACTGACACAAAGATACACATTTAAGGTGGGGTTTTGAATAACTAAACACTCATTTGTTTTTAAAAAATACACACTTAGCACTTTAAAGAAAACTATAAACTAATAATTATATTTTCCGAAGTCTAATAGAAGAAGTTTTGAACTTTTTACCGAAAACTCTTAAATGAAAACGAAACCAAAATAGTTTTTTTCGAATTATTTCCCCAAGAAACGAATTAAGAAAGAGACAATTCCAAAGGAAAATAAACAAATTCGTGTTTTTAAATTGAGTTTCTATGATTGTTTTTCATTCTTAAAGGTTTCATTTTAAATATCTTGATCTTTACTTAAAATGAAGGACACAACTTCCAAAACGCATTGAAATTGCTAAAACTCTAGCTCAAAAACGAAAGAGAATTCTTCTATAACGATACAAATGATCTCAGACACATTCACATTAAAAGTCTTTTAAATTTCGTAAGGAACTCCTATTGGTTTCATTTCATATTAGAAAGAGGTCTTAAGATACATGTGGTATCACAATGGGCCGACAACTGGCCGCTATCCCATTCAGAACAGCCACTTCAACCTGATCTAACCTATGTTATTTCTTAAAAAGTTGATCACAATCTACCACCGATTTAACATCAAAAGAGTTTTCTCTTTGCAGCCATAATTCGTAAAATTTTTGAGGACACACAGCCGCAAAAGGATATGCAATCTTAAAAACTTGTTACTATTGTTCATTCATAGTGGCATACTTCCCTTTTTACAATAGAGTAAAACATTCGTTTTTATCTAATATCATAATAAAACCTCGTATTGGAATACCCTTTACTTTATTTCTATATTTAGAATGTTCACTAACTTTGTCCAAGCGAAATATTGTTCAATATTCTTTGTCTTATATGTCCCTCACATTTACCAATAACTCGTTATTTATAAATATCTCACCAACCACCTACCTGTTCTTATGAAAAAAGAGTTCAGGCCCTAAAATCCATCACTGTGGTACTCCATTTCATCACAAAAATTTTATTTTATTTTTTACGTGCTAAATTTTGTTTATTTCTTTTTTCTGTTTTTAATATTTTGTTTATGTTTGCTTCAAAATTTTCGTTCTTCACATTGTTCAAAAACTCACACAATTCAATAGAATTAGAACAAAAATAAATGAGTGATTTACATACAAATTAATTTTGTATCAAAATTTTAATCAAAACCTCATCTTTGTATCTGGATTATTCACAGGATAAATATTATATAAACATTGTACATATAACAATTCAACCTTATTCCACTGACATGCCTGATACAACAAAAACAACAACTAGTACTACTACTACTCCTATTTCTTCTCCTTCTTCTACCTCAAATGAACAGGTAAACAGAAAATTGAACAAAACAACAAAAAATAAAATTAAAAAACACAGAATAAAAAAAAAGAAAAATTGTTATAGTTTAGAAGGGGCAAACATTTTAAATGGTTGCTAGAAGTTAAGATATTGTTGGAAAAACTTGTACTGCGTAAAACTTCTTTTTTACTTCAAAATATACAAAAGAAATTCTAAAATCCTTTATTTTCGAAATATATCTCAGTTCAATTCCGAAGTTGAGCATTTTTAAAATTATATTATCACTTCACATTAATTTTCATATTTTTTATATTTTGGTTGTGGTTCAATATTTGAAAGGCGTAGTTGAGAAATTTAAATTTAATGACTTCGCTAGACACCTTCAGGTTAAACATGCTTAGATTCAAGTACGTTCAAAAACTTCTGCCGAATTTCAGTGAATTCTTCAAATTAGGTGAATACAAAGATTGATCAACTTCCCCTTATGAGATCTTGATATATTTACGAAACAGAAAACATTTCAAATCATTTATTCGAAATTTTCCATTCTTTAAATTTGTTCTTGAGAAATAAAAACAATAAAATCTCCAAAAACCGAGATATTACAAATTATTATATGTTTCAAAAAGTTCTCCTAGATATCATTCACTTCCAAAAATTGGTTTCTGGAAACAAATTGTTTATATGATTCAGTTTGTAGAAATTTTTCTTCTAATATCTCTAAAAGTAATGTCAATTATATTCTGGAGATATTGAAGTAAAAACAAATACTGTTTGGGTTACTCAAGAAATCGTAAACACTTTCATTAAATTTAGATACTAAACGATAATTTTTAAAAAGAAATTAATTTCTTTTTGATATCTTCACGAATCCCTTATTTAAGATCTTAAAAAAATTGTTGCGCATAGAAAAAAGTATAAGGGTGTTAAATCACAATGGTGACCAATTGTTACCACCTCTTTGCCTGATAACACTTTCCGGAAATTTTTATTGAAAAATTCGATTGTTTCGGTGCTTCCAAATCCTGCCATAAAAATTAAGTATTCATAGTTTGGTAGGGCAATCTATAACCGTAACAGTTTCAGCAGCCTCATTTTCGAATAAGTTTGGTGCAATATCGTTGCCAGCTCAAAAACCGTACCAAACAGTGACAGCTTGAGGCTAAAAACTCAATAAAATTTGTTAGAGTTTTTAAGGCCCAAATGCGACAATCATGCATATCAACGGAGCCTCCGGGGAAAAATCGACTTCATTACGGAAAAAGATATTTCTCTCAAAGGACCTTAGTTTTAATGCCAAATACGGTACAAAGTTGTTTGTGAAATCACTCATTCCAAAGATCGAAGGCAAATCGCCTAGGTTTTATTTAACACTCTGGGCTATAGCAGCAATATTCCCTGTTCATCTTAAGAATCCTCACAGTTTTGATTATTCACATTAATAACTTGTCTCAACAGCACTAATAAAGAACCATTTTGAATATTGGCAGCTTCTCAAAAGTGCTCTAATTTCCCGAACTGCGATGCAAAAAGTTCGTCATTTTGGTAGTGAATTTTAAACACTCCAATTTTTTGTTGAGTCGTGTATTTTTAGTAATGACGTATTTATTGCTTGACAAATGTCAAAAGATGGCAAATGTCAAAAGATGACAGCTGTCCAACAAAAAAAAACGGTCTCTTCATAATGACACCTCTTATTAGAAATCCGTTTATTTTTCTGCTTGTAAAGCTTTTCACGAATTATATCTCCAAATGAATGCTAGTTACGTTATATTTGCTTAAATGAACCTTAGTGAGATATATTGCTTTTTCTAAAGCTTATACCTTCTGAAAAAAAAATTCTCTGCTTCAAGAAAATGTTAATATCTCTAGTTCTCTCAGTCGTAGTATAGACGAGATATAAGTTTTTAACGAGATATGGTTGATTTTGTTTTTCTGAAAGTTATACTTCTGAAAAACTGGAAAAAAATGTTGTGTTTCAAGAAAATGTTAATATCTCTAGTTCTCTCGGTCGCAGTACAATTCGAGATATAAGTTTTTAACGAGATATGGTTGATTTTGTTCTTCCTAAAGCTTATGCCTTCAAAAAAAACAGAAAAAAATGTTCGGTTTCAAAAAAATGTTAATATCTCTAGTTCTCTTGGTCGTAGCATTTTACGAGATATGCGTTTTTAACGAGATATTTAGAAAAGAATTTGTTTTTTTTTCGTGCCATAAGCCTTCTACTTTTTAAACTCAAATGTATCATTAGCTTGAAGCTTTGTCTCTAAAGCTTCTAAATCGATCTCTCTAGGCAACAAATTCCTCTTAATTTAAGAGAGATATATCTATGATTTTTAGCAAAACACATTTTATGTGTGAGGTTTTAAACGCGCATATTCTTCGAAAGCTTTGTCGAAATTTCGTGGATAACTTGTTTTATCTTTTCATCCTGTGTCCATATCAATAAAAGATCATTCATATTCTTAAGAAAGTTTTACCAATGAAAAGATGTTTGGAAAATATCTTCTTGGATTTGTTTTAAATATGAATCTAATGAAATAAATTTACACAGTCCTGTTTTTCCAAACGATATTCCCTCGAGCTTCCTGCATTCATTTAGTTTTTATCAAAAAAGTAGACAACATGTACATTTTATCAACTCAAAATTCTATTTAGTTTGGTTTTTGAAACTTTTTATTTGTGTGTTTGAGTGTGTGTTGCTGTTGATGGTGTGTAAAATTTGGTGCACATAGAATGAGCGGTTGTTTTTTTAACTTTAATATTTAAGTTTTTTTAAAAAATGCAAAAGGAATCTTTCGTGCTCTGTAATTTTTTTTTCATACACGCCTTAAAAATAAAAATGTATAAAACAATAAAATGCTTTCACTAGCGGTCTCTTGACATTTAAATTTTTTAATAATAAATAGAAGTAGACAACTTCAAAAGCAAAAACTTTTCAAATTTGTATTTGATGCTTTTTAACTCGCTAACGTTTCTAACATAAAATTTATTTTTCTCTGTTTTGGCTCTTCTGATGTCTTGTCAACGTTATTGTCGTGTTCGGTACCGACGTCGTCGTCGACTTCATCGTTGGTGCGATCCTTGCCCTGTCTGGATGGTTTTGATATATCTACGAACGAAAATTAGATTATACCACAGTTTGGTAATTTGTCTGTCAATAATAATCAGCAACAGCAGCAGTACGTGCAACCATCACCGATTGTTCAGGAGCCACCAACTCCACAATATCAGTCACATGCCCAGCAATTCCCACAGCCAACCCAGAGGCAGCACTATCCTCAACAGCAGCAACATCAACCAATCTATCAGAATCAATTCGAATTGGGAGTTGTTGGAGGTGGTAGTGTTGGTGGCAGTGGCAGTGGCAGTATTGCATCCGGAGCCATGCCACCACCACCCCCAAGTCATGTTCATGCTCAGCCATCTAATACTGGTGCAGGAGCAGCAGCAGTAGCAGCGGCAGCAGCTGCAGCTCAACTTGCTGCTGGTAATGCAGGTGGACGTCGCCAAGTCGCACGTGGTCTTCAGTATAGAGACTCGGCGTATGAGTCACGCCGCCAATCACAATCCCATCAGCCAGGAATGCTATCAATTGAGAACTTCCGAATGCTGAGCGTGCTGGGACGAGGACACTTCGGCAAAGTTATCTTGTCGCAACTGAAGACAAGCAACGACTACTATGCGATTAAGGCCCTCAAGAAGGGTGACATTATTGCTCGCGACGAGGTGGAGTCGCTGCTGAGCGAGAAGCGGATCTTTGAGGTTGCGAATGCTATGCGACATCCTTTCTTAGTCAATTTGTATGCATGCTTCCAAACTGAGGTAAGTAAATAAAGCGAGAAGTTGGATGAAGACGGCTTCTGTGCTTTTCTGATGATAGGTTGTTATCTAATTGGCGGTGATGGGGTGTTTCACATTCCACTCTTTCTCTTCTGTGTCTTCCTTTAGCAACACGTCTGCTTCGTGATGGAGTATGCAGCTGGAGGTGATTTGATGATGCACATCCATACGGATGTCTTTTCGGAGCCAAGAGCTGTGTTCTATGCTGCTTGTGTTGTCCTGGGACTTCAGTATTTGCATGAGAACAAGATTATCTATCGTGATTTGAAGTTGGACAATTTATTGTTGGATACAGAAGGTAAAGTTTTTTTTTTATTTTTTTTTTCAATCTCCAGACACATCTTCTTAAAACTTTATTCCACTCTCTATCTCTATATCTTTGCAGGTTATGTGAAAATTGCAGATTTTGGACTATGCAAAGAAGGCATGGGCTTTGGTGATCGAACTGGAACATTCTGTGGTACACCTGAATTTCTGGCACCTGAAGTTCTCACCGAAACGTCATATACCAGAGCAGTTGATTGGTGGGGTTTGGGTGTATTGATCTTTGAAATGCTTGTTGGAGAGGTAAGTTATTGCAAAAACAAAAACTGAAGAGACGATGGTGGAGAAAATGAGGAAAATTTTAATTATATTTCACTATACGTAGTCACCATTCCCGGGAGATGACGAGGAGGAAGTATTCGATTCGATTGTTAACGATGAAGTACGATATCCAAGATTTTTGTCATTGGAAGCTATTGCTATTATGAGAAGGGTAAGTAATGATTGTTTGAAAATTCTTTATTATTTCAAAAAATAACTTGTGTATTTTTGTCTGGAATAGTCTTAATTTAATAAATGGGATTCAATGAATGCCACACTTTGATCTTGCAAGGGAATCTTTTGTTTCAGAAATAGCTGCATTCCTCCCCTTTAACCTTAATACTTGCTCTTCTAAGAATGCCCATCAGTTTACTGTTGAGCCTAACTTCGAATTACTTTGAAGTACCTACGGAGAATCGTTCTTTAGCCGTACTATGCGAATGTGAAACGCTTAACCACGTGTTATCTAATAATTACTTTTTAAGTTGTATCTTATGCTCACTTTTTTTCAGTTAATTCGTCCTTATGCGATGGTTTTTAGTTTTTCGAAACTAAATAATTTTAAGTGGTCAGGACAACAACACTGCCCCCAACCTGGAGGGCCAAATCCTCAGTATAACCGCTCCTTACAGACCTGATTTCCAAATATGTTTTAGAAGTTCCATAATGTGTTCACTTAGTAGTTTAACCATACTGGAACTGTACACGCCATTGTTGATTCCATCTCGAAAATTCCTGCGCCGCGGTTTTGATAAAAGGAGATGTGCTTTAGTGGAAACATCTCAAACCTGTTTGCTGTTACCAACAATTTTGTCACTTATGTTGAAACTTAGTCTAAGTACCCGATGTTCACCGCGAGGACGTGAGAGTAGGAATCGGTAGACCGAGGTGGATTTTGAGAAAAACTTATTAACGCATGTGCACATATCTACCATTTGAACACTTTGTCAAGCCTTGCCTTCGCCTAGATTATTTGTATGCTTTATTTTGTAAAGTATTAATTAACCTACCCCATTTCCAATACCCGAAAATTGTATTTGTTCATTGGAACTAGCGCAAAATTGTATAAAAAGCGTAAAAGAAACGATAGTTTGTTTTTCAAAAACGAACGAAACTTCGATGTACGTAGTCGTGCCTAGATACTGTTACAACTATTTGACATTCAGATGCATACAACAAGTCACATTATTTTTTTTTAATAACTACTGTTATATACGAGTAGGTTTAAAATAAAGTATAGCCTTAGTCCTACTTTACAAGTGCAAAGATGGAGTCCTCAAAAGAAGAAAGAAGAACTGCAGTTGTTGCGCTGCATAAAGCTCGAAAATCCAATTCATTTATTTGCAAGTTGTTATAAAACCTCGGAATTAATCGAATGTTTGTGTGGCGTACAATTAAACGTTATATGGCGTAAAAGATAAGCCTTGGTCCGGTCGTCCACAAAGTGTGAGGGCTAGAATACCGTTCGTGCAATGGCAGCCGAAATCCCCTTCGTAAGCAGAAAATCATGTCACGAGAGATGGATATTTCAAGAAGAAATTTTTCGAGGCTAATTAAAAATGACTTTGAGATGGGTGCCTACCGCCGAGTGACTGGGCAGAGATTAAACAATGCCTTGAAACAAATTAGGATGGAAAGAGCAAAAGCATTGCTCAGACGTTACGGTGATGGAAGGTATCGTAAAATCATGTTTTCAGATGAGAAAATGTTCACTATTAAAGAAAAATACAATTGCCAAAATGACAAGGTCTATGCTCGGAGTTCACAGGAGGCAAAAGATAAAATTGGTTGAGTCGAAAGGGGCCATCATCCAAAGGCATCACAAAGTTGCATTTTTGTGAACAAGGTGTAAAAACAAAAGCAAAAAACTACCAAGAAGACGTTTTAGAGAAAGTGGTGAAACCGCTCAACAATACTCTATTTAATAAAAAGAATGGGTGTTCCAGCAGGACTCAGCTCCAGCCCATAAAGCCAAATCGACCCAGTTGTGGCTGGAAAATAATGTTCCTGAGTTCATCAAGGCATCAGATTGGCCCTCAGGCAGTCCCGATTTAAACCCTCTGGATTATTCTTTTTGGACAGAGCTAGAGCTGATGGCTTGCCACCGAGGACATCTGAATTTGAAAAGACTGAAATCAAGTCTTTTCCGAGCAGTGCGGAATTTTTCTGAGGAAAAGGTGCGTGCTGCCAGAGACGATTGTCCGAAGCGACTCAAAGTCTGTGTTATATCATTTTTAATTCTATTTTATATTATACTTAATAAAATGTATAACATATTTGATATTTGTCTTCTTTATTTTCAAAGAAAAATGTGTAACAGTATTTATGGCACGACTACGTATAAAGCCAATCGTTCGCACTATCCGAAAACTTTGTTTGGTTTTTCTTTACAGAATATCACCCAGATTCTATCTTCCCATTTACGCGCTTTTTTAACTTCCAATATTCAAATCCCAAGTAAAACATTTTATACTTTCGAAATCCAAAACGAAACTCAAAGTGCCTTACAAAATTACTGTGACATTGAAATTCATGTGTCTTAATGTCTCATGGATAACTTTAACCCTTTACTGTATGGTGGCTCATATATGAGCCAAACCTTTTTTTTGTCGATATTTTTCAGTTTTCAACTAATTCTGCTGTTTTGTACATACAGTGTGAAATTAGTAACATAAACGCTCTTAATTTTATTGATAAACGCCATCTGCGAACGAGTTTAAGCAACTCATTTTTCTGTCAAACTCCTCACAAAGGGTGCAGTAGGAGAAATGCGTGTTGGAAAAATTCAAAATTGAATAAAAAATATAAAAATAAAATGTAGTGATTGAAAAAAAAATTACCAGTAAAGCAAATAATATAAATATTTTTGACAATGTGAATTTTTTCGATTTTATGAAGCAACAAGTACTTATAAGTTAAAAAAACGGTTTGGATCAAATATGGCACATCATGCAGAAATATACGTTCATTTGAACCAACATGCAATAAGAGCATAAAAGTTGAATATTTTTTTTTACCAACATTCATGCATATTTATGTACGTGTCCCATAAAAAACTAATATTATATTATAATCGGGAATATTATCCTCTAATTCCCGATTGGGAATAATATTCCTCTTTGCCAGATGATACCTCCCTCAAGTAGAAGTTTGAGAGATGAAAAACCCCGATGATGGCGGGATGGGTTTGTGGAAAAGGTAATCATGAAACCGCATTCACAGGTGATATGACATTACCTGAGGAAATGAGGAGCTTGGATACGCCAGTACAATTCTACAAGTACTTGTTTACAGACGAAATGTTCAAATATATAGAGCAAGAAACTATCCGATACTCTTGTGAAAAACGTCCCGAAAAGATTACCCATATTACAGCAATGGAACTTGAACAGTTTGTTGGAATATTCCTGTACATGTCCATCGTACAGTTACCATAAACTAGGTTTTATTGTTACCCAAAAATTAACTCTGTAATGGCATGTAACCGCTTCGAAGAAATAAAAAGATTCATACATTTCAACATCAACTCGACGCAAGTACCCAAAGGACAACCAGGGCATGATCCCCTTCACAAAATAAAACCATTCTTGGACCAAACAAGGCAGAGACTCCTTACTGTCCCTAGAGAAGAGTATATGGTATATGAACAAATCATACCAACCAAAAGCAGATCATCTATGCGGCAATACAAAAAAACCACACAAATGGGGATATACAAATTTTGTTCTCAATGGTAGCTCTGGATTCAGCTACGACTTTGAACTTTATACTCGAGCCCAAGGACATGTATAGTTCGTAACCGATTTGCCAAAGATTAGTACATCCAGTGACGTTCGACTGGCGAGAACTATTCCTGAAGGATTCAACTACAAAATTATTCTTTGACAACTGGTACACGTCCTTACCGCTGTTGACTTATCGTGCAAAGAAATCGATTTTACCGCTAGGAACAATAAAAGCCAATCGGATTCCGGAATATAAAGTTCCTACCGAAAAGAATTTAAAAAAAAATGGAAGAGGTGCAACTGTGGAAAAACTGGTGACAATTGATAACCTGGATATTTCTGTGGTAACATGGTTTGACAACAGAATTGTGAACCTTGCTTCGACATATGTCGGCAGCAAACCGTCTTCTGAAGTCCAACGCTTCAACAAAAAAGAAAAGAGCTACCAAACTGTATCACGTCCAAAGGCTGTCATGGCATATAATCGGCATATGGGTGGAGTTGATCTGTTTGATGCTCTTCTTGGCTACTATAGAATGCAAATTAGATCAAAAAAATTTGACCACAGAATATTCTTCCACATGATCGACTTGACAGCCGTGAATGCGTGGCTATTGTACAGACGAACGCTTGATGGTTCTGAGGCGTGGCTGCCACTAGCAGATTTTAAGTGCGCGGTAGCCGAAGATTTATGCCATGCCAGCAAACCAAGTACAACAAAAGACGACCCTCTTATGTCATGGAGAATAATCTACAATTGAAGAAATTGAAGGGACCTGTTGCCATAATGCCATCGCAGGACGTTCGATTAGATCAATTAGATCACCTTCCTGTTTGGACCACCAGACAGCGGTGTAAGGTTCCAGACTGCCTTGGAAGATCTTATGTGGAGTGCCGAAAATGCAAAGTAAATCTTTGTTTGAATGAGAAAAGAAACTATTTCACGATATTCCATACAACATAATTTTTTGAATAAATAGTTGATTTAATTTATTGAAAAAAATTTTGTTTCATTTCTGCTCAATGTGCCATATATGATCCAAACCGGAAATCGCAAAATTCTCCACTTTTTTCTCAAAAAATTCTAAATTCCTCAAACACGTGTTTTTTTAATTATAATTAACTATCACATATATTTTTTTCATGAAGAAAAAAAAATCATGCAGTAAGGGGTTAAAAACCTCCCATTGAATTCAAAAGCTTTCGTTTTAAAATAACCTATTTTAACTTAAATTTTAAGGAAGACCAATAAGATCGTACAAGATAGAATTTAGTTTTCAACCCTGCCAATTAGCCCACAAACGTTAAATTTTCAATTCTACTTTTAAGTGATGGGTCAAAGATAAGCTTTTATAAACGGAAATAAGTTCGAAAACAAATAACCATAATTTAGACGTGTTGTTTTTATGAAGAACGATAAAGACTATTAATTATGATATTCCAAACTAAACTTAGCATACACTAAGTGACAGCTGTCAAAAAATATTGCCAGATTGAAAACCAAACATCTTAATTAAAGACATAAGCTTATAAACAATACATTTTAAAGTGTTTTTTGTGTTAAAAGAAACTTATTTTTTATCTCATTCCTTTTTCTCTACTCTCTAAAGCTTTTAAGAAAGAATCCTGAACGACGCCTTGGCTCATCGGAAAGAGACGCTGAAGATGTGAAGAAACAAGCTTTCTTCCGTTCAATTGCCTGGGACGACCTGCTTTTAAGAAAGGTTAAGCCGCCATTTGTGCCAACAATTGTAAGTTTAATCTTTTGACATACTTTTTAAAAATTGCATGGCTACGATTTTATTTTTATTTAATTTTTGTTTCTTACATTATTTTTATGTTGTTTTCTTTAATTTTCTTCCTTCAGAACCACCTCGAAGATGTTTCAAACTTCGATGAGGAATTCACATCAGAAAAACCCCAATTGACACCGCCAAAGGAGCCGCGACATTTGACTGACGAAGAACAATTGTTCTTCCATGATTTCACCTACACCGCCGATTGGTGTTGAAATTAATTTGTTTATTTTTCTTGATTATAATTATTATTATTTTTCTTTTTCATTTAAACTTTAATATTTATACATATATTTACTATAAAAGAAAAACACTGCTCCTCAACTAAATTTGTAGCCGTTTTTACATTAAAACAAAAAAAAAAAATATTTAAACATTTAAGATACTATTGCTAACTTTTATAAAATAAAAAAATACAATTTATTTTTCATAAAACAAAAAGAAGAAAGAAAGATTGAGAAGAAAAAGGAGAAAACACCAATTTAAAAAATAAAAACAAATTACGTTTAAAATAAAAATAAAATATTTTTAAAGTGAACTAAAAATGAAGAAAAAAAAAAGGATAAATCTTCGAGTATTTAGCATTTGTTGATGTATTTTTTGAAACAAGAGTTAAAAAGAAGAATTTAAAAATAAAATATTTTGCTTGACTTTTTGTTTAAAGCGATAAAGTGTAGTAGTTAACAAAATATGATGGAGACGTAATATTATTATAATAATTATTATTATTACCCTTATAACTATATTATAATTATTAATTTATAACAATTTTTATTTCTTATTAATTAAAATTAAATGAAAACAAAATACATGAAATTAAAAATAAATATTATATAAATATTCTTCATTAGCAACTATTACTCTATCACTACTCTACTTCAACTACCAATTTCTTCTTAATACCGTAATCGTTATACTATTATTATATTGTATGCGTGAATATTATTAAAAATATTTAAATTTTTGTTTCCTTGTTCGAAAAAAAGCTAAAAAATTATGAACTTTTTGAAGCTACATTTTAGGAGTCAAATTATTTTTCTCTTTATCTCTATAATATCTCCTTTATTATTTTTTGATCATATTATTAATTACATTATGTATTTGTGTATTGTTTTATTTTTCTTTAAGTAAGTGTGTATCTATACAAAATTATATAGTATTTTTTTTTCTTTTTGAATGAAATTATTAATGTTTAAAGAAAAAAGAATTATTGTTATTGGAAATGAAAAAAAAAACAGAAGAAAGATAAAAACAAAATTTATTATTCAAAATTGCATGAGTTATTATAATAATTAATTTAATAAAATAAAAATTATTATCAATTTATATATTTTGCTCTTTATTAATTTTATTATTATTATTATATCATTATTATGAACATATTTTTGTTTGTTTAAATAAAAATTATATAAATAGTTTCACTTTTTAGAAATTTAAACTTTATAAAATTAATTATAATGTTATTAAAAAAAATAATAATAAATAAATAAATAATAATAATAAATTAATTTTATTGATTTTATGTGTTTTGATTAAATTTTAAGTTAGCATTTGATTGCATGATAATTTCATTATATGCTTAATTAATTTATTACATTTAAAAAGTATATTTATACGAGTTGCAAAAAATTTGCAACTAGTGGCCATTTCTCTTTTCGTTTCATTTTTATAACGGTTAAACTGATTTATTTTGAGTTTGGTAAGTTTATACGTGTAGCTTGATTTGTTTAGTTAGTTTTAGCCGGGACTTAGATCGATAGAACGGTTTTCTAAGATAAATTCTTTTTAAATCGAAAAAAAAATATTTATCTTATATACACTGCCAATCACCAGGATGAGGCCACATATTTTTCAACCGATTTTCGTTCCTTATATACCTGCTGGAAATTTCGTACCAATAAAAATTTGCTACATTTGAGTAGGTAGATATTTTATTTAAAAAAAAGTAATAAAATTAAGGGGTTAAATAGAAAAAACAGTTGGAATTTCCCTACATTAATTAAAGAGCTACTTAAAAAAAGTATAAAAAAGTGCGTCACTTGGATGAGGCCACATGAAAAATCTTATAAAATATCAACAAAATGAAAGAAATGTTTACAGTTTTTGGTTTTCAAACATTTATTTATTAAGTTTTTCTCAATTAATAATGAGTATGCCCCCAATTTTTCGATATGACCTCTATTAGACGGTTTGGAATGGAATCATAAAGTTTTTTTAAATAGTCAAGTGAAATCTTATCCCAGGCATCACGGATAGCTTCATTTAAGGAGTTCTTGTCTTCAAATTGTCTACCGCCTTCATAAACTTTTCGAGATAGCCATGCCCATACGTTTTCGATTATGTTCAAGTCCGGTGAATAGGGTGGCCATGGCAGAAGCTCTACGTTTTCTGATAAAAGCCAGCTTTGGACAACCCTGAAAGTGTGGATGGGGGCATTGTCTTGTTGGAAAATCCAAAAATATTTTTCATCTTCGGAAATGAGCGTTCCAACAAATATTTGTAGCTGTTTCCGTTCATTGTTAGAGATAGAAACTCCAATTCGATTTTGCCATAGTAGGTGATAGCTCCCCACACCATAACACCTGATATACGGCTGTGATGTCTTCCCAAAATTAGTTCCTCTTTTCTTAAATCATGGAAATAAAAGTTGTAACCATCGGGGCCGTCAAGGCTAAACTTTTTTTCATCCGAAAAGACGACGCGTTCCCATTGACTGCTCCAAGAGACATGTTCTGTTGCAAAGTTCATTCGCAGCTCCTTGTGTACTTGCTTTAGAACAGGTTTCTTTTTGAGTTTTCTTCTCTGGATAGTACCATCTTTTCTTATTATCCTTCGGAGTGTCGAAATACAAGCTGATACTCCGCTTTTGGACCTTATTTTAGTAGCTGATTGAGTAGAATTTGAAGCAATACGTAAAATTAACCACTTTTCTCGGGATGTTGTTGCTTGGGCTGTGCGTCCTTTTTTTTCATAGTTTTGAGGATCAGCAAGATAGTTGTTTACAACTGTCTTACTTCTGTTCAGCTTCCTTGCTATTTCTCGGCTTGAGAGTCCCATTTCCTTGAAAGCATCGATTTGTCCTCTTTCTGCTACTGTCAACATCTTTCCGGAACCCATTTATAGTTGAAATTTAATAAAAATAGTTATTTGTAAAACGTTCTTAAATATTGTAACCCAAATTTTGAAATATTCGCAATGGCCTCATCCTAGTGACTCACTTTTTTATATCCTTTTGAGGTAGCTCATTCATTAATGTAGGAAAATTCCAACGGTCTTTTCTAATTAACCCTATAATTGTATCACTTTGTTTTAAGAAAATATGTACCTACTCTCATGTAGTAAACAAATTCCAACAGGTATCGGACCGAAAATCGGTTGAAAATATGAGGCCTCATCCTAGTGATTGGCAGTGTAAAATCCAGAATTTTGAGTGGTTTAAAAAAGGAGCATCACAAAAAAAAATGTTCCATTTACAAATCAACTAGCTATTTGTAGAATCATCTAAAGTGGAAAGGTGTTGTGCTATCGTAGAAGGAAGGCCTCCTCAGCAAAATATGATTGAAAAATAAGAAATTTCTTCCGAAGAAAGCCCACGGCATCATCCGGGTAAGCAAAAATTGAACTTAGGTTACCCATTGACCCATCAACTATCAGACGCCCGCACTGCAGGCTGGATTGCGTGGTTTTCGGATAGCAAAAGACCATTTAAAAAAAAATATGCTTTTGCAAAAACTCGTCTCAATTGGAGTCCCCAAAAATGGGAAAGGGTCTTGTTTTCTGATGAATCAAAGTTCAATATGCACGGATTGGGTAGAAAACAACATGTCAGAAGACCAAGAGATGAGAGGCTTAATCGAAAATACACTAAAGATACTATGCCCATTGTAAAATGGACGTTCCAACACGTCAATGATCCCAAACATAAGTTGAAGTTGGTCATAAAGTTTACTACAGAATAACAAATTGGGGTTTTACCACAACCGCCCAGCCCAATTCCAATTAAATTTTCCAATTGAAGAGAAGAATTGGGAACAAGCAAAAAAGTGGCCTATTCGCTGTAATTCAGAGGTAGTTGAATGACATTCTAAAAACGGTTAATAACTACCTTATACCTTCAATGCCCAGAAGAAGAAACAGACGTTATAAAAAAATAAAGGGTACGCAATTAAATATTAACATTTCCTTTCCTTGAAGTAAGAAAATAGTTTGAAATTTAGTTGTGAGTTCTAAGTTGCAAATGTTTGGCATATCAATTTTACCACCTATTAAAGTATTAAGTTGTTTATTTTTTGTTTAAGTCAAGAGTGTTCAAATCAATTATAACGTACCTAACATCAAAAAGTTTGGAAAACTAAAGAGATAGTTTTGCTGTATGATTTTCTAAAATTTAATGAAAAATGTCGGAGGCTCTAGTTGCAAATATTTTGCACAGTACTGTAGGTATATGATGAGGTAAGAAGCTAGTTTATATTTCTGAGATTTTTTTTCAACTGAACAACAAAATTGAAATTCAATAACATTATTCTCAGAGTTTTGATATCAACACTCAGATACTTTTATGAGCGAGAATTTAGGTTTTTTTTCTGAGAACACAAAAATCACTGAGATCTAAAAAGCATAGCTTAGCCGAATGAAACTCTAATCTGTAGCATCATGCTTGTTGAAAATTATTGAAACCGCGTTCCAGATGATTTGACCTTGGAGAAGAGAATAGTTAAACGTCTTTTTTTCTTAGAAAATTAATCTTAATTGGCTGTATTCTGCGAAACATTCCTGTGGAAATCTGTATATTGATATCAGCAGCAGGGGAATGATTTGACCGAATTTCTTCCGAAACTCTTTATTTGAGGCCCTTTTAAAAAAAGGTGTTTTAAATCCTAAGGTTATGATCCCAATTTTTAATTATTGATTTTTGTTACGGTTTTTTTAGAATTGTGCTTTACAATATAACAGCTGATTTTTGACAGCTGTCACTTGATTTATGCTCAGTTTGGTTTACCGTTTTATAATTAGGAGACTTAAAATTGTGAATGATTTGACCGAATTTCTTCCGAAACTCTTTATTTGAGGCCCTTTTAAAAAAAGGTGTTTTAAATCCTAAGGTTATGATCCCAATTTTTAATTATTGATTTTTGTTACGGTTTTTTTAGAATTGTGCTTTACAATATAACAGCTGATTTTTGACAGCTGTCACTTGATTTATGCTCAGTTTGGTTTACCGTTTTATAATTAGGAGACTTAAAATTGTGAAAATTTATTTTCAAAAAAAATGGTTCAGCTCGAGCGATGATGTATGAATTGATATTCAGTCTTATCACAGGCCCGTTCGTAATAGATTCGCAGTACGAACCCCCGAAGAAAAGTATCATTGCTCCCGTCGTACTAAAAAAATTTGCTACGAAATTCGGAGTTCGTGAAAAGTGGTATCACTAGCTCCGAATGAAGAAGAAGTTTGGCAGTTTTTTCTGAAAACAGTTATATTGATCGGAGTTCAATTGAAAACGAAAAAAAATTACATACAAAAAAATAAAATATATGAATGTGTTTACCTAGAAACAGAAAGTTATCACAAATAAAATTCAGTTCCAAAGGTTTTCTGAAATGCTTCAAGAAAAACCTGAAATTGCCCAAGGATTTTCGAAAATCCCTAAAAAGGAAATGAATTCAGTTTGGGAAGCAGTAAAAACAGAATTAAATGGCCTAGGCTCACCTTTTAAGGACACATCTAGCTGGAGAAAAATAATTTGAATAGATTAGTCCAACACTTTGTCATCAAGATCCAAGGGGTTAAAATCATCCCTTAAAATTTTGCGCTCTATTTTTAGTGTTCGTCGTTTTCGTGTATTTGCAACGGCAATATTACTTACTTACTAACTAAAGGTGGCGCTACACTCCTGTGTGAACTAGGGCCTCACCCAACAAACTTCTCTATCAAGCTCGGTCCCTAGCTAGATGTCTCCAGTTTCGCGCTCCAAGTTGGGTGAGGTCACCTTCCACTTTTGCGCGCCATCTGATCCGCTGTCTTTCTCTACTGTACTGTCCTGTGGGTGTGGATTCAAAGACTTACCCAGCCATCTTAGTCGTTGGACTTTTATGCTTCTGGCTAAATCTACGTCACTGTACAGCCCGTGCAGCTCGTCGTTCAATCTTCTCCTCCACTCTCCTTCGATGCATACGGGACCAAAGATCACACGAAGAACTTTTCTCTCGGAGCGACCCAAGGTGCTTTCATCCGCTTTTGTCATAGTCCATGCTTCTGCACCGTAGAGCAGGACGGGGATGATAATGGTCTTATATAGCAACACTTCGGTCCCTCGAGAGAGGACTTTACCTCTTAATTGCTTTCTTAGTCCAAAGAAAAGGCGATTAGTGAGATTTATTCTGCGTTTGTTCTGAGCGCTGGTGTTGTTTTCTGAGTTTACAGCGGGGCCTAGGTGTAGGAAGTCCTTGACTACTTCAAAGTTACGTCTGTCGATGGTGACGTTTTGACCAAGAAGTCGTCGGTGTTGTATGTCCTTTCTTGACGACAGCATGTACTTTGTTTTGCCCTCATTAACCGTTAAACCCATTTTGGCCGCCTCTGCCTCAACACTCACAAAAGCCCCATTGACATCACGCTGAGTTCTTCCGATTATGTCAATGTCATCAGCATATGCTAGTAATTGGACAGACTTTTGAAAGATAGTGCCTCTAGTGTTGACGTGTGAGCTCTCTACTATTCTTTCAAGTTAAAAAATCATATGACAGCGCATCACCTTGTCTAAAACCTTTTTTGACATCGAAAGGTTCTGTTAAGTTGTGTCCAACCTTTATGGAGCAGCGTGAATTCTCCATGGTCATCCTGCACAAACGGCAGAGTTTGGCAGGGATGCCAAAACTTGATATGGCTCTATTACAGCACGTCCCTGTAGATGCTGTCATATGGGGCCTTGAAATCGATGAAAAGATGGTGGGTGTCGATTTGGTGTTCTTCGGTTTTTTTCAGGATCTGCCTTAATGTGAATATTTGATCAACTGTGGACTTTCCTGATGGTCTAAAACCACACTGATAAGGACCTATCAGGTTGTTGACGATGGACTTTAGACGTTCACACATTACGGCAGAGAAGATTTTATAGGCGCTGTTAAGTAGACTAATTCCTCTATAGTTGGTTCAGTTTAGAGGGTCTCCTTTTTTCAGGATCGGTCAAACAATACTGAGGTTCCCTCCATCGGGCATGCTTTCTTCCGACCATATCTTACAGATAAGTTGGTGCATACTCCTAACCAACTTATCTCCAGCTGCTTTAAAGAGCTCGCCATTCAAGCCATCCGCTCCAGCGGCTTAATATGACAATCTTTACTTCGTCACGAGGACGGGATTGTTGGCTTTCGTCGTCTATGTTGAATGGATCATCCTGCCTGACAGCGGAATTCAGTTCGTCGCCGCCGTTCTACAGTCTGCAGAAGTGGTCCTCTCATATCCTCAGCATTGACTGCAACGGCAATATTATCCATTTTTAAAAACAAAAACAAATAGAACTAAACCGAAAGATGAAAAACGAGCTTTTAATTATTTTTTCTTATTTTGACGCAAATCAGCTGATTTTGACACTCCGAAATTAGTATTTCTGTGTGGCAATGCTTTTTTGATTTCGTTCGGGGCTTATGATGTAAATGTATTCGTATTCGTAGCGCAACAAAAATTTAGGGGACTCGCTACGAGGGATTCTGTGATAGGGGCGATTGAAAGAAACTTTTGGTCAACCCGTTATCTCGCGTCTAGGGTCTGTTGAGTGGCCACTTTGCGTGGGGTTCTGCAAATTTAATTGTCTATGGATACGAAACAACGATTGACGTCTTGGAAGAGAATATTTGGCGCGTTATTGCTGCAAAAAGTGGTGGCTATTTAGGCTTCTTAGCTGGAATTTATTCGAGCGGGCACTAGCCCGAAATCATTTTGAAAATATAACAGCAAACCCTTATCTTTAAAATAAAGGCAAACATTAAATTAATTGCGTTATATTTCTTCTTGTAAAAGCAAACGTCTTAAAACAAACCCTTAACTGTTTTTTTTAGAATTAAAAAGTTTAGTTTTAAAATATTGAAGTGTGTATTTTTTGTAAAACTTCCATGTTAATAATACATTGAAGCTCAAATTAAAGGTTCCTAAGAGCAATAGTACTAAAAGATAATCATAATCAAACACAAAATTTATTGTATACCACTTAAACAGACCAAGTCGAAAATTAACTTTGATACACTTTTCTTAGAAACGGATTGACTTGCATGCATTGTTGAAACGCTGATTTTGTACTGTCTACAAACCTCTCGTGTCGTGAGTTATTAAAGAAAGTGTATTGAAGAAATAGAAAAAAACACACCTCCTCACCCTTCTAAAGTACTTATCATAACTCCAAATTAAGAAACCTATTTAGAATGTTTTGGGAGCATAAAAATAGCATTTCAACTTTTTCAGAAAGAGAATACCAAATAATATTAAAGTTCCTCGTTCTTGTAATTTTCATTTGAGGAAATAAAAACTTCAAAACTAAACTTCATTTACCAGTACTGACGCATAAGCCTTGAAGACGTAACGTATTTGGCTTGTTTGTATATCTAAGATTTCTGATAATTTTCTCAATCAGATCGACGGAATTGTGCAAAAGAAATTTCCTAAGAAATGGAATCATACAAATTCTGTTCACATATTTCTGGCAGGAATTTTGTGTGAACCAATTTCTTGTTTATATTTCTGAAAATACGGAGATTTCTGAAAATTTTTTATAATTCCCTAAAAGATTGGTTAAAGGTTTGCATTTACAGTTCGCGAAACTAAAGCACTTTTGGTTTACCGGGAAGCCCGAGTACCTGACTGATATTGTTTCCCTTTTGTCAATGGCTGAAATTCCTCATTTCAATGAAGTAAATATCGAAACATTTATTAGTCGTTACTCAGAGTTTTCTTGTTTATTGATGTCAAGGTTTTAAATATCAAAATAATTTAAGATTGTAGTAAAAAAACCAAGATAACGTATCATAGCTTTTAACAAGGTCAAAAAACTCTCAGAATTTTCGTTTCTCTCATATGATGGATTTCTTGTAAGTTTCTTTTTCGAGAAAATTTGTTTTTGATAATAAATTCTCGTAACCCGCCTTTAAATAGATCAGGTAAGTGGAATTCAATTTAAATTAAATTTTTAAATAATATTTACCTTCTCTCTTTTTTATATTTTTCATAAATACCTTACTCGCTTGCTAAAAATATTTTAATAAACTAAGTTTTTAGTAGGATTTAAATATTTTAAATAATATTGGAAGACTTTCTATAAAATACCTAACTTTCTCAAATCTCTATATAGAAATATTTAAATAAACTTGACTATTTTATCAAAAATAATATCTATTTAAAAAAAAAGTCTACAAACACAAAAATATTTTGAAATAACATTTCTAAAATTTAAAAATACAAAAAATAAACAGAATGTGCCTGAAAATAAAACAAACAAATAAACAGATTAAAAAACAGCAGAAAATGTTGAGAAAAATCCATAATATTTTTGGACAATAGGTATTTAAAAAAAAAGAAAACAAATAAGATTGACCTTAAATAAATCGTAGGTGCATAATGTACGTATATTTGATAACAAAACATAGTATCCACTCAAGAATAGAAAGAGGTTTGTATTTTTTGAACAAAAAAAATAAAATTAATAAAACTTAATTATGTAATCAAATTTTAAGAAAATATTAAATAAAGTTAACGAGATAAAAAATTTAAAAACACATTTCTTTTATTTCTTCTTATCGATTTAAGTTTTACAAAGTCTTGTGGGAGTTTTTCTCGTCGATGCTACTGTTGTAATCCTTATGAAATTTAGAAGCTCCAGAGAATATCAAACTGTAAGCCTTATTTTTCTACAAAATCATTCGTCGAACTGTAATATAGAATTGTTGAGCTGGGGTCGCAAATTGCTATTGTGATACTTTAAAAAAGAATCAAAACACACATTGGAAATAAACAAACAAATATTATGTAATTTTTCACATACTTATTGGTTTTCGAGTTGAGTTTCCGTTGGATGTCTTCTAATCTGTTCATATCCATCTTCTCGCTACTTGAAAAGGGTACAATAAAATTATTGGACTCACAACTTTCCCTCTGACAGTGGAAATAAATTAGATCCAAATCATTGTCATAATGTTGTTCTAATTTTATTATTTTACTATCTGTAAAATTAACGCTGTCATTTACTGTTCTGGTGAGTTTACTTAAAAGTGCTCACCATCTTTTAAGTCCAAATAAACCATACTTGCAATAGCACATTTCATATCATCATCACATCCCATAGTTTGAAAAGCTCTGATCTATGAGAATTGTCATATTATAGTTTTACATCCACTGTCGATAAGGTAGGGTTTACATACCAAGTCTATGGAACTCATTTCCAATCCACAACCACTCAGCTGTTTTCTGTCAAATGTTTAATGGAAAAAAAGCTAAACAAATCGAAGACAAACTTCATTCACAATTAAATCTTAAATAATTATTTGAATTCAATATAAAGAAACTCAAAAACACTTTTGCACTTTCTAAAAGCTCTGTACTTTAGAAAAATCAATAAGGAATTGAAAATAAACCGGCAAAATTAATGAAACTGGCGCTGTGTAGGTGCATGTGGTTCTAGTTGCGAACAATATGAAGAAATAATAAATAAACAAATTCATGACGTTTCTAGTGGATCGTAAGAAATTAATATGAATACTTACAGTGGGTTATGCAAGAAATTATTTAGTATGATATTTTGATGAATTTATATGTACATTTTTCAGAAAATATTTGCATAATTTAAAAACGCAATACAAAGCCTACATAAATGTCTTATACTCAAAAATATCATTAATAAAATGTATGCAACTTTGAATAGAAACATAATAAGCTTTAATCGTTAAGAGGTTAAATAAAGAATACATTATTGTGATAATGTGTTATTCTGATTTTTGTCCATAATTTAAATTAAAAGAGTATGTTAATAATATGAATTGAGTTGTTTTTAAGTCCAAAAATAAAGAATATGAAACATTTGAAAATATATATATGTAGATTTGCGAAAAGATAGCTTTATTCACTGAATGGACTGTTTGTGACATAAGTCAAAAATCTGATTTGATAATGACAGTTGCATGAAACCGATTTTTCCATTTTGCTCCTTTTTGACATACAAAATGAGTAATTAGGTATAATTTATAGGAACATGTTTCATAAATCCTAAATAATGCAACGTTATAAGGAGTGTACATAATGCATTTGTTTAGCGAATGCTTATACATAAATAACACTGTGCAAGTGTATCGCAATATGACCTTTCTTAAGGATATTTTTAAGATTATATTACTACACATTGTGTAGATAAACATAAATATTTTAATAATGTTTATTGCAATTTAAGGACGAGTCATTCATTCACTTAAACTTTTAATACATTTTTAAAGTTTCTATATTTCAATTTGAAGTGAATTTTTGTTAGGCTACCTTGACATTTCTCTGTTTTAGTGATATTTTTTGAGATTTGTCCTTTTTCTCTTAACCTGAAAGATTAGAAATCCAGTTCTAAGAACACTGCTGTCGTTTTTGCTCATATAATCGAGAATTTCTAAAAATTGTATGAGGCTTTAGTTATAGCTATTATTGGTTTTCATCATTGAAAACAAACATTGGAATTTTTTTGACAGGTCGTTTAAAACTTTCCTTAAAAATGTCTGTTGTTAAAAAAAAAGTTCCTGATTGAAAACCACCGACAAATTTTTACTGACAGAAATCTGTCATTGGAACTGTGTAAAATTGGTAAACACAGACAAGTGGAATGATTCGTTTCAGTTTTGAACACAAAAATATCAGCTGTTCAGGAAAATGAATTTGCGTCCGGAAAATAGAAAAATGCATTTTTAGCAAAAAATAAATGTGCAGCTGAACTTTTTTTTCTCAATTAATATTCTTTGAGTGATTGGTTTAGCAAACTAATGTTTCCAAGTATATTTCAATGAGTTTTATTTGAAATATTAATTTGAGGAGATTAAAATTTGTATTATAAATCTCGAGATTTGTGACAAATCTAGCTAAATCTCAGTTTAGTTCCCGGTGGAAACGTAGTATAAGGCTTTATTTTTGTTCTTTTGCTCACTCAATATTTGTCATTTGGTATTGATGAGTTTTTTTTATGTATTTCATTTATTTATGAATATTTAAACAAAAACCTAAAAATTAAAATGATGAAATTAATTTTTTGTATGGTTATCTTAAATATTATTTTAATTGCCCATTTCTTATTTAATAAACAAAAAGTGAAGAATTAAAAAAAAATTGTATTTATTTTAACTGTATTATTTTTAAATGTTGGCCTTTTCTTTTAGCAGTGAAAGCGAAAATTGGCATGACATTAGATCATTCTATTTGCCTTTTGTAAGTCAATTACTCGAAATTTGGACATTATTATTTTCAGTTTTTAATTTTGTTTATGGGCCAAACATGTGTTGTTTTTTTTTGTTTTACTCCTCAAAATGACAGAAAAATACTACATTTCAAATTTTAAAAACCGATTTTGAACGACGACACGTCATAAGCACTCCAAAAAATGTCTCATAGTTTGAAGTGAGGCAAAACATTATGTACGTTAGCTAGAAAAGTGTAGTTTTTTTATGGAAATAACTCGAAAACTATTAAAAAATAAACTTCTGGGTGCACATTAAGGCTCATATAACATCGAAAACGTCGAAACACATTTGTATTGTATAATCATCAGTTAGTCCATTTTCATTAACAAATCTAAATAATGTCAACAGTAATAGATTGATTTTTTCCCCAATGGAAAACACATACACAATATTCTAAATGCACAACTACTCCACGAACATAGCCATCGAGATACAAATGTAATATCAATCGTACCAACATTTGAAAACGAAATCACATAAGATCTATTCGAGACTCGTATAAATGTCATGCATAGTAGGATTCTACTCTAAGTTTAATCGATGTTATTCATACTATGGATATTGTTTGTTAATCGTGTAAAATCCTACTATACTGTGGACAGCTTTTCCATCAAAACACGGGTATTTTTATTTTAAATTCAATTCCATGCAATAAAATGATCTAAGCAGAAAATATTTTCAAAATTATTGTAAGTGGGGTTCTATAATTCTTAAGTTATAACTTTTCCTTCAAAATATGGGTTAAAAGACTTTCATTGGTATTTCAAAGTCCTACAGTTTTTAATTTTATTTTTATGATGCTTTTAACCCATTTTCAAAATTAATTTAAAGATAAATACATTTCTTATTGGTGATTTTTGCTGCTATTTCAAAATTTAGTATCTTTCGGTTTTAACCACCTATACACCAACTTTCAACTTTGTACTTGTGACATATGGGAACTATATGACAAGTATGGGTCCCTCAATTCCGTCCGTTTGGCTGTCTGTCTGTGCGGGCCTGTACAGTTCAAAGTATTTGGTTGATTGACTTCAAATTTGGAAATAATGGTTTTGAGGCGATTCGCGTTAGAGATTTTTTTTTTAATTTTTTTAAGACTAAAAATAACAGAAATTTTTGGTAAAAAGTGGAAAATTTATATTTTGAAAAAAAAAAACAAAAAAACGATTGATTTTTTTATATTTTGCTAAAAATTATTTTTCTTAATTTGGCTTCTATCATATAAAACCATATAAAACAAAATGTTTGTATTGCTCCAGAAGGACACCCCCCATAGAACCATTATTTTGTTTTTCAGTTTTCTCAACTATTAATTAAAAACTTTTTCCGCACAAGCTCTTTTATAGTCTCAATAATACTTTATGATGAAAAATATCATTGTTTTTAGTTTTGATTTTAAAAAAACTATCAAACATTTTTTTGAACTTCGATATTTGAAAATGGGTTATCATTTTTGTAGGAAATTGAAATATAAAACTTATATTAATAAGCTCTTGGTATCATCATTCATTCAAAATGTACTCCCATCAATCATCACCTAGGTCTGTACTCATGCATACTCGTTTATGTAAAATATTAAAGAAATCGACAAAAAATTAGTCGCACGTCATCGATCTTACGATCCGACATTTACATATTTACCTTCTAAGAAACCAACTGTCTAGTTATTTCTTTAATTGCAAAAACCATCGGTCGACAAAAGTACTACCTTGAGTTTTTTTATATTCTTAAACTAAAACTTAACAATTTTATATACAAAAAATTAATGAAAAAAGTGCAAACAAGATTTTTGTAAATTAAGGTTTTTTTTGAGAAATCAAATTGTATTTAAATGTTTGAAAACAAAATGTTTTAACAGGTACATTTTCAAATCTCTAAGTACAAGAAATATGTATATTTTGAGTAGGTACTTCCACAAAACTTATGATTTATTAGAAATCACATTTTTCAAACAGTTTTTGCTCTTATTAACTGAAACACATGACACAAAATATTGGTAATTAAAAATTTTAAATTTTGCATTCGACTAAAAAATACACATCAAAATTTGGACTTTGAAAATGTTTACGTTTACGTAGAAAGGGGATGAACTGTAGTTTAAAAAAATTATAGGGGTAATGATGATGTCCAAATTTGTTTACTTTTTAAAAGTATTGGAAAATACTATTTATGAGACTCTTGAGTAATTTGATTTCGGTAGGCCTCCGATATCTTAACTAATTCTAAACTGTTAACTTTTTTATGTGTTTTTTTGGGCTCTATCCTCAACTGGAAACGGCTTAGGTGGTTTTTGGCAGTCAACAAAAAGTAGTCTTGTATAAGGTATAGTAGTTACAAGTAATAGTCAAAGCAGAGTAATTTTAAAACTAATATGGGAAAATGAATACAGCTACCGGATGTTTACGAACATTTTGTCAATCTGCCTATTTTTTGTTTCATATTGTGGTCAAATAATTTCATAATTTTCGAAATATATATATATTTATTAGCACATCAATTTGGCTTTTTCATTAAGATGTAATATTAGAATTACTTGAAAATTTCATCATGGCAACTTTTAAGTGGATATACAAGAAATTTTACTTTTTGTAACAATTTTTATCGTTTGATGCATATCATCAACAAAGGGAATAATTTATTAAAATTGAAGATTTCGTAAAGTTAATCGAATGTTTCTAAAAGTAAATAAACGGTGATTTTTTAAGAGCTTGAGAACTTTTTTTTAAAAAAAAATGCATAAAATTTGCAAAATCTCATCGATTCTTTATTTGAAACGTTAGATTGGTCCATGACATTTACTTTTTGAAGATAATTTCATTTAAATGTTGACCGCGGCTGCGTCTTAGGTGGTCCATTCGGAAAGTCCAATTTTGGGTAACTTTTTCGAGCATTTCGGCCGGAATATCCCGAATTTCTTCGGAAATGTTGTCTTCCAAAGCTGGAATAGTTGCTGGCTTATTTGTGTAGACTTAAGACTTGACGTAGCCCCACAAAAAATAGTCTAAAGGCGTCAAATCGCATGATCTTGGTGGCCAACTTACCGGTCCATTCCTTGAGATGAATTGTTCTCCGAAGTTTTCCCTCAAAATGGCCAAAGAATCGCGAGCTGTGTGACATGTAGCGCCATCTTGTTAAAACCACATGTCAACCAAGTTCAGTTCTTCCATTTTTGGCAACAAAAAGTTTGTTAGCATTGAACGATAGCGATCGTCATTCACCGTAACTTTGCGTCCAACAGCATCTTTGAAAAAATACGGTCCAATGATTCCACCAGCGTACAAACCACACCAAACAGTGCATTTTTCGGGATGCATGGGCCGTTCTTGAACGGCTTCTGGTTGCTCTTCACTCCAAATGCGGCAATTTTGCTTATTTACGTAGCCATTCAACCAGAAATGAGTCTCATCGCTGAACAAAATTTGTCGATAAAAAAGCGGATTTTCTGCCAACTTTTCTAGGGCCCATTCATTGAAAATTCGACGTTGTGGCAGATCATTCGGCTTCAGTTCTTGCACGAGCTGTATTTTATACGGTTTTACACCAAGATCTTTGCGTAAAATCTTCAATGTGGCCGAATAACACAAACCCAATTGCTGCGAACGGCGACGAATCGACATTTCACGGTCTTCAGCAACACTCTCAGAAACAGACGCAATATTCTCTTCTGTACGCACTGTACGCATTCGTGTGGTTGGTCCAATAAAGTAAACTGAGTTAGAAACTTGGTCACAATCGCATTAATTGTTTGCTCACTTGGTCGATTATGTAGACCATAAATCGGACGTAAAGCGCGAAACACATTTCGAACCGAACACTGATTTTGGTAATAAAATTCAATGATTTACAAGCGTTGCTCGTTAGTAAGTCTATTCATGATGAAATGTCAAAGCATACTGAGCATCTTTCTCTTTGACACCATGTCTGAAATCCCACGTGATCTGTCAAATACTAATGCATGAAAATCCTAACCTCAAAAAAATCACCCTTTACTTACTTACTTACTTACTTACTTACTACAGTCCTGTGTGAACTAGGGCCTCACCCAACAAACTTCTCCATCTAGCTCGGTCCCTAGCTAGATGTCTCCAGTTATGCCACCTGATCCGAGGTCTTCCTCTACTGCGCTGTCCTGTGGGTGCGGATTGGAAGACTTTCCTGGCCGGAGCAGCCCGTACAGTTCGTCGTTCCATCTTCTCCTCCACTTCCCTCCGATGCATACGGGACCGTAGATCACACGAAGAACTTTTCTCTTGAAGCGACCCGAGGTGCTTTCATCCGCTTTTGTCATGGTCCATGCTTCTGCACCGTATATCAGGACGGGGATGATAAGGGTCTTATATAGCAACACTTTGGTCCTTCGAGAGAGGACTTTACCACTCAATTGCTTTCTTAGTCCAAAGAAACAGCGGTTAGCAACAGTTAGTCTGCGTTTGATCTCAGCGCTGATGTTGTTTTCTGCGTTTACAGCGGAGCCTAGGTAGACGAAGTCCTTGACTACCTCAAAGTTACGTCTGTCTATGGTGACGTTTTGACCAAAACGTCGGTGTTGTCTGTCCTTTCTAGACGACAGCATGTACTTTGTTTTGCCCTCATTACCCGTTAAACCCATTTTTGCCGCCTCTGCCTCAATACTCACAAAAGCCCCATTGACATCACGCTGAGTTCTTCCGATGATGTCAATGTCAGCAGCATATGCTAGTAATTGGACAGACTTTTGAAAGATAGTGCCTCAAGTGTTGACGTGTGAGCTCTGCACTATTCTTTCAAGAACGATGTTAAAAAAATCGCATGACACCGCATCACCTTGTCTAAAACCTTTTTTGACATCAAAAGGTTCTGCTAAGTTGTTTCCAACCTTAATGGAGCAGCGTCAATTTTCCATGGTCATCCTGCACAAACGGACGAGTTTGGCAGGGATGCCAAAACTAGACATGGCTCTATACAGCTCGTCCCTGTAGATGCTGTCATATGCGGCCTTGAAATCGATGAAAAGATGGTGGGTGTCGATTTGGTGTTCTTGAGTTTTTTCCAGAATCTCCCGTAATGTAAACATTTGATCAACTGTGGACTTTCCTAGTCTAAAACCACACTGATATGGACCTATCAGGTTGTTGACGATGGGCTTTAGACGTTCACATATTACGGCAGAGAAGATTTTATAGGCGATGTTAAGTAGACTTATTGCTCTATAGGTGGTGTGCAGTTTAGAGGGTCTCCTTTTTTCAGGATCGGGCAAACAAAGTAAATATAAAGTAAAGAATATTTCAATAAAAATAAAACTTGTGCGGATTTTGTTCTCAAGACCGTCTTTATCAATTTGGGTGAATCTTTTTGTTCGTGTTCAGTTATCTCAGTTACGCAAAAATAAAAAAAAAATTAAAACTAAATTTAAAATTTTTAACAATTGAAAGATTTTGATTATAAAGGGTGATTTTTTAAAAGCTGTATGAAAATTTTTCAAAAAAAAGCCATACAATTACAAAAATTTATGAAGTCTTTATTTGAATCTATAGTACATTGCATATAGTTTAATGTTTGAAGATTATTTCATGCAAATGTTGACCTTGTCGGCCGGTATCTTATTAATAAATGCTTCAATGTTGTCTTAAAATGCGCCAACTGAAGCGGGCTTGTCTGTATAGACATGAACTTTAACATAGCCTCATAAAAATAGCCTAAAGGCGATAAATCGCACGATCTAGGTGGCCAATTAACCGTTTCCGAACGTGGAATAAAATGTTCACCGAACTCGCCTCTCAATAAGTCCATTGTTGCGAATGCTGTGTAACATGTGGCACCGTCTTTTTGAAACCACATGTCATGCAATTGAGGCTCTAACATTTTGGGCAAAAGTTGGATATCAACTTACGGTAGCGCTCACCATTCAAAGTTACGTTACGATTCGCATCATCTTTGAAGAAGTACGGTCCAACAATGCCACCAGCCCATAAACCACACCAAACTGTGACTTTTTCTGGATGCATTGGTGTAGATCTTGCAATGCTTCTATCTGATATTTACTCCAAAATCGACAATTCTGCTTATTTACGTCCCATTGAGCCAAAAATGATCTTAAATTAAACTGACCATATAATGGAAGAAGAGCGCGATGAACTTTCTTAACATAGAACGCATTTTGATAATAAAATTCAATAATTTGCAAGCGTTGTTCGTTTGTAAGACGGTTCATGGTTAAATTATAGACCAAACTGAAAATGTTTGACAGTGCAACAAAACACGAAACGTGCGTCAGCTGTCTAAACTAGTGTTGCCAAAAAGGATAATAGCTAAAAATCACCATTTATTAGTGAAATCAATCTGTATGAAAACCCACAACTTATTTTTGAATTCAGTTTTGAGTTTCTTAAAGTACATTAAGAAAATCGAGTCTTTCTTTCATTGGTTTAGAAATCTAAGTTTTCTTGCACTCTGCTCCTCTTTTTTTCAAGAATCAAATTTATATACAAAAAAGAACAATGCGAAAATGATTCTGATGAAACCGTTCATTTTTCATGTCTGAAGAAGCTTTCGCCGTCTAACACTTTATAGTACTTACTTAAATATATCTATTGTCATCCATATACTTAGATGCATCAGAAAAAAACGCTTAATCCTTGGCTGCGCTCAGAGACGTTTTTTTTTCTTTATTTTCTGTTTGTCTATACCCACCTGGGAAATCAGGTCATACAAAAGTCCTTCCACTCCAAGCGAGAGTAATTTAAAGTAAAAAAGTTGATATTTTTTGTTGTCTCTTACTCAACTCCACCTTAACCGAAACGTGCCATCCCCATTAATCGTATGGCATGCTCTAAATTGCGAATCCATCAACCTGCTTTTACGAACCGTAAGACCAACAAAAAATTCCAAGTCAGTTCTAACAAACTTAAACGCATCTCCATTTCATCTCCATTACAAAATCATTACATTCCCCAAGGACATACTTACGTTTATTCCATATATACTTGTATGTACTATAGATATCGAGGTACCTTATAACTGAAGCCAACGCGCAACGAAATCCAAAAAAAAATGAAATCTCAAAGCACGTGAGCTCATTAGATATACCCTTACCCACCATTTCTGTCTCTCTGATGGTCTGATGGCTCTGTATCAGTTTATCTCTCGTCCTGATGTTATATCTGCCAGCGGCGGCAGTGGCAGCGGCAACGACGAGGTTGTCCATGTCCATGCCCAGCCCAGTCCTTGATAGCTCTTGGTCTTGCTCTTTGTTTGGAATCGAAATTTAATTGCAATTTGAATATGCTTATCTGATGATGATGATTGTGGATGGTAAAGAGGGGAGGCGTGGCGGTGCGTGGTGTAGCATGGAAGGCCGGACTGGCAAAGGAAGATAAAATCGTGTAGCCTCATTCCATAAGTTGCCGTTGCCATTGCCATCACCCATCACAATCGCACCTCGCTTCGCACGATATGCCGGACCAAGACCATAATGAGGCTTCGTTCTCTCGACGAGTTGAGGTTAGCGGGCGGCCGCGGTGGCTAAAGAAAAACAACTCTGACTGACTTATGTGGCAAGAAAAAAAAGAAGTTATCCTTGATTTGTCCTGACCTGATGCTGAAGTGGAGATGGAGAAAAAAGGGACTCTTTTTATGTAAACTCCCTCATTCCCAAATCGATTAAAGGAAAAAAAGTAATTTCATTTTCAATTACGACTTCTTGGTCCTGTCGTGTTTGTTTCTCATGTCGCTGTCCTATTTTATAGACGAAAGTCATTAGAGTCGTGTTGTATACTCACACAACCTTCAACACAGCCCTCCTATTCCCAGAATCTTTTGGTCCATTCCATATGATAGAGATGGGTCATTTAAATGAAATCAACAACAAACATACAACCATCATCATCATCTTCATCTGTGACCGACTACGACAGTCCTTTTAAGCTTTAATTTGCGGTCGTTTATTTATTTATTCTTTTTTTTGTTGTTGTTGTTTTGTTTCTGTAACCAACATCCACCATCGTCATCATCATCACCAGCACCGCCATCGCCACCAGAGGGAGGCACATTCTATATCCATTGTAACACTGTGCGATTGTGTATATGACTTTTGAGCTTCTTTCGGTGACCGCGTCGTCGCTGTCGTGTCTCTAGAAACCTACAAACGACACGATGAGACGATGGATATGCGACAAACGTCATAAATCCTTAAGTGCTTTCTGTAATTCCTATGTCCTGAGTTCTGAGTCCTCAGTCCACATAGTCCTGATGGAAGCTGAAGCTGCAGATCACATTTGCTTTTGATGTTTGTTATTCAATCATCCGTGACGTTCCCATTAAAGATGTCACTCTTGACCTGCATGCGGTTGACATATATGCTTTAACGCAATCTGTCAGTTCCATTTCGAATCAACTAAGAGTTGCCTAGTAACCGTAATGAAAATATGGGGCTATGTCATGTACCTACAACATAGGTACATACCTAACTAAAAAAGTTGAGGTATTAGATTCTTTTTGTATTTAGTTAAACAGGAAGAACGTTTATGATAGCATCGCATCGTCATCATCATCATCATCATCATCATCGTCGTAGTCGTCCTTGTGGTCGTGGAAGGGAATTGCTTTTGTTAAGTTCTCATTCGTTTCCAACATCGTCCTTGTCGCCGCATTCTTTGTACCTATACCACAGTTCTCTATGCAATGAAGTGTTTGTATCTTCAGGGGACTAGGACTTGCATCAGTCGCTGCTCAGCATAGCTTAGCTTACAGTTGAAAGAGGTGTATTAGAGGAAACCACATCCATTTGTAGATTAGTGAGGTATAAGCGGTAGAGGTAGGTAAGGTACTCATGTGGAAGGTTAATAGGATTATTTGTGGATGAACTTTCTCTAGAGCTCTGTATAAGGTACGGTACCCATCTACTAGAGGATTAGATGTTTATATTTGTATTTGATGACGACAAACGCCGCGACGACACGACTTGGAGTAGGTTGGAAAAAAGGATGATTTTGAAATCCTTAAACAAAAAGCAAGAAAAATAGTTGGTATGCGATGCGCCGATATAAAACTCACTTAAAGTGTGCTTTTTTTCTTTCATTCATTTTAAAATTAGGTTAGTAGACCAAACGGTTATTTGACAAAGAGGAATTTTAAAAAAATAATAAAAAAGAACTGAAAGAATAAAATGTTAATTAAACATTCAGAGGGATTTCAAAGGATTTGCATAGAAAAGAGACTGAATTAGCAAATGCTTTTTTCCTAATTAAATAAACTTTGTAAAAAATAAAGAATACGAAAATAGGTGCAGATACGCGACGTGGTGCGGCGCGGTAGCAGCGTATATCTGTGGAAAAGTGTTATAAGTATGTAGACGGAGCTGATGAGTGACAATTTTTCATTAAAAGGGGACTGGGCTTAAGTATTAAGAGAATAAACTGATTTTATGGTGTTTTTAATGGTGTTAAGGATTTTTATTTTTCCAAATTGAGGCTGATAAAATATGCGGGGTCAAGATGAAAAAAAAAGATAAAACAAGTTTTTTGTTTTTTTTTTTAACAACAAAACTTTTCATGAAACTAAATGTTGATGATAATGACTTGAAGAACCAGTTTACATTCGAAAAATTAAGAATATCGAGAGGTTGAGCTTCATTTTAGAAGTTTATCTTCTTCATCAAGTTAGATAAACTTAAAAAAAAAAGAGTCTACAACCTGAATTTTAGTAAAAACCTACATAAGTTCTTAAAAATTCCTCAAAACCAGACCCTTATTTTAAAAAAGAGCACTCAACTTTATGGTTGGCTAGAGAGGATGATGTACAGTTTTATCCAAATAAATCTATAACAAAAAAGAGACTGGAATGTGACCCACACTGATAACTTCCCATGCCGTGTGTCGATTTGTCTTTCTTAAAATTTTTTAGGTTTTCGTGTTTTGTAAAAAAAGTTGTGAGTTGAATTATTCTTAAAAAATTTAAAATAACCAACAATACTTTTCATACTCGTATAAAGAAATAGTTAAGTTTGAAAATCTAGTTTTGTGGAATTGGATGTGTCGATATCTTTACTGGTTCTTGAGCTATGAACGATGAAAAAAACGTCGCAAACGTATGTACACACGCTCGCACAGACATCTTTCTAAAAATCTTTTATTTCAACTTTTTCTTAAAACCTAAGGGTTTTTTGTTGACAACAATAGTTTTTAAAAGATAAAATTAGTTAAAAGAAAATATCTCAAAGTTTCGAAAAGATATTTGAGTCGAAAATGTATGTTTTTAATTTATGTAAAAAACTGTCAATTCGATTTTTCTCAACATTTTTCAGAATTTTTTAGATTAAATTAATAAATACTAGTTTTATGACGATTTTTACGAAGAAGGTACCTGTTTTTTTGTATCACATGAATACCTTTAAGACTCTTCAAAGTAAAGAAAATAACAAAAAATCTTATGGTTTAGGCAAATTCTGTTTTTTTTTTTTTATGGATTCAAATCATTTTTAGTAGTTCGTGCTGAATCCTGATTTCTAAATTACTTCAAGTAACCTGTGCTGTATGGATTCATAGAGTTCTGTCAGATAATTGAGCGTAATTTTGGCCAAAGGCTGTTTTATGGCTTCAATATTCTTTTCGTTTTTTTGGTATTGCCGTACTATTTTTAAGACTTTTCTTGGAAGCAATCCCCACACGTTTTCCATGATGTTTAGGTCAAAAGAACATGGGAGCCATAATGGACTTTGATGTCCGTGCGGTATTTATTGGTGCTTATCTTGAAATAATTCAGAAAACTGCGGAAAAGCTCGTTCCAAATTATTTGTTTTTCATTAGAAAAGACGACGGTATGCCAAGCTCGATTCCACCTGATGTGATATGTTGCAAAATTTCAATGGTGGTATTGTCTTCATTTTTTGATGTCATATGAGGTCTGCTTCTGTATCACCGAGTGACAGTCGATCCAGCTTCTGCCTTGATATTACTAATGGTAAGCCTTGAATTTGAAGTAGCTTTCACTATCACTCGCCTTTCCTTGAATTTCCTTTGTGGTTTTTTTCTTACCTATCTGTGCCCTTGAGGTACAATATTTGAACTTCTTCTAATTTTGCTAGCTAAAAAATGGATGGTTTTACAGAGAAACCAGTAAACTCAAATTTGGCGTATTTCCTCCTTGGTTAGACCCTTACCTCTTCCCTCTACCTTTAAATATCGGAATTTCTCCAAAATTTTTTTTTAGAACTAGACTATACTCTGTTCGATTTAAAAACTTTTCTTATGAGATAATCGAGATAGTTAGGTTAAGTTAGGTTGGAGTGGCTGTCCAAATGTCATTGAAACACGTAGACCTCAAGGGTCCATTGTGATACCACTAATGAGATTACTCATGGGAGAGTAATGAATTTAAACAAACCATTTTGTACTTTTAATAAAGTTAGAGACACGTTTTGTGTCAATCGTTGCCAGTTCACTGGTGTTATCGAAGAAGGGATTACCGAGAAAGTTATTCCTTCTAATGGAGAGTGCTGGACATGTACACAGAAGGTGTTGGACTGTTTCCTCTTCCTCCTCGTCCATGCAGCTTCTACCAAAGTCATTTGTGTAGACCCCTAGCCTCAGAGCATGTCTACCTATGAGGCAGTGTCCCGTTATTACTCCAATTGTAGAGCTTATACTTTGTCTGCTCAGTGATATCAAGCCTTTTGTCTGTTTTAAGTCAATACTTGGCCATATTTGCTTGGTTGCTAGGCAGGTGGTACTTTGTGACCATCTAGCATTTGTTGTTTCTAGAGCATATTGCTTGAGAAGATATTTGCATGTAGCAAGTGGTGTTCCTATGTTATGTTTTTGTCTAACATGAGGCAGAAGTGTTCCGTTTTTGGCGAGCTCATCGGCTTTGCAATTTCCCGGAATGTCTCTGTGGCCCGGCACCCAAATGAGGTGAATGTTAAACTGTTCCGTCATCTCATTCAGAGATGATTGACAATCGTGGACTGTTCGAGAGTTTGTGGAGACAGACGCGAGAGATTTAAGAGCGGCTTGGCTGTCTGAGAAGATTCGTATATGCTTACAAGATATAACGTTTTCTTTGAGCCAGGATAGTGCTTCTTTAATTGCCATTAATTCTGCCTGGAATACACTACATTGATTGGAAAGTCTATAGGATAGACTGAGATTCAGTTGTTCTGAAAAGATATCACTTTCAACTCCGTGATCGGTCTTTGAACCGTCAGTATAGAAGTGTACCGCATCGTCTTCCAGGGGTCCCTCTTCTTCCTAGGAGGATCTTGAAGGGATGGACACATGGAATCTTTTACCAAATACCATTTTTGGGGTGGTATAGTCTAAGCGATCTGGGATAGATCTGAAATTGTCTAGAATAGTTGTATGTCCAGTATTGTTACTGGTTCATTGAGAGGTGGCTCTAAGCCTTACACATGAGTTGGCAGCCACCTTTTTAGAGAAGATGTCAAGTGGTGTTAGGTTTAAAAGCACTTCCAGTGCTGTGGTTGGTGTTGTGCGAAGTGCTCCTGTGATGCACATACCTGCTGACCGCTGGACTTTAATGAGTTTATTTATATTTACCATCTTGTCCAGTGCGGTCCACCATACGACGGCTCCATAAATGCCTATCGGTCTGATTACCAAAGTGTAAAGCCAGTGGGTTATTTTTGGGGAGAAGCCCCATTTTAATCCTATGGCCTTTTTACAAGTAAAAAGCGCTACAGTAGCCTTTTTTACTCTTTCATCAATATTTGCCTTCCAATTTAGTTTTTTGGCTAAAATGAGGCCCAAATATTTTGCTTGGAAGCTTAATGGTATTCCTCTAATCTTGGGTAGGCTAATCTGAGGAATTTTATATCTTCTCGAAAAGAGTATTAATTCTGTTTTGTGTGGGTTGACGTCCAATCCACATCGCCTAGCCCATTAAGTTAGCCTGTTTAGGGCATTTTGTAGGAGTCCCGAGAGAACTTGGGGGTGCTTCCCAGATACGGATATTGCAACGTCGTCAGCATAGGCAATCACCTTGAAACCCTCTGCTTCCAATGCTGTAAGTAGGTCGCTTACTAATATGCTCCATAAAAGAGGCGAAAGGACTCCACCTTGGGGAGTGCCTCGATTCACCGATCTGGTGGTAGTAAAACTTCTCATGTTAGAAATTATTGTCCTGCTATTGAGCATGAGACTTATAAGATCTATGAGTGATTTCTCTAATTTCAGCTTATCCATTGCTGTTGTGATCGCCTGGTAACTGACGTTGTTGAAAGCTCCTTCAATATCTAGGAACGCTACTAAGTTATATTCTTTGTATTCGAGGGAATGTTCAATAGTACGTACCAGTGACTGAAGTGCTGATTCTACTGATTTTCCCTTAGAGTAAGCATGTTAAGCTCTGGAAATGAGACATGTCTTTTAATTATGTCTGATATAAATTTCAATCAATCTTTCCAAGGTCTTAAGAAGGAAGGATGATAGGCTGATTGGTCGTAGATCTTTAGGGCTAACGTGTGAGGGTTTTCCTGCTTTGGGAATGAAGACTACTTTTGCCATTCTCCAGGCTTTGGGAATCGAGATAGTCACACACCTAATATTAAAATGATGTTGTTTAATGTTCTGTGAAGGAGGCTGACAAAATGTAAATAACATGATTTTTATCTTAGCCTTGCATTTACGTATTTTTAGGGCTTAAGTGAGAGATTTAGTTATTGGATTATTTATGACCACTGTTGTCCAGCAAAGATATGGTATAACTTTTGAATTTTGACGACTTCTAGCCTATGAAAGCATTCCAAGATTCCGACAGTTTTCTAAATATTCTAAATTGTGTTCAATTGTAGTTTTTTTGTTTCAAAAATTTACAAAACTTACAATTTGTAGAGACAAAAATATTTGGTTCTTGAACTTAAGGAAAAAGGTGCATTAAATTGCACAGTTTTTTTTTCTTAAATAATAAAAACCAATTAAAATAAACAAATAAGTTGACGAGAAACTTTAATGTGGCTCTCATAAAATACACTTCAATTCTCGGGTGATTCAAAGATTTTCTATAAAATTAATAGAAATGCAAATTTCATTATGTTTCTCAATTAGCAATTATTTTAACAACATTGAAATCATATTCTTGAAGTCCGTGCTTTAAACTCAGTTATAGATCATCCAATGCAAATTCACTTCAAAAAGTAGATTTCTCAATTTTTTTTAATCTTAATTTTTTTTTATATTTAATAGAAAATTAATTTGAAAGAAAAACACACTGCGAAAAAACTTACACTATTTATATTCGTCTACAAAAAAATTAATGAATGTGTCGTACGAACTTGTATCCAAAGAGTCTGTTAAAAAATATTTCCTGTATTTTATGATGTAAACATGTACCTACTGCAAAAACATTTGTTTTCAAAAATGCAAACGCCATTTGGTTTCTCAAAAAAACATTAAATTTTTCAAAATTTGTATTAAAAAATCGTTAGAGCGGTGTTTTCTTAAATTTATTTTTAATATATAACATTATCCAATTTAAGTTTAAAAATATTTTTGCAAGCCGTTATTAAGAGTTTATTAAGTAACGTTTTACCACCTTAATTTAAAAAAAAAAATTCCCGGGTACTGCCTAATTCTTGTCATGAAAAAGTTCTTTCTTAAATAAGCCGTTCGGTTTCGGCCTAAAATTGTAGGTCCCTTCGATTCCTGACAACAGTACTCGCACACAGTAATGGTTGAGAGTTGTAAGTCACTAGGCCCTGGTTCACAACGGACTGTTGCGCCACCCAATTTAATTTAATTTAATTCACGTTTTATATTTCAATTTCGTAAAAAATGATGACCCATTTTCAAGATATGAAATTACTGAACAAATATTTTTTTTTAAATTAAAAATAAAAGCAATGAAATTTTTGATCATCAAATATTATTGAGACAGTATAAGAGCTTGTGCAGAAAAATTATAAAAATCGGTTCATTAGTTCTTAAGAGAACTTAAAAACAAAACAAAGGTTCTATGGGGGAGCCCTTCTCAAACAATACGAACATATTTTTATATATTGAAAAAAGTCAAATTAAGAACCAACATTTTAGTGAGAAATCAGGGTTTGTTTTTGAGAAAATTCTAACTTACAATTTTTGACCGACAAAATTGTATGGGAACTACAGATGACAATCTGTAATGGAATTAATACATCTAAAAAACTCAGCAAATAGAAGTTGAACAGAATTTTCGAAAATATCGGGTAATTCATTGATAAAAATTAGGAAAAGAAGTGGCCCAGATAGCTATCTTGGGGAACACCTTAGGTTACCAATACTGGACTTGAAACCATATTTTCATTTTTAACAAATTGAATATGATTCTTAAGGTAAAAGTCCAACCATTTTAAAAGATTTTAACGGAAACCAAAAGAAATTATTCTTTTTCAACAAAATTGAGTGATTTATTCTATCAAAAACTTTAGCAAAATCTGTGTAAACATTAATTTGGTGACCTTTTTCGAGTTTATTTAAAATACAATTGGAGAAAGTAGAAAGATTGGTGGTTGTTGATCTTCCCGATACGAAACCGTGTTGAAATGGTGAAATCTATTCTTTCACGAGAAAAGATTTCTTAGTGTATATTAATTTTTCAAACAGTTTTGGTATAAATGATAATTTACAAATTGGACGATAATTGTTGATTTGTTGCTTTGATTTAAAATTGGAGTTAAAAATGATATTTTCCATTTAAAGGCAACTTATGAATATGAATATTTGCTATTTCTCTCAGAAAAGATCTTATAAAAATAATTTAAAGCATTACTTTAGTTTTTTTCAAATTCTAAATAGTGTAAAAACAAAGATTTTTGGTTTTTTTGACAGAAAACCGCTTTTTGGTAAATAAACGATAAATTATTAATAAATCTTCAGATGAAATCTTTATTTATACAACTTAACTTAACTTAGCTTTATGGCTCATACGATCCCGCCCCAGGAGCATCCACTGGTCAAAAGTATAGGTGGAATAGGGCTAGAGTTCCGATTAATATTATGTTTTTAGTGCAATTCTCGGTTAAAAGTAGTATTTTTACTTACTACTTAAGTTCCAAAAAACTTTAAACAGCATAAACTAATGAAACTTATATTTATAGTTTAAAACATTGAACACCCTAGAATATTATTAATTCGGGTGTTTTGTTTTGTTTTAAGCCTCATGCCATTAACTCATCTCATTTACATCTCTTTTGAAGCCCCACTATTTTAGTAGGTAAAAACTTGATTGTGATGTCATGCAACAAGTTTTTCCAAAAATTATTTTAGTATTCCTTTGATATATATTTAAATATCCACCCCTTCCAACCCCATCAAACCATGAAATCTAATATAAATTTTGTATTTATGAAGCCATTGCTGTTTACACTCAAAAAAACTTCCATCATCGCACGAACAATTTCAAACTCTGTCCACTAGCTTCAAAAACATTAAAGTTTATGACTTTTTATGATGGAATTCATATTTAATTTCAATATCATAGTCATATTACCAAAAACTATAAGCAGTATACAAATATAAATTATAAGTACATATAATTATGAGTATAACGCAATTCCAAAACAAAAAACCGCAAACCCAAATCGCTAGAAACCAGAAAATAACTATTTTCTGATGTTGTTGCCAAAAATATAGAGAGTAATACAATTATTTAACCATAAAAGCCCATAACTCTAAGCAAAACGGAAGCAATAATAATCCATTAAAATTCGGATAGAAACATGAAAGTAAACCCATGATGGTGTACTACAGCATCAAACATCAGGCACACTTATAAGGTATACTCTATGCTATAGGATACTTCTAACCAGAACTTATTCAAATATGTAATGCACAGCTATGACCAAAACAATAGGAACACTTGAAGAAAGAAAAATCTCATAACAAAGTCTAGAATTTTCGAAGGATTTTTAATCTGGGATTGATTTAAAAAAAAAATGTCTAAGTTTTCTTAAAAAATATCAAATAGCAATAGATGCATTAAAACAGTGCGCTAAAAAACATCTTGAAGTCACTTTTGCTGCATAATAGATATAGCGAAAGTAGACCGAAGTTCTGTCATTCACATGGAGAAAAAGAAACCAGATAAAGAAAAGAAAATCTTATGCAAATATTTGTATGAGTGGATCAAATCGTTAGGTCGTCAATATGTTGAAAAAGTTGTCAATTTTATTCCAATTTTAACCAATAAATCTTTTGCATCAATCATCAATTCCTTTCGTTAAAATGATGCAAACAAATTTCTCCTAATTTTTTGTTTGTAAAATGATGAATCATTTTGAAATTTTACTTGCAGAAGTGATGATTACTTTTATTAATACGGAGAATTTGAAGAAAGTACATCTATAAGCGTATAAATATTTTCAATTGTTGAAAGTCATTCGTCAATTAAGTGCCTATCTGTGCCCTTGAGGTACAATATTTGAACTTCTTCTAATTTTGCTAGCTAAAAAATGGATGGTTTTACAGAGAAACCAGTAAACTCAAATTTGGCGTATTTCCTCCTTGGTTAGACCCTTACCTCTTCCCTCTACCTTTAAATATCGGAATTTCTCCAAAATTTTTTTTTAGAACTAGACTATACTCTGTTCGATTTAAAAACTTTTCTTATGAGATAATCGAGATAGTTAGGTTAAGTTAGGTTGGAGTGGCTGTCCAAATGTCATTGAAACACGTAGACCTCAAGGGTCCATTGTGATACCACTAATGAGATTACTCATGGGAGAGTAATGAATTTAAACAAACCATTTTGTACTTTTAATAAAGTTAGAGACACGTTTTGTGTCAATCGTTGCCAGTTCACTGGTGTTATCGAAGAAGGGATTACCGAGAAAGTTATTCCTTCTAATGGAGAGTGCTGGACATGTACACAGAAGGTGTTGGACTGTTTCCTCTTCCTCCTCGTCCATGCAGCTTCTACCAAAGTCATTTGTGTAGACCCCTAGCCTCAGAGCATGTCTACCTATGAGGCAGTGTCCCGTTATTACTCCAATTGTAGAGCTTATACTTTGTCTGCTCAGTGATATCAAGCCTTTTGTCTGTTTTAAGTCAATACTTGGCCATATTTGCTTGGTTGCTAGGCAGGTGGTACTTTGTGACCATCTAGCATTTGTTGTTTCTAGAGCATATTGCTTGAGAAGATATTTGCATGTAGCAAGTGGTGTTCCTATGTTATGTTTTTGTCTAACATGAGGCAGAAGTGTTCCGTTTTTGGCGAGCTCATCGGCTTTGCAATTTCCCGGAATGTCTCTGTGGCCCGGCACCCAAATGAGGTGAATGTTAAACTGTTCCGTCATCTCATTCAGAGATGATTGACAATCGTGGACTGTTCGAGAGTTTGTGGAGACAGACGCGAGAGATTTAAGAGCGGCTTGGCTGTCTGAGAAGATTCGTATATGCTTACAAGATATAACGTTTTCTTTGAGCCAGGATAGTGCTTCTTTAATTGCCATTAATTCTGCCTGGAATACACTACATTGATTGGAAAGTCTATAGGATAGACTGAGATTCAGTTGTTCTGAAAAGATATCACTTTCAACTCCGTGATCGGTCTTTGAACCGTCAGTATAGAAGTGTACCGCATCGTCTTCCAGGGGTCCCTCTTCTTCCTAGGAGGATCTTGAAGGGATGGACACATGGAATCTTTTACCAAATACCATTTTTGGGGTGGTATAGTCTAAGCGATCTGGGATAGATCTGAAATTGTCTAGAATAGTTGTATGTCCAGTATTGTTACTGGTTCATTGAGAGGTGGCTCTAAGCCTTACACATGAGTTGGCAGCCACCTTTTTAGAGAAGATGTCAAGTGGTGTTAGGTTTAAAAGCACTTCCAGTGCTGTGGTTGGTGTTGTGCGAAGTGCTCCTGTGATGCACATACCTGCTGACCGCTGGACTTTAATGAGTTTATTTATATTTACCATCTTGTCCAGTGCGGTCCACCATACGACGGCTCCATAAATGCCTATCGGTCTGATTACCAAAGTGTAAAGCCAGTGGGTTATTTTTGGGGAGAAGCCCCATTTTAATCCTATGGCCTTTTTACAAGTAAAAAGCGCTACAGTAGCCTTTTTTACTCTTTCATCAATATTTGCCTTCCAATTTAGTTTTTTGGCTAAAATGAGGCCCAAATATTTTGCTTGGAAGCTTAATGGTATTCCTCTAATCTTGGGTAGGCTAATCTGAGGAATTTTATATCTTCTCGAAAAGAGTATTAATTCTGTTTTGTGTGGGTTGACGTCCAATCCACATCGCCTAGCCCATTAAGTTAGCCTGTTTAGGGCATTTTGTAGGAGTCCCGAGAGAACTTGGGGGTGCTTCCCAGATACGGATATTGCAACGTCGTCAGCATAGGCAATCACCTTGAAACCCTCTGCTTCCAATGCTGTAAGTAGGTCGCTTACTAATATGCTCCATAAAAGAGGCGAAAGGACTCCACCTTGGGGAGTGCCTCGATTCACCGATCTGGTGGTAGTAAAACTTCTCATGTTAGAAATTATTGTCCTGCTATTGAGCATGAGACTTATAAGATCTATGAGTGATTTCTCTAATTTCAGCTTATCCATTGCTGTTGTGATCGCCTGGTAACTGACGTTGTTGAAAGCTCCTTCAATATCTAGGAACGCTACTAAGTTATATTCTTTGTATTCGAGGGAATGTTCAATAGTACGTACCAGTGACTGAAGTGCTGATTCTACTGATTTTCCCTTAGAGTAAGCATGTTAAGCTCTGGAAATGAGACATGTCTTTTAATTATGTCTGATATAAATTTCAATCAATCTTTCCAAGGTCTTAAGAAGGAAGGATGATAGGCTGATTGGTCGTAGATCTTTAGGGCTAACGTGTGAGGGTTTTCCTGCTTTGGGAATGAAGACTACTTTTGCCATTCTCCAGGCTTTGGGAATCGAGATAGTCACACACCTAATATTAAAATGATGTTGTTTAATGTTCTGTGAAGGAGGCTGACAAAATGTAAATAACATGATTTTTATCTTAGCCTTGCATTTACGTATTTTTAGGGTTTAAGTGAGAGATTTAGTTATTGGATTATTTATGACCACTGTTGTCCAGCAAAGATATGGTATAACTTTTGAATTTTGACGACTTCTAGCCTATGAAAGCATTCCAAGATTCCGACAGTTTTCTAAATATTCTAAATTGTGTTCAATTGTAGTTTTTTTGTTTCAAAAATTTACAAAACTTACAATTTGTAGAGACAAAAATATTTGGTTCTTGAACTTAAGGAAAAAGGTGCATTAAATTGCACAGTTTTTTTTTCTTAAATAATAAAAACCAATTAAAATAAACAAATAAGTTGACGAGAAACTTTAATGTGGCTCTCATAAAATACACTTCAATTCTCGGGTGATTCAAAGATTTTCTATAAAATTAATAGAAATGCAAATTTCATTATGTTTCTCAATTAGCAATTATTTTAACAACATTGAAATCATATTCTTGAAGTCCGTGCTTTAAACTCAGTTATAGATCATCCAATGCAAATTCACTTCAAAAAGTAGATTTCTCAATTTTTTTTAATCTTAATTTTTTTTTTATATTTAATAGAAAATTAATTTGAAAGAAAAACACACTGCGAAAAAACTTACACTATTTATATTCGTCTACAAAAAAATTAATGAATGTGTCGTACGAACTTGTATCCAAAGAGTCTGTTAAAAAATATTTCCTGTATTTTATGATGTAAACATGTACCTACTGCAAAAACATTTGTTTTCAAAAATGCAAACGCCATTTGGTTTCTCAAAAAAACATTAAATTTTTCAAAATTTGTATTAAAAAATCGTTAGAGCGGTGTTTTCTTAAATTTATTTTTAATATATAACATTATCCAATTTAAGTTTAAAAATATTTTTGCAAGCCGTTATTAAGAGTTTATTAAGTAACGTTTTACCACCTTAATTTAAAAAAAAAAATTCCCGGGTACTGCCTAATTCTTGTCATGAAAAAGTTCTTTCTTAAATAAGCCGTTCGGTTTCGGCCTAAAATTGTAGGTCCCTTCGATTCCTGACAACAGTACTCGCACACAGTAATGGTTGAGAGTTGTAAGTCACTAGGCCCTGGTTCACAACGGACTGTTGCGCCACCCAATTTAATTTAATTTAATTCACGTTTTATATTTCAATTTCGTAAAAAATGATGACCCATTTTCAAGATATGAAATTACTGAACAAATATTTTTTTTTAAATTAAAAATAAAAGCAATGAAATTTTTGATCATCAAATATTATTGAGACAGTATAAGAGCTTGTGCAGAAAAATTATAAAAATCGGTTCATTAGTTCTTAAGAGAACTTAAAAACAAAACAAAGGTTCTATGGGGGAGCCCTTCTCAAACAATACGAACATATTTTTATATATTGAAAAAAGTCAAATTAAGAACCAACATTTTAGTGAGAAATCAGGGTTTGTTTTTGAGAAAATTCTAACTTACAATTTTTGACCGACAAAATTGTATGGGAACTACAGATGACAATCTGTAATGGAATTAATACATCTAAAAAACTCAGCAAATAGAAGTTGAACAGAATTTTCGAAAATATCGGGTAATTCATTGATAAAAATTAGGAAAAGAAGTGGCCCAGATAGCTATCTTGGGGAACACCTTAGGTTACCAATACTGGACTTGAAACCATATTTTCATTTTTAACAAATTGAATATGATTCTTAAGGTAAAAGTCCAACCATTTTAAAAGATTTTAACGGAAACCAAAAGAAATTATTCTTTTTCAACAAAATTGAGTGATTTATTCTATCAAAAACTTTAGCAAAATCTGTGTAAACATTAATTTGGTGACCTTTTTCGAGTTTATTTAAAATACAATTGGAGAAAGTAGAAAGATTGGTGGTTGTTGATCTTCCCGATACGAAACCGTGTTGAAATGGTGAAATCTATTCTTTCACGAGAAAAGATTTCTTAGTGTATATTAATTTTTCAAACAGTTTTGGTATAAATGATAATTTACAAATTGGACGATAATTGTTGATTTGTTGCTTTGATTTAAAATTGGAGTTAAAAATGATATTTTCCATTTAAAGGCAACTTATGAATATGAATATTTGCTATTTCTCTCAGAAAAGATCTTATAAAAATAATTTAAAGCATTACTTTAGTTTTTTTCAAATTCTAAATAGTGTAAAAACAAAGATTTTTGGTTTTTTTGACAGAAAACCGCTTTTTGGTAAATAAACGATAAATTATTAATAAATCTTCAGATGAAATCTTTATTTATACAACTTAACTTAACTTAGCTTTATGGCTCATACGATCCCGCCCCAGGAGCATCCACTGGTCAAAAGTATAGGTGGAATAGGGCTAGAGTTCCGATTAATATTATGTTTTTAGTGCAATTCTCGGTTAAAAGTAGTATTTTTACTTACTACTTAAGTTCCAAAAAACTTTAAACAGCATAAACTAATGAAACTTATATTTATAGTTTAAAACATTGAACACCCTAGAATATTATTAATTCGGGTGTTTTGTTTTGTTTTAAGCCTCATGCCATTAACTCATCTCATTTACATCTCTTTTGAAGCCCCACTATTTTAGTAGGTAAAAACTTGATTGTGATGTCATGCAACAAGTTTTTCCAAAAATTATTTTAGTATTCCTTTGATATATATTTAAATATCCACCCCTTCCAACCCCATCAAACCATGAAATCTAATATAAATTTTGTATTTATGAAGCCATTGCTGTTTACACTCAAAAAAACTTCCATCATCGCACGAACAATTTCAAACTCTGTCCACTAGCTTCAAAAACATTAAAGTTTATGACTTTTTATGATGGAATTCATATTTAATTTCAATATCATAGTCATATTACCAAAAACTATAAGCAGTATACAAATATAAATTATAAGTACATATAATTATGAGTATAACGCAATTCCAAAACAAAAAACCGCAAACCCAAATCGCTAGAAACCAGAAAATAACTATTTTCTGATGTTGTTGCCAAAAATATAGAGAGTAATACAATTATTTAACCATAAAAGCCCATAACTCTAAGCAAAACGGAAGCAATAATAATCCATTAAAATTCGGATAGAAACATGAAAGTAAACCCATGATGGTGTACTACAGCATCAAACATCAGGCACACTTATAAGGTATACTCTATGCTATAGGATACTTCTAACCAGAACTTATTCAAATATGTAATGCACAGCTATGACCAAAACAATAGGAACACTTGAAGAAAGAAAAATCTCATAACAAAGTCTAGAATTTTCGAAGGATTTTTAATCTGGGATTGATTTAAAAAAAAAATGTCTAAGTTTTCTTAAAAAATATCAAATAGCAATAGATGCATTAAAACAGTGCGCTAAAAAACATCTTGAAGTCACTTTTGCTGCATAATAGATATAGCGAAAGTAGACCGAAGTTCTGTCATTCACATGGAGAAAAAGAAACCAGATAAAGAAAAGAAAATCTTATGCAAATATTTGTATGAGTGGATCAAATCGTTAGGTCGTCAATATGTTGAAAAAGTTGTCAATTTTATTCCAATTTTAACCAATAAATCTTTTGCATCAATCATCAATTCCTTTCGTTAAAATGATGCAAACAAATTTCTCCTAATTTTTTGTTTGTAAAATGATGAATCATTTTGAAATTTTACTTGCAGAAGTGATGATTACTTTTATTAATACGGAGAATTTGAAGAAAGTACATCTATAAGCGTATAAATATTTTCAATTGTTGAAAGTCATTCGTCAATTAAGTGACGGTTATTCTTTTTTTTCAAAAAGATGTAGTGCGGTCCCTAACGCACAGCCTCAACAGTAGGTTCAATTGTATTTTTTCAAAAATTTATTGCATAAATCATGATACCTTAAGGAAGTAAAGAAGGTGCACTTCAAGTGTTGAAATAGAAATTGTTTTAAAATATTCTCAATAATCGAACCATAGAGAAAAAATGTCTTTTTAAAGAATTTATTTCCGAAATACAATGAAAACATAAAAGCCTATATTATAGAATTTTTAAAAGTGACTGTTTTTTATTTTCTTCACACCAACAAACGTTTCTTTTGAACAAAAGTAAACTATCCTTTAACTTTATTTTAGTTTGAGGCTTTTTTAAAGTTAGTCGAGTGAAATCAGTTAAAAAATGGGGAAAACCTCAGAATGAGAAAATTTATTATCGTCTAATTTTGACGTTCTATAAAAAAGACTTATCACGTGTCCACATCTTTAGTTATGGACCGCCAAAAATCGCGATAACAGCTTTTTCGTGTTAATTTTGTTAACACCTTTATTATTTAATATTCTCAAGCATAAAATTCGCTAAAATGTTTACACTGATAATTTTTCATTACTTAATCGTTTAAAAGATAAATATCAAAATTTTAAAATCTGGTGCCTGTTTTACTTAAAATTTTTACTTTTCACCTTACAAAAAATAATATCTTGCAAAATTGAATTCCAAAGTTTCACAAGATATGCAAATTGAAAAGACTTTTCACTTTTTTTCAGACTTAATTTAAAAACTGAAAGGAAAACAAGTTTCGTCAATTTAAAATTAAACTTTGCAATTAAGTATTTGGTATTTTTAAATGTTCATAGTTGCGGAGCACCAACAAGCCTCGGATACGGACGGATTTACTGTTGACAACCAACGTAAACGAATAAAGGACAACGAAGTTCGGATATGCACGTGGAATGTTAGGTCCCTTAACAGACCACGTGCGGCCGAAGAATTAGCGGAGGCCCTAGAACGATATAAAGCAGATATCACCGCCATCCATGAAATACGATGGGATGGGCCGGGCAAAAAGAAGATGAAAAACTGCGATATTTACAATGGTGACTGCTACCACGAAAACCAACAGCGCTTATTTGGATGCGGCTTCGTCATTGGAGCCAGACTAAGGCAAGAAGTCTTGAGCAATGAGCGCCTCATGACCATACGCATCAAGGCTAAATTCGGCAACATTAGCCTGATATGCGCGCATGCCTCCACAGAAGAGAAAGACGACAACACCAAAGATATGTTTTTCGAGCTCCTAGACAAAACATATGAGCAGTGCCCTAGCTACGATATTAAAATAGTCCTGGGCGATTTTAATGCCAAGCTAGGAAGTGAAGACATCTTTGGTGGAATAATCGGGAAGCCACAGCCTGCACGACAACATTTCCGACAATGGATTCAGGCTCGCGTTTTCTACACCTCAACATCCACAAAGGAACTTGGACTTTTCCAGATCAATCTACCGCCAACCAGATCGACCATATTGCGGTCGACGCCAGACACGCTTCCAGCATTATGGATGTACGAACTTTCCGAGGAGCTAACATCGACTCGGACCACTACCTCGTTGTAGCCAAGGTAGCACTTCGGATTTCCAGACCCAAGGCAAAACAGGGAGGTGCTGGGAGAAGGTACAACGTCGAACGGCTACAATCGCCAGAGATCGCCAAATCCTTTTCCGGACGAGTTACAAGTAACTTCTCTCGATGTTCTCTGCCGCCAACACAATGTATCGAAAACCAGTGGCAACATTGCCAACATGCAATCAGAGAAGTCGCCTCCGATGTGCTGCGTTTCAAACAGCCACCAACAAGGAACCCCTGGTTTGATGAGGAATGTCGGCAGGCAAATGCAGCCAAACAACAGGCACGCAAAGCGGCGCTGCATAAAAGGACGAGAGCTGCTCATGACCTCTATGAGCAGAAGAGGCGAGAGGAACGCCGACTTCTCAGAAGGAAAAAGAGAGGGCATGAGAAGCGTGTGGTTGATGATGTTGAGAGGTTTAAAAGCAGGAATAAAGTTCAAAAGTTTAATGAACAGGTGAAACGAAATTCACAGGCACCTTGAATAGAAGACTGCAAAGACGAAAGTGGAAACATCATAGTGGAATCGCAGTCAATCCTGAGAATATGGAAATACCACTTCTACAGACTGTATAACGGCGACGAAGAACTGAATTCCGCTGTCAGGCAGGATGATTCATTCAATATAGACGACGAAAGCCAACAATCCCGCCCTCCCGACTTAGATGAAGTAAAGATTGCCATATCTAAGCTGAAGTCTAATAAAGCCGCTGGAGCGGATGGCTTGAATGCCGAGCTCTTTAAAGCAGCTGGAGATAAGTTGGTTAGGAGCATGCACAAACTTATCTGTAAGATATGGCCGGAAGAAAGCATGCCCGATAAATGGAACCTCAGTATTATTTGCATGATCCTGAAAAAAGTAGACCCTCTAAACTGCAACAACTATAGATGAATCAGTCTACTTAACATCGCCTATAAGATCTTCTCTGCCGTAATATGTGAACGTCTAAAGCCCAACGTCAACAACCTGATAGGTCCTTATCAGTGTGGTTTTAGACCTTGAAAGTCCACAGTTGATCAAATATTAACATTACGGCAGATCCTGGAAAAAACCGAAAAACACCAAATCGACACCCACCATCTTTTCATCGATTTCAAGGCCGCATATGACAGCATCTACAGGGACGAGCTGTGTAGAGCCATGTCTAGTTTTGGCATCCCTGTCAAACTCATCCGTTTGTGCAGGATGACCATGAAGAATTCACACTGCTCCATAAAGGTTGAAAACAACTTAACAGAACCTTTCGATGTCAAAAAAGGTTTTCGCCAAGGTGATGCGCTGTCATGTGATTTTTTTAACATCGTGCTTGAAAGAATAGTGCAGAGCTCACACGTCAACACTAGAGGCACTATCTTTTAAAAGTCGGTCCAATTACTAACATATGCTGATGACATTGACATAATCGGGAGAACTCAGCATGATGTCAATGGGGCTTTTGTGAGTATTGAGGCAGAGGCGGCAAAAATGGGTTTAACGGTTAATGAGGCCAAAACAAAGTACATGCTGTCGTCTAGAAAGGACATACAACACCGACGTTTTGGTCAAAACGTCACAATCGACAGACGTAACTTTGAGGTAGTCAAGGACTTCGTCACCCTAGGCTCCGCTGTAAACGCAGAAAACAACACCAGCGCTGAGATCAAACGCAGAATAACCCTTTGCTAGCCGCTGTTTCTTTGGACTAAGAAAGCAATTGAGTGGTAAAGTCCTCTCTCGAGGGACCAAAGTGTTGCTATATAAGACCCTTATCATCCCCGCCCTGCTATACGGTGCAGATACATGGACCATGACAAAAGCGGATGAAAGCACCTTGGGTCGCTTCGAGTGAAAAGTTCTTCGTGTGATCTTTGGTCCCGTATGAATCAAAGGAGACTGGAGAAGAAGATGGAACGACGAGCTGTACGGGCTGTACAGCGACGTAGACTTAGCCAGAAGAGTAAAAGTCCAACGACTAAGATGGCTGGGTCACGTAGAGCGCATGGAAACCAATGCCCAGCCCGGAAAGTCTTCGAATCCGCACCCACAGGACATCGCAGTAGAGGAAGACCGCGAATCAGGTGGCGCGCACAAGTGGAAGGTGACCTCACCCAACTTGGAGCGCGAAACTGGAGACATCTAGCTAGGGACCAAGCTAGATGGAGAAGTTTGTTGGGTGAGGCCCTAGTTCACACAGGACTGCAGCGCCACCTTAAGTAAGTATGTATGTATTTTTAAATGTTACTAAGTAAATCCTAAATTGTGTTTATAAAGATAAAATATTTATTAACAAATATTTGTGAGTCAATATCATGGTACTCATCCCGTTACATAAGGAAATCCACTTTAAGAAGAAAATTGAGAGGCTGTTTGAACAATTTTTTGCCCAGCAAATAGTGTAAGAGAAAAATGTATCAATGAAAATATTTGACACTCGATGAACTACTCTGCATACAGGTGCTTTGGTTATTCTGAGCGCAAATGAAACACCTTGATATTAGCCTCCATTCCCAGCCCAATGAAATTTACACAAAAGTTGTTGCAAGGGATTTAAAGATATTCTCCTTTCCTATTGAATTGTTATTTATTTACAATTTTACACTCTTTTCTTTCGAAAATCGTTTCCGATAGTAAGTTCTTAGTTTAACTACTCTTTGTTTAAACTAACTTCTTTTCAAAATATTCTTCAAAAAAAAAATAATTTTTTTTAAACTGTTTTATAAAAGAAAAGTTTTTTGCTCTAGACATTTAAATTCCATTGAAGAAATGAATTTAAAAAAATATAATTTAGGAATTTCTAAAATGCTATAGAATTGCATTTTTATCAATAATCGTACTGCTTTTCCGAGATGTATTTTTTTCTTATAATGATCACACGTGGATAAACATACGTTACCTAATTGCATTAATTAAGTAGATAATTGTGTAAGAGTATTGAAGCTCATAAGTAATAAATATATTGGTTTCGGCATTTCCAACTTTTTAAATAGTGCCCCCAAGAAATGAGAATCAACAAGAACGAATTACATAATCTGAAAAAGTTAAATTGAATTAAAAATAAATAAACTAGGCGGCACGACAGTCCATTGAGAACTAGGCCCTATTAACTTACAACTCTTAACCACTCCTACGTGTGAGCTATGCCAGGGATGGAGGAGACCCAAAGTCTTATGCCGAATCTAAAGGGCTTATTGAGAAATTACTTTCCATAACAAGAATTGCTTTTGAAAATGAGATGGTGATCAGGTAGCGCGCACTAGTGGAAAGTGATCTCACCCAATTTGAATAGCACAACTAGAGACAAATAGCTAGGGACCGAGCTAGATAGCAAAGTTTGCTGTGTAAGAACCTAGTTGACCCGAGAACTTTTAAAATATTCGTCGTTCAGATAGAACGCCCTGGAATTTACGTTATAACTCGAAAACATAGGTCCCACAATGTGTATAAAACCACTTCGTTGGAACAGTAATAAACATAAGAAGATTCTGATTTTGAAATTGAGATGAATTCAAAAATCATGTTCTTTGGTAAATTCGCCAAAATTAAAAAAAAATAGCCTTAGTCCATTGTCTTGTTAACTAGTATTAACATTCTTATTTTTAAAACAGTTCGTATATTTTTTTTAACTAGTTTTTCTTTTCTTTCAAAACATACTCCTATTTGCAAATTAAAATTAATATAATTTCAAAAGTTTATTGTTAAGTGAAACAAAAATAGCGAATACTTTGCAAAACAACCAAAAAAAAACTCTTTACTTTTCAGAAATAATTTACACTTCGCAAATTTGAGTTTGGTGTGACGTTATTTGAAAAATATATGTTCAAAGTTGCAAAGTAAAAAGTGTTTGGTGGAACAGGGCCCTGGTATCGGTCAGTTTATAATTTCCAAAACATGTATTTCAAAAATATTCAATCAACATTTGAAGGCCGTAAATCTCTCCGAATTGCAAAATTGCAGTTCATCAGTTCAAGTATGAAAAAAAGACGAATGAAGGTTACTTAACTTCGTATACCAAAAAATAAATTAATTGATAATTATTGTATAAATGTCTTCTTATTTAATTGCCCAGCCTTTTGCGAAAGTACAAAATCTTGACAACAAAAATTTCTTTTTAAAAACCACAAATTAAAAAACATTAAAAAAATATTTTCTATTAAGATGAAATTGGATTTGTATTTTTTTTATTATTGTAGTCATATAAAAGTCCCACAGACATATTAACCCAAAAATATATTTTGTTTCTATTCTTTTGGCCATTGCTGTATTTGAAGTACCTATATCTAACATCTAAAAACTTAAGTATAAATAACAGAGAAATCCCATTTATTTGGAACTGGATAGGATGGATATATACACTTATAATAAGGCACAGTTCTATAAAGCACAGAATATACCATAGACTATATGGAGCGCCAAAGAGGAGGGTTATTACACAGAAGAGCATTAAGAGCCTTTAATTAGAAATCCAAGCGCACCAAAAGTAAATACCATTTGTCAAAGCTTCAGTTTCAGTTCGTTCGCAGTTTTCTCTGCATAAAATATAGGTATCTACGAGGTTGGTACCATATCACCATATCAGACAAGCAGGGGTTTGGGGAGTTCGGTATTATGGATAAATTGGGTAGGTTGGTCTTGCTTGATATATATGTTGCTCGGTAGTAGGTAGTAGGTACTTCAAAAAATGCCATCATCATCATCATCATTGTCAGAATCGGAACCAGGGAGGGGCTGCAAATTTATGTATTCACAAATGGCAAAGCCAACACTCTAACTTAATGCGAATATGAAACTCTGTAGCTAATTACAAATTAATTAACCATTTGCCTCCTTTAACCCGAACTATATATAGACTCTCTCGTATAGCCCAAGTCCTCCTCATGCTTCTGTTCGTCGTCGGAGCGTCTCTCGTGATGCTATCATGGTTTAGCGATAGAGAATGCTTTCAACGTCCACCTCTCTGATATCATTGAGGAGACTCAACGAATCGCAACTATATAACACCCACCCAAAACGACCGACAAACGACACGACGACGCATAGCACTAAATCCTTATAATAATGCAAAACTTGGAGGGTTTTAGTTTCGGAAACAGCACATTTTTACGACTTTATGGCTGGCTGGAGGCCGAAATTTATCCATGGCCTTTACCAGAGATCCCGATAATAATCAAATGGATTTTAGTGCGCAAATTACCCTTCGACTCGATGATGGTAGCTGGTAGCAGTGGCGACGGTAAGGGGAGCCGGATGTTAGTTAGGTTGGATATCTACTTCAAGTTCTGTTCTGTTCCACAATGAAAATGGCTAATTGAAATTCTCGCACATAAATTCTGGAACCACTCCAAAACGACACTGGCACGCATTCAAAGTGTGTTCGTATAGTGATTCCCTGTTTCCACCGTCACTAGTCGTCCTTGTCCTCATCCTCATTCAGTTATTTGGCTACAAGTTCCAAAGTACGAAGAGTGAATTTGGTTGCATATACTGATGCATATAGCCATACCATATAACCACACAGGGCTTAGCTGTATAGTCAAGTCAATGCCATTCTGCAGTTTAGAATGTCTGCACTTTGCATGGCAATGAAGTCTGTTGGTGCGATGGTGCTGCAGCTAGTGCTCCATTGTTCTTGGACTTGAACTTCATCGATTGTCCGATATGGAGGCGAGGAAGAACTGGTCCGGGAGCAACATTCACTTCACCACCAAATCCAGTTCCAATTTGTTTTTGCTCTAAATTGGCTACGATACACAACTTGCAGGTTGTTTAGGTCTTGTTGCGAGTCGTCATGTCGTCGTGTCGTCGTCATCTCATCATCATCATTGCCATCGCCATTAAAGAAGACGTCAATTAAAAGGGCCATCGATTGAATGGGAAATCTCAGGGTCATCGTGTTGCCTCTTTTATGTCTCGTTGCTTCCGTAAAAAGTGAAATGAAATGATTTAGTATAAAAGATGGGCCATTTCAGTGGAATGGTATCAGTTACAGTTTGCTTATTTTCAAGTACAGACCTTCTTAACCATAAACAAAACCCTTAATCAAAATGTTCAAGTTGGTAAGGATGTCAAGAGTCTTTTAGCAAAATAAACCTAATACATTTAATTAAATTTATTATTTCTTTTTGCAGGTGGTACTTTCTGTTGTCCTTGCCGTTGTTGCTGCTAAGCCCGGTGCCATTACTGTTGGAGCCGTTCCATTGGTCTATTCAGCACCAGCAACAGCTTTAATTCATGAGCCTGCTCATCTCATCACCCAAGAGCATTCATTGCAGAAGGTTGGTGATGTTGTCGAGAGTGTGCCCACAGCTGTGTCACATCAAAGCTCCACTGTCGTTCATAACCGTGCCAATGTTGTGACTCCAATTGTTGCTCCAGCTGTTAAGACCAGCATTACACCTGCAATTCGTTCTTATGCTGCACCAGTGATTGCTCATCAACCTCTCCTGCAGTACGCTCTGCCCTACAGCTATGACTATTTGAGGTCTCCTCTTTACAAGTCATATGTTCCATCAGTTCCTTTGGCCTACTAAGTGGGATGATAATCGAATGAATGAATGGTGACCAAAAATAAGCAAAAGTTTAAATGATCCGAATTTATATAGAATTTAATAAAAAAAAAACAAAAATATAATTTTGAAAAAATTAACTATGTTTTTGAATTTTTTTTTGGAAAGTTTCTTTAGTTGAACAGTAGTACCTACTTCGCTATCAACAGATAATTTTTAATGTTTCTTAATTTAAAAACTAAACTTTTGAATATTTTGATATGGAATATTATTTTTTGATGCATGGTATTATTTTTCAATAAATAGAACCGTTTTAAGGATTTGAATTTTTGTAAAGTGTAGAGTGCTGTGAGATATCCAAAAAGAAATATAAAATTTTTAAACCAATGCGGTTTTAAATTAAATTTAAAAATTAAAAAAACGAAAAAATACTTTTTTTAAAGCATTAAGTTGTCAACATTTTTAAAATATTATTCTTTTAAGACTAAGGTAAGACACAACTTAGTTTTTAAGAATTACTTATATAATGATTTTGCAAAATTCAAGCCTTTGTCTTATTCTGGATACGATTTAGATAATTTTATAATCTTACTAAATTTCTGGAAATGTTTATTAATTATGAGTCTTTATTTAAGTTTACATGAAGTTTTAAGAAACATTGACTCAAATGCTCTAATGGTTTTTAAAAATGTATTATTGAAGTATATATTATTTCAAAATCTATTTTGCCTTTTTCTGTTCAGAGCATTCTTTAATAAATGAAATGAATATTTTGACTTAATATTCAAGATTGACATTTTACATTTGAAAAATCAGCACGAATTACTATCGAAAAAATACTTCATGAATTTAAATAATCTCAAAAAGCTTTACATGGGAATGTGGGTTTTTTTGAAGCCGTGAAATAAAGCTAAGTGAAATAAGTCCAACTTTCAAAAAATGGAATTATTGCACTTTACAAAAGTGAAATAAGGCCAAACTATTTTGGGAAATAAGATTAAATTATTTGTTCTAAAGGATTTGGGGTAGGTTCACGGTTTACTTTATTCAAAGTTTTTTGAAAATGAAATTCATTTCACTTTTTTCAAAAATTTGAAAATTGACTTTATTTCGCTTTAGAGAAGTGAAACAGGCCAATTGTTGAAAATGGGCTTTATTTTACTTGACTCTATTTAAAGTTTTTGATGTTCAAATGGTACACATATGTATTCAAGACGCACAAGCGTCCACAGGTTTTTTTCAAAACCCACCTCTGTCTATCAACTCCTACTCTCACCTCCCCGCGGGGAACATCGTGTGCCTAGTAACTCAACTGGAGATTGGGTTCTAACTCCAGTGGATTTTTGTTGGGGCAGCAAACGAAAGAGGGGGGGGGGGGCATGTGTTTCCACTAAGGCACCTCTCCTTATCCAGACGGCAGCGGACGAATTTTCGAGATGGAATCAACGGTGGCGTCTTCAGTTCCAGTAAGGTTTAAATACTTATTAAACACTTTATTAGGGCTTCTACGAGATATTTGAAGCTCAGGCCTTTTTTCCGGCTCCACGCCCTTTGAGTTATACTAAGAATTTGGCCCTCCAGGTTAGGGGTTGTCATGTCGGGGTGACTTTCTCACCACGTACAAAATTCCTTAGTTGGGAAGCACCAACAAGCCTCTGATACGGGCGGATTTGCTGTTGGCAACCCAAGAAAACGAAATAAGGACAACGAACTTCGGACCTGTACGTGGAATGTTAGGTCCCTTAACAGACCATGTGAAGCCGAACAATTAGCGGAATCCCTAAACTGCTGCAAGGCAGATAACACCACCATCCAGGAAGTGCGATGGAATTGGATGGGCAAACGCAAACTAAAAGACTTCGGCGACTGCTACCGCGAACAAGGACAGTGTGTATTTGGGTGTGGATTTGTTGTTGGAACTAGACTCAGGCAAAAAATCTTGAGTTTCGACAGTGTAAGTGAGAGCATCACGACAATCCGCATCAAGGCAAAATTTGGCAAAATACGCATAATATGCGCGCATGCCCCAACAGAGGAGAAAGATGAAGATACCAAAGACATATTCTTCGAGCTCTTGGACAAGACATATGAGCAGTGCCCTGGCTATGAAGAGAAGAAATCTTTGGTGGCACAATCGGGAGATACAGCCTGCACGACACCACCTCAAAAACGGATTTAGGGTGATCGATTTCGCTGCGGGTAAGACGTTCTGGTAGCTAGTACGCAGTTCACACATTCCACTAGGGGACATGGAAATCTCCTCATCAATAAACTGTCAACCAAAGTGACCACATTGCTATCGACGCATAACACTTATCCAGTATACGGGATGTCCGAATATTCCGAGGGACCAATATTGTCTCGGACCACTACCTCGTTGTAGCCAAGGTTCGGGTACGGATATTCCGGCAAAAGCCAAAACAAGGAAGTGCTGTGAGAAGTTTCGACGTTAGACGGCTACAATTGCAAGGGACTGCCATGTCCTTTTCCGACCGAGTCTCTAGTAACCTCTTAAGGAGTCCTATGCTGCTGCACAAGGCATTGAAAAGAAATGTCAACATTGCCTTGCAGCCATCAGAGATGACGCCTCTGAAGTGCTAGGTTTCGCACGGCCACCACAGTGAAAACTCCTTCACAGAAGCCCCAGAGCTACTCCCGAGCTTTACGAGCAGAAGAGGAGAGAGAAATATGAAAAAAACACTTCTACAAATTCCACTGCAAGGGAGATAGAACCACTCAACCTATGCGACGCAGATCAAGAACCTACCCGACCTAGACCTTCACTTCGTCTAGCTTAACTAACAAACAAAGTTGCTGGAGCTGATGGCATCGCTGCTGAACTATTCAAAGCAGCAGGCGAGGACTTAGGAGGGAACATGTACCAACTCATCTTCAAAATATGGTCCTAAGAAAGCATGCAAAATGAGTGAAATTTCAGCATAGTTTACCCGATATATACAAAAATATACCCTCTTAATTAATACAACTTCGGAGGCATCAGTGTCCTTAACATTGCATGTAAAATCCTCTCTACCGTATTATGTGAACGTCTGAAGCCGTTCGTCAACAACCTGATTGGTCCTCATCAGTTTGGCTTCAGAAAAGGAAAGTCCACTGTCAAATATTCACACTACGGCAGATCTTGGAAAAAACCGAGTAGCTTCAAATCGATACCCACCTTCTTTTTATCGATTTTAAAGCCGCGTACGACAGTGGAGAATTTTTGAGCATTGCGACGGAAGCGAAGAAGATATGTTTAGTTATCAATAAGGGCCAAGTACATGCTGTCATCAAAAAAGGAAATTAAACACGACGTCTTGGTCTTGAACAAAACGTCACCATGGAAAGCTATAATTTTGAGGTAGTCAAGGACTTTGTCTACCTGGGCACCGCTATAAACACAGACAAATACACCAGCGCCAAAACTAAACGAAGAATAACTCTCGCAAAACGCTCCTTCTTTGGACTTAGAAGGCAATTGAGCAGTAAAGTCCTCTTTCGAGCACCTTAAATCACCATCTATTAGACACTTACTATCCCGGTTCTCATTTATGGCGCTGAGACCTGGACCCTGTCAAAGAAAGATAAGACAGTCTTAGGCTGTACAGCGACACTGACCTAGTTAAAAGAATTATAGCCCAACGGCTTAGATGGCTATAGGTCATGTAGAGCGAAAAGACTTCAAAACTCCAGCCCGGAAGCTCTTCGAATCCAATCTCGAGGGACCGCTACTTAGGTGAGTGAAGACCTCAACCAACATGGCGTGTGAAACTGGAGACCGCATGCTAGGGACCGAGATGGCTGGAGACTCATGTTGGTTGAGGCCCAGGTCCACCCCGGACTGTAACACCACCTTAAGTAAGTTATTTTACGACACTTACTCAGTAACTTAAGCATTTTAAAAACTACAACCTCGAGGCCATAAAGGGATTTTTAAGTCAGAGTCCAGAACATAGGTCATCAAAAATCATTGAAACAAAGGAAAGAAGGAGTTGTAGAAATATTTTCGTTAAAATAAAATTTGAGGGTCTATCGTTTAAATGGTTCAAAAACTTGAAACATGAAAGTTTTGATTCTAAGTGTAACAAAATTTACTTTGGCTTAAGTGAGTTAGACAAAAAAAAAAAATTAGGGGGCGCAACAGTCCGTAGAGAACCAGGGCCTAGTGACTTACAACTCTCAACCATTCCTGTGTACGAATATTTGCAGGGATGAAGGGGACCTACAGTTTATATGACGAATCCGAACGGCTAATTTGAGAAAGCACTTTTTCATGACAAGAACTACTCTTGAAGAATTTTTCAATTCCTCGTAATAGGCAGTACCCGTGAATAAAATCTTAGGTGGCACAGGAAGGGATCGAACCCAAGACCTCTCGGATGACAGTCCAACTCACGAACCATCATACCACGGGTACTACTAAGTGAATTAGACAAAGTGGACATAAAATTTCAGTAACATACTTTCGGCCTATAAATTAGCTGATTTTGCTCCTCTACCGAGAGTTAAAAAGAGTAAACTACATTTCTTGTCCTAGAAATATGTTTCATTTTGATGTGTTAAGTACCTTAAATGAGATCATTGTAGAACAAATGTTATAGTATTAGTAGCTTTTGTTATTATTGTCAGATTTATGATGAAATAATTGACTTGGATATTTCTTATGTCTTTCAAAACTAAAGTTAACCTTGTAACTGAAAACAAACATTGTCTAGACATTTATACCACTGATCCTTCAACCCAAAGACAAACATCATAAATAAAGCCAAATCACTTTTCTTTTGTCAAATATAATTTGTGTCCTTATTAATTATGAGAAATGATGTTTAGTTTATTTGTTATTGTTTGATTAATTCCTTGACATTCCATTTAATTAGTGACTCATTTTATTGTGAAGGCATTGTACAAGGACATATCTATCTTTTATTTTCCCCGAACAATCCTTCGGTTACTTTTTTTTCTTAACAAAGAGCAATTTATTGACAAAATGTCTTCTTCGTTTTGCGTTCCATAATTGTTGACATTCCATTGTTGATTCAGATGTTGAAATATATTACCATGAAATAAAGATTCTGTCAACAATATTTCCAAATATAAATTAATTTCCATGCTTATTTTATTTTAATCCCTTAAAATCCCCATTAACTTAACTTAATTACGTCTACCCTCATGCTTGTGCCTGATGGGAACAAAAACATGAACTTATTAGACCTTTTAAAAGCATTGCGTAAAATCCTATTTAATTCAATTTGATAAATTTAAAATCATCAGCATAACCCACGTAAACCTTGGATTAAAGAAGTCAAAGCAAAGTCGACCAACCTTAGAATTTTGTTCCCACATTTCTACTTGTCAGAACAATGGATAATAATTATTAATAATTAGTTTGACCCCCACCCTGACACACACCCCACGGTCACTCTTAACCGACAATCCAAACAAAATCTCCCTTGACAGAAAAATTAAAAAAAAGCCTGCCTCCTTATAGCCGATAAAAGAGAAGATTGTATTTCTAAACTTTGAAGCACTTTGCAAAAACCCAAAAAAGTGTCTTAAATCCATTAGTAGGATAAACCCAGGAAACCAATAGGAAGAAAGAAAAAATCAATTAAATCTCACACTTTTCTTTTGATGCCATCACCCCCAACTCCAACTCCAACACGCCATGCTGCCGCGCCGAAGATCTACGCAAAAAAATCTCAAAGAATACAACATCTCAGCTAGCAACGCGTGAAAAGGACATCTCCTCCCTTTTTTTCTTTTCTACATCCAAAATGACAAACAAATTTCTTGGCTATATCAAATCGACATCACCATCATCGCACCATAGATACTCTTGGCCAAAAAAAAGTTAATTACACCTCGGGGAAGCTGTGGCAGGATATCCTTCAAAGCCTCCTGCTCCTATATCGTTCACAAGACCCCTTCTTACTTCTCCCGACTTGAGGAAAAAGAAAAATCGAAAGCAAATATTCCAACTCATCCAAATGATACGCATTTGTTGAGTTTGCCCCTTGTCATTAATTATCAATAAACTCTCTAATATAAACTTCCCACCTCTCACTCCCTCTTTCCCCCTATCATCTATCTTTCATCCCATCAAGGCGACGCGACTCGAGCGAGCTACAAACCCAAACCTAACCTAAAAACCGAACCAAAACCAGAACCAGAGACATGGAATGATGATGGTGTTTGTGTGTGGGGGCGGGGTATGATGGGAATAATGGCGATGACTATGACGATGAAGATGAGGATGAGATTGGTGATGGTGTTATTTCCTTTTTTTTTATTCGTTTGATGAATTTTCGTGCAGAAAGGACACCACAAAACTGATGGCAAGCAAAGAGAGTAAAGGATCAAAGTTTTATTAAATGACAATCGAATCGATTCTGGATGAATGAAGGAGAGCGCTCTTCATCGCTGATTACAAAACCATTTTTCGATTTTCTCCGTTCGTGTCCTTTCTTTCGTTTGCAATCAGCCAGCGATTTTTTCACTTCCTCCAAATGTTCTACTTGTGACACAATGTTAGTTATTTTATTAAAGGCAACCGTATAGTGGAATTTAAAAGAAATATTTTTAAACAAAGTTTTATAACTCGGTTCAAAAACTTTAACGTCACGTGATATCTCGTCGTTTGGGGAAATAAATATTGAAGAAAAATTTTGTATTTTTGAATTGATTGAACAACTAGGTCACACATGTAACTTTTTTAGTTTTTGTGCAACCAACTATTTTTCAGGATTCAATGATTCTTTCGGGACTTATCAGGGAAAAAGCAACCCTGAAATGAAATACCAAAAGTTCCAACAATTCAGCAGATCTATGTTAAAATGGTCCATTTCATACCACCTGGCGTCCAGAATGAGTTTCATGATCGATGTAAGTGGAAGCAGAAATCTTCGTTATTTCAGGATTGAACAATATTTTCCTCGCTTGAGTCTTCTATTACAAAGGGTTCTCCTGAAAAGGTTGTAAGTCTATCTTTTTCCAACAATTCAGCAGCTCTATGTTAACATGGTTCATTTTATACCACCTGACGACAGAATGAGTTTTCTAAACCTCTCAAAAAATAGTGCTCTTCAACTCAAAAAATAAACAACGAGTGAAGTTTAAAGTTCCACAGCTGATCCAAGAGGTAAGATGTCTTTCACGGAAAAACTTCATGAATATATTTTCCAATCAGCTTATTTCAATATCAGTATCCAGTTTCATGATCGATTTAGGTGAAAGCAGAAATCTTTGTTATTTCAGGATTAAACAATACTTTTCTTACTTAAATCAGCTTCAATTACAAAGGGTTCCCTGAAAAGGTCGTAAGTCCATCTTTTCTAAAAAAAATGTTTTCAAACAAAGATTTTTCAAAATTAGTTTTTTAAGGTAAAATTTTATGATTTTTTCAATTTATTGATGAAAATATTGTCAATAATTTCTGATAGTTTGAAAAATGAAGTTATTTCGAAAAAAACGGCAAGGCCAAAATATTTTAAATTGCTTTATTTATAAGTTAATACGATTATTTTTAAATACTACAAATACTACTACTTTAATGGAGCATAATAGGGAAAAAAGAGGCCAAGTACTCTTTCTTGCATATCACTCAAAAACTATTAAATCAGCATTTAGAAACTGTTCTTTGAATATCTTTTTTCCATAGACCCTAAGTTAAATGTCTAAAAACGATTTAATATAGTTTTTTTTGTTATAATAAGCGCACACTCGAAGGAATATATTACTCTTATTATGTAGATACAGTGTGAGCACTAGGAAAGGGAGAGAGGGTTTGAAAGGAGACGTCGGTGCACATTGGTTTTGAATTCCTGAATATTGCAATAGCTGGGAAAGACAGAGTGTGGTAAGGCATTCCACATTCGCGTAGTACGGTTAAAGAACGAATCTCTGTACTTGGCAGTACGACCGAAGTTGGGCTCCAGGGTATATTGATGAGCATTCCTAGAAGCGCGAGTATTACGGTTGAACTGTTTAAGGGGAGGAATGCAGCTGGCTATTTCTTTAGAGCATAAACCATTAAATTACGGTAAAAAACGTGAGACAAGAAACATTTCGACGATGTTCAAGTGACGTAAATGAATTTACTATGGTAATATCACCAATCAATCTAAATGCTCTAAGTTCAAGAGGCTTAAGTAAGTTGCAGGAGCACCAGCCCAGATATGGGAGTTATACTCAAGCTTTGGACGTATGTAAGTCTTGTAAATAACAGCCAGATCAGAGGGGTAGAAAAACTTCTTGCATCGCCTTAGAAAACCCAAACATCTTGCGGCATTTTTGGCGACAACGCGTATGTGATCGTGGATTTATGGATAATGGCAATGTGGGTATATTTCGCTTTAACGATACAAGACAGCATTGCGTTTTCGAAGCATTAAATTCCACGCGGTTTTTTAATCCCCATTGTACAATGCTGTTTAGGTCAGAATTTAACGAGCTTATCAAATTTTGTCGTTGCAGTTCCACATCCGAAGAAGAGTGGTGTGAATCTGAAAACGAATATACAAAGCTGAGAGTCGTCAGCGAAACAATGTATTGGATTAGTTGTTGCAGACAGGAGTTCATTAATAAAAATGAGAAAGGGTGTTGGAGATAAAACAGAGCCCTGAAGCACACCAGCATTTATTTTATGGTTTGTAGACTTAAATCCATCTAATACAACTTGTATTGAACGATTCGAAAGGTAATTACTAATCCAATGAAAGAGGGATTCATGAAAACCGAAAGCACGCATTTTCGATAAGAGAGCCTGATGCCAAACCCTATCAAATGCTTTTGAAATATCAAGTGCAATAATCTTACTTTCTCTAAAACTATGTTAAGATTTATTCCACTGTTTGGAGAGATGAACCATGAGATCACCAGTGGACCTATTGCTAGGAAAGCCGTATTGCCGGTCATTAAGAAGCTTTCGATGTTCAAGATATTTCTTGAGCTGATAATTACGTTTCCATGACCTTGGAAAGAAGGGACTTAAGTGCAATCGGTCGGTTATTAGACGATGAGGAAGATTCGCCTTTTTTGGGAATAGGCTGGACAAATGCCGTTTTCCATCCGCTCGGAACGAGATCTGAGGAGTAGGACAGATGAATATGCTTACGCAGTGGTTTTGCCAGCGATGAAGAACACCTATTTAGAACAATAGCGGGGATATCATCCGGACCAGCAGATTCATATATGTTAAGATCTTTTAGGACTCTTGCTACAGTACGAGTGCGAAAAAAGATTTGCCCCATAGAATCATTAACTTGATCAAGTACAGGCGGAGTCATAACACTCACTGGCAGCGTTGAATTGGTGGCGAGCAAAGAGATTTGCTTTCTCTAAGGAGCTAACAAATGGAGTGTCATTCACAACGAGCGTAGGAACCGAGGAATATTTTTTACAAATGACCAAAAATTTTTGCTGCCTTTGGGACATTGCATGTATTTTTTGCCCTAATTTGTCATGTAAAAATTTGGTCCGTCAAATATGGGCGTTGCAGGCTTTCCTGGCTTGCTTGAACTTATTCCGGTTTTCCTCAGTTGGATTGGCTTTAAAAAAAACGGAAATTTACCTTATTGACCCTAATGACCTCTTTGCAGCTCGAATCGAACCATTCGTTTTCCTTAGGTATAATGCTTTTAACCCTATTCGGGATAAAAGTTCTCATTCAAAGGAGAATCAAACTTGTGATCATATCAGCGCTGGCGTCAACGTCACTATCGAGGAAGCATAGTGACCAGTTAAAGATCCTGAAGTAATTATTGAGACCGTCCCCGTTGGCTTTCTCGTATTGCCAAACGGTTCTCTTTCTTTAACTGGAGAGTTTTTACACGAGAAATTTGCTGATATGACACAATGGTCAGATGTGCCTAGAGGAGATAGATTACTAATAGTGTACTTACCTGGGTCAGATGTAAGAAACAAGTCAAGAGTGTTTTTTGCTCGACCTACCACGTCCGATATTCGAGTGGGCTCGTTGACCAGCTAAGTTAGGTGGTTTAACTCAGCGAAGATCTCAGCACACACGCCTTCTAGTGCTGACTTCACGAGAAGTTGACACTCTGTCTAGATTGGGGCTTCGATAAAGGAAGCAATAGTGAATGATTTGCTTATTCACGGAAAATTTAAACCACATAAAATTGAAAAAAGAATTGGTGTAGAGACCATATTGTGGCAAAAATTGATAAGCAACATCATTCCTAATGTATATGGCGAGACCATGGTGGGAAAAGAATAATGGCACCAAGTTATACCCTTGAGTAAAGAATTCAGTGGGATCGGAATCCTCACCCACTTGGGTTTCACTTAGTGCCAATACAGCTGGCCTGTTTAAAGCAGTATGGGAGTACACAGAAAGAAAATTCGCTCTAAGCTCACGAATATTACAATAATCTACCCTGAAATTTCCAGCCATTGCAAATAAAAGAATAACAAAAACCAAAACAGGCGAAGACTATAAGAATAATATTACTGAGTTGAACCACAGAATGCTATTCGGTACACGCCACTACTAGTGTTATGCCTTAGTAGTGACAAGAAACGAATCCGGCCCTGTTATTGTAAAACATTAAAATTTTTGTTGTCAACAAGTCGCTTAAAACTTATTATTTTTTAAAAGTAATTTTGTCTTAAGTCAAGATATATGGGATTTTTTTTTGCTGTTTACAAATCTAATTACATTAAATCTACTAAAGGTTGTTTGAATCAGTCGAATACAATATATTAATTGGACTTAAGACATTTTACATTATTCTGTAATACTTATTTTATTCATAAGATACATTTTTGTAAAAAAAAAGAATTAAAGTGAGTAAGAGTCTCTTAAATATCAACAAAGTTCATTTAAAATGAAATCATCTTAAGTTGACATAAGATAAGTTTTTCACACAAACCAAAACAGCAACTTTATGCGACAAAGTGATGTACCTTATTTTATTTTTCAAAAACACACGATAACAATATTTTTGATGGTGATGGTAATGGTGAATTTATCAGGATTATTTAATACGAATTTTGTGTTGGTGTAAACGGTTCCTTATATTGTGAAAGGGCAAAAAAGGACTAGGAGGATAATGGATGAGTAATTACGAGCGCTAACTGACAAAAGGGATTGTATATCTCTACAGTCTCGAGACTGCGAATGGTTTTGGATGATGGTTGATGGGTAGATATTATAAATGTGAAAAGGTTTACTTCTTTCTCTTTCATGTTTTTTTGGCGATAGTGATAACACCTTTTTTTATGAATTACATATTATTAAGGTGACCTTGATTTGAAGGGGATATAACAATTACCTGTGAAGATATTATAATCTCTGATAAGATTGAAAAGTCAACCATGTATTTGGAAGTTCAGTTGGATTTTAGATAATTCTAGTAATGTAAAGTTTAATACGACAGAAGGGTAGTATAGAAAGAATGATGATATATTGATGAGATGATGATATATTTGGGAGATACTGAAGACGTAAAGTAGGCATCAGAACTGAAGAATTTTATACAAGGATACGCGTGCTTTAACCAACAATAATTCTAATTCAGCACTTGTGAAAAGTGTCAAAGGGGAACTAATGCTAGTAAATTCAACTGAACTTCTTCTCTAGGTAACTATCATAACACAAATTTCCTTACAAATAATTGATTGGCAATTTAATTTCTTAAAATTTAAAAGCATTATGATTTGGTCCTTCGAGCCGGATTTCTCATGTCGGGGACAGACAAACAGAGTAATGCTTAGCGTAGAGTGTAGCTTTGAGATGTTTGATCAGTGCCGTCTCTAGAATGACACTGAAGTAAACTTCGAGACTCATATATTTATAATACAGGTCATACCAGTACGGTTATAGATAATGAAAACTGCCTTGTACTTCTTAAGCTAAACAGAGAAATCAAAGGCATTTAAGCTAAAGAAAGCCATTATCCTGATTTTCATTTTCATTCATTTTCTCGTTTTAATAACAGTACAAAATTTATTTTTAGTGGTTTTGAAATGGAGCCAATTTAATCGAGTAAGACATATATCTTTAAAACTAGGCAAGCCTGATATCCTATTATTGACACTAGACTTATGATAGATTGAAATACTTAAAATTCATGCTACAGAACCCTGACTATTAGACCAACTTCAATTGTAAATTTAACATAAATTTAATAATATTAAACAGACCATGTACTATCCCAGACTTTCGGACAAAGTGAACAATAGATTGGCAAGATGCAAGTTGATATTTTGAATACTTGAAATACAAAGTTCATATCATATCATTTTAAATCCTACTGGACATTAAATAATACCAATTCCATATCCATGTTAATTTCTTGTAATAGGTTTTGATTTCGATTGCAATTCAAATACTATTTCTTGATGTATAAGGCACAACATTCTAAAAACTATCTATAGGTACTAGTGTATACCTTTCCTTAAACAATTCACTTCCTTTGGTATGCAAATAAAATAAACCTAGTCTTTCAAAAATGCTCTTGGGTATTAATTTGCTCAAGTAAACAACAAACATTGTAAATGATGAACAATCTCATAAACATTACTCATCAGTAGAATCATCATTCCCATGGACATTAATAGATCTTCCATTTGTATAATCCACTTCAAATCTGTTTGTGTCCCTATGCTATGCCAGTTTGCAGTGCATATATACATCAAACTCAGACCCATATCAAAGCCAACTAACATCAGCTACAATCCAATTACATAATATATGACTTCTTATGCATGATGATGATGATGATGCACCCTTTAAAAACCAGAGGCTAAAGTGTATGTCTCTCTCTCTCTTTGGTGTAATTAAATCCGGCCAACAAGTTGAAATCCTTCCTCATCACCACATAATCCCATGACTATGAGGCATTATGTTTTCATGACACTCCTTGAAGATTTTATCCTGATCCCAATGTTTTGTCAGTTATATACGAGAGTACCTATCCCTTATGCACACACCTCACTAACCTAAACCCAACTAACTCCTATTTTCTGAAAGGATTATATTCTTTTATGTCCCTGATGGAGCCCGGACTCAACTCCTAAACTCAGGAGTCAGGTCTGGACTTTGGACCTGGTTTTGAATGTCATCTCATCGCTTGGAGAGTAAAACTATATTTTCCAATTACATACATGCAGTCATACACCTAAAGCTTTTTGAAACAAAACGAAATCAATTGACCAAGACAAAGTTTCTAGAGGATTTAACCAGCTATTCACAACAGAAATCCTCATAGATTACCAAACAAGGCTCCAACATCCAACTGTGACTTTAGTGCGAGGTTGATGTTTCCAATTGTTTGCATAAGGGAATTACTATACATAAGTTTCTCCTCTGATCCTATGCACTAGTATAGGACATGGCAATGCATCTTTGCTAAAATAGGATTATTATGATTCCATTCAATTAGGGAAATTGCCCTAAAACAAAAAAAGGAAAACTGTCTTTTTTTCTGTTAGTCCTGTTTCTCTTTTTCGAAATAATAAAATAGGAAATGTGAATCCTTTGGTGTAATTTCAAAGAGAAAACAAGAACAAGAGAGACACTGTAGCTGGTTAACATGAAGGAACAGCATTTAATTGTGTTTTGCAGGATATATTGCATACCTATACATAGACACAGAGGGTTAAAAAATAAGATAGATTTTATACATAAAAAACATTTTCGAATTGAAACATGATTTCAAACAAAACAATTACAGGGCAGATAATATGTTAGACTTATAGATACTTGTCTACATTTGTATATAGCTTCTGTAATTTAGATACAATTGCAATTGAAGTTGAATTGTACAATGAAATCGGATTCCATTACATAAAATATCGAGAGGGTGGTGAGATGGGTGACGAACTGGGCTTACAATCATGTGCAAAAAACAGTGATTTGAAAAGATTTAAAGGCTTTTAGAAGTTTCTTAGGGATTAAGATGATTTCTTCTAAGTGATAATGAATCTTCGTTTTTAACCTAATATCAAAGAAAAGATCTATTTTGTTTTATTCTACTTTTAAAGGCTTTCCTTTTAAAGGATTTATTTTTAATAGTCTGCTATCTAGGCAGCTGCCAGTTTTAAGCTTTTATATTTTGGGATTTGACAAGTTAAGAGTTGCAGTCATGAAACACCAGCTGTAGTACAGCGGGTATTCTATTTGAAATGTTGGGATAAATTATTGCCTATCCTATCCTACAATAGTCAATTTTGGGGGACAGCTTGATTTCATATATTTGCCCTTCAAAAAAAGTCAAGGAAAAAAAATTGGGGGATCTGAAAGAAGCCAAATTACACTTTCTTGCAAATCACTAGAAAATATACTTATATACGATAAGTCTTCTTTAATAAAATCGCTAAACAGATGAATAGTTAAACAGCGCATAAGGATTTAAGTTTATACAAAATTCTGCTAAATACCAAAATAGAGCAATCTATTTCATTTATCTGTCAAGTTTGTCATAACAAATAAAATATAAAAATTTGTGTTGTAGGTGGAAGAACATCCTGGAAATCAATAACCAAGTTATGAAGAACTGCTAAGTCTATAATAGTTGTTTTGGAATTTTCTAAGGAGATAACAAAATGCAGAATCTTTACTTCCAGACTCCAAATCATCTTTCCACCGTGTTTCGAGTAGCTATATGAGATATATTGTATCTTATACAAGGGTACCCACCATCCTCAAGCAGACGACCATTAAACTCCCTATTATAAAATCTTTCTAGACCTCCCTTGATATTTCCAGACCTGCCCTGAAATCTTCCAGACATCTTTTGAAATCTTCAGAATTCCCTTGATATTTCCGGACCTCCATTGACATTTCTAGACCTCCCTTGATATTTCCAGACCTCCCTTGATATTTTTAGACCTCCCTTGAAATCTCCAGACCTCTCTTGCAATCTGCAGAACTCCCTTGAAATCTCCAGAACTCTCTTGATATTTTCAGACCTACATTGATTTTTCTAGACTTCCCTGAAAATCTCCAGACCTCCTTTGAAATCTGCAGACTTCTCCTGAAATCTCCAGACCTTTCTTGATATTTTTAGACCTCCCTTGAAATCTTCAGACCTCTCTTGCAATCTGCAGAACTCCCTTGAAATCTCCAGAACTCTCTTGATATTTCTAGACCTCCCTTGAAATTTCCAGACCTCCCTTGCAATCTGCAGAACTCCCTTGACATCTCAAGACCTTATTTGATATTTTCAGACTTCCCTTGATTTTTCTAGAGCTCCCTTAAAATCTCCAGACCTCCCTTGAAATCAGCATACCTCTCCTGAAATCTCCAGACCTCTCTTGATGTTTCTAGACCTCCCTTGATTTTTTTTTTAAATTCTTCGTTTCATCGGAAATTGATTGGAACCTTTTTTTTTCTAAACTTTCCTTGAAATCTCCAGAACTCTCTTGATATTTTCAGACCTCCCTTGGTATTTCTAGACCTCCCTTGAAATTTCCAGACCTCCCTTGCAATCTGCAGAACTCCCTTGACATCTCAAGACCTTATTTGATATTTTCAGACTTCCCTTGATTTTTCTAGAGCTCCCTTAAAATCTCCAGACCTCCCTTGAAATCAGCATACCTCTCCTGAAATCTCCAGACTTCTCTTGATGTTTCTAGACCTCCCTTGATTTTTTTTTTAAATTCTTCGTTTCATCGGAAATTGATTGGAACCTTTTTTTTTATAAACTTTCCGCCTTCTTGGAGTTAAAATGAAAAAGCTTTATTGTTTTCTTTTTATTTTCTATAATGGAGAGAAATGACATTTTCAAAATAATAACAACAATAATTTCCTTTTGTATGCGCTATTCAACCTCAAAAAGTAAATTGACGCTTCAAGAGAGTGTCCTCCTGTACCTTACTTACTTAGGTCCCCAGACCTCTTAAGTCCGTTGGGAACCCCTTATAGGGCATAGGGGCTATGCTACACCTACCCCCCGTCGTGTAAGATTTCCGGAGACGTGTTTCAGCTCCCTCCAACTCTTGCCTAGTGGCTCTGATTCCGCCTCAACTGCCCTGCGCCATCTTCTTCTCCGTCGCTCAGCTCCTCTTCCTTCTGGTGTGAGCGGATACCACTTCATTGCTTGGCCTGCAATGCAGGTGTTACCTTTTCGAAGCGTATGCAAATCCATTGCCACTTTCGACTTCGTATTATAGAGTCTATAGTTTCCTGACCTGTTCTTCTATGAAGGACCTCATTTGGTATACGGTTTGGCCAGAAAATCCTTAGGATGTTACGAAGACATCTATTCACGAAGGTTTGCAGCTTTGCACCCATAAAGAAACACATATTCGACATTTGTGCGAAACAGTCGTAGCTTTGTTCGTAAGCTGATAGCGTTATTCCGCCAAATTTTCAACAGCATAACGAACGCCGCTTTTGCTTTGCTAATGCGGCAGATGACGTCTTGTTCGGTTCCACTTTCAATGGAGACGATAGTTCCAAGGTATTTAGAGCTCTCCACTTTTTATTATGATAAATAATATTTATTTGAGAGGATGGTCGGGTTCTGAGGCTGGTCATTTTTGTTTTGCCGAAATTAATTTTCAGCCACAAAACTTCAGCTTTCTCTCTCCACACTTGTTGTCATTTGGTGGAGATCTATGATCTTATGAGAGAATAAGCAAACATCGTCCGCGTAATCCGAGTGCTTTAAATAGGATGTCAAAGCAGATTGGATCCCTCCGTTACCTGACAAAGCTGGGCGCAGTACATCGCTTACATTGTTGAAAGACCTTGACCTACACAAATCCACTACCCCGGATAGTATCCTCCCTATTGTTCTTAAGACGTGTTCTTCAATCCTGGAAAGACCATTATGTAAGCTTTTCTATCTCTTTTATTCTACGGATGCAAAACAGAATTTGTCCAGCCTGTCTCTAAAAAAGCGAATCTTCCTCCTTCTCTAACTGTAGTCAGTGAAATGGTGATTATCAGTTTTAGAAATATTACGAGGAACAAACGCTTCTTAAAGACCGGTAGCTTAGCTTTCTTAGCAATAATTCGACAGAAGAGTTAATGGTTTATCTAACCGAGCAGTAGAACAAGTTCTTACATCATTTTGGAGATAGTAAGATTGCACTTGATATTTCAAAAGTATTTGATAGAGTTTGGCACCAATATCTCTTATCGAAAATTCGTGCTTTTGGTATTGATGAATTTCTTCTTCTATGGACTAAAAACTGCATTTCTTACCCCTGAATACAAGTTGCATAGGATAGTGTTAAGTATGAAGTTTATAAAACAAAAGGTGGTGTTTCACAGGGCTCACAATCTCTTGTCTGTCACTTCCAATCTATACAACTTTTTCGCTGATGACAGTACCTTCAGCTTTTTATATTCGTTTCTAAATTGGCATTCTTGTCATTGAATGATATAAGCTCATTAAGTTCCAATCTTGACAGTATGCCTAATGGGGAATAATTAATTAGAATTTAATGCTTCAAAAACTCAATGCTGTCTCCTGCCGTTAAAGCGTTACCCATCCACTGTGTCGCTTTTCCACGGTGCTTCTATCCATGAGTGGCACTTACAACTTTCAACTTTCGCTACTCGGTATGTGTACAACACAGCACCTCACCTCTTATGGAATGACCCCACATACGATATTGGCAAAAATGCTGATAGGCGTTTAGGATTTCCGACTTTGCAAGAAATGTCTTACACCTTGTGACTTGACCTTGAGTATAACTCGCATATTTGGACAAGTGCCCCAAAAACAAGTTTAACTCTCTTAGATAAAATCGAAAAAAGAGCTTCGAAAATCAAAGGTGGTAGAACTATAACCACAATATGCACGTCCAGGAATACTCATCAGTTAACCCTTGACCTCAACCTTGACCTTGACCTGTTATAGAGATTCTTTTTCTTACCACACATCGAGAATGTGGAATGCGGTAACCAACTTTGTTTTTCACTTCCATTTTTATATTTGAAACATTACAACCTTCCCTTTTTCCTAAACATACATGATGGGTTTTAATAACCTCTTGAAAACATTATTCTTCAATTTGCTAACGAATTTTTTAATAGCTAACGGACTTCTATGAATACTTCGACCATGCTTTAAATTTTCGATCTGTTTTCCTTTAATTTTTGTTTACGTTTTTCTTCTTAGAAAAGTGGGCAGCTAGATTTTTATTATTTTGAAATCATGTATGAAACATTTAGCTTTAACATCAATTTAATGGTTTTCTAGAAGTGTGTGAAAAAAATGAAATTTAATAAATTTCCCAACACTACACTGTGTGCATTTAAGTGCATATATAATTGTTAAATTTAACTCCAAGGGATACTCGGAGTCTGTTATTAATTTAATTAAGATCAACTTTCCTTCTTCAAGAAATACATATTAACATTTATATATGTATGTATAAATTGCTTTTTAAAGGAGTTAGCAAGTCGTTAAATCAGGTTATGTAGATATGTATCTGTATGTATAGTAGATAGACAGAGGTGTATTAGATAGTTATAGATTTCGAACTTCTGATTGGGATGGAAACCAATTAGTTAATCGATTATTATCATAATATAATCATTTCAAAGACATCACGCTGAGTATATATTATATAATTAGATACTTTTTGAAACAATTCTCATTATGTCGCATTTTCCTCGTCCCCTTAAAATAAACGTACATATAAATGTAAGTTAAATTACCATAATACACTAGTCAAAAAAAGTTATGAGACTAACTGACTTTTACTCATATTTCGAAATGTGATCCTATTCAGATGTCATGCAATGGGTCTTGGGTTCAATCCTTGCCTGTGCCATCTTAATTAAAAAAAAAAAAATAATTTGCGCGGGTACTGCCTCTTGCGAGGAATTGACAAATCCTTTAAGAGTAATGCTTTTCATGAAAAAGTGCTTTCTCAAATTAGCCGTTCGGATTCGGCCTAAAATTGTAGGTCCCTTCCAGTAGCGTACGCAGAATTTTATTTGGGGGGGGCTCAGTCTCAATTTTAATAGACATTTTTTTAAGGTATCACTGAAACTAGCACAAAAATGAAAGCCTTTCTTATAATTATTAACCGCCTTATATGAATAACAACTCAATTTTCAATAAGAAAACTACAAAACGAAAACAAAACTTTTTTTAAAAATTTGTTTATAATTTTAGTTTTTTAGTTTCAAATAACAATCTTAGGTAGTAAAATTGGTTGAAAAAATTAAATCCATTCTTCTTTTTTTTTATTTGCAAATTGATTGACCACATCTTCAGGTATTACATCGATTCCTTTGTGAATATTCAACAAAGCTAATCCGTTTAGCCTGGTATCCGTGGTTGTGGATCTCAGCCACGTTTTTAACCGTCTCAAAGTGGAAAACGAACGTTCTGGCTCTGCAGACGTCACTGGAAGCACACAAAGAACTTCTATTATCTTTCTTAAATTAGGATACAAATCAGGATTGCAAAACGGAAGTGAAGCTAATACAGTTTCTGGCATAGTTATTTCGGTTTCATCCTTCCACATTTGTTTCCATATCTAAATATTGAAATAAAACAACATTTTTAATACACTGCGTGTTAAATAACTCCTTTTACCGATGTTGTCTAAACGCATAACGCATTGATGAATAAAACTTCATTTTTCAAATAATCGTAAATGACAAAAATCGACTTTCATCGACTTTAAACTAAACGGTAGGAGTATGTTATTCATAATTAAACATATACATTGAATTTCCTTTTTTTTTAAGTGATCTTATAGTTATGTTATGTTTATTATAATTATATTAGTAGCTAATGATATAATGAAAAAAATAAAGTAAGATTTTTCAAAGGAAATTCGGTTTATATACTGTTTCTGTTAATACGAATTTTTTTGGGGCGTATTCATAGTGGTTTTGCTAAACTACCGTTTAAATAAGATCAATTAATACATTTTAAATAGAAGTTTATCAACTTATTCGACTTCAAAAGTAGTGCATTGACAAAAATTAAAATATATGAAAATCCAAAATTTGGTTTAGCTAAGAAATTGTTTAAAATGACTATGAATACGGCCCATTAACTTTATAAAAAGAGTATGAGAAGATTATCTACCTCTGATTCAACTTGAAGGCAGCTTTTTGAAATGTCATTATACTCAATTGAGTCTACAGCTTTTTTAATGTCTTCTTTCGTAGCATTCGTAATGACGTTCGGCAAAAAAGTCTGCAGCTTACATATATTTAAAAACTGTGTTCCAAAACGTTCACTGAGCTCGAATATACATTAAATACATTTTTATTCTGAAATATAAAATTGTTATTTGGTCTTTGTTTTGTTTGTCCTAAAAATAAAACTGAGGTAAGTTAAGCTGAATACTGCTTATTAGCTTATTGTGTTTTTACTTTGTAGTGTTTTATTCAAAAGCTGTTGGTCATACTAAAAAGTAATAATGGTGGAATGGGATTTCTTACAGTTTTTCACAATGCATTTTCAAATGCTACCTCAGTCAGTCACAGAAAAAGAGAAGATACTAAGGGATTTCATTCCGTTTTATCGTTTTTTTTTTTTCAGATGAAAAATTGAAATGTGTGAAATCGTTTTGCGACTTTTGACTAATTGGAATACTGAGATTGATTCGAAATGTTAAACAAAATCTAGATTAGATTACGTGTGATGTAAATTAGTGATTTCATACCTATATACCTATATCTTTTCTTTTTTATTAAAAATTAAGGAATATTTTTGAAAGCTTAAATATAACAAAAAGTAAATTTGAAATTAAAAAAATTAAAACTATTCTTCGATTTTATTGGAAATCTTAGCATAGTGTGTCATTTTGCTTGGGGGGGCTCAAGCCCCCTGAGCCCCCCCCTGGGTACGCCACTGGTCCCTTCCATTCCTGACAACAGTACTCGCACACAGGAATGGTTGAGAGTTGTAAGTCACTAGGCCCTGGTTCACAACGGACTGTTGTGCCACCCCATTTGATTTGATTTTTGATCCTATTCAGATATCTCAAAAATCTTCAAATACATAATTCAAAAAGCTTATCGTTTTTCTATTTTTTTTTTTTTAATTCACAAGCACTCAAGGGGTTATTAGTACCTTTTATATATATAATATATTTAAACACAGTGCGAGCATTAGGAAAATAGGAAAGGATTTAAAAGGAGATACCGGTGCACATTGGTCTTAAAGTTTTGAACATCAAAATGGGAGGGAAAAACAGAGTTGGCCAAAGCATTCTACATTCTCGATGTGCGATTTAAGAAAGAATCTCTATACTTGACAGTACGCCCGAAATTGAGCTCAAGTATTACGGCTGAATTGTTTAAGGGGTGGAATGCAACTGGCTAATTCGACAGAACATTGTTTGTAAAAATATTTATAAAAAAACGAAAGGCAAGAAACATTGCGGCGGTGTTCTAGCGATGTAAATGTTTCGATTATAGTTCTGTCATTTTTAAAGCCCTTTTTTGAATTCTATCCAAGAGATTTAAACATTTTTTGGGGACACCTGCCCAGATATGAGAATTATATTCAAGCTTTGGACGGATGAAAGCTTTGTAAATTATAGCCAGATCAGAAGGGGTGAAAAATTTCTTCTATCGTCGGAGAATTTTTGGCAATATCGAATATGTGATCATTCCATAAGAGTTGATCTGTGATATTCATACCGAGTACTGATAGTTGATTGGTTTTCTGGACGCAAGTGCCACTCATAGATAGTGGGGGTTTGTTACGCTTTAATGACAGGAGACAGCATTGAGTTTTCGAAGCATTAAATTCTACACTATTTTTGATTCCCATTGGACAATTCTGTCAAGATCAGAATTAAATGAGGTTATCATTCGCTGCCGTTGAAGTTCCACATCCGAAGGACAAGGATGTGAACCGAGAACGAATATGAAAAGCTGAGGGTACTGTCGTCGGCGAAACAGTTTAATGGATTAGAAGTGACAGACAAAAGGTCGTTTATGAATATAAGGAAGAGAGTCGTAGACAAAACGGAGCCTTGGGGGACACCAGCATTTATTTTATGAATTTCAGACTTGAAACCATCCAATACAACTTGTATTGAACGGTTAGAAAAGTAATTTCTAATCCAACGAAGAGGAGATTCATCAACACCAAAAGCACGCATTTTTGATAAGAGAGCTTGGTGCCAAACTCTATCAAATGCTTTTAAAATATCAAATGCAATAATCTTACTTTCTCCAAAACGATGTAAAGTTTTGTTCCACTGTTCGGTAAGATGAACCATGAGATCACCAGTGGACCTATTGCTACGAAAACAATAGTGTCGGTCAGTAAGAAGCTTCCGTTCTTCAAGATATTTCTTAAGCTGAAAATTAATCAGCGTTTACATGACCTTAGAAAGAAGGGACGTAAGTGCAATAAGACGATAGTTTGAGGGGGAGGAGGATTCGCCTTTTTTAGGGACAGGATGGACAAATGCAGTTTTCCATCCACTCGGGAAGAGACCTGTAGAACAGGACAGATGGAAAAGTTTACGCAGTGGTTTTGCCAGCATTGAAGGACACCTCTTCAAAACAGTAGGCGGAATACTATCCGGGCCAGCAGTTTTGTGTATGTGCACGAGTGCGAAAGAAGATTCATACCATAGATTCATCTACGCTCTCAAGAACAGGAGGACTCATGACACTATCCGGTAGCGTCGAATTAACAGCAAAATGTGCTGCAATCAAATTTGCTTTATCAATCGAGCTTACATAGGAAGTGTCTTTGTGGACGAACGTTGGAACCGAGGATGACCTATTGTTTCGACCGTTTTTTTACAAGTGACCAGAAATTTTTAATACCTTTGGGACATTTTAATATTTTTTGCCTTAATTTCTGATCCTGCGAAAATTGGTTCAGCGAGTATGAACATTACAGGTCTTTCTAGCTTGTTTAAACTTATTCCAATTTTCTTCAGTCGGGTTGGCTTTGTAACAATGAAAACTTACATCGCTGAATCAAACCATGAGTTCTCTTTGGGTTTGATAGATTTCACCCTATTCGGGATAAAATTTCTCATTCCACAAAGAATTCAATTTGTTGCCATATCTTCGCTGGAATCCACGTCACTATCGAGGAAGCATAGTGACCAGGTAAAGTTCCTAAAGAATTCATTGAGACTGTCCCAGTTGGCTTTGTCATATTTCCAAACGGTTCTCATAGGAGTTTTTTCTTTAACTGGGTTTTTTTGATATGAGAATTTTGCAGACACGATACAATGGTCTGATGATGAATGATACCGCCCAGAGGCGGTAATACACTGATTGTGTATTAATTAGGGTCAGAGGTAAGAAACAAGTCTAGGCTGTTGGCGGATTGACCTGCAAGGGATTCGAGTTGGCTCATCAACAATCTGAGTTAATTGATTTAACTTCTCCTCTATACTTTATTTTGCGTATAGTTGCTTCTATCACTTTGTTTACTAATTTTTTTATTGCTAACCGTGTACCTTTGCAAAGACGCGGTTCCTTGATATTTCGCAACATTATAACTATTGATCCAAACTTTCATTGAAGATTGTGAGTTGGCAGTCCTGGCAAATCCATCGATTCCCGTGGATAGTTAATAACATCATCTTGGTTAGAAGCCGAATCAACTGATTTATATATCCTCGATTCACCTGTAATTTGTTCTTGAATTTTGAAATTTAATTCATTTGTATTTATGTTTTTTTTTGCAGCCAATATAGCTCGTTCGCTCAACCAATCATGGTTTCTGTAATTTTGAAAAACATCTCAAAACACCTTCTAAATAAGTTCATCTTTTGATTGCGTTAACTGACAAAAACTTTGAGGAAATTTAATGCAGCCAGTCATCATCTCTACAGCAAATTTGCCATTACCAATGTCAATGAGTTGTTTAGAGAAAATGTTTCCAGATTGGTCTTTTTGAAAACCGTGTCATTAAGCATATTCTTGCTTAAATGAAGTACTTTCACATATTTCCACAAATTTGAGGACTTTAGACATGCATTGATTTCATCAGCTGGCGTTGATTATGCTAATGAAATTATTGCACTACCAAATCTGTTATTATTGCTTCGTAGATCTTTTAAGGTTCTGTCTAAAGCCTTCAAAGATTTCTTATGTGCCATTGTTCTTCACCCCAAATAATCAATTTACATTGCTGCAAAACCTTTCCCGTTACAGAGTTCTTCAAAAAGTTGCAGGTGGGAGTTTCATTCCTTTGCATATTGAATGGCAAATTTAGGGCTGAATGGGCTTTCCAACCACCTTCAAGCAAATTTGCTGCGATTCCCGATGAAGCGAGTGCACCGAAGAATCGTTGTTGATTTCGTTGCAATCCAGTTTTCGGAGTAAATCGCTTTCAATGCTCAGGAGAGAAAGCTTCAATAGACGGTTTTACCCCATCGTGGTTCGAAGCCTTTTTTTATAATTTTCAGTTTTGAAAATGAGCGCTCTCCAGTGCAATTTGGTACCATCGAAAACAAATACATTCTCAATGCAATTTCGAGGTTTGGGAATGTAGCTCTGAAATTTTGATTTTCGAGAATCGGCGATTGAACTATTGATAGTCCTTTTCTTTTCTGTGTGAGTCAATCAAAGACACAAATTGAACCAATTCATTTCCAAGACTAGGCTCTAAATCATCCGGATACACTTTCAGCAATGCCTCTGCTGAAGCGTGCAATCTTCTCGATGTGATTCGGGAACAAAATCTCGAACGTTCAGCTTCATGGGCATGGAATCTTTCAGTAAGAGAAACGGATACCTGGTCAATCACTAGGATACTTTGTATTTTTCCTTGGGTGACAGATGCGTATTGTGCTTTCCCGTAATAGAGCGGATTTAACCTCACATTTCTCGTTCTGGTGCGGGTGCGTGATTGTACATATTCATCAGTATGGGATATTTTTTGGCTGCTTACTCGTTTTTATCAAAATCATTTCGTTTGGATTCTACGAATGATTTCAATGATTGCCGATTCAAGAATCATTTTCGGGTTTTGCAACATCTTGTTTGTAGCATTGGATAGCTTCAAGATATCGTTCCAAAATGTTGCAAACAAAGCGGTTTTGAGACCACTCATTTTTTGTAGAAGGGGTACTGCTTCATTTTTCACAATATCTTTTTGCTCTTTATTGTAGGAAATGCTGGTTAGAGCTTCTTCGATTTCCGAATAGCCGTTGACTAAGGCATTCGTAGCTTCATCTCGACAAGACCAACAAGTGTAACTGAGCTTTTTCAAGACTAAAAACTGGCCGCTTTTCCTCTACGATATTTTCTCAATCAGAATTCGGTGCCGCTCTGTACTGGCTGTTAAGAAATGATGCCATGCTGTTAAAAGCATCATGCGTTTGACGATTGGGCGCGGTCAGTTTTTTTGACTTCATCATGCAAATGTTCTCAATTGAAATCAATGCTTAATTGTAAATTTCTTCATTGATTTGTATATTTGGATTTCCCATTCTATTCCGTATTTGATACAAAATATACTTGATTATGATACTTTTAATTTTTGTACTTGATTCACAAATCAATTGGGTTTGATAGGAAGCATATGATTCGATTATAAAAAACAATGTTCATATTGGATGAGCGTGTTTTGATATTTTAGCACCATTGAGAGTTTGATTCTAATAAGCGTCATTTTCTAGCAATTTGCAACTCCAACATCAACGGACATTTGAAAAAAGAACTGGCCAAATGGGTAATGTTGTGTTGAGTTATGCGCTTACCAACACATTTTGCGATTCATTTTAAGATTATATCTCACCACCTCCAAACTTTTGATTCACTCCAAATTTAACAGCTTTTCTTAAGAAAGGTCAAAAGTGTCTTAATTTTTTTTTGCTAGAGTGTAGAATTATGTTTATTTTATTGCTATCCCATTCCAAAACTAATCCATGCAGCAAATCAAGTTTTTCTTATTTTCACAAAAATAAATCAATTAAAGCAAAAAAAACAAAAATCGATGAGTTTGGATTTATTTATCGAGTCAAGTCGCCACAAAAAGCAATAAACTTAGAAAATTTTGCCAAATTGAGGTCACTAATTGGTCTGGGTGTTGAACAAATGTCATCCGAAAGCTATAAATTCTTATCGTCTATAAATCTTTAATGCTCCTGATGTACATACCTTATATACTTATTTACACATTTGCTTTCTATGTATTCAATATATCACAAAGTATATATACGTTTATAAGTCCAGCAATATAATTTATACAGTTTGAATGGTATGCCAAATACTTGAAAACAATTTTCTAAATCAACAAATTTATAGGCAAATCAATATACCTTCCATATTCGGGTATGGGAATTTAGTTCATCACTTAGTGTTGCCAATTTGAAATGGTTAAAAGAGTACTGTACTTAGAAAATAATAGTAAAGCCATTTTTTATGCTTCGAAAATAATAGTTACTAAATTTGGCTTATATAGGGTTTCTCTATAAGGGCGAGTAGATGTTGAGTGTAGATGTCGTGGCGTTTGCTGTGTGACACTGACACGTAGCGCCGCGCCGTCTTGCTGGAACTACATGATGTAAAGGTCCATATGGTTCAATTTGGATTATAAGAAGTTACTTATCATCGTAGTGCAGCGCTCGCTGTTGACGGTGACATCACTACTAACGTCGTTTTCAAAAAAGGACGGACCAATTACGTTGCCGGGCCGGCCAACCGCACCAAACGATAACTTTTTGAGGACGCACTACCACCTGGTGAACCTCAAAGCGTGATGTCAGTGGAGCGTTTTTGAGCATTGCGACGGAAGCGAAGAAGATGGGTTTAGTGGTCAATGAGGGCAAGACCAAGTATATGCTGTCATCAAAAAAGGAAACTAAACAACGACGTCTTGGACAAAACGTCACCATGGACAGCTATAACTTTGAGGTAGTTAAGGGCTTTGTTTACCTAGGCACCGCTATTAATGCAGACAACGACACCAGCGCTGAAATCAAACGAAGAATAACTCTTGCAAATCGCTGCTTCTTTGGACTTAGAAGGCAATTGAGATGTAAAGTCCTCTCTCGAGCATGTAAAATCACCATCTATAAGAAACTCATCATCCCGGTTCTCATTTATGGCGCTGAGGCCTGGACCCTGTCAAAGAAAGATGAGAGCGTCTTAGGATGCTTCGAGAGAAAAATTCTTCGGGAGATTTTTAGTCCCGTACGCATAGATGGAGAATGGAAGGGAAGATATAACGACAAACTGTACGGGCTGTACAGCGACACTGGCCTAGTTAGCAGAATTAAAGTCCAACGGCTTAGATGGCTAGGTCATGTAGAGCGGATGGACATCAACGCTCCAGCCCGGAAGGTCTTCGAATCCAATCTCGAGGGACGGCGCAGTAGAGGAAGACCGCGACTCAGGTGGCGCATCCAGCTGGGAGAGGACCTCAACCAACTTGGCGTTTGAAACTGGAGACAGCTAGCTAGGGACCGAGCTGGCTGGAGACGCATGTTGGTTGAGGCCCAGGTCCGCCCCGGACTGTAGGGCCACCTTGCGACGATTTATTTTTATTAACACAGTAATTTATCCAAAAATGTGCCTCGCCACTATAGATGACCCTTCGCCCAAAATTGGGGTCCTCTTCCAAACGATTCGAAGCCGGGTCTATGAACGAACGGCGTTGTCTATGGTCATGACTTATGAACTTTAAGCTCCTGGAAAAGTTGGATCTTATACGGGTGTAGGCCTATGTCCCGATGCAAAAATTCGCCAAGTTGAAGTCTGCGAAAGGCCGAGTTTTTGTGCACGGCGATGAAGAGCCTGCCTCGGGTTTAGTAGTACATTTTCATGGACCGTGGCGCTGTTTTTCCCCGATATTGCGTTCCTTGAAAGTACTGGTGTTGGCTGATTGAACCTTTCGTCTCTAATCTGACCAACAAACGTAGAAGAGTCGACTGTGAAGGGCCACTACGTCAACCGCGATGCGCCCAACGTTTTTGTTACCGAACACTCATTTATTTTGATAGTAAAGTTTTATCATTTGAAAGTGTTTTTTACTCGTGTAACTTGCCATTATGAGATTTGACAGATGTCACCAAAACAAAATAGCCACGGAGGGGCGCTAAAATCTACCCGAGCCAAAAAAAAAACTTTGGTAAGATAAGAATCACAAAATAAACAACTTAAGAGATACGTTTTTAAAAAAATGAAGAATGAATGAGAAAGGAAACGCAGCAAGTAAAAAGGAGTCAAACGTCGTATAAAAGTATCATAACATTACTTTCAACAACACTGATTTACCTTAAAATGAAATTAAAAACTTATTTTCATCGAGTTTTTGAAAGGAAGAGAATTTTAAAGCTGGCGTATTTGTTCTTCATAAATTCTCTCGAAGTCCTTTTTTCAACTTTAATTTATTTTATTTTTATGAAAGTTTGTTTGCGGATAGAATAATTTATATATAAGCCTTATTTAACACCTGACTTAATCGACTTAGAAACTTTGTCTTGATAAGAAAAATTTGTTTTTTTTTGGTCAAAACTTGTATTTTTGTGTACTTTATATTGTGGCTAAGCTGTATACGTTGATGTGCACACATAAAAAATGAAAGAGTATTTACGAACATGAACATGAGTATTTTTGGGTTATAGAGGCTAAGTTAGAATGTACAGTTTTCTAAAGTAAATTATTGATATTAAAAAAGCAATATTTATGTGAACATATATTTAAATGTTAATATGTTTGGCTTTTTGTTACTCACTTTATAGGATGTAGAAAAATGTTAAAAACATTTAAGATAAACTCAATAAATTAAGAATCAGTTGTAATTGGCGATGCTTAAGTGTTAAAGCTTTTAAAAAATGGAGGCTATAGGATGCGACCCACACTGATAACATCACATCACGTCTGTCGATTTGTCTTGCTTAAAAGTTTGTACGTTTTCGTGTTTTGTCAAAAAAGTTGTCAGTTGAATTATTCTCAAAAAAATTAACATCACCAAAAATATTTTTCATATAATGAAATATTTTGATTTCGAAATCCATTTTTGGTAACGAGATTTTACTTTTTTTAATATTGTATGCGCACTCAAGGGGATATGAATACCCTTATAATGATTATACACAGTTCGAGTAATTACGAAGGAAGGATAGGGTTTGAAACGCACATTGTAATGAGTGAGAAATATTGAGCCTGGTAAAGCATTCAACATTCGTGTAGTACGGCTAAAGAAAGAATCTCTGTACTTTACAGTACGACCGAAATTGGGATCAAGGGTAAACTGATGGGCATTTCTTAAATAACGAGTATTACGGTTGAATTGTTTGAGGGGAGGAATGCAACTGGCTATTTCATTAGAGCATTGCTCATGGAAGTAACTATAAAATAATGAGAGACATAACACCTTACGACGGTGCTTGAGAGATGCAAAAATATCAGTAAGACAAATGTCACATATCATTTTTAGAGCTCTCTTTTGAATTCTGTCCAAGAGACACAAGTTGATTATAGCAGCACAAGCCGAAATATGGGAATTGTACTCAAGTTTTGAACTAATATAGGCTTTATAAATTATAGCCAGATCAGAAGGGGTAAGAAACTTCTTGCATCGTCGGAGAAAACCTAAACACTTAGCACCATTTTTGGCGATGTCAAATATGTGATCACTCCACAACAAGTGGTTTGTGATGTACATACCTAGGACTGATAGTTGTTCAGTCTCCTCGATGCAAGTACCACTCATGGAAAGTGGCATTGGGGGAGGGTTACGCTTTTGCGACAGTAGACAGCATTGAGTTTTCGAAGCATTAAATTCTACACGGTTTTGGGGAATCATTGTATGATGCTGTCAAGATCAGAGCTTAAAATACGCTGCCATTGGTAGTCCACATCCGAAGAACAAGGATGAGAATCTTAAAACGAATATGAAAAGCTGAGAGTTCTGTCATCAACGAAAAAATTTAGTGGGTTAGAAGTTTCAGACAAAAAATCATTTATAAAAATAAAGAAGAGCGTCGGAGACAAAACGGAGCCCTGGGGAACACCAGCGTTTATATTGTGCATATCAGATTTGAAGCAGTCCAATAATACTTGAATTGAACGGTCCGAAAGGTAATTTTTTATCAAACAAAGAAGAGATTTATCAATACAAAAGGAACGCATTTTCAAAAAAAGAGCTTGATGCCAAACTTTATCAAATGCCTTCGAAATATCGAGTGCCATAATCTTACTTTCTCCAAGACTATGTAAAGATTTGTTTCACTGTTCGGTGAGATAAACCAGAAGATCACCAGTGGACCTATTGCAACGTAAGCCATTTAGCCGGTCATTAAGAAACTTCCGTTCTTTAAGATATTTCTTAAGCTGAAAATTGATCAGCGTCCATGACCTTGAAAAAAAGGGATGTAAATGCAATTGGACGATAGTTAGATGGTGAGGAGGATTCACCTTCTTTAGGGACAAGCTGGGCAAAGAGACCTGTAGAAAAGAACAATTGGAAAAGCATACGCAGTGGTTTTGCCGGCCTTGAAGAACAGCTCTTCAGAACATTAGCAGCGATACTATCTAGGAAAGCGGATTTCTGAATGTCATGATTTTTAAGTACAGGCGGAGTCATGTCACTCTTTGGCAGCATCGTATTAGCGGCAAACTGTGCTGCAAGCAAAATGGCTTTATCAAGCGAAAATTTTACTGAATGTTGAAAACAATATTTTTTTATAAAATAAAATTAATACTTCCTATACTTCAAAGTTTTGAAAATATATTTGAGTAGAAAATCATTTTTTATAAACTTTTAGTAATTCTTTTTTAGGCTTTTATTGTTTGTTAAGAAAACTCGCAATTCGATTTCTCTCAATAATTTTCCGAATGTTGGAAACAATATTTCTTATAAGATGAAATTAGTTGGAAGCCATACTTTCAAATTTCTAAAGAGATATTTGAGTCGAAAATCAATTTTTACCAACTTTGAGTAATGTTTGCTTACGTTTTTCTTTTTAATAAAAAAATCGTCCGTGTTCTGAAAATGTTACCAGATGCAAATGTTCGTTGCACGAAATTATTTTGGAGATAAAATCGTTTTTTCTTCGTAAAATTTTCGAGTGACAAATTTTTTTATCGGGTTGTTTGGTTTTTTGGATTTTTTTTTACAAAAATATATTTCTTTGGTATTATGTTACACATATAGACGGAGTTCAAAAACGCTAAGAACTCCACCAAAAATATCACCAAGGGTTACTCCATCGAAAACCCCAACTCAAAAATCAAATGACATAGAAGTCATTAACGAAAAAGGAACCATCTATGAAAAGATCGAAACAAAAGATCAGCAGTGTTTCACAAAAAACAACGAGATCCACCAAGTTGAATCCGAAAATTATTTCGATAAATGGCAAATAGAAATCTTAGCCAGAAAACAACTTGAAGCCCTTGTTGAAAGTCTTCAGCAACAAGTGAAGAGACTCGAAGAAAAAGTCAGCTTGCTCGATAAAAAGTCCGTGAAAGACAACATATCAAGTCAAAAGTCACCAGTAGTGAAAAGCCCACAAAAAACTGCTAATGAGTTTCATACTGATGAGGAAGAGCTCCTCCTTGAAACTGAAGGAAACCGAAATAAACGTAAGTCAAAGAAACGAAAAGCAGAGGGGCTGTTATAAAAGGGGCTGTTATAAAATGTCAGCAAACAGGTTCAAAAACAGATACTGCTACAATAATGAGAGCATCCAATAAAGAAATAAGAGATTTACCCCAAAATAAGTCTCACGTTAAAGGTACCAGGCAAACTGCCCCACCTCCAATTATGATCTCCGGATTGGCAATGTTTGGCGAGCTAAAGAGTATAGTAGAAAAATGCACGAATAAGGCATGTAAATATACATCATACAATAAAGACAATTGGAAAGTCATTGTTGAAGACGCCGATGCGTATAGATCTGTCACTGAAGAATTGAACAAAAAGAAAATTCAGTGGCACTCGTACGAAAATGAAGCTACAAGATCGATAAAAGTAGTAGCAAGAGGCCTTCACTCTTCATGTGTTGCCAAAGAAATTGTCGAAGACCTTATACAAAAAGGCTTTCAAGGTCTCGATGCCAATAATCTTATTAAAAATGAGATAGTAAAAGACTCCACTGGGGTATCAACGACAAAAAAGAGATCTCTACATTTATTTATGCTCACGTTTGAAAATAAAGAAAGTCTCGATAAGATTTACAGTATTAAATCAATTATGGGCATAGTTGTCAAAAATGAACCACTGCGAAAGTCGAAAAGTGTTCCCCAATGTAAGCGCTGTCAAGCCTTTGGGCATACACAAAAATACTGCAATCGCGAGTTCGCTTGTGTTAAATGCGAAGGCAGACATGCAACTAAAAACTGTCCCATGGGCAGAGAACAGAAAGCGAAATGTGTTAATTGTCAAGGCAATCATCCTGCAGAGGATGTCCAGTAGCAAAAAAGGTTCCAAGACACAAAAAGAAAAAACAAAACTGGGAACAAGTTTAGAAACTCAACCAACACAAAACCAGTAGTTGAAAGCAAAAAAGTAACGGTCGATAACATTACTAAAAATCAACCGGGAAAAGCAATTGCACTAAGCAAAAGTGATGAAAATAAATCCTATTCCCAGATTGTAAAAAATGTGCGGAAGAATGAGGAAACTTCTATAAAAGAAATGCTGGAACTCATCCTGGAAAGGATTAACCAACAAGATTTAAACATAAAACAGCTAAGCGAAGAAGTCGCTCTTAAAAAACAATGATGGACAGAACACTCAAAATCGCAACATGGAATGCAAACGGTCTTTTACAGCATGTATCAGAACAAAAACATCTTTTTAGACATAGAACACATAGACATTTGTTTGGTGTCCAAAACCCACCTCGCTATTGAACAAAGTCTTGATAATAAATTACCAAACTATACATGTTATCACGCTCCGCACCCAGCTGACAAAGCTAGGGGAGGATCAGCAATACTTATAAAAAAGTGCTTAACACACTTTGAAGAACCAAAGTTTACTAAAGAAAACATCCAAGTAACAACAATTTCTATTGATATAAAAAGAAAGAATTCAAAATAGCAGCTATATAGAAGACTATGCAGAACTCCTACATTTGTTAGGACATAACTTCCTTGTTGGTGGCGACTTCAATGCGGAACACACCCAATGGGGATCTAGGCTCATAACAACAAAAGGTAAACGGCTATACCAAGCAGGCCAAAAATACAACTGCGAATTTTATTCTTCTGGTTCGCCAACATATTGGCCATCTGATACTAACAAAATACCAGACCTTAAAGACTTTTTCGTAGTTAAAGGTATTAAACGAAATCATATAAGTGTCGAAGGTAATTACGATTTATCATCAGATCATACTCCAGTAATTTTATCACTGAGCGAAACAGAAATAATAGAAAAAAGTAATCCCAAGCTCGTGAATAACAGAACAAACTGGAACGAATTCAGAGACAAACTTGAAAATTTTATAAACCTAAGATCCCCTATGCAAACAATTGAACAAATTGATCATGAAGTAGAACAATTTATTGCTGATGTGCAGCAGGCTGCAGAAGAAAGTACTCCAACTATTTCGAATGCGAGAGAAAAAGAAATAAAATATCCTATCGAAATAAAGGAGTTGATATTGGAAAAAAGAAGAGCTAGAAGAAAATGGCAATCCACGAGATTCCCAGATGATAAGGTAGTTTTTAACCGTCTTAACAACGAATTAAAAAAAAAAATCTGTGAGTTTAAAAATGATTCACTAAGTAGATTCCTGAAAAGTCTGACGACGGATGCTTCTACAGAATACTCCTTATAGAAAGCAACTAAGCGCCTAAAAAGACCTCAGACACAAAACCCGCCGATAAAATCTCAAGATGGTAAATGGATCGGAAACCCGAAACAAAAGGCTGATCTCTTTGCTGAACATCTCGCGAATGTTTTCAAGCCATTCCCAGCAAGCACAGCTACAGATCCCTTACAGTTTGTTGACAGAAACGACGAATGTGAAATACCTTTTGTCACGCTCAAAGAAGTAAGAAGCATGTGTCAACATAAGTTGTCAAACCAAAAATCACCAGGGTACGATCTTATAACTGCTCAGGTTCTGAAAGAAATGCCTCTTATAGCCTTCAAGAAACTCCAATTTATAATAAACGCATGCCTTAAACTAAGATATGTGCCACATCATTGGAAAATTTCAGAAGTCACCTAAACAAGGAAAGCCACCAACAGAAGTTACATCTTACAGACCAATATCGCTTATACCAATCATGGCAAAAGTTTTTGAAAAACTGCTACTGAAAAGGCTTAGCAAAATAATTGAAGAAAGAAGACTAATTCCGAGCCATCAGTTTGGATTTAGAAATAAACATTCCACGATAGACCAAGTGCATCGAATTACGGATGTTGTGGAAAAGGCACTTGAAGAAAAACAAGTATGCTCGTCTGTATTCTTAGATGTTGCTCAAGCTTTTGACAAGGTTTGGCACTTGGGACTTGAGTACAAACTGCATAGGGACTTCCCCAGGCAGTACTACGAAATACTGAAATCCGACGTTACGAACTGACTCATTTGTCGATCTTTCATAGATTGGTCCTGATTCACCGGTGGTTTTAGTGCGGTAAGAGTCCCACACTACTCGGTACCGATTCTTACCGAGTGTCTTTTGAAGATTTCCATCGGATAAAAAAAAAAAAATGTTACACATATTATATAAAATTTTATTCAAAACTCTAGCTTCATTGGTTCGTAAATTATTTTGGGTCATCCAAATTTTTCACTTTTTTTTTAAATTACCACGGTAAAAAAACCACCAACGCAATTTTTTTTGAGAGTCCTTTTTGCATTTTTATCTGTATAACAGAATTTATTTGAAGTCGTGAGCTATGGACGACGAAAAAAATGTAGCAAATGTTCGGACGTATAGACACACGGACGTACAAACGTACGTACACACGCACGCACGGAAATCTCGCTAGAAATCTTTTATTTCGACTCTAGGGACTTCCTATGGGAAGTTAATGAATCCCTCTATTTTTTTCTAATTTCTTAAATGATTCTATTAGTTTTAAACACCATGTGGCATTTAATCTTAAAGACAACTTAAAAATTGGTTTTCAAAAACAATAAAGAGTTTTATTATTGAATAACACCAAATGAAATGAATGCAACCAATTTGCAGTTTGACAATGTAACAGTTTGATAAACAAAAGATACGGAAAATTATTAAAATATCGTTGTTGACTTCAGATATAGCCTCAGGAACCAATGTAGTCCTTTTCTATGGCTGTAACATTTAGGACACCTTATAAACAGACAGATATGTTACTGCAAACTCATACAAGTTTAGAATTACCAACATAGGTATGTACATATAAGTTTAATTCAATTTACGGCATTCGTATGTTTAGAAAAATTACCCTGCAGGTATAAATCATGATACAAATTTCTACTTTGTATAAAATATGTATCTTTTCTTGGAATTTTCAACTCAACAATAAAATTGTTACAGAAATATATGTATATTGAATTACATATGTAGAAATAGTCCAAGGTAGGTACCTACTACATCCTGAAAGGATTCTTTTTCTTCACAATATTAGAATAAGAATGGTTGAGTATGGTCTATATGTTCTTTGGATGTGATTTCATCTGAATTTGAATGGCTTCCTGTATTTATTATTACCTTTCTATACATAGATACAATTTATAAGAGAGTTTGATTTGATTTAAATTTTCCAGGAAATTTGTATTTAGAAAGTTCTTGAAGTGTAAACACGTTTAAAAGATGACTTCTAAGTTCTTCTTTGGATGTTTTCTTTCGTGTTGAAAATTATATTAAATTAAACTTTAAGAGGTATTTGTAGCCATGTTACTAAAGATATGCATTTGTCAGATTAGTTGTCATTTTTTAAATGAGTGATAGACGCTATCAAATAATTTCATGAATATTAAACTGTTTTACGACTTTGGGTTTCCTATGCAACCACTTTTCTTGCGTTTTGATCCTTTTACATGTAATCATAATCACTTTTTAAGGAAACCATCCGATTCATGGTTTAATAATTGATTTAAGTTGAGGTTTATTGAAATCTTTCACTATTCCCAACAAAATCCAGCTCGGCTATAAATATCGTCCATGCACAAGAACTTTTATAGACCACAACTTGGAGAAGTCTTGTTCAGCTCTTTAAAGGTAGATAAAAATTAACGACTCGTTAACAACGATGAAGCATCTAGAAGTTGAACCTGACTTCGATTGAACAAAAATTTGCAGCTTTGATGTCCACTTAGTTTAAATGCATCTATAGAAAATCAATCTGTGTGATGTGGATTATAAAATGTTGGCTTGATTCCTCTATAATTCCTTGAGATAGACGTGGGTCATCACGTCAACAGCAACATTTTTTAGAGCTAATAAAGTTCGTTGATATAAAACCATAATAAAGTTAGTGGATATGAGACCAAGAAACACATAACATACCTTACTTTGGCAGACAAGATGAAATCAAAATATTAGAGTTTCAGAATAGTTCAAAGTATAGCTTTAAAAGTTCTAATATGTTAAGAAAACTGACAATTATATTAAGCATGATTTTTTAAATAATAATTTAATTTTCAGCTAAAAATAAGATTAAGTTATGCACAAATTTCTTCATTCAAAATTGTGTTCAAATAAGGACTGAAGTAAGCATAAAAACGTATCAAAAGAAAAACCTATTTGATTCCAAAATTACATCTTTTTAAATTCTTCTTTGTTCCCCAAAGTACCAACTCTTAGTTTCAAAAAGGAACTTCCGGTTTGGTGCGGCCATTTTAAAGAAGATGTTGTAATTCACATTGATTTCCTTTAAAATTTTCAAATGGTATTACTTTTGGTAAGTCATTATCAATTATATAATTTCAAAATGTATGCAATAAAAAATCAAAGCTTAGTGGTTTTCGGACCAGATTTGTTTTTATAATTAGCGAACACTAAAAGTGTTTGTATACCTTAAATATGCCAAGGACACAGTGTGATCATTAGGAAAAGAGGGAAGGGTTGGATAGGAGGTATCTGTGTACATTGATTTTGAATTCCTGAACATGGCAATGATAGGGAAAGATAGAGCGTGGCTAGGTATTCCACATTCGCGAAGTACGGCTAAAAAATGAATCTCTGTACTTCAAAGCACGGCCGAAGTTGGGCTCAAGGGTAAACTGATGGGCATTCCTAGAAGTGGGTATTACGGTTAAATTTTTTAAAGGGAGGATTGCATCTGGCTATTTCACTAGGGCATAATCTAAAATAATGGTAAAAAAGGGTGAAACAAGAAACTTTAAGTCGGTGTCCGAGTAACGTAATTGAGTTGATGATGTTAATGCCACCAATCATTTTAAAGCTCTTATTTGAACTCTTAATTGAATTAGAAATAGCAGACAGGAGATCATTTAAAAAAAATGAGGAAAAGGGTAGGAGACAAAACGGAGCCCTGGGGAACACCAGCATTTATTTAATGGGATTCAGGCTTGAAGCTTTGCAAATCAATTTGTATTGAACTGTTCAAGAGTAGGAGAGATGCAAATTCTTACTAGCGTTAAAGAACATTTCTTCAGAACAATAGCGGGGATACCATCCGGATCAGCGGATTTATGTATGTTAAGATCTTTTAGGACTCTAAAGATTGGCTTCATACAATCACTAACGCGCTCGATGACAGGCAGAGTCATAACACTCCCAGGCATCGTTGAATTGGTAACGAACTGCCTAGCAAAGAGATTAGCTTTCTCTAAGGAGCTAACAAATGGAGTGTCATTGACAATGAGCGCAGGAAACGACGAGGAAGAAGAATTCCTCATGTTTTTACAAATTAATACAAATTTGTACTGCCTTTGGGACATTGCAGTATTTTTTTCCTTAATTTTTGGTCATGTAAAAATTTGGTCCGTCGAATATGAGCGTTGCAGGCCTTCCTCAGTTGGATTGGCTTTAAAACAACGGAAACTTATCTTCTTGACCATAATAACTTCTTTACAACTCGCATCGAACCATGCGTTTTCGTTAGGTTTGATGCTTTTAACCCTATTCGGGATTAAAGTTCTCATTCCCAGTAGAATCAAACTTGTGATCATATCAGCGCTGGCGTTAACGTCACTATCAAGTACACTGGACGCTATGTCCAATTAAAGGTCCTAAAATAATTATTGAGACCGTTCCAGGTTCCAGTTGGCTTTCTCGTATAGCCAAAGGGTTCTCTAAGGAGCCCTTTATTTAACTGGAGAGTTTTGACACGAAAAATAACGCAATGGTCACATGCGCCTAGAGAAGGTAGAACACTTATCTTCTTGTACTTATCAGGGTCAGAGGTAAGATACAAATCAAGAGTGTTTTCAGCTCGACTTACCACGTCCGGCATGCCAGAGGTTTGTTTTCGATACATGCCCATGCCATGTAAAGTTTTTTTTTTGCACGGGTACTGCCTCTTGCAAGGAATTGGCAAACTCTCCAAGAGTAAATCCAGTCATGAAAAGTGCTATCTGAAAATTTCCGTTCGGATTCGGCTTAAAACTGTAGGTCTTCTCCATTCTTGACAACATTACTCGGACACAGGAATGGCTGAGATTTGTAAGTCTTTAGGCTCTAGTTCTCAACGCACTGTTGCTCCACCCAAATTATTTAATTACTCTTGTTGACCAGCCTAGTAAGGTGGTTCAACTTAGTGAAGATCCCAGCACATACTATTTCTGGTATTGTCTGGCCCGAATGTTGGAGCCATGAAGAATTGTCTTCATTGAATCGCCCGTAATAACGATTTCAATTCTTTGAATGGAGTCAGAAAGAGCATCAAATTTCTGAGAAGTCAAAACTCTGTAAAGGTTTGGGCTCAGATAAAGGAAACAATATATTCCAGAACATAAAGGAAATTAATGGCAAAGAAGGAGGTGCTCACACGCCCTATGAGCAGAAGAGAAGAAAAAACACCGAATTCTCAGAAGGAAATAGAGAGAACATGAGAAGCTCGCGGTGGAAGATGTAGAGAGATCTGAAAAGCAAAAACGAAGTTCGAAAGTTTTATAAGCAGGTGAAACGACATTCACAAGTGAATCAACCTGAATCGAAGGCTGCAGAGACGAAAGTGGACATCATAATAGAACCACAGCCAATGCTGAGGTTATGGAAGAGAACTTCTGCAGTCAGTATAACGGCCACAACAAACTCCAAATTCCTCTGTCAGGCAGGATGATCGACTAAGATGGCTAGGTAACGTCATGGTAAAGTGTATGGAAACCAATACTCCGGATGCGGGAAACTCTTCGAACACGTGACAACGTAGTAGAGTAAAACAGCGTATAAGGTGGCAACTGAAGACATCTAGCCATAGATTTCGAACTAGATAGAGACATTTGTTGCGTAAGACCATATTTCGCAAAGGACAGGTAACGTCAGCTTAAGTAAGTAAAAAAATTAAGTGTAAAAAACACTGTTCCTTAGATTTTTTGAAACAAATTTTACCGAAAGTTAGCAACAATATTTTGTATAAGATATCTCCAATTTTATTATTTTAAGCTTTATAGGTAAGGCTCGTAATATTTAGAGTACAAATAAGTTCTCTCAGGAATCACAATATCCAAATATTTACATATTTTTTCTAATGTTGAGTCAACAGAAAATTATAAAATCTCTTTTAACGACAAAACAAAGCATCGATTGAAATCTTAACTTAAATTAGTTCCTACTGCTTATTTCCCGGATTCAGTTATAATGAATTTATTTATTTATTTATTTTATTTTTATTTATTTTTATTTAGCTTAATACAAGCTATCATAACTTAACTTAACTTAAAACTAGCTTAACATTTTTTTTTTTTTTTTTTTTTTTTTTGCAATTCTTGTTATCAGTTTTCAACATTAATTCATGTGGGCCCTAAGGCCCACATCAAAGCTCTTTAATGTACAAGAACTAACAATTTTGATTTTACTTAACTTAAAATTACAGGGGACAGGGGATTCGGACTCAAAAAGGGAAAAAGTAAAGGGTATCTTTCAGATGGGATTTGGAAATGTTGAAATCGAAAACTACCATAGCAGCGTTGCAGTGACGAAGAATTCTGGACATTGGTTCAAAGTGCCCGTAATTAGTGCGGTGATGAGGGATATAGAAAAGGGAAACAGATCGCAGATTTCGAGGGTTAGTGTTAAGATGAATATCACTCAGGAGTGCCGGGGAATCTATATTGCCCATTAACAATTGGTGAGCAAACAATATATCAGCGTTTTTGCGTCTAATATATAACGGCTGCAAGCCTATCAGTTTAAGTCGATCAGCATAAGGAGGCAAGTTGGATGTATCATCCCAGGGGAGGCCACGTAAGGCAAATCGAACGAAACGTCTTTGAACATTTTCAATTCTGAGTGAATGGTTTTCATAAAAGGGAGACCATACTTGGCATGCATATTCAAGATGAGGACGGACTAGGGAAATGTAAAGCGCTTTAGTAACATAGGGGTTGGAAAATTCTTTTGACCATCTCTTAATAAAACCGAGAGATCTATTAGCTTTATTAATAATTTGGTCAAAATGGGAATGGAAATTCAGGTGTTTGTCACACATAATACCAAGATCTCTAATAGAATCGACTACGTTGACGGCGTCATTAAGGAAGTAGTATACTCTATGAGATGGAATTTGTTTGCGCGAAAAGGTCATTTGTTTACATTTACCTACATTTAACTCTAGGAAATTATGCATGCACCAAACAAAAAAGATATTAAGATCATTTTGTAAAAGTAAGGAATCAGATGGAGTAGAGATAATCTTAAAAATTTTCTTATCATCCGCAAACATTAGGATATCTGAGTTTTTTAATTTAAGACAGACATCGTTAACAGATAAGACGAAGAGAAGGGGGCCAAGGTGACTACCTTGTGGGACTCCAGAAGTTGCATGTATAGGACTGGAGACTGAGTTACGGAAAAGGACTCTATAAGTTCTATTCGCGAGATAGGAGCTTATCCAGTTTATAAATATAGATGGAAAGCCTAGAGCTCTTAGTTTGAGATAAATTATGTTATGGGATATTTTATCAAAGGCTTTGCTGTAATCAGTGTATACGACATCAACTTCTTTGCCATTCTCAAGGGCTGACAAAACTTTGGATATAAATTCAATTAAGTTAGTCGTAGTGGATCTACCTTTAAGAAAACCATGTTGAGCGGGGGAGAATAAAGGCTTGCAATGGAAATAAACGGAATCATAAACTAAGCTTTCAAAAAGTTTTGGAATGCATGAAAGTTTAGCAATAGGTCTATAATTGTTAATTTCAGTTTTATTGCCTTGTTTATGAATGGGAAATATAAATGAATCTTTCCATATATGAGGAAACACACCTTGGGAAAGAGAGAGTTCAAAGAGTGCAGTAAGAGGCTTTGACAGAGAATGCATACATTTTTTTAGAACAACTGATGGGACGCCATCAGGACCAGGGCTAAAGTTTTCTTTGAGGCTTACGATTTTGGCAAGTACCATTTCTTCAGTTATTGTAAACGATGAAAGGGAGGTTTGAGTGCAACCATCTAAATAACTAAAGTAGTGTGGATCAGGATCATGCAGATGTTCAGTATACGATTTGCTAAAGTAATTAGCAAATAGATTTGATATGGTTGTTGGATCAGAGGAGATTATGTTCGAGAAACTCATTGAAGGTGGAAACCCATCAGATTTTCGTTTGACATTTATAAACTTGAAAAATTTCCTTGCATCAGAAAGAAGGTTATTTTCCATTTGGTTAAGATATTGGTTATAAAGGGATTCCCTTAATTCAGAGAAAGAATTATAGGCGAGAAGATAGTTGTTGTGATCAGTATCAGATTTGGACTGTAAAAAGATCTTCCAAAGCTTGTTACGGGTATTTCTTAGGCTACGGAGCTCTCTGTTGTACCAAGGGGGAGCAGAGGTGAAATCTTTTCTACGAGAGAACGGTACTAATTCTTCAATACAGTACGAAAGAATCAAATAAAACCAATTTGTAAGGGACTCAACTGTTAATTGGAGGGATCTTAATTCAAAATCGGCTGAGCTAAGAAGATTGTTAAGTTTGGAGAAATCAGCCCTACGAAAATCATAACAGTAATTTTCCATTTCAAAAAAGTTGTCTTCAAATTCAATGGGGAAGGAGAGATTAAGGGGTGGATGATAGCGATCCAAGGTTGAGAGAAGATGAGGGCTCGGGGAGACAACACAGTTATCGCAATCAGATGAGAATATGAGATCGAGGTGTCTCCCCATAAAGTTTCCTACTCCATTTAGTTGAAAAAGACCACAATCAGACAGACGATCAATGAACAGCGATTCAGATTCAGAAGAGATGTTAGTTGGAAAGAAGGATGTCTGATCATCTGAGGTGGACCAATTGAGATGGGGAAGATTAAAGTCACCTAGAACGATGATTAAATCATTAGGTTGCACTAGTTCAAGCAGATAATCAATGGCATTAACAGCGGCTTGGTATGCTTTAATTTGTTGGGCTGGCCGAATGTAACAACAAAGGACAAAAAGACAAAACTTAGGGAGTGTAACCTTAGCTGATACACCTTCAAATTCGATTGAAGTGGGAATACTGAGTAATGAACTTTCAAAATTATTAGCGATAGCTAAAAGCACACCACGACCGTGTGTATTACTCGCACATTCCACGACATCCATTCGATAGATGGAAAAGTCGTTAGTGAAGAGTTCAGTACTAAGGATATCAGGTGTGAGGTTGGTTTCGGTAAGGGCAAAGATGTCATAAGGAAGGTTTTGGGAGTTGTTAAAGACGGCAGAAGTTTTAGACCTTAACCCTCTTACATTTTGATAGTAAAGGCTAAGACATTTAGGTTTAGTGGTCTTTAGGTTAGGAGCGATAGTATTTCTTCATATCTGCACGGGATTTTTGGATATGAGATAGTCGTTTTGAAGAGATAAAAGACGCAAAAGAGGTAAGGTCTTCTCTCACTTTTTGAGGAGAAATTTCAAGGCCATCATGAAATTTTAAGAAAATTTCCATAAGTGCATCACGTTTGGTAGGGAGGCCTTCTTGGGAGATTAAAACCTTAATGTTTGTATTTGTTTTACCTTCAAAGCAAACAGAATCTGGTTTGTCGTGCAGGAAAGCTAGGTAAAGACGAACATTATTGTAGATTTTGTGGTCTCTAAGACGGGACATAACATACCGATCATTAATATTGGCCTCAGATAAATGTTTAGTTAATTTAACATTTGGAGGGATCATTGGGTTAAGGAATCCTTGAGGTTCTTGGGAAACTGATGAAGAAGAAGTAGGGTTAATGGTGTGAGAATGAATGAAATTTGTATAAGCGGGTATTTTAGCAGGAGCATCAACCATCGGAGAGCAAAAACCAAGACCCGGATGAGAGGTTTTAAAAGAAACTCGTTTGGGTGGAGGCTTTACAGATGTGGGAGAAGTTTTTCGTTTAAGGGACGAAAGTTGGTTGGAGAGAGAAAAGTTTGGAAAGATTTGTGTTTTAAGGGTCCAGTTAGTTTCAATATTTTTTTTGGGATAAGGTTTGATATTAGGTTGGTGATTAGGTTGGGGATTAGGTTTAGGACTAGGTTTAAGATTAGGTTTGGGATTAGGTTTGGGATTAGGTTTGGGATTAGGTTTGGGATTAGGTTTGGGAATAGGTTTGGAATTAGGTTTGGATTTGTTAGACTTAATTAGATTATTATTGCTACTTATACTGGAAAGCCGCATTTGTCCAATTTGTAAGTATCCTTTTTGGTGATGAAACATCCAGTTATATTTGGAGGGAATCAGGAACTTGAATCTTCTTCCAGACAATTGAAGACATTCGCAGATATTGACACAGTATTCTCTTTTGAAATAGGAGCGAACCCATGTAGCATCAGCATATCCGGGACAATTATTAAGCACGAACCATGTATTATTTGCAGATTCAAGCCTGCTTAGTCTCAAATTCCAGTCCGATAACTTCCAGGAATGGCCACATTTGTTAATTATTTCGTCCTCTGCAATAGTATTCGCTGAGGTGGTTTGTTGCAGAGAGTCAGCAGCCGGGTTTGCCGCAAGAATTTCATCACGAATGGATACGTTCGCGATATCACATGACGGTATGCCGGGTTGTTTAATGATGTCGTAGAGAAGCGATTCAATTTTTTGAGTTTTAACATTAAGGCTTTCAAGCTCGCGGTACACACTCGTATATTTCTGTTCTTGATTGCTTATATCGTAAGCAATAGATATGAGTGCCGTTGAAACCCGAGTAAGCATACAATTAATGTTTTCGAATTCGTTAACGAGTCTGAGGTTTGTAACTTCACTCATTTGATTGGAGGAGGGGGAGAGCCGTGATGACGAACTTTGCAAACAGCAATCAATATCAGATTTTAGTAGGTTTAACTGGTCAGACAAGTTTTTTTTTAGATCGTTTGCCGACCAAGTTAGCACCTTTAACTTATCGTCAATGTCTACACGAAGAGAATTCAACCCACCTATGACGTCACAATATTGTTTTTCCAAAGAACGTATCGTGGAAAGGCACTGCGTAGACGATTGTTGACATTGGATGTTTGAGTCCTCAACACTGTTACAAACATGATCAAATTTCTTGGAGAGATTAGAAATTTGATCTTGGCAAACCGAATGTTCGTTAGATAGGGATTCTTTTAAACATTGAATTGCAATCATAATATCCGACACAGATATTTTATTGCATTCATCGCAATAAAACGCAAAATTGCGTAGATAGTCTTTTAGGTAAACACTCGCCTTTCTGGCCAAGCCAGCACAAGAGGGGTGTAAGTATTTCCCACAAAGGCCACTGCACTTTAATAGTTCCGCGTTTGAGTCAACGATGACACACATTTTATTGGCGCACGACATAATTAATCAAAAAATAAATAATATGTTTTTTTGTTAAAGTTATTGTTTAGTTGCTTTTAATTTTTTCTATGCTTGTTAGTACACAAGAAGAAAAAAATGCTGGTGTAATGGGAATCGGCGATGGACAGTAAAGTAGGTCGGGTAAGAATTATCACACGCGCTGCGAGTATATTGATATAAATATTTTTTTTTTTGATTTGTAATTGATTAATTGGGGTCGGTAAAAAGGTGGCAAAGGGCAACTGAGGAGCGAAAAGAAAATGCGACTGCACTTGACGAAGGTTAGGTATATAATGTTACCAGAATGCAACTTAGAATCAACAAACCGACTATACAACGTTTGATGTTACTCCTCCGCTCATAGACCAAAATAAATATTACATTTTCATTCTAATCAACTGTCTTTTGGACACTATCCAGATGGTTCTCTTCCTTACCAAAGATAACCACTCACAAAAACTTCATATTGTTCTAGCACTTCTTCTGGCTATTAGCATCCATAATATTATGGTAATTCTTGTTCGGACCATAATAATTATGCCAGAATTGACAACTTTGCAGCCAACATCTACAGCAATGTATGAGAATACAATAATTTGTCGAGTATTGGAGTTTCTGAAGAAACTCTCTCGTAACTTTGTTTTTGGATGCATGCTTCTGATTGGAGTATTACACTTTTCTTTTTCCAAAACGGTGATAGTTCCTGAAGTGGTCATTAAATTATTGTTTTAGCTGCGATTCCTGTGTGGCCCATGATTTTAAACAGGAATTGCTGAAGACATTGGAATTGAATTAAACTCGGTTTGTATCATCTAAATTACTGAAAAAATATCATGCGAAAAAGGAGACCGTGCTATAAATTACGTAAGAAGAAAAAAACGCTAATAAATGTAAGTAAGTAAGTAATTCATTTATTGATTTTATAAAGTAATAACATGATTATTACAAAAATGAATTTATAAGCTATGGCATTGCCGTCAGCTCAGTTGGCAATAATATTTTAACAATTTAATTTCTTTTTTTTTTTTTTTTTTGGTTTAAGAAGTTTACATTACAATTTTGTTTTAATCAAATTCAGTTATCAATAACATTCTATAATTATATGCACTTTTTAAGAATAAATAAAGATTTTTCCAGTTCGGGCCATTTAGCAAATTAACTGTTTCTTGCACCGTTAAATATTTAGCTCCTAAATATTGTTGTCTTTGTACTGCATAAATTGGGCACACTCCAATAAAGTGAAAGCAGTCCTCTTTTGATTTGAGGTTACACAATGTGCAAAACCGATCAAAACTTCCATTATATGGTGCACCGTTTAGCCCAAGGACCTCGCATCTAGTTTTAAATATTAAAGAGATTTGTTGGTAACTATGCGAATCACAAAAATAGTTATCAGCTTCTAGATTATAGTTGAGTTTTGAGTACAAGAATCTGCTATCCGACTGCTGGGCTTCCGCTACAAGCAACGCTCTCTGATTATCTTCAAACTTTTGTATTGTACGATACAACCGATCTTTTATTGTTATTCTATCGCCGGGAATTATGTTGGTATTTTCTCCATAGACTTCGCCAAGATTTCGCCATTTCTCCATCCACCAATCTTTATTTCGGATTTCATACTGTAGCATTTTCCATACGAGTCGTGATTCGGGGAAGTCGAGTACTTTTAGAATATAGTCGGCTTGTGTTTTAAGAGTACTAGTAAAAATTTTGGGTAAACCTGTTTCTAAGTAAATAGCATAATTTGGAGTTTTTATTGGTAGGTTGAACAATTTTTTGATGAAACTTCTTTGCAGCTTTTCCATTTCTTCAAATTCATCAGTTCCCCATACTTCTGCAGCGTAACACAATGTCGATTTAACGACTGAATCAAAGATTTTGTACTTTGTTGACAGACTAACGTGTTCATTGAACAAAACATTATTCCAAGTAGAGTTTATAAGTTTCTGGCAAGTTTTAGTTTTTTCTTCAAAATGTGTTTTGAAATCAAGTGTTGTATTAAGCATTACTCCCAAATAAGTATATTCTCTCACAACATCAAGACGGTTAGTTCCCAAGAACCAATTATAGTTTTGTGTTGGGTTACCCCGATTATTTCTTGAGAAAACCATTACCTTCGATTTATCTGTGTTAATGATAAGTCCCCACTTCTCACAGAATGAAACAAGGCGGTTTATCATCAATTGTAGATTTTGCGGATTTTCAGATAAAATTACCAAATCATCGGCGTACAAAAGAACATTTACTATGGTGCCTGCAATTCTGATTCCACCAGGTAGTTCAGTCACAACATCGTTTATAAAAAGTGCAAATAACAATGCACTAAGTGGGCATCCCTGCTTCACACCACTATCTGTTTCAAACCAATCCGATATATTGTTTCCATCCCAAACAGCAGCATTAGTTCCACAATACATTTCTTTGATGATCTGAATGAATTTGGTAGAAAGTCCGATTTGCGATAACTTGTACAAAAGCGCGTTTCTATGAATGAGATCGAAAGCCGCCTTAAAATCTACAAAAAGTGCGTACACCTTTTTGTTTCTCGCTTGAAAACCTTTCACTATTGCAGTTAGACTAAAAATGTGGTCGATAGTCGAGTAGTTTTTTCTGAATCCTGCCTGTAGTTCGGTCATGGTGTTGTTTTCATCAATCCATTTTTCAAGTCTAGCGACTAGAATTCCACAAAAGAGTTTGCCAATGGTGTTCATAAATGATATGCCACGGTAGTTTTCGGCTTTATCTAAAGCGCCTTTTTTGTGTATGGGGAAGATTACAGAGTTTTTAAAAGATTTTGGTACAATAGAGTTCGAAAAAATGTTGTCATACAATTTTTTGAGGTGCAACAGAAATACTGGCGTAGCATTTTTAAAAAATTCGTACGGGATACCATCTTCTCCCGGTGCCTTTCCATTTTTTGATTTTTTTAAGACATTTTCAATTTCCACCAAAGAGATTTCACAATCCAGAATATCATCGACGATAAGAGGTTCGGCAGTTAAAAAGGTTATGTTTCTTTGATCACGAAGTAGAGTTTGAAAGTACAGTGATAGGTGTGCTGCAGAAACGCCTGTACCTATTTTAAATTTAGAACCATTTATCTCTTTTGTTGCTTTCCAGAATTCTTTTGAGTTTTTAATATTTGCAAGTTGAATAGCTTTGTTGTTTTCCCAGTTGATTTTCTTCACACGACACATATTTTTATAAGAGGTGTTGGCTTCAGCATACCATTTCTTTAAAACTTCGGAATCTGTTTCTCTCCATGCGTGTAATAGAGCAAAGGATTTCTTACGGAACTTCGAGCATTCGGAGTCAAACCACTTTTGCTTGTAAAATTTTTCTCCAGTTGTCATTTTAATTGAAGAAGAACTCCTAATGCATGATATTACTTGCGAAGAGTATTCTTCTACCGACTCTGTGTTCAACACCGTATTTGAAAAAAAGTTGTCTATAGCTTCATGGTATATATTTATTTTTTGTATTTTCCAGTTCATTCTTGGGAGCAAATTAAGAGTTTTTTCGTTTCTTATAGCATTATTAGTCCATTCAATAACTATAGGTAAATGATCGGAATAAGTTTTTGTTTGAACTTCAAACTTGGTTATAAGATCTACCCAGTCGTTATTTACTGCACAATAGTCTATCACAGATTTGCCTTGACCTCCAATGAAAGTATAATGACCTTCTCGATCCCCTTCGGTACAACCATTTAGAATACATAAATCATAGTTTTGAAGAATATCAAGAAGTTTTGTTCCATTTTGATTGTAGACGGTATCTTTGGATGTGCGGTTGTTATAAATGTTGCTAAGGTTTGTTTCTTGTAAGACAGTAGTTGCCGTCTGCATGTTTCCTATCCTTGCGTTTAAATCTCCAATTACCATTACGTTTTTACTCGATAAGTGAAATAGTACATTATTTAATTCTTCAGCATCTTCGATCCAGTTATTGCAGTTGATATAAAAAGGTACTATAAACATATTATTCTGTAGTAAATGTTTAACGACAGTATATCCGCATATGTCCACAAAAACGCTAATAAAACTAAAACACTACTTAAACTTGATACTATTGAATATTATTTTCGTCTCAAATATTTTATGAACGAAATAAGGTATTGGTTACAATGGGTCTCAGTCTTATGAGACTCAGGCAATGTATTCCGCCAATAAATTTGGTCGATGTCAAAATATTTTAGTAGAAATCCATATTGTTATAAAATTTTAGTAATATTTTTGTATGTTTTTGTCAACAAAAATGTACAAGATTTTCAAAACGTTTATTTTCGCTAATGTTTCCGAAACAAGAGCTCACAAAACCTTTTGGTTTGCAGTTGGGAGTAGGGCATTAAATACCTTTCTTTCGATGTGTATCTCGATTCGGTGGGACATAATTCTGAAAATAACACTTTTTTCGCCAAGAGGTTAGCCCACAATTTTTTGAAAAATATTGCCGTATTATTTCAAGAGTTTTAGTTTTTTTGTATGATTGCAGAAAATTAGTTTAATTCTGTTTGACATGACTTCGTAATGTGTAATACAAAACTAATGTACCTAATATCTAAAAAATCGAAACACTGCGAGAAGTGTCAAAAAAGCTTCGAAAGAAGAAACAACGTTTTAAGACATTTTGTATTTCAAGATTTTGAAACTTATTTATGTAGCTGCAATGATTTTTGAAATATTCTGCTTAGAGGCTCATTGCAGTGTGTACCGTGACAAGCGTTACTACATCAACGCATTGGTGCAAGAAGTAGAAGATGCTGCAAACAGGTGCGACAGCAGGACCGTTTACAGAATAACCAAAGACTGACCGGTGCACAAAGCTTAAAGCCACACCTGGTGAAAGAAGTAGACTGTACTATGATAAGTTCGGTGGATGAGCAAATCAGAATGTGGAAAGAACACTTTTCCTCGGTTTTAAACCGAGTGTTTGCAAGCAACATGCAGCCGATGCCTTCTGAAGCGCCTGAACAAACTAATCCCCGAATCCGCACCGCACCTCTTAGTAAAGATGAGATCGTTTCCAGAATTAAAGAACTTAAGAACAACAAAGCGGTAGGACTTGATAGAATTCCCGCAGAGCTTTTACAAGCTGTGCCAACGTCATCAAGCGAACTGCTTCATCCGCTCATAGGAGCTTCCCCGATGAGTGGAAGAAGGGAATTATCGTCAAGCTCACAAAAAAGTAGATCTTACAAAGTGCAAAAACTGGAGAGCGATTTGCGTTCTACCTGCTGTTGCCAAAATAGTAGCAAAAGTCATACTGGAGCGCATCAGAGAACACCTTGAGGCTACATCCGATGCCGAACAAGCAGGATTCCACACTAGATCCTCCTGTATTGATCATACCAACACCCTGCGGATCATTATTGAACAGCGCGTTGAATATCGGTCACTACTACACCTGCTGTTCATCGACTTCGAGGAGGCCTTTGATAGCGTTAGCTATTAGCTTTGCGGAGGAGAGGCATCCCAGAAAAAACTAATTGCTATTTTGAAAGAAACATATGATGGATCCGAGTATCAACTTTGAAGTCCGTAGTGGAGTCAGACAGGGCTGTATTCCGTCGCCAATATTTTTTTTGTTGGCGATAAGCGATGTACTGCGAGCAGCTTTGTAAGGTAGCGGAAGGATCCAATGGACTTTGACTACTTAAAGCACTTGGATTACGCAGACGATGTTTACTTACTCTCTCATAGGATCAAGGATCCCCATCAAATTACAACAAGTGTGGAGAGAAAAGCAGAAGTTGTGGGCCTGAAAATTAATTCCGGCAAAACAAAAATGATCAGCCTCGGATCCCAACCATCCTCTCAAATATTTTCTTGTAACGTGAAAAAAGTGGAGAGCTTTCAATACCTTGGAAGTATCGTTTCTCTCAAAGTCGGAACCAAACAAGACGTCATCTGCCGCATCGGCAAAACAAAAGTGGCATTCGGTATGCTGTCGAAAATTTGGAGGAATAACTCTATCAGCTTAAAAACAAAGCTACGACAGTTTTGCACGAATGTCGAATATGTGCTTCTTTATGGGGTTACTTCAGCCATAAAAAGAAAGCTGTAAACCTTCGTGAATAGATGTCTTCGTAACATCGTAAGGATTTTCTGGCCAAACAATGTATCAAATGAGGTCCTTCATAGAATGACAGATCAGGAATCTATAGACTTTATAATACGAAGGCGTAAGTAATGGATTGGACATTAGCTTCGAAAAGGTAACGACTGCAGGCAAAGCAATACAGTGGAATCCGCTTACACAAAAAAAGGAGAAGAGCTGGACGACCGAGAAGCACATGGTGCTGGAAAGTTGGAGCGAGCTGAAGCACATCTCCGGAAACCGTACACGGTGGAGCGTAGGCGTAGTAGAAGCCCTATGCCTCTTAAGAGGTTCCCAACGGACTTAACAGGTCTGAGGATCTAAGTAAGTAAGTAAGAATAGACGAAATCCCATATGTAATGTTTAAAATTTTGAAAAGGTAGTAATTTTCTATTTTGTTCATTCCAATAACCAAATTATTTTTGTAGCCCCAATAAATCGTCCGAATATTAAAAAAATTTCCCAATCTCTTTCTTTGTTATTTAAACTCTGATTAAAATCTAATATTCAATTTTCTTCTCATAAAAAATGTTACTATCTTTCTATCTAAAATAAATAAATAAATAAATAAAACTTCCCTCATTTAATATCCTTCAAACGTTACTTCCATTTTCAAGGTCATTTAACCTCAAGGTTGTGGTCTAAGGACATTAGACAGGACACATTACTTTTTAGTGCTAAGAAATTTATACATACTTTCCCATATTCTCTCGTATATACTCATGTTCAAATTGTCCTTATTAATTGCTCAATAAATTGCATATTCAATTGAATGGCTATTCCACGTGCATTTCAAGGATATTATACTAATATAAATGACCCAATTTAATCTGCCCATATTAGAGAGTTCAGCCAACCTAACTACTTCTACCCTACAGAGACTATATTCTACTCTAGCTCTGGACTCTAGGCTCTGGCTGTAGGCCTGGGTTTATGGTCTTGATGTTCAAAAATCTATTGACCTCTATTGAAGCGTAGAATCTTGTGGAATAAAGTAACTGAATAAAATGTCTATTATCCACAGAATAAAGCCTAAACCACACACAAGCCACATACACTTACTACCAATAATAAAATACAGTATACATAGATTCCCAACGAGTACATACACAAGCCTAGGTACCCTAGGCCGATATTACATAGACGAGGTAATCCTTCCATTTATACAAAGTATATAGTAAGGACTCCAATAACGACAAAGAAGAGAAAGAGAATATGAGCCTTAATGGTATTCAAGGATGAGGAAGGAGAAAGCCTTTAAGGACAGGAAAATGAAACGCAGGACCAATACTCGCTCTTCTGTTGGACAGAGGGACACTTCAATCTCGCAGCATAGAGCATAATAGTCTATGGCCCTTGGTGAACCTCAAGGTGAATGTAACGACACTTTAATTTAATTCTTTGACATCCCACAGAATTAATTTAGTTGAGAAAATCCATATCCCTGATGCCATATACACCTTGCCTATATCAGAGAGTTTAACTTCGACATATTATTTCCTTCTCCTTCTTCTCGTCCTTGTTCATTTTCTGCTCCTGCACTGTATGAAGTAAGTGAGACCTAACGTTGATGTGGATGACGATGTTGATACCGCTGACGACGACAACGATGATGATGACGACGATCCTGATGCTGGAAAACTGAGCAAAAGTTATAAAAGGCTTCGTTGGTGATGATTTTCCTTATAAATTAAATTCAAACCCCGTGTGTCTCAATTGCAAAGAAAAGGATACCATCCCTAGAGTAGCTATATCCTATCCATAGGTACATATGTATGAGAAGAGTATGAAAGAAAATGCTTCCTATAAATAAATTCCTAATGACTATGAATGGCTTGAATTCCATGAATACCTTAAATTTTGGGAAAATCTATATTATTGACAATGACATATATCTTTATACCTATTCCAAAGACACCGAGTCACCTTTTTGTGAAGCCAGTTTCCTTCAACTCATGTTAGAGACGTTGTTGGATGTTAGGTGAATGTGAAGGTGTTGGTGTTGGTGCTGGAAACCAGAATGCGGACAGGAATCTTAAATTGCTAATTTCAAAACAAATTACCATCAGAATGTCCCTGATGCTTCTTTGGGATCTCTGGATGTGTCTCCGTCTCTGTCTCTGATGTGCATTGAATGTGTGTATCTGTGTATAAAAGGATGTGTGATGATGTGACTTCTGACACCTCAAGGGTGGCAAGTTGGTTTATGTCTCGGAGAAAGGTTTTTGGGGATGATAATTTCCTAAGGGAAGTTTCGTTTACATATTGATGAACGGTATGTTAATTTTCAAATTATTTAGGTACTATAAGGCAATGTTGTAAAAGCAATGCCTGGTCTTAGGGACCTACATACCTTATGGAATGCTTAAGTTATATATGATGATAGTAGACAATATTTATGTAACATTTTAAGAGCAAATTCATTGTTTAAATGAATTAAACATACAAAAAGCTTGTGAAGGAGAAATACTTTTGGGAGAAATAAAAACAATAGAATGGGATTCCAGTAACATTATCAAATTTAAGAAATGATATTTGGTTCTTGTAATACGCCAAGTTATCATTTTTTCAAGTGCTTTGATAAGTATTCTATCAAAAAATTAAGTTTGAGCTATTTTTATGTCATGGTACTCATTTAGAATCTCATTTTTATAAACGAAAATAGTTTTTGTATAGGATTTTCCAATAGGAGGTTTCATTTTAATATTAAATCAAATTTAGTATTTTTATAGGTAAATCAATTATCAATTGTTAAGATAAGGATGTACCATTACAATTTTAAAACTATGAACTATGTTTGTAATAATTTCAAGAATTCCATCTTTAAAGTCTAGATCAAATCAGTGATCAGCTGAAACGAAATTGACAAGTGCATAATCCTCGAATCGAAGGCTGCAGTACGAAAGTGGAAGTAGAAGATCACTCAATGCTGAGGGTAATGCAGCCAAAATTCTGTAAAATATGGTCGGGAGAAAGCATTCCCAATATATGGTATTGTTTTCCCTATTCTGAAAAAAGGCGAACGTCTAAACTGCGCCAACTACAGGGGCATCAGTCTACTTAACTTCGCTTACCAAATCTTCTCTGCCGTAATATGTGAACGTCTAAAGCCTATCGTCACTATCCTAATAGGTCATTATCAGCTCGGTTTTAGACCAGGAAAGTCTATAGTCGTTTAAATATTCACAGTATGGCAGAGCATGGAAAAAACCCAGAACATCAAATCGACACCCATCATCTTTTCATCGAATTGAAGGCCGCATATGACAGCATCTACAGGGACGACCTGTATAGAGCCATGCCTATTTTTGACATCCTTGACAAACTCGATAGTTTCTGCAGGATGACCATGGAGAATTCACGCTGCTTCATAAAGATTGGAAGCAGCTTAACAGAGCCATTCGTTGTCAGAAAAGGTTTTAGACACGATGATGCCCTGTCATAAGATTTTTTTAACATCGTGCTTGAAAGAATAGTGCAGAGTTTACACGTCAACACTAGAGGCACTACTCGGAAGAACTCAGTGTCAGGTCAATGGGTCTTTTGTAAGTATTGAGGCAGAGGCAGCAAAAATAGGTTTAACGGTTAATGAGGGCAAAACAAAGTACTTGCTGTCATCAAGAAATGACTTGCAACACCGACGTCTTGGTCAAAACGTCACCATCGACAAACGTAACTTTGAGGTAGTCAAGGACTTCATCTACTTAGGCTCCGCTGTTAACGCCGAAAACAACACCGGCCCTGAGATCAAATGAAGAACAACTCTTGCTTACCGCTGTTTCTTTGGGCTAAGAAAGCAATTGAGTAGCAAAGCCCTCCCTCTAAGGACCAAAGTTTCTCTATATAAGACCCTCATCATCCCCGTCCTGCTCTACGGTGCAGAAGCATGGATTATGACAAAAGCGGATAAAAGCACCTTGGGTCGTTTCGAGAAAAAAGTTCTTCATGTGATCTTTGGTTCCTTATGTATAAAAGGGGAATTAAGGAGAAGATGGAACGACGAGCTGTGCGGGGTGTATACAGTAACACAGATTTAGCTAAAAGGACTCAGATGGCTGGTTTACGTAGAGTGAATGGAAACCAATGGTTTGGCCCGGAAAGTCTTCGAATCTACTCCCACAGGTCAACACAGTAGAGGTAGACCGTATATCAGTGAAAAGTGACCTCACTCAACTTGGAGTGCGCAACTCAAGATATTTAGTTTTTTTGAACTTTTTCAATTGTATTGAAGTTTTCGCAGTAAAATCAGTCGTACTCAAAAACTGAATGAACTAATAAACAAAATAAAGCTTTTAAAGTGTATGGATCACTATATTCTTAAGAATTTCATTTAAGAAAGTCCAAGTGTTGAGTTAGCTTTTGATTCTAATTGGTTAATATAATGACCACATGTCAATTTAACGTCAAAAGCTTCCCCAAAGTTGTTATATTCGTTAACAACAACTGTTAAATTATTAGATAAGTTATAGGAAGTATCTATATTGAGCTGCAGATAATTTAGAACATACCATTTTGAAAAATTGTCCACATCATTTGAGTCAAACAGTCTTACATATTTGATACAACTCCAAAGAATTTTACAACATCCACCAAAATTCAACATTGACAAAACTTAAAAATATTTGTTAAATTGTTTACAAAAATGAAGAAAATACTGGGGCCCAAATGTCTACTCTCTAGAACATCATATTATGTTTTAAAAAATGTCACCAATAGGCCCAAGTTGCTTCAAATGGGGTGGCGCAACAGTCCGTTGTGAACCAGGGCCTAGTGACTTACAACTCTCAACCATTCCTGTGTGCGAGTACTGTTGTCAGGCATGGAAGGGAGCTACAATTTTAGGCCGAATTCGAACGGCTAGTTTGAGAAAGCACTTTTTCATGACAAGAATTAGTCTTGAAGGATTTGTCAATTCCTCGAAAGAGGCAGTACCCGCGAAAATTATTATTATTTTTTAAATTAAGGTGGCACAGGCAGGAATTGAACCCAAGACCCCTTGCATGACAGTCCAACGCTCTAACCATCATGCCACGGGTACTACGGCCCAAGGTGCTTGTTAAGTTTCTTAAGCAGCACTACAATATTGACTATACTAAACACATTTACGAAGTCGGTGTAGACAACAGGAATTTGTTTATGTTGTAATCGCAACCTTAATATTAAATTTTGTAATCACTGTACTTGAGGGAATTTTGTCCTGGGTTCAGCGCACTCAATGGGCAGCACCGGTGGTGATCGTAGGGAAGGCTAATGGTGGAATACGAATTTGTGGCGATTTTAAAACAACGGTGAATCCACAAATCGAATGCAATCGTCATCCACTATCTATTTCACAAGCTTCGCGGAGGAAAAGTATTCAGTAAAAAATCGATCTATCGGAAGCTTATCTTCAGATTGAATTGGACGAATCTTCGAGAGATTATGCGGCGATCAACACACATTTAAGTCTTTTACGGTTCAATCAGTTGCCGTACGGGATAAGCAGCACACCAGGCGAGTTCCAAGGTGTAATGGAACAAATCTAATCAATTCGAATATGTATACGTCCCTTCGAAAAACACTTGGAATTGGAAGCAGTTATTGGTAAATTGAATTCTGATAACCAATTTCTTTCGAACTTTTCGCAGGTGGCAGTTCCATTAAATTCACTTCGGGTTAAATTAATGTGGTCTGAGCAACAACAAATAGCGTTTGAGAGTTTGAAGGACAGCATCCCAAAAGCAACTCGGCTGGCGCATTTCGATGTGTCTCTCCCCATCATTTTGGCAACAGATGACTCAAGTTAGGACATTGGTGCAGTCATTTCCCATCGGTTTACATATTGTTCGGAGCGGCCAATTGCATTTGCCTCCAAGACTTTAGACAGCAATCAGAAACTCTATAGTCAAATAGAGAAGGAGTCGTTGTCAATTATTTTCGGCGTCAAAAAATTTCATTGTTACCTGTATGACCGTATTTTCAAACTGCAGACGGACCACAAACCTCTTAAGGCGATAGTCAACCCGAGTAAGTAGATTCCCGAAATGACTATGCGACGTCTTCGGAACTGGGTTTATATTTTGATCGCTTACAGATACCAAAAAAAGTATCGACCTACAGCGAAACATGCCAACGCAGACGATTTGTCACGACTTCCAATTGAGCTAGATGTGTCTTTCGACGAACAAGATAATAATTTGCATAAAGTAAGCGCTTTAATTCTGGAATATTTAGATACCACCTCAATAAATGTAACAGTCATTGGAAATATCACCAAGAATGATAAATTATTAAATAAAGTTTCTTTGTACATCAAGAAGGGGTGGCCAATTAAACTGGCGAGCAACGAAAAGGAGCTGAAACCATTTTTCGAACGTAAGTTAGCTCTTTCTTTATTTAATAACGTGATTCTCTTGACTTCAGATTATGATCGTGTTATTATTCCGGAAGCTCTGCAATCCAGAGCATTGAAATATATTATGAAGGTCATTGGGGCTGTTCACGTATGAAGCAGTTAGCAAGGTGGTATATCTGGTTTTCAGATATGGACAAGCAGGTCAAAAAATTGGTAGGTAACTGCGTCATATGCCAAATATCAGCATCGAATCCAAAAAAAGAATACGTTAATTGGCAACCAGCAGAAAATTCTTGGGAAAATATCTATTTGGATTTTTCGGGGCCATTCTTCAATAAAATGTGGCTGATTTGCGTGGTTTCTTCTTCCAAGTTTCCATTCGTGGTATCACTTTCGTCGGTGACTTCTGAGTTCACAATAATAGCTTTACTTATGATTTACGCCATCGAAGGACTCCCAAAGACGATAGTGACCTACAATGGTACGCAATTCACCGCTCAGGTTTTTGAAGAATTTTGCCACTACCATTCCATACAACATTAGAGAACAGCACCGTTTCATCCTGCTTCTAACAGTCAGGCCAAAAGGTTCATGTGAACATTTAAAGAAGCGTTTAAGAAGATTTTCGAAGAGGAGAAGATTACTGATGTTGCATTCAACGTGTTTCTCTCCACATATAGACCAACACCGAATCCTGTTTCACAAAAGTCTCCAGCGGAGCTGTTGCACGACGACAACATAGGAATCTGCTTTCGTGTTTTATACCGAGCCAACATAAAATGTCTTTTTCAAGACAAAACCTAGATTCCAACCAAATCAAAAAGCTCTAACCAGACAATACAGGTGGTCCAAGAAGTGGTGCAATGGAGTGATTACTAGCGTTTTGGGTAGTAACATGTATGGTATCCAAACTGATCGGTTATTGAAACATCAACCTGAAGCAGACTCGACTTTCATTGGAAGTTCAGAAACTTCACCAAGTTCTAAACAAGATTCAACGGAAGGTAATTTTAATTTAAATAAGCATGAATTTTCTTCATCTTTTAGACAAAAGCTAAGAAGCAGTAAGCAAGATAAGAGTTCACCTGAAAATATGGAAATTAAACCGAAGCAGGAATCATTTGAGCAAGTCACACAACCAACTTTAGAATTGTACCAGCAGGCTTCCAATCATGTGGATATGGATTCACCAGCTGGTCCACTCGAACATAGAAGATCCAAACGACTTTAAAAATGCTCATGTACGATTCCCTCAAGAATACTTAGTGATTACATTCTTTATATTTGTAGCGGAGGAGTTGACTTACTCTGAATTTATATTTATACCTATTTTTGACATTAAAACTTTATTCTGAATTACGAAATCTTGGTGTTCACCTCTACTTATCAGTTTATGAGAGCTTATACAATAATTTGTGAATTCTACTAAATTGGTGCATGTCGGTCTACTAACTAAGCTAACTACTTTTATAAGTTTGTCCTTTTTTTTTATAATTAGCAAACACTAAAAGGGTTTTTTATACCTTTAATATGACAAAGACACAGTGTGAGTATTAGGAAAAGAGGGAACGGTTAGATAGGAGGTGTCAGGGAAAGATAGAGCGGGGCAAGGCGTTCCACATTCGCGTAGTACGGCTAAAAAAAGAATCTCTGTACTTCATAGTACGTCCGAAGTGGGCTCAAGGGTAAACTGATGGGCATTCCTAGAAGCGCGGGTATTACGGTTAAATTGTTTAGGGGGATGCAACTGGCTATTTCACTAGAGCATAGTCCGTTAAAATAACGGTAAAAAAGGGTGAGGCAAGAAACCTTGCTTCGATGTTCGAGTGATGTAAGCGAGTTGATGATGTTAATGTAACCAATCATTTTAAAAGCTCTTTTTTGAATACTGTCCAAGAGGCTTAAATAAGTTACTGGAGCACCAACCCAGAGATGAGAGTTATATTCGAGTTTCGGACGTAGGTATATAGCTTTTGTAGATTGTATGCAGATCAGACGGAGAGACAAAATTCTTGCATCTTTTGGCATTTTTGGCAACATAGCGTATGTGATCGCTCCACAAAAGGTGGTTGCTGATGCACATTCCGCGGATGTCAAGATTTTCCGTTTCGTTGATGCAAGTGCCACTCATAGATAGTGGCGAAGAGGTTTTATCTCGCTTCAACGATGCAAGACAGCATTGCGTTTTCGAAGCATTAAATTCCACACAGTTTTTTATTCCCATTGTGCAATGCTGTGTAGGTCGGAATTTAATGAGCTAATCATATTTTGCCGTTGTCCACATCCGAAGAAGAGGGTTGTGAGACTGGAAATGAATATGAAAAGCTAAGAATGCTATCGTCAACGAAACAATGTATTGGATTAAAAGTAGCAGCATCATTTATAAAGATGAGGAAGAGGGTCGGAGACAAAACGGAGTCCTGGGTCACACCAGCGTTTATTTTATAAGTTTAGACTTGAATCCGTCCAAAACAACTTGCATTGAATGGTTTGAAAGAAAATTTCTAATCCAGCGAAGAAGAGATTTTCGGTAAGAGAGCAAGATGCCAGACTTTATCAAATGCCTTTGAAATATCAAGTGCAATAATCTTACTCCAAAACGATGTAAAGATCTGTTCCACTGTTCGGTGAGATGAACCATGAGATCACCAGTGGACCTTTTGCTACGAAAGCCGTATTGCCGGTCATTAAGAAGCTTCCGTTTCTCAAGATATTTCTTAAGCTGATAATTAATCAGAGTTTCCATGACCATAGAAAGAAGGGACGTTAGTGCTATCGGTCGGTAATTTTTGGGAGAAGAAGATTCACCTATTTTTGGGACGAGGGAACGAGCCAAAAGAATGGGATAGCTGGAAAAGCTTACGCAGTGGTTTTGCTAGCGTCGAAGAACACCTCTTCAGAATAATAGCGGGGATACCATCTGGGCCAGCGGATTTATGAATGTTGAAATCTTTAAGAACTCTCGCCAAAGTTTGAGTACGAAAAAAGATTGGTTCCATAGAATCATTTACGCGTTCAAGAATTGGGGAAGTCATGACTCTATCTGGTAAGGTGCAATTTTCGGCGAACTGCCTTGCAAATAAGTTGGCTTTATTAATAGAGCAATGAATTCGACTAAGATCTTAGATCTATTTGAGAGCTTATAGTGATGCCTTGAACATTTTTGTTTTTGTTTTTTATTTATCTAAATATGGTTTTTACAATAGTATCTGCGAAGAGGAAGCTTGTAAGCATTTAATCTGTACAATTAATGAAATATTTTTGTTGTTCTTTTTTTCCGTTTTTAAAGTTTTGAATCATGACAATTTCTCTTGGTAGTCCGTTGAATATACTTGGTACGGTGTATTGAAGTTTACGTCTTCCGTAGTTGTTTGCAGTTTCTTGGTATCTATAACATTCCCTGTGCACGTCTTCTGGTGTTGAGTTGGTGTTGAATTGGTTGTTTGAATCGGTTGTCATCAAAGTATTCTATTATGGTTGTCATCTTAAAAATATCTTCAACTTGTACTGGCTTAAAAAGTTCGTCATACGTTTGTCGATAGTTGTTGTTAATTTGTTTATAGCTGCATTTTGGAGTTTTTGAATTTTGAGAATGTGGGTTTCAGCTGCATTACCCCAAGCAAGTTTACCATATCGTATCCTAGATTCCATCAACGAGTAATACACTTATTCTAAAACATAGTGGTTAGTGCAGGTATTTTAAATGAGAAAGTGCAAAACATCGCTTTCTTAAGGTCAATCCTCAATTTGTCTACCTGTTTATCCCGTAAAAAGTGACTGTCTATTACTGTTCCCAAATACTTGTAGTTCCTTACTAATAAGATGCATTCTTTTTGCGTTTTAGGGTTTTCATCATTCTGTTAATAAATATTTTGATTTGTCGGTATAAACTGTGAACTTCTGATATGCATCATTTTTATTTTTGATACATTCATTACCAACCCTTTGTCGTGACACCATCTAACTGCCATGTTGAATTCTTCTTGAATTATGTTCGTTGCCGTATCAAGAGAACTATGGCGGAACGACAATAACCGTATCATCAGCAAAAGCGTTGGGAATACTCTGTTTGAAGAGTCGTAGCAAATCGTTAGTGTATAAGACAAACAAAATTGGACCCAGTTTAGACCCCTGTGGAACTCCATATCTCATCACTTTTTTCTCACTCACAGCATTTTTGATTTTAACACAAAATTGTCTGTTTTGCTGATATTCTGTCACCCAATCAGTAATAGAGCCACGAATTCCACTTCTTCTTAGAGCTTGAATAAGATTTGAGATTTAATGTGTCAAACGCCTCACTGAAGTCCATGAAGATTACTAATCGTGGTGTCTCTTATCTAAACTTTCGTTGACACAATTCGAAAGCTCACCAAGTAACTTTGATGTATTTTTACCCTTCTGAAAAACCTTGCCACCTGTTGGCAATCACCCTTTCCAAACATTTTTCAATAACTGGAAGAATTGAAATCGGCCTTACAACTGCTGTTTTTAAGGTTAATGGAATTTTTGATTGAGTTATACTCAAATTAATTAATGTTCATAGAATAGGAGCAAAGACATCCATCTAGCTTTTTTATATCAATTGCTCTGATTCCATCAAATCCTGGAAACTTATTTTCTCCAAGTGTATCGAGAATGTTTTCATTCTCGTTTATTATTTTTTGTAAGCTGATTATTTACATAAATTGTTGAATCATATTCAGCTGGCATCGAGTTTAAAGAAAAGTTGGATGTGTTGCTTCTAATTGTAGAAAGTTTAATTAGACGAGTGGCTCTCGCTTGTTCGACAAATTTAGTTTTGCACGAATTAGAAACAAATTTTACAATTATGTTAGATTTGTCTGTTTTTTTGTGTTTGTTCTGTAAACATCTGTAACATCGGTTGTGTTGACTTCACATTTTTTGAGAGTCCTTTAACAATCTTAATAAGATTTTCTTGTGGAGTCAGTGCAAGTTTTTTATATCAATGTTATTATTTAGTGATTGTTGTTCAAGGTTGTTAATTTTAGTTTGCAAATTGTCGATTATTATATCTTTCCTCTTATTTGACTATTTAAGTTCGTTTATTTCTTTTGTGAATTTTTCAATTAAGTTTTTGTTTTTAATCATGTTATGGTTAATATCGTCTTATTTGCTTTTAACAAATTCACAGATAGCAGATATTTATCTAAGTTGTTGTCTCAAATGCCGTATTTCAAGAACAACAGCTTGGTTGACGTTGTTCTCGGGTGCCGCTAGGTTGATATCTGGACTTTTAATAGTACGAAAACGTTTTGCGGCTTGGAGATCAGCAGTTTGAGATATTTGTGGTTCAATGTTTACATTGTTTTGTCCATCTGGTAGGTTCCTTCAAAACTGACATTTTTAGATTTCTTTCTTACTCCCACAGTTCTCCATGATTTTTCAAAGACTGTTGTGCATTGAAAGTGCTATTTGCGCTTACATAGCGCACACTTGGCGAAATCACCTTCAAGTTGCAGAGGCTCCGCAAAAGAACCAAAGGCAGAAATTATAAGGAAACTAGATTGATCTTTATTTTTAAAAGGACTGGCAAATCGCTTGAGTATCTTCACACTCAAAATTACAGAAGTATCAGTTAATGTTATTTATTAGTACAAACAAAAAACAAACGGGAAATTATTTATGTTTGTTTTGTTGAATAAGATCAACCGACAAAAGCTTTTTATAGCGGACCTGCTAGCACTGAAGTCTATTTGTGAATGAAAAGGCTTTGATTCAAACATTCTTGAACTTTCGAAGACTTTTCTTTCATGAGAAAATCCTTTATTTCCATGAATCACAATCTAAAGAATTGATTTTACAGGAAGTACAGAAAATTTACTTCTCCCTTTTAAGACCAAATAAGTCTTAGACCCTTAATTTAAGAATAATTTACTGACCTCCATACAAATTCCCCAAATACGGTGCAACGGTGTCAGCGGCGTAAAAGTAACAAATTTCATCAAATAAATCAAAGTTAATTTAACAAAATTAATTTATTAGCCCTCAATAAAAATTATTTAACGTTGGAAAAAAATAGGTACATCGTAATTCATTCATTCTCTTTACATAACTCTATAAAGGAGCAACATGACCTAACCATTGATTGTGTGAGAAATAAAAACAAAACCAAAGAAAAACAAGAAAAGAAATTCCCAAGTACTTCATTGAGATTGATTGCTTTCCATTTCCAAGACTTATATATCAGACGAAATAAAAGAAGTTCTAAAACAAAGATCTATATCATCGACCAAGTTTTCAATTCAAAACCATATCAGAATCTCCAACACTGCTACACCCGGTCTTATGCTACGGCTACGCCAAACAATGCCAGACGTCACGTTTTCTTTTATTCTGGATGAACAAAACAAAAAGAAGAACCTGAGAAGAAAAACAAGAATCCCAAAGCTCTGGATGGAACAATTCCCAATACACTGGTTGCATACAGAAAAAGGACCCAATGATGGCTATGGCTGTGCACTTTAGTTGCAGCACCATTTTCCAGAAGTCCCAGGAGCAGTGCATAGTAAAATCAGTAGAAGTACCGTACCTATAAGCCCAACAACTACACAACCGATCCTCTTCCAGTTGTGTGCAAAGTAAAAGATGACATTTGCCTACCTTTTGGTAAGAACTTGCTTCCATTTCCATTTCCATTTTCATCCCTCGTTCCATCCATATGATTGCAAGCAATGCTCAGAACGACGATGTTAGAGAATTGGTCTCCATCGTCGTCGTAGTCGTCGTCATCGTCATCGTCCGTCCCCATTGCTTTCCTTCTCATGCTCGTTGCCACTTCTAATTGAAGTTTCGTAATTGTTCTTCGGGGAGCAATTGAGATTTATAGCCCTGTGTGGTGCCAGTGGCTATAAAAGAAGAAAAAATACAAAGTACTTCTATAACACTTCCATAGCACATTGCTTGGGATTTCAGATTTCACATTGGAAGAACAACGAGGACGAGGAAGGACGATGATGACGACGAATACGACTACGACTACGACAAAACGAGGAGGTGTTTCTGTGAGCCGTGCCTCGAGTGATTCTTCTTTTAGTGAAGTGATTGAGACTTGGAAAAACCTATCTTTACGAGTATCAGCATATGGTGTGGGTATACCTACAGTCTATAAGTGAGACCGATAAACGTTCAAGGGGAAATGCAAACAACAGAAGAAAGAAATGTTGTCTTAAAAAATGTCAACTACTATCGGAAATGATATCTTACAACGTAATCAATAAATCTTGAAGCTGTAAATGGTCTTTTTGTTTAAGTTAAGATACATTTAAGATATGCGCCTACCTACATCATTGATTGTAGATGAATTGGATAGCTATGTTAAGCCTTGATTTTAAGGGTTTTTAATGAAGGAGTTTATTTAACTTAAGGAAATTTGCGTTCAGCGAGAAGGATTTCTTGGCATGTAAGCGTTTTCTAATGCATGTTAAAAGGGTTTGAATAGGTTCGGAATCTATGTCTCCTATGTTTTAGTTAGGTTCAAGTTATCAAGACACAATATTGGTTTTGACATAATAAACTATGATGATGTGGGATGGTATCAGCAGTAGTTAGGGGTGGTAAGGAGACGAGACTTGCCGATGGTTGTTCTAGTTTTGTTGCTGTCTCTACAAAATTTTAAAGTTTCAGACTTTTTTTTGGCTGTCTAATGGTGGCTAGGGACTTCGTTCGGTAAATTGTTTGTTCTAAGAATACCTAATGTTATAAAGTGTTGAGAAAATGGGATACAACTATTGCAAGCAATTAGGAAAAGAGGATAGGATTAGAAAGAAGAAACCGATGCACATTGGTTTTGAATGCCTGCACATTGTAATGAGTGGGAAATATTGAGCTTGGTAAAGCATTCCACATTCATGCAGTCCGGCTAAGGAAAGAATCTCTGTACTTAACAATACGTCCGAAACTGGGCTCTAGGGTAAACTGATGGGAATTCCTAGCAGAACGGGTATTATGGTTGAGGGGAGGAATGCAACTGGCTATTTCAATGGAGTATTGTTTATAAAAGTAATGATAAAAAAATGACAGGCATGGAACTTTGCGGCGGAGTTCAAGAGAAGCAAATGTCTCGGTAAGAGAACGATCTCCAATTATTTTTAGAGCTCTTTTTTCAATTCTATCCAGAAGACTCAGGTACGTTATTGGAGTACCAGCCCAAATGTGAGGATTATACTCGAGTTTTGAACAAACAAGCGATCAGAAGAGGTAAAAAACGGCTTGAATCATCGGAGAAAACCTATAAGCACTTAGCAGCATTTTTAACGATGTCAAATATTTGATCACTCCACAACAAGTGGTTTTTAATACACATACCTAGGACTGAAAGCTGTTCAGTCACCTCGATGCAAGAAGCATTCATGGGTAGTGTCATTGGGGGAGGGTTACGCTTTGCGACACTAGAGAGCTTGTCATACGCTGCCATTGGTAGTCCACATCCAAAGAACAAGGATGAGAATCTAATAACGAATATAAAAAGCTGAGGGTAATGTCATCAGCGAAACAATTAGGTGGGTTAGAAGTTTCAGACAAAACATCGCTTATAAAAATATGGAAAAGCGTCGGATACAAAACGGAGCCCTGGGCACACCAGCGTTTATATTGTGGATATCAGATTTGAACCCGTCCAATACTACTTGAATTGAATTGAATGGTCCGAAGTTTAAATTATAACCCAACGAAGAAGGAATTCATCAATACCAAATGCACGCATTTTCAATAAGAGAGCTTGGTGTCAAACTCTAACAAATATCCTTAAAATATGAAGTCCATTAATCTTTCTTTTCTAAAACGATGAAAAGATTTGTTCCACTGTTCGGTGAGATAAAGCATGAGTTCACCAGTGGACCTTTTGCAATAAAAGCCATACATTAAGAAGCTTTCGTTCTTCAAGATATTTCTTAAGCTGATAATTAATCAGCATTTTCATGACCTTGGAAAGAAGGGACGTGAGTGCTATTGGATGATAGTTAGACTGGGAGGAGGATTCGCATTTTTTAGGGACAGGCTGGACAAATGCAGTTTTCCATCCACTCGGAAAGAGACCAGTTAGAAAAGCTTATGCAGTGGTTTTGCCAGCGTTGAAGAACACCTCTTAAAAACTGTATCGCGGATACTATCTGGGCTAGTGGATTTACGAATGTCAAGATCTTTTAGTACTCTAGCAACTGTAAGAGTGCGAAAGAAGATTCGTCCCATGGAATAGTTTACGCCTTTAAGTACAGGAGGAGTCATGTCACTCATTGGCAGCATCGAATTAACAGCAAACTGTGCTGCAAGGAAGTTGGCTTTATCAATCATGCTAACTTAGGGACGACTATTAGAAACCAGCTTGAACTGACGATGACGTAGTGTTGCGCAAAGAGAAGAAAACTGATAATTCTGTCGGGTTATTTAAGGTAGCTTATTTTCAATAAAATTTAAAAGTTTATGACTTAGAATGAAGACAACGAGCTATATATCGAGCCTTTCCCGCAAATTTATCTTAAGCCCCAAAATAAATTTTATCGTAAACGACAAATCAAAAGCTTCCTGCTGGTTCTTGAAACAACTTGTACCCGTAGTCGGTATTGAAAATTTTTAATTATGCTTAAGGTAAGAAATGACAAAAGCCTTCAAGGCTCTAAGTGTTATTAACAAATTTTAATAATTAAGTTTTCATTTTTATTGAAAATGTCGCTTACGATAAAATGGCGGGAAGGGCTCGATATGTTAACATTTATTTAACATTTTTCATTTTAAACATCATCTAGAAGCTTTGGCTTCTCCGGGGTTAAAGTTAAACCTTGAAAATTTTATTTATCAAAAACGTTGTAATACATCAGTGAAAAATACAATTTGATAGTAGCAATAACGTTTCAATAATTAATTCAATTAGCAATTTTAAGAATAAATGTTTAACTATTAAACTCAAAAACACTGACTATACTGCAGGTACGACTGGCAAGAGCCTCGAAAATTTTTGGTAAAAAAAACGAGTAAACAGTCTTGTCTCGGATGATTTTAAGAAGTATCTTTTTGTCTCAGTTTGGTTTTAAGAGATGAGCCTGAGACTCTAGAGTTCTTAAAGTAATTTGAACTACAAAAAATCTGCTAGGCTGGCCTTAAGGCTCCTCAACTCTTTGCCAATTCAATAGCAGGACAATTAAAGATACTTACACCATTCTTTGTGAAATGTGAAATAATTTTAATATTTTTAATTAAATGATATAAAAGTAAAGGACCTAAGTGACTTTCTTGTGGAACATCGTAGCTGAAGGTAACGAGAATGTGACATTGTATAAGTGGATTCAGTTTTCTTAGGGTAGGAAAGTACAGGAAGAAAACTACATTAGTAAAATTATCCATATTGATTTTAAATTAAAACTTACCTGAAAGCCTAGTTATACATTCAAAAATTGGAGTCAAAGCTTTAAAAATGTACTTTAAATTATTCTTAAAATACGTTGCAAAAATTTGGACGTTTTTTTTTACAAAAGCTCAGGTATCAAAAGAGTTTGACCTTTGAGAAAGCAATGTATAAATGATATGATATAGAAATATAGAAAAATATCGCAAGGAAAAGTCCTCGTATTAATTATACTCAAGCCTTGGTTCTATCGATATAAGAAGGAAAACTTCTTGCCTCGCTTTAAAAAACCCAAACAACTTGCGGCATTTTTAGCGAGATCCCTTATGTGATCTTTCCACAAGAGGTGGTTGGTGATACACATAACGAGAGTATCGAGATGTAGAGTCTCATTGATTCAAGTGCCAGTCATGGATTAATGCTATTGGGGTAGATCTCCCTTTCAAAATAAAAGACGGCATTGGGTTTTCTAAGAATTATGTAGGTACCAAATAATTTTTTGTTCCCCATTGAACAATTCTACTTAGGTCGGAATTGACTGAGTTTAACATATTTTGCCGTTGCAAGTCCACATCTTAAGAAAAGAGATGTGAGACTGAAAATTAATAAAGGGGGTAGATTTTGAAGCCCCGTAGTGGCCATTTTGTTTTGGTGACATCTGTCAAATCTTTTGTTAATTATTCAGTTGTTTATTCAAAATCATCATAGCAAGTTCCACGATTGAACAGCACGGTCGAATGATAAAATCTTATTGTCAAAATAAAGAACTCCCTCTTTCGCAGACTTCGACTTGGCGAATTTTGCATCGGGACTTTGGCCCACACATGTACAAGATTAAACTGACCCAGGAGCTCAAAGTTCTTGGCCATAGACAATTCCATTTATTCGCTGACTGAGCTTCGAATTGTTGGGAAGAGGACCCCAATTTCCCAAGAACGATTTGAGGGTAAGGTTATCTCTTGCAGCGGTGATATGAATTGGCCACCAAAGTCATGTGATCTGATCCTCTTAGCTTCTGTTCTGTGCCCTCAATGTGAACATAACACAGGCCATCACTCAAATTCAGCCAGATCTATGCGGAAGAGTCATTGAAAATTAGATCACTCGAATCCGTGGCACCGTAAGAAGCCGAGGAGGGCATTTGAATGATGTCATATTCCACACTTAATGGAATACATGCATCTTTTAAATTATTCTATTTCAACATTTACCCGCACTTATTGAAAACCCTTTATGAAAAGCTAAGACTAGTATCGTCAGCGAAAAAATTTATTGGATCGTTAATAAAAATGAAAAAGAGTGTTGGAGATAAAACAGAGCCTTGTGGCACACCAGTATTTATTTTGTGGCTTTCAAACTTGACCCCACCCAATACTGTTTCTATTAAACGATCCCAAAAATAATTACTAATCCATTGAAAGAATGATTAATGAAAACCGAAAGAAGGCACTTTTGATATGAGAGCCTCATATCAAACCATATCAAAATAATTTGGAATATTTTGGAACTTCTCCAACACTCTATTGTTCGGTGAGATGAACCATGAGACCACCAGTGAACCAACTGCTCCAAAAGCCGTACTGCTGGTCACTAAGAGACTTTTGATCTTCAAGGTATTTCTTAAGCTGATAATAATTAGTTTCTGTTTTCATGACCTTGTTAAGAAGGCTTGTGAGTGCAGTGAGCGGATAAGTAGAGAGTAAGGAGGTTTTACATTTTTTGGGGATGAGACCAGAGGAGTAGGTCAAATAAAAAAGCTTAAGCAGTGGTTTTGCAAGCTTTGAAGAAAACCTCTCTAGAACAATAGCGGTATGACTTTTCTTTTGGCATGAATTTCATAAATAAAGGCCCTAAAAAAACTTGTTGTATGCACTCATGCGAAGTTTTGTTGAAAACATGGCATGAACAATTCAAAAAACTATAAATAATTTACGGATGTGAAGTTAAACGAGCCAATGAGGCCTTCCGCAGTTAAACCGCCACAATGTTATAGAGATTTAATAATCTTATGATAATTAAGCTCCTTCAAAAAATTAAATTTTCCTTGTTTGAAGTGATCTTTAACTTTAAAACTTTACCGATTTGTTAATATTGTTGCATGGTGTTTCGCCAAAGTGTGCCAAAGTCTACCAAACTTCAAAGTTCTTTGTGTGTTTTAACGAATCGAAAGTTCTATACCTCGAAAAACGGAAAAAATTTCTTCGAAGTGAGAAGTGTTGAAGGAAGGGTCAAAACTCAACGTAGTTCTAAACAAAATTTTGTACGATGTTTTCACAAAGTATTATCTTATTAGTTCTGAGATATTAAACGTTATTCAATTAAGTTTTTAAAAGTTGGTTTAAGTGTTAATTTTTAGAGCTCATTCCGAATAACAACTCTTTATTTGCTCAAAGTCAAAAATACTATTTTTCAACATTATTTTATGCTTCATTTCAATATAATCCAAAAACTCGATCAAATAAGCTTAAGACTATGACCGTTTTAGCATAAGTGCTTCAGCGTTCCTTAAAGGTTCATTTATGGAACGTGAAGACTTGCAACCAAAACGAATTTTTTGCAAAATAAGTAAGATATTGAAAATTTTTAAATAAAATACTTAAGGAAGGATTGGAAATTTGGATAATCGCCACGAGCTTTGTTGAAAAAATTTACATAGACTCAAAAAGTTTAATATAAGATTTTTCAAACAATAAGAGGTTTTGTTTGAAAAATCATACATGTCAGATTGATTTTGTAGTCCGATTCGAACTTAAGTTATCAAAATCTTAGAAAAGTTATTATTTTATCGCTAGTTCCATAAAATTGTTACCCAGTGTTATCTATGATTTGCACCTTAACCTCTGCAAGTATTTTTCAAAAGCAAGAGTATATGTCTTTTCCTCAGGTCCTTTAAATACCAACTAAAATCCCATTGAATTTGATTGCAATTCAAAAATGTTTACTTCAAATAAGCATTTGGTTACAATTTTCAAAACATCCTTATTTAACATCTTGTAATTTTGAAATTTGAAAAAAATCTTGATTGATGAAGTGTACTTTTGAGTTCAGAACTACCGAATTGGGAATTCACAACAGGTAGGTCTTTAAAGCACTGTTATAATCTCCAAATAAACCAATTTAAATTGAATATGCTTCATCTTAACTCTGAATAAGTCTAAAAATATAATCTACCTCTATCGCAAAAGCCTCCTTGGCTAACCCAAAATATCGTTGTTATTCCAACCAACTCCTACCAAAAACCCGAAATGCGAAAAATTATTCCTGATTCCTGCCCATAACGACACAAAATAAAATAAGTGGCAAAAATTTCCGCCCAGGGACAAATTGGTATTTTTCTTTTGCCCAAAATATAAATTCGTAATAATTATTGTTTTGCCCATTCAAGTGAAAGTCTCTCTCTCTATCTCTTTCTCTCTGTCTTCATGTCCCTTTTTAACTTTTGTAATTCTTTGCTGAATAAAAATGTAATATAATCCGCAAGAGTATATAGCGTGCCAACATTCACAAAATCACGTTCAAAATCCTCGAATAAATCCAATTCTTTGGCTCTTCCCAACCTCCAGCTGGCTTCCCCGCGCCTTTCCCACATTTTTATACAGTCTTCTACTCCTGCTCTAGCTTCAGCTCGAAGCTCGATTCCAATCTGAATTCCAACTCGAAAATGTTGCCGGTTCGTAAAAGTATCTCACGAATTTTCACATCCTCTAAAACAAACACAAGAAATAAAAAGAGATAAAGTCTGAAAAGCAAAGAAAAAACAAACAAACTGCACCACAGAGACTTAACGTCAACGATCTCAGTGAGTGTTCGCGTGAAATTCCTTAAATATACGAAATTTCACCCTCGATGCCGATATTTTAAAATTATAATCCCACTCCCCCAAAAAACGCCGCCCGCCTTGATATGGATGGAGCGCCCGCCGCTGCCGCCGCCACGCCATGGAACTTTTGGTAGTAGCTGCAGGCTGGAAGGCACCAGGCACGGCACGGCACGGTACAGCACAGCACAGCACACATAACACCAGACACCACAGGCACAACGATGAACTCTCTTTAAATGTAATATTCCTCACTGATGAGGAGGCTAAACTTTGAAAATCCTCCTTGACGAAGAGGAAAGTTGTTGTTGTTTATTGAAGAAGATTCCACAAGAAAACACAGAAGGAGCTAGGGATCCAGAGATCCAGGGAGCATCAGCATACATATATTATACTAAGGAGGGGGAACTTAAATTTTGTTCACGGAGTGTCTTTATGGCCCTGAGTATTGAGACATAATGTTCCGTTTTCTTTCCTTTATCCCCGTTTCGGTTCGGTTCGCTCGCATCAAGCTTCAAGCACCACCCCTACCATCCAACGACAACAACGACGCCGCTATGCCAACCCCAACCCCAACCTCAACGTGCATCGTGCGACGTTCTTCGTCTTCATCTTCATCTTCGTCGTCGTCTCATAGTCATCCTCATCGTCTCGTCCTAGTAAATCATTTTCGGGAAGATTATGGGCTATGGGGTACTTTTTTGGAAGCTGCAGAGTGAGTAAGTTAAAAACACAAGTTTTGGCTCCTCATTGTGCGTTGCGAGGGATTTTCTTTAGTATTTTTTGAAAGGAAGTGATTATCGAGGTCACGACCTCATTTCGTGGCGGTTGCCGTACCTCTGCCTTCGCAAGTGTTGGAAATTAATTTTCCATTGACTTTGATGGGTTTTATATTTTGAAATATATTCGTGCAAGGGTTGTTGGTTTTATAAAACGGAGGAAGGAATATTTTGCGGGTGATGGCAATAAGAAAATCTTTTAAGATAAAGTGAAGTTTTGGGAATTAGGGTTGAAGATAAATAAAACTTTAAACTAAAAATGATGTTAACAGATACCTATGTGCGTGTAGATATTTGGGACTTATATCACTTTAAAACACGTTTTGACATTTAGAAAATTTGCATACGTACCTATATAAGACGAGATTTTCTATGCTTAGGAGAGAATGCTGTGACGTAAAAGAAATGTTTTGATAGAATATATCACAGCAACGAGTGATTTAGGGTTACATATTTTGGGGTGAAAAAGATGATTTGGTAGTTTTTGATTTTTATCGGAAAAATGGGGTATAAGAATTTGAATGTTTGATGGATGACATAAATATCTTGTTAGAATTGTTTTGCGTTTGATTTTGTGAGTATTTAAAGACTTTCAGATATTTATTTTAAAACTTGGGATATAAAAAATAGATTGTTTTTTTTGTTTTCTTAACAAAGCAGACAATTTACAAAAGAAATTGTTTTCCAATTAGAGGTATCATTTTGAATATCTCGATTTTTTCTAAGGTGTCAGCTATGAAGCTGTCATTCTTTGACAGATTATAAGCAATAACAATTTCATTACTAAAAATGAAACGATATAGTCTTCAACAAAGCACTAACATTATTACAATTCACTTCAAAAATGGTGACAATTTTGGAGTCCAAATTTTGCTGAAAAAGTTCTCTAGCCCCAATGTGTCACAATTTTTTGTAATTTTCGGACTGGTAAGGTGCTTGCACCTAATTTGTTTGGAAATGAGGCTCATATAACTGTTACTGTAAATGAATAGCGCTACCAAATATTGAATGATTTTATGGCAGGAATTCAAAAACAAACTTTCATTGATTTATTCAAAAACTACTTGTTTCTATTTAATATTAAATTGAAAAACTCTGGTGAAACAAAAATACAAGAGCAATTTATTCGAAGTATCTACGTGTTTTTCGTGACTATGACATTCTTGTAAGTCAAGGACATGACCACCACCATTTTCGACTTGAATATTTCTGTACCAGTTCTTTAAATAGATAACTTTTCATGAAAAAAAAAATCAAATGGGGTGGCGCAACAGTCCGTTGTGAACCAGGGCCTAGGTTAGGTTATAGTGGCTATCCAAGATGGAAACGGACACACTTAGGACAGTTTAATGGCCCATTGTAATACCACATGAATCTTGAGGCTTCCTCCTAAGCTCAATGGAACTAGTTAGAGTCCCTTACGAAACGTGAGAGGCTGATTATACTGATATGATTCAGATCGTTTAGATCGTTAAAGAAGAATTCTCTGAGGTTATTCTTGCGTTTTCGAACTAGAGCAGGGCATGTGCAGAGAAGATGAAGAACCGTTTTTTCCTCTTTCTCGTCCATACAGCTTCTGCAAAAGTCATTTGAGAATACGCCTAGTCTCGTGGCGTGCTTTCCTATTAGACAGTGTCCGGTTATGACACCTATTATCGAGCTTATATAAGATCTTCTTAGAGAGAGCAAGAACCTTGAACGTTTTAAATCCAGTGTTGGCCAGATGTTTTTTGTGGCTTGACACGTGGTGGTCCACCTGGTGCCTGCCCTCCTCGCAGCGTCTTGCATTAGTAGCAGTTTACAAGTAGCGATTGGTATGCCAGTACTTGCCAAACGTGGTAGGATGGGCTGAACTGTACCGTTCCTGGCGAGTTCATCTGCGTTACAGTTACCTGGAATGTCTTTATGGCACGGCACCAAGCATAGGTGAATATTAAACTGCTGCGCCATCTCCATTTGAGATGATCGACAGTTATGGACTGTTATAGAGTTTGTAGAGACAGAGTCCAGAGATTTGATAGCGGCCTGGCTGTCGGAGAAAATACGGATATCAGATGTTGATATCACGTTTTCTTTGAGCCAAGACAAGACTTCCTTAATCGCCAAAAGTTCCGCCTGGAACACGCTACAATGATTGGGAAGGCGGAATGAGAGACTTAATTTTAGTCGTTCAGAGTACACACCTCCACCAACCCCTTCTTTGGTTTTTGAGCCATCTGTGTAAAAGTGGATTGACTCATCCTCGAAGAATTTGCTATCCTCCCAAAAAGATCTGGTAGGTATAGAAATCTGGAAGTTTCTGTCGAATTGTAGTTGGGGGATGGTGTAGTCTGTGTGCTTTGGAATTGATTCTAAGTACCTTAGAATTACGGAGTAGCCAATGTTGTTGTTAGTCCACTTCGACGAAGCATTGAGGCGAATAGCAGAGCTTGCAGCTATTTGTTTGCTAAATATGTCAAGAGGTGTAAGGTAGAGCAAGGTGTCCAGTGCTGCAGACGGGGTCGTGCGAAGCGATCCGCTTATACATAGGCAGGCTGGACGTTGGACTTTATTTAACTTATCCCTGTTTATACCTTTCTCTAAAGCAGTCCACCATACTGCCACACCGTACGTTAAAATCGGTCTGATTACCGATGTGTATAGCCAATGCGTGATTCTGGGCTGTAAACCCCATTTATTACCAATAGCTTTTTTGCAAGAAAAGAGAGCTACAGTAGCTTTTTTGACTCTTTCCTGTACGTTGCGTTTCCAATTTAGTTGTTTGTCTAAGACAAGACTTAGGTATTTGGCCTCGTCTGAGAATTTTAATTGGATTCCTTTAATATAAGGAGGGTTGGCAAATGGAATTTTGTATCTCCTCGAAAATAAGACCAGATCGGTTTTGTGTGGGTGGACTGGGTCCACACTGATCAGCCTAAAGTATTAGTCTGTCTAAGGCATTTTGTAAGAGTTCTTTTAGAATATTAAGATGCTTTCCTGAAACTGCTATAGCAACGTCGTCCGCATAGGCTATTACTCTGAAACCCTCCGCATCCAGACTAGTTAGGATTTCATTCACCACTAGGTTCTAGAGAAGAGGGGATAGAACACCACCTTGCGGTGTCCCTCTACTAATGAATCGTCTGCAAGAAGAGTTGCCCAGTTTTGAGTTAATTATTTTTCTAGTAAGCATTAAATGAATTAACTCCCGAAGCGAACTCTCTACATTTAGAGATGTCAGTGCAGATGTGATTGCAGATGTGTCCACGTTGTTAAAGGCACCTTCGATGTCAAGGAAAGTAACCAAAGTGAACTCTTTATGATGGAGGGAATATTCGATGGTGCGTACTAAAGTGTGTAACGCTGTTTCCACCGATTTACCTTTACAGTAGGCATGTTGAGACGAAGACTGAAGTCTTGTATCGATACGTGCCCTTAAATGCATATCAATCAATCTATACAGGGTCTTAAGAAGGAATGATGATAGACTTATAGGTCGTAGATCTTTAGGATTGACTTGGGAACATTTACCTGCTTTAGGTATAAACACAACTTTAACTTCTCTCCATGCCGAGGGAACATGGACCAGGTAAAGACAGCTGGTAAAAATTGCCTCAAAGATTTGTGCAATTATGTCAGAAGTCTTTCGTAACTCGGCTGGAATTATTCCATCTGGTCCTGCAGATTTGAAGCTGTTGAGAGCCCATTGTAGCTTATCCCTTGTGATCAGACCTTGTGGATATGTTGTATTTGAACGTGAACGTATATATTTGTTGCAAGTATCGGTAAGAGAACTGCCAGGAAAGTGAGTGTCCAATAGTAAGTCAGCGATTCATTACTTGAATTTGTCCAGGAGCCGTCTGTATTTTTCAAGCAGCTTGGCATAGCTGGATTAGTTGAAAGAATTTTCCGTAACCTAGAGGCTTCAGAAGTTTCTTCTATCGTACCACAGAAGTATCGCCAAGAAGATCGCATAGATTTCCCTAGTGCCTTCATGTAGATTCTTAGGGATTCTTTGTAGGAGACCCAATGAGAGGCTAGTCTTGCAGCTTTGGCCCGGTTGAAAAGTTTCCTGCATTTATTCCTGAGCGAGTCAAGCTCTGAGGCCCACCATTGTGGTTTCCTCTTTCCTCTTATGTGTATAAGTGGACAAGCAATTTCTAGCGATCTGTTCATAGCTGACTTTGTTGTCAAGTTCGTTAGCGTTAGAGGAAGGACTAGATAGTCCAGGTTTAGTAAACTTTGTAATGAGTTCTGTATGAAGCCCAGTCAGTTTTCCGATAGTTTCGAAAAGTCAATGAACTAGGGTTATCATCCACATTTATATCGAACTAGATATATCTATGATCAGAGAACGAGTGTTCTTTGGATACTTTGGATCATATGGTGAATAGTATCTGAGACAAGAGTTATGTCTAAGACTTCTTGTCGAGTTTTAGTTATGAAGGTTGGTTCATTACCAACATTACTTACTAAGAAGTTAGTACCAAGAACATAAAAAGATATAACTTTTCATGAAATTCAAAGTGTTATGACTGAATTTGATTTTCAAAAAAAAAAAGATTGGCGACATTCAATTCTTAAAATAAAATAACTATCAAGTTTCACTGTTGATTAGAATCGAAATTCTGATTGAATCCATATTTAACTTTTTTTCTCTCTAAAAATTGTATTGTTCGTATCGTATCATATTTTCGAAGAAAATTCTTATTTAAACAATTATTTTACTATACATTGCGGTTTTTAAACGTTTTTTAATAATGGAAATATGTTTTTATGTATTTGCGGAATTTTGGAAACTCTATTCTAGTCTCAAAGATTTATTTTCATTATTTTTTATTTGGCTTACCTGTTTATACAGGGTACATAATCCGTGTGTTGAAAGGCCAGGTCACGGTCACGACAAAGTACAATTTTGAGACATATCTGTAAAGAATCATAAAGGATTTTTGAGAAACATTTTTTAACAACCGAGAAAAATAAATTATAAATTTAAATATTTTTTTGAAAGAAAGAACCAAAACTGAGTTCTTACTTCAGTTTTTTAAAGTAGAACCTTGTAAAAATGTATTTATTTGAATGCTGACACATTTTTTATCAAAATTAAAATATAAAACGATCTGAATAACAGCATACCAAAAACATTAAGTCTAGAGCCGTCAACAAATTTTAGTGGAGTGGAGTGATTGTCAAAATTTCTTGAAGTGAATGGGTAGATACTTATATAAGTACGTTCCATTAAGCATATTAAATTTAACCGTCTAGCAGCTTTTAAGCCAAAATATTTTAAATGTCATCTTACCAAAATATTGCACATTGATCAAATAATCGGCAGATTCTTACGATGAGGCACGAAGTTCAATCGCTTTTATTCGGCTCTAATTTTGAAAACCACAGATTTGTCGAATTGAAAATTTTTACATTTCTTGACGTTTCAATTTAAAAAAATGGTGATGATGTTACTTACTTACTTACTTAAGGTGGCGCTACAGTCCTGTGTGAACTTGGGCCTCACCCAACAAACTTCTCCATCTAGGTCGGTCCCTATCTAGATGTCTCCAGTTTCGCACTCCAAGTTGGTTGAGGTCACTTTCCACTTGTGGAATACCGATACTGCGCTGTTCTGTAGGTGTGGATTCAAAGACTTTCCGGAGCATTGGTTTCCATGCGCTCTACGTGACCCAGCCATCTTAGTCGTTGGACTTTTACCCTTCTGGCTAAGTCTACGTCGCTGTACAGATCGTACAGCTCGTCGTTCCATCTTCTCCTCCACTCCCCTTCGATGCATACGGGACCGTAGATCCCACGAACAACTTTTCTCTCGAAGGTGATTTCATCCGCTTTTGTCATAGTCCATGCTATTGCACCGTATAGCAGGACGGCGATGATAAGGGTCTTATATAGCAACATTTTGGTCCCTCGAGAGTGGACTTTACCACTCCATTGCTTTCTTAATCCAAAGAAACATCGGTAAGCAAGAGTTATTCTGCGTTTGACCTGAGCGCTGGTGTTGTTTTTTGCGTTTATACCGGAGCCTAGGTAGACGAAGGTCTTGACTACCTCGGTGTTGCATGTCCTTTCTTGACGACAGCATGTACTTTGTTTTGCCCTCATTAATTGTTAAACCCATTTTGGCCGCCTCTGCCTCAAAACTCACAAAAGCCCCATTGACATCGCGCTGAGTTCTTCCGATTATGCCAATGTCATCAGCATATGCCAGTAATTGGACAGACTTTTGAAAGATAGTGCCTCTAGTGTTGACGTGTGAGCTCTGCACTATTCTTTCAAGCACGATGTTAAACCTTTTTTGACATCGAAAGGTTCTGTTAAGTTGTTTCCAACCTTTATGGAGCAGCAAGAATTCTCCATGGTCATCCTGCACAAACGGAAGAGTTTGGCAGGGATGCCAAAACTAGACATGGCTCTATACAGCTCGTCCCTGTAGATGCTGTCATATGCGGCCTTGAAATCGATGAAAAGATGGTGGGTGTCGATTTGGTGTTCTTGGGTTTTTTCCAGGATCTGTCGTAATGTGAATATTTGATCAACTGTGGACTTTCCTGATGGTCTAAAACCTCACTGATAAGGCCCTATCACGTTGTTGACGATAGGCTTTAGACTTTCACATATAACGGTAGAGAAGATTTTATAGGCGATGTTAAGTAGACTGATTCCTCTATAGTTGGTGCTGTTTAGAGGGTCTCCTTTTTTCAGGATCGGGCAAACAATACTGAGGTTCCATTCATCGGTAATGCTTTCTTTCGACCATATCTTACAGATAAGTTGGTGCATGCTCCTAACCAACTTTAAAGAGCTTGGCATTCAAGCCTTCCGCTCCAGCGGCTTTATTAGATTTCAACTTAGATATGGCAATCTTTACTTCGTCTAAATCGGGAGGACGGGATTGTTGGCTTTCGTCGTCTATGTTGAATGGATCATCCTGCACTGACAGCAAAATTCAGTTCGTCGTCGCCTTTATACAGTCTGCAGAAGTGGTCCGTCCATATCCTCAGCATTGACTGCGGTTCCAGTATGATGTTTCCACTTTCGTCTTTGCAGCCTTCGGTTCTAGGTTTATGTAGGTACCTGTGAATTTCGTTTCACCTGTTCATAAAACTTTCGAACCTCATTTCTGCTTTTAAACCTCTCAACATCTTCGACCGCAGGTTTCTCATGCCCTCTCTTTTTCCTCCTGTGAGGTCGGCGTTCCTCTCGCCTCTTCTGCTCATAGAGCTCACGAGCAGCTCTCGTCCTTTTATGCAGCGCAGCTTTGCGTGCCTGTTGTTTGGCTGCATTTGCCTGCCGACATTCCTCATCAAACCAGGGATTCCTTGTTGGTGGCTGTTTGAAACCCAGCACATCAGAGGCGGCTTCTCTGATTGCATCTTGGCAATGTTGCCACTAGTTTTCGATACATTCGATACATTGTGTTGGCGGCAGAGAACTTCGAGAGAGGTTACTTGTCACTCGGTCGGAAAAGGATTTGGCGATCTCTGGCGATTGTAGCCGTTCGACGTTGTATCTTCTCCCAGCACCTCCCTGTTTTGCCTTGGGTCTGGAAATCCGAAGTGCTACCCTGGCTACAACGAGGTAGTGGTCCGAGTCGATGTTAGCTCCTCGGAAAGTTCGTACATCCATAATGCTGGAAGCGTGTCTGGCGTCGATCGCAATATGGTCAATCTGGTTGACGGTAGATTGATCTGGAGAAGTCCAAGTTCCTTTGTGGATGTTGAGGTGTGGAAAACGCGTACTGGCTACCATGACGTTTCGCCCCGTTCAAAATCTATGAGCCTGAATCCATTGTCGGAAGTGTTGTCGTGCAGGCTGTTCTTCCCGATTATACCACCAAAGATGTCTTCCCTTCCTAGCTTGGCATTAAAATCCCCCAGGACTATTTTAATATCGTACATAGGACACTGCTCATATGTTTTGTCTAGGAGCTTGAAAAACATATCTTTGGTGTTGTCGTCTTTCTCTTCTGTGGAAGCGTGCGTGCATATCCGGCTAATGTTGCCGAATTTAGCCTTGATGCGTATGGTCATGAGGCGCTCATTGATGCACCAGTAGCTCAAGACTTCTTGCCTAAGCCTAGCTCCAATCACGAAGCCGCATACAAATAAGCGCTGTTAGTTTTCCATCGTATTTCCTGGATGGCGGTGATATCTGTTTTATATCGGTCTAGGGCCTCCGCTGATTCTTCGGCCGCACGTGGTCGGTTGAGGGACCTAACATTCCACGTGCAAATCCGTCCGTATATGAGGCTTGTTGGTACTTCACAAATATGAAAGCTTTTACGTGGCCAGGAAGTCACCCCGAAGCACAACCCCCAATCGGGAGGGCCCGATCCTAAGTATAACTAGAAGGATGGGGAACCGGATAAAACTGCTCCTTACAGGCCTGGGCTCCAAATAAGTCGAAGAAGCCCTTTTAGGTGTTCACTAAGTAGTTCAACCTTATTGGAACTGTAGACGCCACCGTTGATTCCATCTTGGGAATTCCTCCGCTGTCGTCTGGATAAGGAGAGGTGCCTTAGTGGAAACACCTCTCCCCACCTCTCTCGTTTGCTGCCCCAAACAACTTTCCACTGGGGTTGGAACCCAATCTCCAGTTGAGGTACTAGGCACCCGATGTTCACCACGGGGAGGTGAGAGTAGGAGTTGATAAACAGAGGTTGGTTTTGAGAAAAACCTGTGTCCTCTTGAATGCACATGTCTACCATTTGAACAAAACTAGTTTCGATAATAATAAAAAATGAATGTAAACTATGTCGATGATATGACAGATTATGAAATAAATGATGTATCACTAGGGTATATAAATTCGTTTACTAATGTTAATAGTATGGCTCAAGTAGTACAGTTTTATATAAATAATGTAGTTTTGGAAATGGGAGTTAATAGTGGTGCATGCTCAACAGTAATTAACTATAATACTTATAAAAATAAATTTTCAGGTGACAATTGAAAAAGTTAAGAGGCAATTAAATGTGGTAACAGGACATCAAGTGGAACTGGTGGGAAAAATTGTGGTTAAAGTCCAGGACATAGTCAAGATGTCATCTTTTCATTTTTTGGACTTCACTCCTCTTTAAGGGCATGACTGGTTAGATGTATTGTTTCCAAGTTGGAGAAACAATTTTGTTGTAAATAAAGTGAATGATGTGGTGGAAATGAAGGTACAAAAATTAATGTTGAAGTTTCCGAAAGTTTTTTCCTAATGACATGAGGGATCCCATTGTCGGTTATAATGTCCAGTTAAAGTTGAAAGAAAATGTGACTCCAATTTTTTCAAAGCCCTATTCAGAACCTTTTGGGATACGTGACAGAGTAGATGCAGAAATTGAAAAATTGGTGTCTCAAAAAGTTTTAGTACCGATCAAATATAGCGAATAGTCTTCTCCAATGGTGGTGTTGCCCAAGAAAAATGGAGATTTAAGGTTGTGTCTCAACTTAAAGGTAGCTGTAAACAAATCTATCGAAAATAGTAATTATCATCTTCCAATTATGCAAGAATTATTTACAAAGTTTGTTGATTGCAAAGCGGTTTGCGTTCTCGATTTGACAAAAGTCTCAACATTTGTTAACTGTCAATACTAGAAAAGGGTTATACAGATTTACTAGGGTATCTTTTGGGGTTGCTGTTGCTCCCGCCGAATTCTAGAAGGTTATGGATGAAATTTTAAAGGATCTTGATAGGGTTGGTATATATTTAGATGATCTGTTGATTGGAGGGTTCGATATAGAGGACTGCGAAGCTAATGTTGTGAAAGTTTTAGAAAGATTGGAAAAGCATAATGTTCGAGTAAATTGGGATAAATGCAAGTGGTTTGAATCGGAGGTTGAATATTTAGGTCATGTTATTAGTGGTAAGGAAAGCTCCTAGTTCCAAGAATGTTACACAACTCAAAAGTTTTTTTGGCATTCTGAACTTTTACAATAGGTTTATACCTGATTCGGCAACTAAATTAAGAAAATTATACGATCTTTTTAAAAAAAAATAATAAATTTGAATGGGGGCCAGAACATGAGCAGACTTTTAATGAAGCAAAAAACTTTTGATTAGCAATAACATTTTAGAATATTTTGATCCAAAAAAACCAATCGTTTTGACGTGTGATGCTAGTCCATATGGTGTGGGGTGCGGTTCTTCCTCATATAGTTAATGGGGAGGAAAAACAAGTACTTTTGCATTTTATTTGGATGCATAGGCACCTTGTGAATCACGTGCACATTGGATTCATCCTTAATCCGAGACGTACCCATTTATCAATTTTTTTTTTTTTTATAATAAGCGCACACTCAAGGGGATATATTACCCTTATTATGTAGACACAGTGTGAACACTAGGAAAGGGAGAGAGGG